>NC_137641.1:22549017-23749017 GCF_963383615.2 Lipophrys pholis
TAAAGCTTCTGGTCCTCATTCAACCTGTAAATAAATAACAAAGCTTGGGGAGCGTCAATGTTGCACCTTATTATGTGTTATGTGTATTTATTTTATCAAGCATTCACCAGAGATATCAGCACCAGCATGTTAACAGGTTAGCTTAGCATTGCTGGATCAATTCACCAGCACACAAAGGCATCTGCTCAGTTTTCTGGTTTTGTTCTGTTTGTGTTGTTTGTTTGTTTGTTTTTTTGGCTGTAGGGTGGGTTGAGGTCTTCCAAAATCAAAGCTTTGTAAACAAAACAAACAAACAAACAAACAAAACAAAAATCCCCCCCAAAATAAATATATAGATATAGATATAGATAAGGTATTAAAAATATATATATGCATGTTTTTTCTCATGTATATTATTTATACAGTGCTATAAAAAAAATATATTTTCTGCAGCTAAAGTCAAACAACAAAAATCTCAAACACATTATTTGTTGATGATAAATGTCTGATAATTTCTTACTTTTCATTCTGTTTGTTTTTATTATTGAGGTGGCTCGTTATGTGGCTTCTTGCGATTTGGTACAGCGCCACAGGTTGCATACGGTTGGATTGTAACTCTTTTCTTGTATTTCTGGAATAAGCTAAATGTTTCAGTCTCAGAAAGCTCGATATGTGACTGTGGACAGAGAGCCGAGGCGCTCAGTTTTCTATCTGCCATTGTCAGAAGTTGTTGTCACATCTGCACCACCAGCATGTATCTGCTGAGACCCACAGATGGATGCTGTTTTGGTTTAAGGGCCCTGCTGAGAAAACCACAACAGACTGATGGCAGGTATCAAGACCTGCTGATAACAGACGCTCTAACCTTTAAAGCTGCATTTCTTTTTCTCTCTCTGTGGAGAGGAGTGAATCCTACCACCACATCCTGTCAGCCACACATCATCACCGCCTCAATGAGACTGCTGCAAACATCAGCCTTGCAACAAGCAGAGCAAATGATAGAAAGAAAGTTTTCCAGCAGAAGAACTGAAACCTGGAAGAAGAAAAAAAAGCAAGAAAAAAAAAAGATATTTTGTGAAATGTATTGAAGTCAATGAAGCTGAGGCACTCCAGATTGGAATCGTGCTCACATTTGTTTTTAGTTTTTTTTCTGCTGTCGCCTGTTTAGCAAAAAAAATAAAAAAATACAGTCACAATCGCCTGTCCCTCACTGATGCCGTTATTGCCCAACCGGAGCTCTCCCACCTCCTCTCTCAGTGGGTCAGCTGGGCCCAGGGTGTGTGGGATGTTGCTGTATGTTGAGGGAGAGGGAATCTGTGTGAAAACTGTGTAGGAGAGGCTAAGAAAAACATTACGGCCTGGCAGCAGTGTTGTAGGGAGTGGAGGATGAGGAGGAGATCAGGGGGAGCAAGGGAGGAGGAGGAGGAGGAGGAGGAGGAAGAGGAGGAATACGGGTATGACAGAGGGGAAGGTAGGAGTTTGTGTTTGCGTGTGCTTGTGTGAATGTGTGTGGAAAGGGGTGGGGGTGGCCGCTGAGGTAATAACGCTGGGAGTGTGGTTAGATCATGTTCCTCTCCTGTCTTCTCGTGCTGTGGGTGGGGCGTTGTGGTGGGGCCGGCGGGAAGAGAGGGAGGGGATGGAGAGATGAAGAAAGACAGAGAGAGAGAGAGAGAGAGAGGGGGAGAGAGAGAGAGAGAGAGAGAGAGAGAGAGAGAGAGAGGGGGGGGGGGGAGGGAGAGGTAGGAGGGGATCTTGCGAAAGGCGGGTGGAGGGGGTTGAGGGATGGGCAGTGCTGACGGTTCTCACTAAAAGCAGCACCAGCGTTACACCCCTGAAGTGGCAAGACTGGTTCACATGAACTTTTCTCCAGCTTGTTTCTCTGATCTCCCTTTTGTCTTTCAGTCACGCTCATAATTAGACTACTTTTTACCGTTTAACACTGGTTTAATTTAAATCAATAGAAAAAAGAAAAGAAAAAAAAAGATCTAACAATATTCAAATGAAACGTATTAAGCCTGAACAGGCTGGCAGAAAATCTGTAATTAGTCACTATTTCTCAGACCATGGCAACAGTGTTTTCAATAGACTGCATTTAACTAAACGTGCTTCGGTGCATCTGGGGACTTTTGCAGAAACACATTTGATAATTGTGAGTTCATTTTTAGACATTCTGGACTGGCGGCGTGATATTATGTTTGCAAGGCAGTCCACAGTTTGGTTCACAAAGAAATATTTCAATAAATACTGAATGAGATGTCATAATATTTTGTAGAAAATGTCCACAGTCAACTCAGAATGAACTATTTGCACAATTATCAGGTTTAATTTTGTCATTTACACAGTACTTTACATTCTGGCAAGAGCACTTCCAAACAATCAGGACAGCAAGACAACACTCCAAGTATGTTGTGTGGTATCTTGTAATGGTAGTAGTTATAACATTATAGTCCAACACTGGTTAATTGTCCCTTATTCTTACATTATTTTACACACACACACACACACACACCTCCGTAGATACATAAAATAATTATCTGTGCTGCTCCTCTTGTTCTATTTCACACACATACTGTAAATACGTACGTCAGCTCATGCTTGAGGATTGTTGGTGTGTTCGTGGATTTTATGTGGGTTTCTTTTATGTGACATACAAGACAACTTGAATTTTACCCAAAGGAATGCGCAAAATCTATTCTATTCTATTCTATTCTATTCTGTTCTTGGTCAAGTTCTTAAGTGAATGTCACATGCATGAGCCCTGATTTACATGTTGCATGCTCGACAGTTATTACGGACAAAAATGTTTTTATTTGTTCATTTAATGTCAGTTGAAAAATGCATGCATGACTCTATTCATTAATATTTCATAAATTGCATGTGCAATCAATTCTGCATGTGATAATTATGTTGTGGAATAAATAAATATTGAGGAAATCCTGATTTACTGACTAGTCAACCACTGAATTCGGAGAGTTGCAGTTGTTTAAAGGTGTCAACGCCAGAATAATGGGGGTTTCATCTCTGTGACCCGGGACATCAGGAAACAGGAATATGGTGTCAGGAAAATGTGGCTGCAACTTCATGATAAGAGCCTCCATGCAGATTCCTGCAGCTCACTGTCATTAAAACCAGGACAAGGTGCCAGATATGCTGGTGCACGTTGTGCACCTGTGAGCATTACATCACTATTTCGCTGTTAAAATACATAAAATGCCTGCGTTAAATAGGAGAAGGGAAGCTGCTATGTGGTGTCTTATAACCATGTTATATAATATATGCTTAAAGTGCAAAGAATTGACTGCAAAGATGTTTACCGATTGATTTTTAAACCAGAGCCTGTGGATGAAAAAGTGACATTTTTGGAAAAATCTCCCCAAGAAACATCTCTTATCTGCTCAACTTATCAACTGCTAAAAAAACAAACCAGAAACTCATTGTGATGGATGACTGTTTTCTATTTTTCTACACACGGTTTATAACTGCATTCATGTCACTTCCGGGGGCTATGTTGACTGAAGGCTGTCAGGTGAGCATTGTTGGGAATCATGTGAAGCCACAAGCTTTTTACAGTAACTGGAATCACATTTTCTGTACCTTGTCCAGCATTGCAGGTGAGTTAATCCAGCTTCATTTTAGTTTAACACACAAATCTGTTACTTGCAGCAGCAACGGAGGTGATTTATCCAGACTGCAAAGTTGCGCAAACAGTGAATATATTCAGGATCAGCTTCCAATTTTGCTTGTGAAGTATGTATTAGTAATAAATTGTTTCCCTCACACAACCTTAATTTCTGGAGCCACATGGCTGCTTTTATATTGCCTGTATGTTTTGAGAGAGATAATGGGAATGAACAAAAATGGTAATTTATTGGATTAAAATGTGTTTTTTAATTCCAGTCACTTTTATGAATGAGTCATATTGTCTCTTGCTATGTTAATAACTATTCCATACTTTATCAACAAAATGTTCTAGTTGTATTACTTAATATATATATTTTAAATGATCTATAATACTTCGTTTCTAATAACATTTCTAAAAGATTCTGACTGATTTAGTAGCTTTCGCAGCAGAACTAAGGCTATACTTTCTATAAACATGAAAAAAGTTAGGTGTGTTCTTTTCATGTCATTGAGAATTTTATTTATTTATGTATTTAGTTATTTGTTTGTTTATGGGTTTTGTTTGTTTGTTTGTTTATTTGTTTGTTTATTTGTTTTTATTCGTTCGTTTATTAATTTTTTATGCAACACCACAAAGTTGCACCGACAACTCGCTTCTGCCACTTTTACCAAAACCGATTTGGATGTGTTTTGTTGTTGTTGCTTTTGTTTTTATCTCGATTGAGAGTGTTTTTCTCCAGACTCCAATACCATCGGAGGACATCTGATGAAGTAACAAATTATGCCTGCGCGATGACGTCCAGTCAAATATTGGAACATTTAATTGAATTTGTGTTGATCACTGCAATCACAAGATTAAAATGTTATGGAAGATATGCTTGATACTGATTTGATCCCCTTTCTGTTGTGGTTTTTCAGCCTCTGGGTCAGAAAATGTCAATACTTTAATTCGTTGGTCTGAAATGTTAAAAAGCACAAGTTAGTGCCAAAAGCACAAGACAAGCGCAGCTACAGAAACCACAGTCACATTTGAGAAGAGCCTGTTTTTCATTCAGAAAACTGGGTCCTTAATTATTCTATGGTGTATGGCTGAACCACTGGTCTCTCAACCTGACCTTTACCTTTACCTTTACCTTTCTTCACTTCTTTTATTTTCAGGTAATCTTGGCATTCTTCCTGCTTCAAACGTTTTTTTTTTTTTTTTTATGGTTATGATGGCACCTCTGCCTTGCCTTGAAAGATGAATACTGTTGTCTCTAGCCCCTAAATCAATTTCAACTTGTCTTGTCAATTCCCCTTGTCACGAACACACACACGTTTGGGTGCGCCAGTGCAAGTTGTGTGTTCCATTAGTGTGTAATGTGCATGTGAGGGTGTGTTTGGGCTCGGGTCAGGGTTAGTCCCAGGAGGGTAGAAGTTATGGCTGAGTTTGAGGTAAGTATACTTGAAAAGCACTTGTTCTCTGCTATCATGTGAACGACCTTTGTTTCTGTGTTTGCTTTCAAACAAGACCGGCAGCTCGTGCTAACAGGACTCGGCTCAGTCGAGCTCCAGTTGCGAACGTTGGTCTGAGGTCAGTACTTTTGAGCGCCGCCCTTACACATAGCAGGAAAGCCATCTGTTTACTTTGGTCTCACACCCACAAAGTGAAGACTTAACACAAATATCAAACAAACCTTCAGCTACTCCACTTTTACCCCCACAGTGTAAATACCATGAAATCCTCTTACATTGGTGAAACCTAGAATACAATTTGTTCTTGAAGGAAATGAAAATTCTAAATTCAAGCAGTGTAATTGTTTGTAGTTATCTATACCACAAAAATCACAGCTCTTTATGCTGTAATAAAAGTCTATACACCACATGATGATTGTTCCCTCATCTTCTTCTTGTTCTTCTTCTTGTTCTTCTTATTATTATCATTATTGTCTTTAAAAAGGCCTGCTGTGTTGCTTTATTGGCTGAATAGGCAATTAAAAACAATGATAAATCAATGCACAACACTGGAACAACTATGTTCATCTACACAAGGTTACCTTTTGGAAGTAGAGAGCCCTTGCTTTAATTTCAAATGCACATACTGTACATCAGCTGCATCGGACTGTGTATTTCCAGCGCACTGGATACTTATGACAGTGTCTTTATTGATGAGTTCAGAATAAAACAGTAAGGTCTATTGTGAGCCCGATAACATTTCTTTCTCGGAATAGGTTTTATAGTTACATAAACTTCTAAATCTGTAAATCCCATAGACAGGTCAAACCTACCATTATGTCACTCCAGGTAGATCAATGAATTCATAAATCAATGCTGAATGTCTCTGAAGGAGAGCCATGATGAAACGCTTCATAAAGTTTCTGTAAGGAACTCATCACCTTGCCACATAAAGGCTCCTCACGTGGGAAATGTTCGTATCTCAGGCCGCAGTCATATATGTTTTGAACCTCTGGAAGCGAAGAGACCTGCCGAAAATGTTGGTGATGTTGTTGCAACCTGACGCCTCCTACACACACCTACACACCTCTGACCCGGGTTAGCTTGATGGACTGTTTTGTTACTCTTTACAGTAAGAGAAAAGGTAGGCTAAATGCTCAAGGGAGGAACAATTGTTATGGTTTGTTATGTAAAATACCCATTTTGAGTTTGCGGCAACAGTTTGAAAAGGTTGATTTTCACATTTCTGGTTGGAATGTTGCTTGTTTTAAATGTTTAAATTTGATATATTATCAAAAGACACTTTTTAGTTAACGTCCATGCCAGAGTCTGAATTCTAAATGTCCAATTTTTTTTTATAAATTATCATTTAGGAACTGACAAATTTCTACTATTTAATTTGGTTGAAGCAGTGCAGAGCATTATATATGTATACGGTTCCTCTTTCCTCATCTGTATAGCACCTATAGTTGGCTTTGTGGCGTGTTTCTTTCTTTTCCTCTCGTGATGTGTCATTACGCTGCTCCTACGATCACCAACAGCCCTGAACATAACCGTCTCCACAGATTGTCGGCACACTTCTCTCGTCAAGCCGTGGGGACAAAAGATCCCACACATGGGGAAAAAAAAAAAAACAACAACAACATTACAACACAGCAAATGCTCTTGATGAAACAGATTCCATCACCCAAAACATGGCCCGTAAGCAGAAACAGGTCTATGTGACAGATTTGGTGGATGGGATGGTGACACCCACTCCACAGGTGGCATGATGAAAGCAACAGCAGCCTGTGGGTGTAACTTAAGAGTTGTTGTTTTTATGTATTGTGGGCCCTTTTTTTTGGCTTCTCTCTTTTGTTGCATCCAAAGGAGGAGGTCTCGGTACCCTGGACTCCGACCTCATGCGTAACGAGAACAGCAGGTTAGCAGACGTACGCACAGACATGATCAGAAACCCTGATTTTAATCAGCGTTTGGACGTGATGTTTATGCATGTCGTCAGGAAGACTTGTTTATTCCAAATATGAAATTGCACAAGATTATTCACTTTTTATTTGGCAAAAAAAAAAAAAAGAAAAAAAGAAGAGATTATCAGAACTCTTGGTTTGCTCTGCTGCACTGCCCTTGATGTGTCTCCTCCTGCTTAAGTTTCTCAGAGGCCCCTGTAATTAACAGGGTGGTAAACCTTGCCAACGGATTTATGCTAATGAATTTGAACCACCCTGTCATCAGCCGTGTTTGTTGTAAGCAGCTAGGAGAAGTCATTTAAAAAAAAAATAAAATGCTTGTTAGTTTGAATTTATTTCTGCCTTTATAGTGCTCATTTAGATTATTACTTCTCAGCAGTTACCACAAGCCAGCTGATTCAACTTAAAGTATTGTCTAACAAGCCTACGTTGTCATGTCGAGTTAAGCAATGAACACAAAATTAATATGTGGATGTTGCACATATTTTTCAAGATGAAAAGTTGCTTTACGCTGTTTTTTTATGATATTTTATGGAAAACACTTGCAGATAGTGTTAATGTGCCATAGAAATAAAGGTAGGTTGAGTTAGGTTGTGCATTTCAAGTTATACACACTCGTCTGATGACAAAAATGAGCATAAAATCTGAAGGTTATCAATATGTTAATAAACTGAATCTGTTTAAGTTAGGCACAGTGTGCTCCATCTATCTTATATACCACTTTAATAACATTCTGGGTCAAGCGGGGCTGGAGCTGATCCCAGTTGTCTTCGGGTTACAGTTCATCACAGGATGAATACGGAGATAAACTCAGTCTTTCACAGAGGAAACCAGAGTACCTGGAGGAAACATACAACCTGTTTCCACCAGGTGATTTTCTTGCTGTGAGGTGAGAGCACTCCCCACTACACCACTTAGGCACGGTTCATAATTCTAAGGCCCTTTTGGAAACCAAGCTTATATTCATGCATATTTATGGAGAGTTAAGGCAAGAGCTCTTTATTCAGAGAATAACAACTATGTACCGCTATATAATCTGAGGGAAAACATATGACTCAGGATTAACCTGCTTTAAACAAATGGTTTGGGAAACCTTATTCATTGTGAAAAAAAGAAAAAGGAAAAGAAAAAAATTCCACCTCTGCAAATGTGTCAGTTCATTTCACACCACAAACACATTCAAGTGTCTCACCACTGACTTGCAAGGTAATTGCACCACATCTAAAATTTGCAGTTTACATACACATTCCCTGAGTCGACACCAGGCAAGGTTTTTCCTCGAGTCACACGGCGTTGCTCTTTTCAGCCTCCCCACAAAAGATGTATATTACAAAAAAGATAATCATAGTTTTGGAGTCTCGTCCCAGAGTCTGAAATCTCAGCGCGAGAGTTCTCAGGTGAGAACTGCAGGTTTGTTTGAGCAGAGTCTCTTTACCTCATGATTTCAGGTTCTTGTGAAAAGAAAATCAAAAAAAAAATCAAAAAAAAAAAAAAAATCAAAAAAGTCGAACTCCATGGATTTATCAGGCAATATTCAGACGGTGCAAATTTGCAGGAGCTACTTTTTGCACCACAAAAGCAGTCAAATAATGGCTTTCTCTTTTCTGAGGACACGACACTCCTTGAGAAAGGACTGAAATGATGACACCTCGGCTGGGTGTGGACGTCTGTTAACAAATGTGCTCTCCATTCTGCAAAAGACAAACCTAAAAAAATAAAATAAAAAGGCAGACCTAATTTAATCTCAACTCACCTTGGTTTGCACTAAGGATGTTCAAAATATAATCCACAATTAAACCTGACAAAAAAACCAAATATTTGCTTTGGCTACCAGCAAAACCTGCCTGCATCCCTGTATTTGCGCGATGCCGAACACTGGAGACGCAAGTATTTTCCCTCCTCTAATGCCAGATCACAACTCAGTGGCTCATCGATTTGCACTTGCAGCAACAAATGTGTGATCTAACTCCTGGTCCTTCCTGTGGGAAGTTACAATCTTCTTCCCCTGTTTGTGTGGCTTTCTGCCAAAATACATCTAAGAAAGTTCATGACGGTGGCTCACCACGTTTATTGACATTGAAAGTCGAGTTACAATTATTCTTGGAGTGAATGCTAATAAATGATCTTTTAAATGTGGCTACATTTGTCTTTAAAGTTGTCTCTTGCTGCATTTATTGCGTTGCAAAGTACGAGCTGAAGTCAGAACCTTGATGAAAGAGTAAAAGAAAACTGCAAAAGGGAAAATGATGCTTGTGTGTCTTTGGCAAAAACTGTTTCAAATGTATATGTTTTTGTCAAAATGTGTTAATCATATCTACAGTACGCCATGTACTTCCTTCTCACAGCGCATTTGTAACAGTCAAACATGGAACATGGAAGTTTTGATTTTTAAATTGTTTTATGAATGATAACAAACAGGATCATCATAATTATGATCAGGTTTTGCTCTGAAGTGAAGATGTGTGTCGTTCAGGTAACGCAGGTAAATGCAATCAGCTCCTGTACTGCTGGTCCGGTCTGTGCGTTTCAGCGGTTGCCGTGGTTACACAGCGAGCCCTCGTGTCATCTCGAAAAGTTGAAGCACCATGAAGTTCTCGTGTAAGTTCTGTCACCCTCTCACCTCGGTGGCACCTCCGTTGCCATGCGTACACGGTCGATAATGTAGGTGGTGGGGGCAGCCGATTTATTAATCATCACGCGACCTCTTATCAGATCACGAACTCATGACTGATGATTGTAGGCGACAGTAGTGATTCACCTGTGTTCATTGATCGATTGGTCAAAAATGCTTATTTTTACTCAACATTTCTCCTACTGTCAACACAAACAGTTAATATGAATAATTAAGCAACAGTAAAATTTTTCTTCTTTTTTTTTTTGTCATCGCAGAATCAGTTGGTTATAATATCACTTTTTACGTTTCTGACTACAGACCTGAAGGTTTTAATTTTTTCTTATTATATGTTTTTGGTCTCCATCAGTTACTGAGGGAACATACAGGGTTGTCTTCAACAGTTTGTTTTTTTTCCAGACTGTAAATGCTTCAAGCTGAAAACGATGCTATGACAACAGTGAGACTGAACCAAATAAAGGTATGAAACTTTAAGAAGCAGAACGCCAGGCAACAGTTTAATTCAAATCTGTTACACGGTTTTCACCATGTTAGCTGATGCAACACTTTAAATAATAAAGAATACCCAGAGTGTATCTAGAAAATATGGCAATTATGTATTTATCCATGTGTGAGGTAACCAGTGACTATACCCAAAATTAAACTTGTTAAAAGCACAAAACACCTGTGATGTTTCCGAAAAACATTTTAAGAAATGTAATTAACTGTGTTTGTAATTAATGGAGGTCAGTACGGTTTGTACGGCACAATTCTATATTGCACTTTTGGGTGTTCTGCCATTTATAATGCGAGGCTTCTTCTATGCAGATGCCCACTTTTAATGCTCTTTATGGCGTGAATCCATCTTTGACATTTATACAATATAGAACCATCTCATCTTGTGATTTAGGCTAAATAAAATACCATTACTCACACACTTTGGCTGTTGGCTGTTCAACTATGAGGTTAAAACAACGAGATCTGTAAGCATTGGTCTTAATGATCAAGAGCTGACCTTTGCACAAAAATAACTGGTCACAAATCACTGAGGCCAGTAATGTGTTGCGAATAATAATATATAAAATATATTATTCGCATATAACATGAGCCACCGTCTGCATCACAGCAGGATGGATCCTGGTTGGAACCAGGTGGTGGACGGGATCGACCTGTGTGAAGTTGCCCTGTTCTACCTGTGCGGTATCTCCTTGTGTGGAGGAGTCGGAGAGGTTCAGAGGAGGTAAAGCAATAACAAAGGTCTTGCGGTCAGGAGGGATGGTGTTTCTCCTTTAAGTTTTGAAAAAAGCCATTATGAACATGTGGTTGATGAAAACTATGATTTACGTTGATTAAATCACACATTTTAAACAAATTGTATGTGTAATGTATTATAAGTGTAAAGAACATAAATCTGAAAACTTTATTTGTTTCAGTTATAGCAAATGCATATTGTAATTTACAGAAAAATGTATTAATTAAAATCTAACTAGCATGAGAAAATGTCTGCTTTTATTGCCTCGGGATCCTAACAGTCCTTCACAATAATTACTTTCACTTTAAAAACAGTCTGACATTCATGAAAAGAAAAAAAGACTAATTGGTGAGAGACGATGTTTGTGTAACGTGAAAGTTAAGGGACTGCATTGTGGTTTCAAAACTTTCAAAACCCCGACTGGTTTGTGTTTTCACTCAGTTGCTGGATAAAGTGGGAGATGTGTTTCCGCTGATCGTCCATCATTGGACTACATGATTGAACATTTATAGAAGGTATAGCAGAAGCAATCGTAAACCAGATTTTCATACATATAGCACAAGCAACCACCAATTACACTGAGGACGGCTGACTTGAATATTACTGCATGGACTTATCTAACACAAGCCTAAATATAAACATTAGTCAACATGGGTTCAAACAAGGGCTTGGATTGTTCTGCACAGGCATTCATTTTCAAAAAAATGAGATGAAACGCAGACATATTCATATTCACTAATGCTGCAAAAGTGCTTTTTATTCCTATATATACACTGCCTCATATTGCCTTAATGTCACAAAATCCTAACTTTTCTCTGGGTTTTGTTTGACAAACATTAAACTTGTTGATGTGTTTTGCTTCGCTATCACCCAATATGACGCTTGCAGCAGTGTTTACATCGCTGATCACACCCTCTTATTATATTCCCATTATGCTGCATTATGGGCTTCAGAGCTGCACAATGGCTCCTCCATGTTGCCAGGTACGAACTGGTACGCCAAAATCACACACCCACATTCACTCCGATACTGTCTCTATCACTTTTATATTTTTCTTCGGCTCCTTTCTGTGATGTGTATTTTGTTTGATACCTGATATGAACCCCTCTGGTTAGAACTGGCAGACACCCACCCACTTAGTTCCACCCTGCACTTTCCCATGTTTTCCCTTCACCCTGTTTAGAAGCCTCAGCCGTCCAGCTGCACATATCACCAACTCCCGTCTCACTGTTTTAATTTTCTCACCCTCACTCCCAGTTTGGCCTCTACTCCAGCCCTCCGGAGTTGAGTTTGGCTGAAGGACCTTAAGACCAACAGACCTTCAACCCACCCTCCTCTCTGCCCTCGAGTCTTACCAGTCTTACTCGAGTTGTGCCTGTTTACCACCATAACCATACCACCCGGTCCAAGCTTGCAAGCAGGTTTCTAGGCTTGGCCTGTGAGTGTTAGTGTGTGTCACTCCCCTCCCCTAAGCACAGGTGGACTTGTAGGGAACGGTGCCAAATACTTTTGGTTTAGAGGGAGGGAGGGGTGTTGGCTGAGGCTGGTGGGTGTAGCAGTTTTTGTTTTGTTGTGTTTCTTAGATAACCGTTTCGCGGAACGCTACCTTTTCACTCCTCCAAAATCACTGACACACCTTCGGAGCAAATTTGCGTCTCTATCTTGCCCCGCTCTCACTTTCACAAGTCTGCTAGTGCTGAGACAGCCTGGGGAGCGAGTGCGCGCAAGAGGAACTGAATTCAAACCTTCGGTTCTTTAAAAAGGTCAGTAATGTGCTGCTTTCTCTTTCACTATTTCTCCTGTAGTATTTTCCATATTCTTAAAAAAGTCATAGTGAAAGTTACATATATCCTGTCTTGGCATGCGAGAGCCGTCGTCTACCCACTGAGCGCCACAATCACACTAAAGGATGGCTGACCTTTTGTAGAATCGAGTTCCTCTGTGTTCCCATTGCAAGTTTGTGAAATGTTTCATGTCACAAACTTTATATTAGGTTGAGCGTATATTTGCAAAAAAAAAAAAAAAAAAAAAACCTACAAAAAAAACAAAACATGTAGCTATTTTCATCCATGAAATGTCCTGTGCAGATTCTGCAACAGATGTGCTTACAGTGAAAGCCTCCCTCTTCACAGCCACACACACTGAGGAGGAAGCAAGTGAAAGCATGACCAAGCTGGAACAGATTGAAAGACTGATATCACGATAAGTTGTTACTGAAGCAGCAGCTTGTATAACAACACAGACATTTAATGTGCGTGACTTTATACTGCATATGCATCCATCATCCTGTCGCGAAGAAGCCACGCATGTGCTTGGCAGATGCAACTGAACACAGCCTCGGTATGAGGCGTTTCGGATTGACAATGCAGTAATACAGGATAACAGGAATCAAGTCTCATCATACAGTCTAAAGCAGCCTCGTCGATTTCCCTGTGCAACACATGTGGGGGCAGAGGTGCGACGTTCCTCTTAATATCACAAGGTAAACCTGCACATACAATCACAGTAGTGACAAATACACTTTTGGGTCAAGTCAAATGCAGCCTCGTAACATTATCATCAAGCATGTGGTTTTGATTTTTTCTGGTGTATTAAAATGACTGAAGAACTTAAACATCAAAATATATTGTGTAAAAAAAAAAAAAAACATTACATATTTCAAAGCAGTATGTATACGGACAGGATTCAGCCTGTCACTTTATGAGCTTCCATCTTCAATCATAAAAAGGTAGAAGTTATGGAGCTTTCTTCCTGGTGCAGTGGGGGTGAGATAGGGATACAATCAAGTAGACGCAACCACACCTCTTCTCTCCACACACCCTGACTTCGGCTCTGTCTGCCTCATTCCCTCTCTTGGATTATCTGAATAGAACCCGATCCTTGCAGGTCTTTTGTTGCTGGGCCTCTCTCACATTGGTGTGTTTAACAAACATTACCTGGGGCAGGAATCATTCATGTTTGCACAATCTCTCCCATATTATACGCTACAGTTAAGCTAGTAATCTTTACACACACACACAAAAAAGTAGAAAGTCACAGAGAGAGAACGTCTATGTGGCTGTATAACAATTCCTGGACTGATGGACTGAGAGGACATCAGTGTCGTGGACAGAATGAATGAGGATGTGGCTTCATAAATGCAAAATTACGCAATGTGTTCATGATGAAGACTGACAGAGTGAATGAGTCCACACGCCTTCATCCCACCTGACAGCGTGTGGGCATGCCCGTGTAACAGCATTTACGTCGGGATACACAATCAGATTTTAACCTCCCGAGGCACAGGTGTCATTCCAACAGTTGTGTACGAGGTGAAAACAAATCAGTCGTCTAAAGCTCCTCGGAGAGAGAAGACAAAATCCTATCTGTGGAGAAAAGTTTGAACCAATAAATTTGACGCGCACCCTCAAGCATCCCCGCTTGTGTTGAAGAGAACGCGTGCATCTATACGTTCATGCGCCCGTGATGACTGGGTGTTCGTTTGTGTGTGTGTATGCGTGCGTGTCCGCCCTCCTCCGTAGGATCGAGGGCCAGGTTTTGTTGTGTGGAGTTGGGCTGGGTGAGTAAGCCGCCCCTCACAGATGAATAGAGGATGGGAGGAGGCTTGAAGAGGCTGCCGTGGGTGGGAGGCCCGAGCCCTGCCAAAAAAGCTCCTTCTGTGGGATTTGTGTACTTTTTGCGTTCCTCACGAAACACAGCGCCTGGCTCAAACGACAAAGCAGCCAAAGGGAGGCAGGCACTTGCACTCCCAGAGGTCGGCTCGATCGCACCCTCTCTACTTTTCAAGCTATATACTTTCTTTCCGTTTGCAATTTTCGCCATTCTCCGCTTCTTTTTTCCCCACTGTCTCTGCTGCCGCTTCTCATCACTTTTCAGTGTTTGTCTGCCATAAAATGATTGATTATGTTCACATATTTTAAAAGAGAGGCACAACAACAAACAGTGTGTCCTCCACTTGATTATATTATTAGAAATGTGTTTGATTGTTCTTGGTTTGCATTACCATCGCTGGAAAAGTCGCTTATTTTCATGACTGTATAACCTACTAGAGTTATGCTTTCCTACTTGCAAACTTCACCTCATAATAACTTCTGACTGATTGGATTTCTTTTTCTTCAACATCCTATTTAGCCCCTTTTCAAATTCTATAATACCATAGATTTGTGTGTACATTTACTGAGTTACAATGGAAATGTTCTGGTGGTGGTTCTTATATTCTTTAACAGGGTCAAAGTCATCAGAGACAGTTGGCGTTACACTTTTTTTGACATGTGAAATGTCAGTGGCAGCCACGATTTGTGATGTGGTCGTGCAGCGAAGCATTTCACAGACAAATTGTGGGTGTTTCCTGAATGTTACCTAGATAATACAGAATAGGCCCCTGTAACCACTGGCAACCCACCTAGCTTTAGCTCAGTGACAGGCACAAAGAGACGTGACTCTCAGCACGGCGATCAATCGCCTTGTAAATTGGAAAATTAAAGCCGTAAGAGATGTTGCAGGGAACATATAGAGCCGAATGTCATTCAGCATCAGGGAGTTAGATTAAGAAAAGAAGAAAGACAGGGAAAAAAAAAAAAAGAGTGTGATTTCATAATGTCTAAAAGAAAGATCTGGGTTGAATAAGTGGGTCCACCCACCTGTGTGTGAGAGGCAGCAAAAGAGAAAGCAGGGCTTGGATGGCAGTTTTAGAGACATGAGTGTGTGGGTTAGGCTAGCTGGCCTGCTTATGCTATCTAATCACTCGGAGAGAAAGGAGAGCAGCATACCTTGATCCACCCACCCACCCCAGACAAACAGCAGTTAGCCTGCTAAGTACTATATGTGGTCGCCTGCAGCTCTAGGTTGTACATGGGCGAATGGAGATAAAATGTGACAGAGTCTGCAGGTAACAGACGTTCAGCACAATTATGTCTCATTCTGTGTTTGGGAACAAGAGAGATGTGTCAATCTGGAAGCAACTGTGGGTCACGACTGCATATGAGTGAGTATGAGTGTGAGCCACGCTTGGCGTGTGTGTCACACGTTGAACACGCAGGCTGTAATCCAGCAGCTTTCAGGTAGAGATGAAACTAATGAGAGTTCATTGACTTAAACCAAATTATCGAGGTGCGTTTTAACCTGAGGCGAGCTATTGTGGGTAAGTGGCACGTTTATTAATGAAAGTAGAAAATGCAGACAAATATGATCCATTTATGTTATAAAAAATGTGTGCTTATATATCAAATATTAAATATGTTGCACCTCTTAGGTGTTTAATGCTGCAGCTGTGCTGGTTTCTTGGCTTCTTATTTGTCATTTGGGTAGAAAACAGATTAGTTACCTGTGTGATACCTGAGTGGGTGGAATGAAACTGAGTTTGCATCCAAAAATAACTGACCTATGCATCACATTTGTATATTTGTGAGTATGCATGTGGCTCAGTGTGGCTTGCCCCCTCGTGTGCGTGCGTGTGTGTGTGCGTGTGTGTGTGTGTGTGTGTGTGTGTGTGTGTGTGTGTGTCTCATGACAGGCATCTGTCTCCCCTGCCCTGCAGCCTGACTGGTTTTAATTAGGAGGTGCCAGAGTGCCCGAGGGCTCTCCTGCTGATACACACAACACACACACACACACACACACACACACACACACACACACACACACACACACACACACACACACACACACACACACACACACACACACACACACACACTACCTGAGGGCAGACAGAGGCTGTCCCACCAAGGCTGGCCTCCCTCTCGTTATCACCATAAGGAGTTGTCCTCATTCACCTGACGACCCTCGCACCGCGCACACAACGCACACACACACAGTCACACAAAGTATTGACACCAAGTCAATAAAAAAGAAGACAACTGAACAATGAAATACATTGAGAGGATGCATTTCGCTGGTAGGGAGTTTTGACTGCTTGTACATTTTGTTTGCAGTTTCAGGTCCAGAATAAATTTACATATTTAAGCAAGAGTAGAAAAATAAAAGTGGCCACAAACATAAAGAACGATCCTGTTTATTTGTCTTCTGTTGGCATTGATTTAGACCGATAAACATAACCCCTTCATCATATACTGTATATATATCTTTTTTTAAAACATCCTCCAAAATATGGCTTGCTTATTCTTTATCATTTCGCCTAATATGTGTAGACATCTAATAATGCAAATAAGCGCCTCTGACCCCACCCTCTCTTCTGCCCCTGGCCGGCAGTTTGACTTGAAAGTGATTATAAGGTAGTACAGCAAAGTAGTTAGAAGGTCTGGGTTTAAATACCAGCCAGGGCCTTTCTTTTTTAAGTTTGCATGTTCTCCCTATGTGTGTGGGGGATTCTTCTGGGTTCTCCGGTTTTCTGCCACAGTCCAAAACATGCATATGAGGTTAATTGGTGACCTCAAGCCCAAGTTTAAGCTGGATTCATTCCTGAGTTGTGGAATTCAAGAAATGCTTGAAAAAGAAAAAAAAAGAAAAAAAAGAAAAAAGAAATGCTTGTTGTATAAATTCAAGTATTTGTACTGAATATCTGTACACTGCAGTACTAAACAGCAGAGCTGACAGCGTATTTCATTTATCACGTGGCTTCTACCTTGTAATTAAATTTTTTTTTTTTTTAAAAAACACCACATGGACATGGTAACAAAGTTAAAATAAAAACAACAACTATATTTTTGTTAAGGATTTCTCTGTAGGAATTTATTTTATCCTCACACACACACACACACACACACACACACACACACACACACACACACACACACACACACACACACACACACACACACACACACACACACACACACACACACACACACACACACACACACACCTGTAAAAGACTAACTCTGTCTCTCTCTGTGCTTGCAGTTCTAAATATGCAGCTTGTGTACTTTACCTCCCTTTTGGCAAAGCTTCCAATACTGATTAGAGTGTTTGAAAGATCTGTAGATCTGGGGAAAGTTCAAGCAGAGACAGACAGGTCAGTGGAGAAGAAACGCCCTCACCTCGCTCACCCAAATGGCATGCTCCTGGGCAAGCTTTAACGACCGCGGTGCAATGACAGATGGGTGGATGTCTTTGAGAGTATTTGTCTCTGGCCGAGTGAGGAAAGAACCGACAGTAGCTTTACTGTGCATCTGCAAGTCTGTCTATGTCCTTGGACTTGTGGAGGCTGGGGGTGGGTGTAGATACGGGAGGCTGCTGCGATGGCGTATCTGTGGATTGTGGAGGGGAGGGGAGGGGGATGACTGCCTCCCTTTCCTGCTTCTCACCCACACCAGGCCACACCTGGCCTCGAGACAGCGGGGTAAAGGGCACAAGTTGGGCTGGTTGGGATTGTCTGTTTCTGCAGCTATTAGTCCGAGGAAGGTCTGCTCAGCACTTGACTGAAGCCTTTTTTTTCCCCTCATTATTCACAACTGCTACATTTGAAACCTGTAACCTCAGCTGAGTAGACTATAAAGTTTAATTTTATTCATACTGCTTTAAAGTCCTCTCCTCAGAAACATTTATGATACCATATTAGGTAAATCTGTGTTGAATAATTTAAATTTCCAGATATTTAGTTACCTAACCTTACACCGACCGAGTTGTACGAGATCGTCATCCTCTCATCATTTACAAACATAGTGACTTTTGATCTGTAAAAACTGACTATAGCTGAATGTACTGTATGCCTTCCTGGAGAGACTGTGAAAGTGTGGGCTGTTAGTAAGATACATCTAAGGAGATTTTCTTTTTTTCTATTTTCTTCTTTGATGCTCCAATCAGCACTGAAAAATACTTTCATTTTACAAAATGCAGTCAAGGTTGAGGAAAGATCATTGTTAGGCTTTAAACGATGGCTAGAAAAATCAACAGACGTTAGTGCAGTTTCAGAGTTAACATACAGTTTAAGGGTTTCAGATCACCTATAGTGTACCAGTGTGTTCGTACAGCAACTAGTTTACAACGTAAACTCTCAAATAAGTAAACGGTTGCTAGTTCTGAGGGCGTGCTGATGTAATTAAAACACTAACAAGTATTTCTGTATCGATAATGTGAATCTAATGAGTGACTCATTGATGTGAATACATGAAAATAGAATGTGTACTAATAGAATCTGAATAAAACGTTGCTGGACTTTTTGGGGGGGGAAACCATCTTCTACTTCTGATGTTTGAAAGCAGCAATATGCCAGGATCAAAGAGAGATCAGAAAGAGTGAATAGGTGTGTGTATGTGTGTGTGTGTGTGTTAGTGTGTGTGCGTGTGTGTGTAGGAAAGAGTTTTTTTTTTTCTCCTAACAGCATCGAGGGGGCTGTTGTGTGTCAAACAACCTAACCTGACAGTTAAGCAGTGCAAGCACACAATAGAACTTTCTGGAGCCAGTAGTAACGGGTGGAGAGGGTTAATCAAAGGTTTTTTCAGGGGGTAGTAGGTCTCACCCTTCAATGAACTGAATTCTCAATAATGAAAGTGTGTAAGTGTCTTTTTGTTCCACTGACATGCAAATTGGTGCTCTGTGGTATCTGACTGCAACTATTGCTACAAGACAATTTGAGATTTTCAGATGAGCCCCTCTCACAGGCACAAAAAACAGCCACTTTTAGTCCAAAATGTAGGCATTTCTCTGCCGGCGGATCTGTACTTACTGTACGGCGAGCCAGGCTGACTAGTACGGCATCAAAGTCTCCTCCATATCAAGTTTATGTAACGATTGCTTCACACCCCATCCTCCCCTCCAAAGTGCCAATCTGGTGTCCTGGTACGGGTGTCGTGCTGGGAGCAGCAGGTGGCAGTAAACAGGTACGCTGAGACGCCAGTCAGACAGACAGACAAAACAGATGACTCTTACTCAGCCCCTCCAATCCTCCAGTCTTCTCTTGTGACACGCACACAGAGTGGCTGAAGCTCAGCGCACGCGAAGAAATGAAGGGTAGCCAGACTCAGTGTTTTTGATTTTTTTTTTTTTTTACTAATTCAAAATATAACTTGTTGCTGAAAGCTTTTTTGTTTGAGATAAATTACCTCTGAGATGTACAAATTCTTTTTAAGATACCAAACGTACCCTCATTACCATCACAAAAGCATCCATGGTGTCCATCTCTCAATTATCTCTTAATTATATCTTCCAAAAATTCTGCTGCTAAAGAAAAGGGTGCCGTTTCAAACAGTTGACCAGTTACAGGTACCAGTTACAGCGTGCTGCTATGGCGGCGGCAACGTGTTCAGGACAGATATCTGAACTTATACGATGGCCAACGTTGTTTTTCTGGCTGTCTGGCTGGCCTGCTTGCAGTTAGTGGCTAACCCTGTTTATATATACTGAATGCCAGTGTGAGCTGGCCTCAGCTCTCACCCTGTACAAAACAGTGTAAACCACCGTGGGCATGGGCTGCGGTTTGCTTTGGTCCATGTTTTCCCCAAGGGGAAGTGGGCATAGCAGTCTGATGTACACTCTGATGTCTACTTGTTTGTGGAGGTCACCTCGACACAGTTTGACTGCTTTCACGTTGTGATTGTTGGTTATGATATATGGATGGTTGGAAATACGTCAGTACATCTGAAAGTCCAGTAACCCACTAAGAAAACAATTTCTGTCTGCATATCCTTCCTTTATGAATGAAATGCTGCAGGAATCTTATTATCAAACAACTATTGGTGTTTTGCTAAATCCAGAGTCTGACCAGACAATTAGAAATCTTTTTGAAGTAGGAAATATATCACTTAGGTGATAAAACTTCCATGAACCCCAAAAAGGGTGTGGTTTAATGATGTCACACCGGAAACCTCAAATGCTGTTTGAGAGCCCACGAATGTGCTTTGTCATAACATTTGGCTCGTCTGTGAAAACAAGAGAAAAAAGTTCCTTTTTTTTTTTTCTTTTTTCTTTCAGCTTCTGAACAACATACATATTTCCTCACATCATAGGAAGCAATGTAAGAGGTTATTTTCTTGGCTTTGTAGGCATGAATGACATTATTTCTCTGCTTTCCACGGCCCGTTTAAACCGCTAAATATATCCACAAAGCTTCTATTAATCAGAGTTCCTCTCCTCCACTCAAGTCAATACTTATTTCTACACCTTTCTGCATACACTTCCTCCTCCTCCTCCTCCTCCTCTCCACAGACTGAGGTGGTAGTGGCGGCGAGCTCACCAACTGTTACCCTGCATATTCACTTTCTGAGTCAAAGCAGGAATCTAAACGTTGGCCTTCTGCTCCTCTCAACCTTTGAAAAACAGTTTGACCAAAGAAAGAGCATACGCCTGTCCACAGTTGCTTGCGGTATTTCTCAGTGGTTGTGGTTGAATTGTCTCAGATGCAGACAGCTTTAAAGTGATTTTACTTTTCAAATCAACACATCTGACTACATCAGCTTTAGTAAAGGGGACACAGAGCTTTTTTTTTTTTCCTTAATAAAACTTACTGTTAAATCCAGCTATGTGTTCAAAACCGGTGCAAAACTGAAGGTGGCTGTCTCTGAATAGCTTTTGTTTGTCTGCTTCTGTACATCTCAGCCTGAGAGCAACCCAACAGAGGTGCACAAAACAGTTGTCCAACTTTTCTCTCTCTCTCTTTTTTTTTTTCTCCTTGCTTTTTTTACCCTCCCTCCGTCTCCCCAAACAACCCCTTCGAGTTCCTTTGCCCCGGTCCCTATATACCAAAATCCACTCTTAACACAACTAAAAATTCATTTTGTCTGACCTAAATCAGAGGGTGTCTGCGCCATGGGCTTATTACACACTGCGCTTAAACTTGTGTTGTGGAGGAGGATGGGGTATTATTATCTTCCAGCTACCCACCCTGCTATAAAAACTAGTGGTGCGACATCTCCACAGCGCAGTGCTGCTGCCCTCCCTCCCTTCCTCTCACTCTCTCGCTCGTCCTACATGAGCCACACACAACAGAGAGCCTGGCTCTAAACTCCACACTAGCCACTCTGCAACACGGAGAGACTCAAGAATCACACTCTGCTCTCATGCGCTGCGCTGCCTTGTTCCTCTCCATTGGATATTCCTCTCTGGCTGCTTTGTTTTTTTTTTTGTTTTTGTATTGTTCATTTTTGTGAATGGGCATCAGTGCCCAGTGTGTGGAGCCTGTGAATGGACTGACTGCTTGGCTGACTGACTGACAGACGAGCGAAGAGAAAGGCAGCTGTGTTTCAATTAAAGAGAGCAATGCTGAGAGGTCAAGTGAGGAGCAACAGAGCCTTTGAGTAGTCTGGAAATACAAAGACACGTGAGCGGGAGCGAGAAGCTGAAGGTACGGTAGGTGATGTGCCGCTGAGAGCTGAGGAATGCTGGGGAACGTATCAAGACATGTGTAAATTTATGTGGGAGCCAGACTTGTGGTGCATGCATGGGTGTGTGTATATGTCCATAATAATTTGTCACAGTATTACAGCGTGTGTGCGTGTGTGTGTGTGTGTGTGTGTGTGTGTGTGTGTGTGTGTGTGTGTGTGTGTGTGTGTGTGTGTGTGTGTGTGTGTGTGTGTGTGTGTGTGTGTGTGTGTGTGTGTGTGTGTGTGTGTGTGTGTGTGTGTGTGTGTGTGTGTGTGTGAACAAGCTTGCACTTGTGCGTTCAGTTACAGCGTGCACGTGTGTATCATTTAGCGTTTATACGAGTGCCGTAGCCCTCTGCCTAACACCATAAAGGCCTGACAAGGTGCAAACAGGTCAATAAAGTCACCCGCCGACTCGTGTCATTATTTCGGCTGTTGTCTAAATTTCGTTGCCGTGAGATTCTGGAAATAGCACAAGCATTTATAGCATCACAACACATCTTGGAAATGTCAAACATAGTAGTTTTAGTGGACTTAAGTGTGTGTTTTGTGTCCAACTGTAATTACACACTCGAGTTACCATATCTATACGACACTCTCCATCAAATCCAAAAACAAATACTCAGGTAATTCATAAAGTTAGAAATGGGATGTTTGGGAGTGTGGACCAAATCAAAACATGTTATGGATTTGAGGCTGAGCTGTAAATTATTGTTTACCTGCAGTGTCTTTATAGACTTCTTAGCTCAGGTAGTTACGAAATGTGATTACCTGTATTACTATTAGAGCTGTTTACCAGAGTCCGTCCTCTTTCAGCTCTTAAGTTTGTACTCATCTAATTCTTCAATGATATATGTGGCGTATCAAATTGCTAAATAAGGGTGTGATTCTCTTTTTCTGTGTCGGATATAAGAACGTGTATTATTTGACTGAAGGTAATGCAGGAAAGCCTCTGTGGCAGGAAATCTAACATAGATAAGAATCACGACGTGTTCGCTTAAAGACACACTGAGTTTCATGTTCTCATGAGGCTACTTTCTGTTTTGCATTTACATTTGCCAGAGTGAAATAATTGCGTTCAATTGTACCTTTTAAAGTACATTCAAGGTTACCAGGTTGATTTTTAGAGTCTTTTTTTTTTTTTTTTAATTAAAAAAGGTGCACATAAGCTTTAAAAGTTAAAAACCTTCTATTCTACATTGTGGCACTCAATACAACTTTTATGTCAAATTTCTTCTCTTTATTCAACTCAAACAAAGACATACAGAAACATTGTGTGATGTGGGGGAAAAAAGAAAAGAAAAGGAATTTGCCAATCAATTCTCTGTGAATTGTCCAGACACGACACTCTCCTAAAGAGATATTCAGCAGTGAATCATAAAGTTGTGTTTACTTTTTGGGGTGACAGAGATAATGGTGTGTGGCTATGAGCCTCCCTGAAGGCACAGGCGGTGACACTTGGTGCAAACAGGCGCTTTAAGGGGCCAAACTGGCTTAATTAACCTCGAACTAAATGAAGACTAAACTGATTAGTATTATTTCACTTGATCAAAAATCTGATAAATACAAACAGACAAATATACATAACGCGCTAAATTAAATGAGGCGATTTACACATTTTTTTACGAACTGAAGTATTAAAATGAAGTCAATAATGAAATGTAATATTTTGCAGACCTGTTGAAACATTTTTGTTCAGCATATTTTCTTTGAAAGATAGTGAAGTTGAGGTGAAGTTCAAGGATTTCTTCGAATTTGTTGCAGGTTCATTGTCCACAAAAAGTTCTAATATTCTGCCTTACTAACAATGGGCGCAGGCTCACATAGATTTACTGAAATAATACGGTTCAGGTATTCGCATTAAAAAAAAAGTTCAACTTTCACGTAAAATTTACAGTTAAATGCTGCAGTGTGACCTCTGACATTTCATTTTCACTTTATTGAAAAATAAACAACCCATGTTGTAACTAGCATTATATCCCTTCCTGACCGGCTGTAATTGACAGCAATTAGGACCGAGTGTAAAAACCCTTCCGATGCAGCCTAAAGGCTCCCAACAATTGACACTTAAAACACCGGGCGAGGAACTTGCCTCCTGGAGAAACAGGTGCACTGGTGTTTCACTGGTGATAATGGACTAGCTTACACAGTAGGTCCAATGAATGTCTTCTCCTAATAAGGGGTGAATTTTGGCTGTCAATAGTCTAAATTATTGGCTGTGCAATTGTCCGTCTGTGACAGTTGTTTAGCAGGTGTTTGCTATGGGCAGTTTGGTGACAGGGGTAAAACTCTTGACTGCTGGTGATTTAGCATGTGGGTCAGGTGGATGCACCGGCCTGACAGGGGTAAACTAGGCTTTGGGTGTTGCAGCTTACAGGCCAAATGAGTGTCTGCCCGTGACAAGGGTTGAGATGGACATTAGCTGCTGATTTGTGGCCTGAGCGGTCAGGGTTGGGGACAAGTTAGCCACTCTACTCTGGGTATAATGATGATACAGCTGCAGCACGGACAGAGCGAGGAGGAGGAAGAGGAGGAGGAGGAGGTGAGGAGGAAGAGGAGAATGATTAGGATAAGGGGGTGGATGAGGAGGAGGAGGAGGAGGTGGTGTTGGTGGTGGTCAGCGCCGGGAAAGCAGATGAAGTTCTTGGGAGAAAGACGACACTGAATGGAGGTGACACATAATTTGGGGTGGGAGTGCTGAGTTGAAAGTGTTAGTGACTAAGTGAGGCATGAGAGGAGACGTGGCCATTACAGGAAGGAGGAAAGAGAGATATATAGAGAGAGGCCTTTATCAGAAGTCAGTCTAACAAACTGCATGACAGGGAAAACTTCGCATATATCTGTGACACAAATAGCAAAAAACAGATATAGTTCATTTTTAAAAAAGAAAGCCACTTTTTATAATTATTTATTCATTCAAAAAGTCTGTCACCACAAACAAGCCGGTTTCTGAAAGTTGACTACTGTTTATTGAGTTAGTTTTACAACTTTAAAAACGGACTACAAGCCAAATAGTAATTATCGGTGCCCTTTCTGAAGGCGTCCCCACCCTGGAGGCACCGCTGGGTGGGTGGGGTGTGTGAAGGGTTAAGATAGTTTGGCTGGTGAAATGTCGCTCCAGGACCTTGTGGTGGGAAAGCTGTGCCCTCCTCCCCTCCCTGTCTATGTGGCACATCCTCCTTAGATCCTCTCCACATTGTAATTAGGGGCCGGCCGCTAAGAGTTAGTGCGAGCTGGTGGCTGGCAAACAGTGGGAACCGAGAGGGGAGTGGTGCTCGCTGGGGCATCAGGCGAACAAACAGCAACAGCAGCACGTGTCCCATAGTTCCAGGAGTGGGTGGGATGGACCGAGAGCAAGCGAATGACAGCGGGTACGCCAAGCCCTCCTAGTCAGACTCTTTTTTCTCTCTCTCTCTCTCTCCCTCTTATCCACTCGGTGTTGTTCCAAGCTCTGCACCATTGTTTGCCTTGGCAGGCTGTTACAGGGAGGGGCCCCTCCGCTGGTGTTTGTGCAACCTGTTAGGGAACTTTTAGGGCCATCTGATCTCTCCCTCCCCTTCTCACTGGAGATTCTCCCACCTTTTAACCAGCTTGTTGTTTTGTTTTTTTTATGAGTATTAAATTGACGTATCATAGAAATCGGATATTGCTTTATTCTTTGTGATGAGCAAAGGAAATATAAAAACTTTCACTGTCGCGTGAAGCTACTGGACTGAAGTACAGGTTTTTGCACGAATTTGGAAAAAAAAATACAGATCCAAATTCCTTTTGTTTGTTTATTAATATTTTGATTTAAAATGTATCACCCAATGAGATTTTGTTGTCCATGTAAGTTTCTCCATCACTCTCATGTCCCGGTTTTCCCGGCGAGGAAGGTGCGCGGGCCTCTCAGCCTATATTGTATGCCGCCGCCCCCTCTATAGACATTTCAATTATGTCCACACTGTATCAATGGCATGAACATTGCAACAGTTACCTAGCAACAAGACCGACAAAAATAAACTACATGTAAGATTGGTATCCAAGTTGTATACCTGCAGGTGAATTAAGGGATTTTCTGAAATAGTTTCCTTTTCTTTTTTTTCCCCCTCCTCCTCCTATGGCGAGGCAGGAACAAGAAAGTGAGACTTTGTGATACTGTGCGTGCGGGCGTGCGTGCGTGCGTGCGTGCGTGCGTGCGTGCGTGCGTGCGTGCGTGTGTATGCGCGTATGGCTTCAGTCCATTTAGAACCAGTCAACAATGCAGTTGTGGCGAGCGGGGCCGCTTCAAAGTATTTATCTACACATGCCTCCAGTGACCACCAAGTGTGGATTCTCTAAATTGAAGCTCTATTCATAGATGTGAATGAATGAGCACCCTGCCAGCAGAGGTTTTATCACTGTCAGTGTAAACAACAGCGCAGTGAATCAACAGGTAGGAACTCATGCAGCTGCGGAGTGGAAACGCTGAGAACACAACCGAGGTTTGTCTGCGTGCTGAGACAATATCTGCTGCTTAGTCGCCGTCCTATGATTCAAATGAGCGAGGACAAGAGTGCAAGTAAGCACTTTGGCAGGATACAGTATCTAGAGTACAATCTGACCTCTTTTGGCATTCTCTCCTCTTCTCACCACATCCCAATCGCGCACGGTATTGTTCAGACGAAGGTATCAGTTTTCGTCGTGCTCATATCTGGCAGAAAAACACAAGAGGGATTGGACATTATGAGCATTATCACAGAAACTGTCACGCATTTCGATCGCACCTCAACAGTGTCAAGTCGGGTAGGGAAAAAAAAAATCGACTCTGTTTTTTTGTCTTATCAAGATGATGGGTTTCCCTAACTCACACAGTTTCAACAAGAAATCGTGATAACACATTCAAGAATAAATATTCCCCGACGTGATGTTTGCTCAAAATGAGACATGCTGTATTTACCACTTGTTGCCTTTGCTGCACAGATGGTGCACAAACAAGCATGCCTACAGTATATTTTAATAAAGCAAGACTGTCACTCATTGTGTTAACAATATCAGTTTCAGTTAAGAGCCTCCCCCTTATTCAGGTCTTTTCTTTTTTTTTTCCACAATCCTTCATCTAATGAATGGATGCTGCCCGTCATCAGAAACGCTTCAATGCAATACCAGGTGGTAACCGAGCTGTGGACGATTTATCACTCCGGCTGCACTCTTCAAATCAGTGCTTCAGATACTGTTTGATCTTTTTACTTAATTCATCCTCGTCGTTATCCCAAAGAGTAACTTCCTCATCAGGAGAATCCCCACGGCTACATCAAGATGTGCTTCATCTCAGTGTGTGAAGCCTAAAATGAAGTTCAGGAGGCAGAGCCTGTCCTTACAACTGTGTGGGTTTATATTCATACAGGTGTAGTGTCAATAGCTGGAACCAACCATTAAGTGTCAGCAGGAAATCACACATTTAAGCATCTTAAAAAAAAAACAGAGGTTTATGTTCATGTGGGCTAAACGATGTTTATTCTGCTGCAAAATGAGGCCAGTGTTTAAATTAATAAATTCAAATTGAGAATATAACTTCACGTGTGACAACGTCTCTTTATCTCTGAGTTAAAGTCTCACTGTTGTTACAAGCATTATTCAATTCAAGATGCTTTAAATGAAAATGGAAAAATAGCTGCACATATACAATTGCGTGCTTGCGTGCCTGCGTGCATGTAAACTACACGCACACATACAAACTCACAAGAATCTCTGAAGCAAAAAAAAATGAAGAGATAAAATAAGACTAAAAAGATGAATAAAAAAGGATATACAATGTATGATAATACGCAGTATTACATGAAAAGAATTAAAATCAAAAGAAAGGGAGAGGTAATATAAACACTAAGGTATTTGTGAAAGCATACATACCGATATAAATTAATATAAACATCTTGAACTGTGCTTGAATCAAAATATATGTTCAATGTCAAGTTTTTTGTCATTTTTTAAAATACATTATCATGCTGTTTATTCAGTATTTTTTCATTATCTTGTCGAATTGCACATAAGCAGGATGCTGAAGAAGATGTGATGTATAGATGTTTTTCTATTTAGTATTATTGTGAGGTGGGCACAAATATTTATTCAGAGGAACAGAAAGAATTTCAGAAATGTGTGTACATATGTTCGACACACAAACACCATCGTGCATTTTTGAAGGCTGAACAGATGTTTAAGCTTTACATTCAGACATGAATGAAAAGTTGTGTCTTGTTCACAATTGAGAAACGCATTTGTGTTCTTTAAATGATTTCCAGTTTGGTCTTTTTCTTTGTTACTCAGCAGTTCCACTTTTGTCTCCCTAACCAGCTGTGACACAGAGAGGAGGATGGTTCACCACAGAGAGGAGGACCTGATCGGGATCCCCTTCCCAAACCACAGCAGCGACGTCCTCTGCAGTCTGAATGAGCAGCGCCGCGACGGCCTGCTCTGCGATGTCATCCTCATCGTCCGCGACCAGGAGTACCGCACCCACCGCTCCGTTCTGGCCGCCTGCAGCCAGTACTTCAAGAAGCTCTTCACCGTGGCCACCGCTGACGGCGGAGACCCTCATCACGCCGCCGCTGTGTACGAAATTGACTTTGTCGCTCCAGAGTCTCTCACGGCCATCCTGGAGTTCGCCTACACGTCCACTCTGACGGTGACGGCGTCCAACGTTAAAGAGATCCTGAACGCAGCCCAGATGCTGGAGATCCCCTGCATCATCAACGTTTGCCTGGAGATCATGGACAGTGGCGGCGGAGGCGGCGCAGACGGAGGAGGGCGGGAGGAGGAAGGAGAGGAGGAGGAAGATGAGGAGGAGGAAGACGAGGAGGAAGAAGAGGAGGATGAGGAGGAGGAAGCGGGGTCGAGAAAGGACGAGCATGAGGAGGAGGAGGACAACGTCAGCGAGCGGTCACTGCAGTCACTGGAGAGCAGGGGGGAGCGGACGCCTCCTGGGACGGGGGACTCGTCTCCGCCGAGCACCTCCACCTACCACCAGCAGTTTGACCTGCGCAGACAGTCGTCACAGTCTCTGTCTCCAGACACCATGAGAGCAAAGCAGGTACGGTTGCATCTAATCTTGCTTGTTTCATGTCAAACAGGAAGGTTTGAAGAGGCATTAATGAAACCAAACGCGCTGATGTCTTTTTCATCATCTTCGTCTTTTTTTGTCTCTTTTTCAGGAGAGTATTGAGAGTCGTGCCCTGAAGGATTTCTCCATTGAATCTCTTCTCCAAGAAGGGCTGTACCCCCGCATGTCAACACTGGACAGGAGGGCCAGCTTCTCGCCCCTCCTCCCTGGATTCTACCCTTCCGTGTGGGCTGCAGAGTTCCCAGCGTTCCCCCAGCAGCTCCACCACCAGCACCCTCACGCCGGAGCCCCATCGCAAGCCAGGCACCAGCACGCTTTCCCGGCCTCGGCACCGCTCGAGGCCCCCAGGCCCCTCGATCTCGCTGTGAAGCGAGAGATCATCAAGGAGGAGATGAAAGAGGAAGTCCCGCCCAGCCTGCTGCAAGGTGATTTCCTGAAAGAGTTTGTCAGCTCGGGCGTGGGCGGCGCAGTGAACGTGGGGTCGCTGCCCCCGGAGGGTCACTCACTGGGCCCCATTAAAGATGAAGCGGACTTCCGGTCGTACTTAAGCTTCTTGAGCTCCGCGTCCCACCTGAGCGCGTTATTCCCTCCCTGGCAGCTGGAGGAGGAGAGGAAGATGAAACCCAAAGCGTCGCAGCAGTGTCCGATCTGCAACAAAGTCATCCAGGGAGCCGGGAAACTGCCGCGACACATGAGAACACATACGGGAGAGAAACCGTACATGTGCACGATCTGCGAAGTACGATTCACCAGGTAGGTGGAGCAGTGGTTCTTCTGACACGCGTTTCCCATCAACAAACCAGCTAAAGATTCTGCTTCTTGTCTGCATTTTGCTCACAAAGCAGCAACTTATGTAAAACAGTAGGTTTGACGGAAAAAATACCCCGTGCGTGTTTTGTTTTTTTTAACCTTATCTGAATATCAAAGGGTTTGAAGTGGAAAGCCCCTCTGATGGTTTTGTTAGTGGTATCGCACTTACCTTCATCTTTTTTTCTTTCTTTTTTCTTTTTTGTTCATATTTTCCATCTTTATTTCAAAGAAACACCTAAATGCTCACGCTGAATACTAACTTCCATTAGCTTTGAATATTAGTCAGGTTTACAACGTAAAATCTAAGAAAGCCAAAATAAAGTATTGTGATTCTTCTGTTCACGTTTCCATATTTTACACACTAGAACATGTTTTCTTCTTTTTTTTTTTTGTTCTTTTCCCAGACAAGACAAACTCAAAATCCACATGCGGAAGCACACGGGCGAACGTCCCTACATCTGTCTTCACTGCAACTCCAAGTTTGTCCACAACTACGACCTGAAGAACCACCTGCGCATTCACACGGGGGTCCGGCCCTACCAGTGCGAGCACTGCTACAAAAGCTTCACGCGGTCCGACCACCTGCATCGACACATCAAGAGGCAGAGCTGCCGCATCTCCCGCCCTCGACGAGGACGAAAGCCAGCTGCTTGGCGGTCCGCGCCCACCAGCAACTTCCTGTGCCCCCCTGCCGCCACAGCCAACCGCTTCGAGGAGAACGGGTTAAGCGCCGCATACCAGGGGGTCAAGGGTCACGGACTTGGGGAGTTGCTCGGCCTCGGGAACAGGGGTCTGGGATTTAAGAGCGCGGCCAGGGAGAGCCGGGAGGAACGGCGAGCAGAGGGTAAGCACGTCGCAGAGGAGGAGAAGGCGGGAGCAGGGAGGCAGAGGGGAGTATTTGCCTTTGCCCTGGCTGGAGAAGAAGTACTTACCCATTCTCCATTTTACGCTGCCGCCTCTGACCCCTGGACCATGAGACTTGAGCGCGCTCCTCCCATCCCTGAGCCGGCCAAATGAACCGTGGTCCACAGGAGATGAAGAGATAAAAAAGAAAGACTCAAAAAAATTATAAAAAAATCTCCTTATTCTTTGAATCTGTTCTGGTCCAGGAAGTGAAATGCAAACATTTTAAAGTCTGCTGATGTGGCAGTGGTAAAACCTTTTTTTTTTTTTTTTTTTTTTGACAATGCAGTCCAATTACATAATTGTGTCAGCCCTGTGAATGTTTACATCTAGTTTTATTGCATTTAAGAAAAACGGAACCATTAGCTTCTCTTCACACTACGTTCAATAGTTTTGGGTGTCTCATCAGCAATATTGATCCACAATGCAGATAAAATGGCATTGACTCAAAGTATGGTTACAATTCCAACGTAAGTCTTAACTTCGTAAAAAACAAATGAGAGTTTGTTCCCCTATAAAAACTAATAACCAAAATCGCTCAATGTTTTGACCAATGAAACGCTGCAAATTCAAACGAGTGACTAAAATGAATGAAAAACAACCAAGATGCATCAAATAAAAAGGGTTGTAGAATTGGGTTTTCACACAAACAGAAAGGAATTTACATTGAAACTGAACGGCAACACAAAAAGAAATGGTGGTGAGGTGTTTTGTGTCCAAGAGTCTTAAAAATGACCAGTGTTCTGGTTAAAAAAAAAAAAAAAACATTTTAAAATGGTTTGATCATTCACTTTTTCTTTAACATTTTCTCAAAGTAAGGTATTCCACTTGAAGTCTAAACCAGGATACGCGATAATGTGACATTATCCTTTCACTGCCTTGTTCTGGTTTGAGCTCCTTGTCTGCACTATTGTATATGAACACAAATCTTTTGCCATGGTGGTGTTAATTATGGTGTTTTGCTGATGATGATCAAAAAGAAAAGAAAAAGAAAAAGAAAAGAAGAAGAAACGAATGAATACATATATTGCGCTTAAAGTTCTTTGAAAAATCCTTCCAAAGACGTGTACTTTGATATGCCACAGACTTGAATACGACTTTGTCCTAATGTTTAGGAGTGTTTCCACAGAGGATGTGTATATTTCTGACTTCTCGACTGCCGCTTTCGCTACACAGTGCGCTCGTGTTCTTTCTGCCGCGACGGAATCAAGAAGGGTTTCGCTCCCACTCTTTTCATATGACGTTCATCTCTAAATTGTGTACAAAGAAGTTCGGAAATTATTTGAGTTATTGAAATGAGAAAGTATTTTCTTGCTATTTATGTGTATTTAAAATGAATGAGCCTTGGCTATATTTTGCAAATCTGTTTTATAAAGACACTAAATGTTGAACTTCTCGTGTGGGGGTGTAATTTGCCTGGATGGATGGATGGATGGATGGATGGATGGATGGATGGATGGATGGATAGATAGATAGATAGACAGACTGATTTTTCGTGGGATGTTTCAGCTTCCAGCCCAAAGAATTAATTGCATGATTTTGTATAATGACTGTCACAGTAAACTGCTTTCAGCCAAGAAGTTACGCAATAATATAAATGTGTTTGTATTCCAATCCGGGAAATTCAATGTTATGTGCTACCTTCGCTCTGCAATACCTGCCACTACACACCGTTTGTTATTCACACCTACATAAATAACAGTGCGGCGCGAGTCAGCCGCAGGCTCGCAGGTAGGCAACGTTTGCTGTGACACCGGGGGTCACACAACAGCTGACGTCTCCGCCGAGATCAACTGTACATTTTGATGGTGAGTCGTGCGTATAAAATACATATTTGTCATCAATGAGTGCGAGTTATCATTCAGGACGACACACATAGGGAGAGTTGCAGAAAGCAGAAGGAGCAGGAGACAGAAAGCGGTATATGATAGATAAGAGTCGTGAAAGGTCACAAATAGTCGGCCAGAAATTGTTAAACATCTTATAAACACTGACTTCAGTCATTATTGGCAAACTTTGATCATTGTGAGACTGTAAAGTTTCCTCCCTACTACCAAAAGGCCAAATTGTGACAGTGCACCTTTACCAAAGTTATTCACGAGAATAAATTCAATGAAAAGAGCTATCTGCACGGCTCTATTTCTATCAAACAAGCACGCATTTTATTTTTCTTGAAATAAACTCACCCATTCTTTTTCGATACTGCTTCATCCCACTTTGTTTCAAGGCCCATCCCAGCTGACTTTGGGCAAAGGGAGAGTACAACCCGAACACGATGTCAGTCTATCACGGGGCAAACAGAAACAGCTGCACACAGTCACATTTACACACATGGGCCATTTAGAAACACCAATTAGCCCAAAATGCATGTTTTTGAAACCAAGAGTACAACTGGAAAAAAGCCATGCATGCGAACTCCACACAGAAACGCCACTGAGCACTTTGCTCGCCGCTATGCAGCCAAAATAAATGCTCTAATATAGTCAATTGAAATCACTTCAAATGATAGCTGGTACTTCTATTACCTGGGAAAGTGAAACCAATAACATCACTTAAGTTATGGGCCATGCCATGTTCAGTTGTTCACCCGCATTATATTGAGTTGTATTTCTAATAATTTCATCACCTGAAATGACAGGTATCTCTGGGCAGATCATTTCTATCTCAGTAAATACAGATTTAGTGATTCAGATATAGAGGAGAAGTGTGTGTATGTTTTCTAGGGACTTCTTAGAAAAAGAGATTCAGAGACTAACTAAATCACAAGGTATTTATTTTATAGAAGAAACTGATGATGATGATGCTGCTGACTTGTTACTGTTGGATCATTTGCTTTTAATCATTTCCTTTCCCATATATAAATAAACCAGTTACTGAGGTGTAGTTTTTCCTTATATCACTCTAGAAAAATGTTCACTGACGTTCCCCGAGCAGAGAGAGTGTCTATTCCCAACATCTGGTGACAAAACTTCAATTGTTTTCAAATGAATAAAATCTCTTCATGACTCCAAAGCGGTCATTTTACAGGCTGCGCCTCGATCACTACAGCGCTCTTTTGTTTCTTCGCCCTGACCTCTAGTGGAAAATAAGAAGTACTGCATGTGATTTATACCGATGGCTTTTTGATGCCGTTAAATCCCTGCAGAGGGCGATAAAGGTTAAGATTTACTTTTACGTCCTTGCAGTCAGCCACAATTGGGACACAAGTTAAAAAAGAAAGAAAAAACAATTTAGTATTGGCAGGGGAACTTCAGGAAAAACAATAACAAGTTCAATTTGGCGTGTTGAATGATAGAGGGGGGGGATATGAAATCCCCCTTTCTTTCATGAGGGCAGAAGTTTACACACGTCGCTGCTCCATGGTGGTTTTATGACTTATATTTAGAGGTTTTTATGGTACAAGTGAAACGTTTTGTTTTTTTTATTAACTGTGCACCTACAGGGGTGATGAGCGTGTGCTTTAGTGTTCCTTAATAATCCAAGAATCCCTGCAGCAGATTTTTGGTTTGCTTTAATGGAAAAAGTGAATAAAACGACGTTAAAACGGTTGAATCTCATTGAATCAGAGTCATTTCCTTCCAACTTTCTTAACGGACAGATGGCAGCTGCAAAAGGAAGTCTTGGCTTGTTCTCATTTATTGGGGAAGTAAACTTATCTTGTGCCTATTTCATGTTTTAGGTTTGGATCTACGTTTTTTAGACAGCAGGTAAATGTCAGCATTTTTTTTAACTGCTTCTTAATATATATATATATATATATATATATATATATATATATATATATATATATATATATACGATATATATTAACGACCAATTCTGCTTTACCTGCCTATACAGCGGCCAGACTATCTGTTGAAAGCAGAGTAGCATTTAGCAGCCAAACAGCCAGTCATTTCCCAAGAGGTGATGGAAACCAGCCTAGAAGTAAGACGGGAGATAATAATGGACTTGCATTCAATTAAATCACCTGAAACACAATGCCAAGCCAAAGCTAATGCAGCTCCATGTCTGCTGGATGAGTCAATGCCTGTTGTGCAAAAAAATAACAACACACAGATCAGAGTGATTATACAAACGTTTAAGGTATGGAGACCCAATTGTGATTCTAGAAATGAAATGGACAAGCTTATATAGATAAAAAAAAACTGATCATTGTAACAGAGCAGGATTCATCTTAGTCCGATGCAGAAAAGTAAAAAGTAGTCATTTCCAGTTGTCAGATGGATTTTAGTCTGAAGGTCCCGCAGCTGTTACACAATTTCATCTTATTGATTTGTCCCCTTATAATATGTGATTTAGTAGAAGAATAAATCACTTTAACCTGAATTTCTTCTAAAATCTCAAAAGAAAAACCACTGGATGTATAGGGTTAGTTTTGAACACAACTATTTCATCACTAATGTGATTTCTGCAGCAATCACATGTTGAGTAATCAGGACTTTCTGCTAACGCAGTTTTGTCATTTACATCTGTGCTTCTTTCTCTTATGATAAGTACAAATGTCTTTGGCGGCACAGGCATGGAAAATGGCATTGATATTTTCAACATTGGACAACTCTTGATCAAACATCCTTTGTACCATTTATTCTCAATGTTTCAGTCCATCCAGACCGTCAGCAAGGGTCAGACAATGTTAAAATTGTCAGTCACTATTTTTTATTGAACTACATGATAAAACGCTGAGCTAAAGAAAAAACCGTGCTTCATATGACTTCTTTTTGTCTGATTTGGGAGCTGATTGCTGATACTGGAAGTGAACTGGATGTCCTGTAAACTGTGTCATGACAGTCTGGTCAGACAGTAACTGGAGCGTGAGAGACGTCAGCGGAACATGCACACCCACCAGACAATGTGTAAACGGTACATGTGTGTGTCTGTATATGAGTGCATGACTTCCTGAACCCACAACCCTCCCGAGGTGTGACTTCCTGACCCAGTAACCTGTCGTCCCCTCTGGGTTCCTCCCTCTGCTCCACTCAGTCACCACCCTGGTGATCGCACAGGAGAGCCCGCACTGGTACACACAGTGGTTCTGACTGGATCTGGTTATGTGTGTGTGTGTGTGTGTGTGTGTGTGTGTGTGTGTGTGTGTGTGTGTGTGTGTGTGTGTGTGTGTGTGTGTGTGTGTGTGTGTGTGTGTGTGTGTGTTGGCGCATTGTGTCAGCACACACAAAGCGTTTCTAATAGGACATCCTCTGAGGAAGCGATATGACAATGCAGCTACGCAAGGCAGCAGCGAGTTGGACCGCAGAGTCGGCTGAAGGTAGCGCGGAGCGATGTTCTCTGTGGGGTTTCTGTGAGGCCAACGAGGAAGCACCTTCAGAAACAAAACAAAACAAAACAAAACAAAAAAAACCTTGAAAAGGCAACAGAAGGAACAATATGTACAACTATGGTCTGATGAGCTGCTCGGCAGCGGCTCCAGCTCCTTTGGTGCTGCCAGATATTTGTAGTGCAGTATTCTCATTTCAAATGTAAAATATTTCCTGAAGTGGGGAAAAAGTCCCATTGCTTTTCAGGGTACATGAGTTTGTGCAGTGTTAATCATGCATGCGCTCACATTTTCACGTCAGGTCGCACGTTGGGCGAATTTAGAATGACCCTTAATGTGTTCTGAAAAGAAAAAGAAAAAAAGACAACTAAACTTTTCCATTGCTTTCTCTATGTTTGACACTTTTACCTCGCTCTCAGTAAAACGAAATTGGCAACACTTTTATATTGAAACTTGTCTCAAATATCCCAAAGTACTGCAGTGACATGCATCACGCAGAAGAATTGAATGCCTCCCTGAATAGGAACTGTACAAACGACACAATATGACGAGATCCGACAGCTTTCAAAGCAAAAAAAAAAAAAAAAAAAAAAAAAAGAGCCGAATCAATTTTTTAGTAGCCGTAGATGCAGGAATCATTGCCCTCAAACCGCAGGGTGGCGGGTAGACTCACACTTCCATTCTGAAACTTGCAAAACTAACAACGCATCACAGACAATGGCCGTCTTTGGATGCAAACAAATATCCACAGCAGCGTCATGACAGGTTGAATATTTCAAAAAGCGTCTGACACAATAGACGTCTGAATTTAAGGCGAAAAAAAAAAAAAAGAAGCAGATTTAACAACACAGTTCCTGTTTTATTCAGATTTCTTTATTTTTCTGATGGTTTCAGCTTTGGAAGAATCCCCCCGCCGTGTTTACCAACCGTTACTGAGTGGTGGAAACCTCGCTGAAGAGAACGGTGACAGTGGAGCGAAACAGTGTGCTCACGGGGACGATGGCAGGATATTGCGCTCCAGGTAAATCATTGAACGCAGTTGATCGTACGTAGCTTCGCGGATGACAGAGCGATAGAGAAGAGGCTTCCTTCAATAAATACACTTCAATATCAGTCACTTGTCTTTGCTTTTACTTTGTTTGCACGGTCATATTGCTCGTTGATTATTTCACAGTGTGGGCGCCATAAAGTTATTTGAAAAAGGCCGAAAAAAAAAAAAGGCCGGCAGTTTCAACGTTCTCTCTTATCCTCTCACCACACTGGCAATGTTAATATTAGTGAGTTCAAATAATAGTTAAAAAAAGCTATCATTTTCTTTTTTGTTTCCTGATCCAAACGTTAGAATTAACAGCACAATTCTGGTCATTCATAACAAACATTGTACGCTCTTGAGCAGCTGCTTTAATGCAGATTTTCTATCTCAACAGCTGCAGACAGTTTGATAGCGTCCTTCTATGGGGCGTCATCGATCACCTCCACTCTCAATCCTCTAACAGTCGCCAGTGGCAGACTGAACGAAACGTGTGCTGTGTGCTCTGAGAGGGCCGGGAAGGCACCAGTCATAGGACTTCTAATGAAATATGTATACAGGGATATAATACAGGAAGGTTTTACAGCGGGGAACTGTCTCATGATGGTTACCAGAGAGGGCAGGCCCCCATTTATTGTACCAGTCGAAATCATGACAGGACTTGATCCATCTGACAACAATGGGCAGGAAGAATGTGTGACAATAAAGAGAGTGTCTCCATGAGGGCTGGATCGTTTCTATTTTGAAACGCTGAAGCGATGCAGTCACCTTCAGTGGCCATGCTCTGTCAGGTATTGTTCTCTTTCAGGGAAACAGGCCTCATTTAATGGCCTGGCTAAAAGAACGCACACGCGCACGCACGCACGCACGCAACGCACGCACGCACGCACGCACGCACACACGCACACACACACACAACAGACTGACCTGAATAACTGATGTGAGAGTTACTATTTTTAATCGCAGATGCGTTAAACTTTTTCTTTTTCCCCCTCATGATGTCACTTCATTTCAAAATCTTTTTTCCATTAAATCTACAGCCAATAGGGGTAGAGAGTCTGAGACACAAAGCATTTTCTGCTCACATGTTCTCAAAGTTACCATGTCACATCATTGTCATGTCAAATGCTCAAAATTTGTTTTATCAGTCAGCATCTCCTGTTTTTCAAAGTCACATACTGGCATGTAAGCTGTGCAATAAAATAAAATAAAATAAAATAAAATAAAATAAAATAAAATAAAATAAAATAAAATAAAATAAAATAAAATAAAATAAAATAAAATAAAATAAAATAAAATAAAATAAAATAAAATAAAATAAAATAAAATAAAATAGAAAATTTTCTTTTATTTAATTTAATAAAATTGTATTAAATTAAAAAAGAATGCAATAATGCAATTGTCCAAAAAAAAAAGCTTTTCTGTTGAAAATAAAAAAACAACTATGTTTGCCATTTCCTGAAATATTCAAGATGATTTCCAGTGTAAGAATAACAGTCATCTGTTTGATTATAAATTGGGTTATAATGATCGCAAACTCCTCCACGAAACCAGACATAACATAAAATTAATATGTATTCTAACATATTGTTAATGTGTTTGAATTTAAAAGAGGATTTTATATTATTGTGATGTTAATAATTGTTAGGACAGACAGATCATGTTGATGCAGACCTCACAGATCAATGTACAGCAAGACCTGGAGAGCTGCCTGAAGGTCTGCAGGTCTAGTGGAAGCAAATGGAAGTATGAAACATTGATCCAAGCAAACATTTGCTTTACATAATCTTATTATATAAAACTAATCGTGTCTGCCTTGTGCAGAAAAGCAATGTGTAGATGCTAACTGAAGCTTTCACGGCACTTTTCAGACATGGCTGGATTTAAATATGCTCTTAAGGTTACGGCACTCGGGTTCTCAGAAATTAATAAAAATGACCTACTGCCAGAAATATTGATTTCCATTTTAAACCGGTTAAATACGGAGTTCCGTGTGACTCTTGCAGAGTTAGCGCTGATCATCTTTAGAAGGTAGAAGGAAGGAGAAAAAGAAGAGCAACTATTTAAATCTTTTCTATTTCACTTTAAGTGTGCAATGAACTGATGGTGAACCTAGTTTCTGAAGTTACTTTGAAGAGTTTGTCTTCTCTTTGGCTTACATAAGACTTTTAGCGGTTCACGTAGCAGCTGAGGTTTTATCTTGTTCAGACCACAACGCTGCAGAGGACTGAAAGTACAGCCGCTTGATCCCGCTCTCTAAAATAGATTTCCTTCGGCAATATAAATGTGTCTTATTCTCTTTTTAAAATGTTTTCATTAGTTGGATTGTACGGGTGATGTAATAAAGGATAGATATCAGACACATACTCATGTTACATTAAAGGCTCCGCGTGAACTCGGGTTCTTATTTCCTTTGGGGTTTAAGACAACGTGATCGCCTTCCATTCAGCAGCAAGTCAGGTAATGAACGACGGCTGCCGGACATCAATACAGCTCGCTGTCTGTGTACTGATGTAATGGGTCTGAGAGGGTAACGCACAACTCAATCTTGTAATAAATGGACTGCCGGTGCACATTAAGTGGCTGGAAGGCCGACGCAACAGCAGCAAACAGAGAGAAAGAAGACGGTTTTGCTCGGAGGCCGTACAGCCTGACTGACTACTTAACGGGAGCCAAGATAAAGTCTCAATATGAGGTGAAGACAGTGTTAAAATATACAGAGGGCGTTGTATTTACAATATGAAGCAATACTGCCCGACACTCACACAGCTTGACCACAAAGTTCCTATTAACCTCTCACTTCTTTAGAATCTGCAGCCAAACTCAGGAAGTTAATGCCGCATGATGGAACATTTCTCATCCATTCTATCAACCCATAACTGTATGCAACATGAGGATTTATTTTACAATTAAGTATAGAAATCTTTAGAAAAAAGATCTTCTGCAACAGTCTGCAGTTTTGTATCATTAAACATTATTATAGAAAAATAAAAAATAAACACACATCTTGACACATTTTCCTTTTTGGTACACCCTGAACACACAAGTGTGTCTCACAGTGGCCCCCACAGGTCTATTGAGTCACACACTTGTGATGTTATTCTTAGTACATTTATTTGCGTGATCTCGTCATTCAGCACTCTTTAACTTATCATCATGGCAAATCAAGCTTCTTCTCGACATAGAACAAAACCGAGAAATTCGGTGTGGCTGTGTTCTATCTAAATTCATGACTTCCTCTGATTGACTGCAGTGAAGGTGTGAGGAGAGCACAAGTGCCATGTTAATGTTCACTATGTACGTGTGGATTTAATTCAAGAAGTCATCTGAAGTGTGGATTTGTTTTCATTTTCAAATCCCGCCAAGGTGAATTCATGCCTCATCTTATTCTGCTTCCAAATAGTTTATCCGCCCTCGTTTGTGGTACGTGTGCATGTGGTTCCGCCGCACGTTGTTGCTTTCAATAAGCTTGTGGGGGAGTGTCGGTCTTCCATCATTTGTGCGTTAAACTGTATTCATGACACGACACTGGTTCACACGTGTAAAGCGTAGGTGGGTAAAATATTATGTGGGCACGCAAGCAGCAGAGGAGGCAGTAAGTTTGGCTGAGAAACATGCAATTATCACGGAAGCCGTCAGAATGAGTCTACAAGAGAGAAACTTTGGCTGTCGTTTAGTTTTTCTTCTTCCATGTTCAGTGTTAAGTAAATCGGTCCATTAAACTTGTGCTCCCTACGGTAAATGTCCCCCAGCTTAGCACTGTGCAGTCGGTTGAGGAGCCGCTGCTGTACTACTGATGTCAGGACCGCTGGCTGGAATCTCAAAAGGATTTCATCCGATTCAACTTAGCAGGAAACAAATGAAATGGAAAATTACACGTGCAACACTTAACAGTTAAAGAACTAAAGGTAAGAGCACTAAGTATCTCGGCAGCCACAGGAAATGAGAGAACTAAAAGCCTATTTCTGTTTGTGTGGCCTTCAGAAGTTGGCCGAGCCCAGACTCCACTGTGCCACAGCTGAAATTATGCCTCAGAAACATCTCTGAAGCCTTGTTCTCTTAAGCTGCGTGCAAGAGACTGCCGGGCCTAGAAATACTGCCGCCACAAAGCCACAGGGCTGGAGGGGACTGTCCGCCTCAGATTTGCAGCCCAGCCTCACGGGGTGTGTTTCTGCCTCAAAATGGCGAGGGTGAAATTAAAGGCAGCGCTTTTGTGTAATTGCACACGGACGTGCCCGCTGCCTACGGATCTGACCCCGGCTCTTGCGCTTTAATGAAGGGTTGAGCACTAGAACAAGAGAAAGCGGGGCTAAGTAATGGCCGGTGGGACGTCGGCCAAATAGATTTTGTAATATGCTCATAGCCCAGAAGCCCATGGCCCTTATCTTTATTCTATCTGGCCATTCTCATTGAACCATTAGTTCTCTCTGCTTTGAATGAGTGGCTATTATGTTACCAGTCACAGAAACGGCACTATAATCAATTATGAATGTCTTTAAAGTACTTTGTTACATATAGATGTCTAAGCGCTTAGCTTTTATATTGCATTATGATTAATAATGAATATGTAGTGATGTCCAGGGCTGCAGAGTTCTTACATACTATATGTATGTCTTATCAAGTGAAACTTGATCTGTAGTGCAAAGCGTTTTAAAGATAAATACAGGAGGTATGATAGATGAAAATGTTACATTCATTTGGTAGCTATTGTTTAGTAAGCAGAGGAAGAGCAAAATAAACCTTATTCCATGATTAAAAATGTCCAAGTTATACATGCCCCAGCTTCATGTTCACCAGCTGTACTAAAAAACTGCTGCATATATTCTAAGGTATCAGTGTTAATAATTCAATATAATAAAATACTACTTACATATGCATAAAGATTGATTCTTGATAGAATATCCATAGTTTTTGCTCACATAAACAATTACTGCGGGGTTTTACGCTGCGAGGAGGTTCAACTACTTAATTGTAGGATGTGAATACTCAATGGCGATGATATCAAGTGAAAACTGTGAATTGTAAGATGTCTGTAGAAGGGGGGAGCTGAGCTGTGGAAACTTTCCCTGAGGAATGGCTTTACCATCTGTGAGGCCAGCCACCCTCCGGGGTGGACACTGCTCTCAAATGAAAGGGTTGCCGTTCGCAGGTTATACTTATGAATAATATGGGATTATAATCGCCCGGAAATCACACATATGGTGCATTGATGATTTAGGAGGGGGGCAGTCCCGCTCCATCTGATGCTGAACGACGGCAGCCAGAGAAGACTCTAATTACCGTCCCGCCGACAAAGGAAAGACGGGAAAATTTAGCCTCGCTCAAACCAACAAAGCGGCTGCCTACAAAAGCAGCATTTTAGTGAGGGTGGTCCTGCAAAACTGAAAACCCTCCACCCATGCTCCTCTTCAGCAGTCTATGAATAGTCATAGACATAGACTCACTCTCACCGCATATTATGGGGTAGCACTCGCTGATGGTTTCATATTTGGCCCAAAGTTTATGTAAATGCAGATGCTCGCCCCACATCACTGCAGTTCACTGAAACGTAAAAAAAACCAAAAAAAAAAACACAAGGTTTTTCCAACCATGTTCCCAGTCTGTTAATCCAGCTGCCCTCCGTAGACCCGCTCTATGATTGGTCCCAGATTTGCTGTGGGTCCAGAGCAACTATTTGGCATTTTCTCTGAAATTTTCCCATTGCTGTTGGCACTGTGCGACCTGCAGGAAATGACTGAGAATTGTGACTGTAACAATGCGAAATGGACCCATGCCAGCCCACGGCTGTTTATTCAACCGCACAAAACATTCCTCCGGGTTAATAACCACAGACATTGGAAGATATCTGCTATTTAATGATTCGGTCTGTGACACAGTACAGTATGTGCTTCGTTTTTGGGGGGAAGGGAAAAAAAATAAAAAATAAAATTCTCAGAGCAGCTAAATGTGCGGCACCATATAAAGTGAAGCAATGAGATTCTTAGCGTTTCAGTTTGTGACTCAGTTATTCTGGGCTCTGGATCTGGGATTCCGATTGAAAATAAAGCTTATTGTGTCAGTCTCACTCAGGGCGTTTTGTGTTTAGTTTTAGTCGGGGTAGTTTAACAAAAAAATCTCCTTCCAAGTGTAGATTCCACTTTGTCACATCTATTTTAAAGAGTCATCATGTGTCTTTCGGCCTCTCAGACTCCTTGTTGCCAGCCCTGCCCATCCTTCCTGGATATGAGGTCAGAACACAAGGACCAGAACAAAGGATGGGCTCCAGTCATCTCAGTCTGTGCTCCCGCAGCTTACTGTATGCTCACTCGCGCAAATAGAAATTGACTGGTGAAAACATACAATGAAGTACTACAGGGTGAAGAATTTTTTTTATCCATTATTACTAGAGTTACCATTAGTTATTTGCAGGTATTTTATTTTACTTAATATTTGCAGATATAAATTTGGCAGTTCTTTGGCAATCATCAATTTCATTGGTCTAAAAGCCATTGTTTTTAATCACACTTTTTTTTACTCTTTATATAAACATTTTGCACATATTAAAGGATGTTATGCCTTATTTTAGTACAATAACAAAATTCAAATTTAATTCTAATTAATTTGTTGCTGAGGGGCCGCTGCTACACCATTTATCTCTGCGCTGGTTGGTTGAAATAAAAGATGGCCACAGTGAAACAAAGGTCATCTGAGTTTAGAAATGTGTGAAGATTAAAGCGTTTTTGTGAAGAAAAAAAATATTGTGGTGAAGTTTTTGCATGGAGTTGTGCGTGTTTTCTATATTTTGTAAAACAAAACACATTTTATCAAGGTTCCTTCTTAGTGCAAAAACAATTGATAAAGAGCACAGAGTGAATAAATAGGTACAAACAATGATCGTCTGTTGTTTATATTTTTTTTTATCTGACAATTGCATCTAGATAGTTCCTTGTCGAGCACTTTTTATTTCTTGCTTTTCAAATATACTAACTACCTCCTTAATAGATTACACCAAGAACTTTGCGATTTTGTGAAGTAATCTAAATCTAGCACCATTAATATAATTAGTATTGTTGTTGTTGTTGTTGTTATGAAATACAGTAATTATTGTTGTTTGTTGTTCAAAACAACGTTTGTTTAATCAATTTATTCTTTTGTATATAAACACGTCTTGCAGTACTTCAAATTACCACTAGTGGTCCTATAGCTTACCAATTTAAGAAGCTACCTTGGTTGCAATTTATGGCTTAAAAAGTCAATATAAAGGCAAAATTATCGGAATCATTTTAATGTATACTCTACATACTTGTTTTATACTTATGTATTCATTAAACACTTAATACTGCTTTACATTGAGATGAAATTATTTGTAAAATCTTTTTTTTGGTAGTTTTTTAGAAAGTAGAAAACCTTCACGCAAAAGCATTCTGTAACCTAAAAGTCAAGCAGTCATGAACAACAAAAAAGAATAAGGTATTTATGTAAATAAATATGTAAGCATGAGTGACTGGAGTTTCCACATACCTCCAGGCTTTGATGGGGACCCTCGGGAGCTCGTGCTCTCGGGCCCGAGAGGAGGAGGGGGAGGGGTGTGACTTCCAGCCATCCGTCCAGCACTCCGGAGTCTGTGCAGACATCAGTGAAAAAAAGATGAGGGAGCTGCTCTCTCTCCCGTTGAACGATGAAGAAAGAACTTCGAGATAAACGCCAAATAGTCGGGATAATCCCCGGGCCCGGACTTCTCTCAGGGGGAGATGAGCGTCTCCGGGAGCGCGTGCAACTCTGAAGTCAACCTTCCGCGAGCGTCCAGCGCGGTGAGTTGCGTTTAAATATTTTGGGAAATTACAGCTTGACTCCAGACGAAGTGGTAAAATACATCTGTTCCTTGTAAGAAATCTGCATCTCTTCACCTTCTTGTTTGAATCTGAGTTTTTAGTGTAAGAATAAAGAAGAGATGGGATTTCTCTTTTGAAGGGAGTCTCTCCCATGATTAAAACAATGCAGCTTATTTTAGGGTGAATACTCTACTTTTGGTGTGTGGGTTTTTTTTTTTTTTTAATTATTGCATGTATTTTTCCGGAACTATTAACCTAATGTTTCTATAGGAAAAAAAAAAAAAAAACAATTGCAAAGAACTAAGAGCTGCAGCATTCATTGTAATGAAGAACCATTATTTGTCTGCTTTCTGTGGTAACACATATTTTTGGCTGCAGTTGAACACCGTGGACTCTGGGTTTCCTGCTCAAGTCTGACCTCCAGTGTCTGCAGCCGGCGTTGCTGAAGATGATCAACCATCAGATTTACCTCCACTATAACTACACGGGCAAGCTGGACCACCGGCCCAGCGTGGGCACGAGTCCCGGCACTGTGGACACCAAAACCATTGTGTTCCTCATCATATGCAGCTTCATCGTCCTGGAGAACCTCACCGTGCTGGTCGCAATATGGAGGAACCACAGGTTCCACAACCGCATGTACTTCTTCATCGGCAACCTGGCTCTGTGCGACCTGCTGGCCGGGGTCGCCTACATAGTGAACCTGCTCCTGTCGGGAGAGAAGACCCTGCAGCTCTCGCCGGCGCTCTGGTTCGTCAGAGAGGGGAGCATGTTCGTAGCACTCGGCGCTTCCATATTCAGTCTGCTTGCTATTGCTATTGAGAGACACCTGACGATGATCAAAATGAGACCTTATGATGCCAACAAGAACTACAGGGTCTTTCTGCTCATAGGCACCTGTTGGGTGATCGCGATCTCTCTTGGGGCGCTGCCAATTCTGGGCTGGAACTGCCTGAACAATCTGCCCGACTGCTCCACAGTCCTCCCCCTCTACACCAAGAAATATGTGGCTTTCTGTATTTCTGTTTTCATGATTCTGCTGCTTGCCATGTCAGTTCTCTACGCCCGGATCTACATCCTGGTTAAATCCAGCAGCCGGAAGGTGAGCAAGCACAGCAACTCCGAACACGCAATGTCCCTGCTGCGCACCGTCATCATTGTCGTCGGGGTCTTCATCGCCTGCTGGACGCCGATCTTCATCCTGCTGCTGGTGGACGTGGCGTGTGAGCAACGCTGCCCCATCCTCTACAAGGCCGACTGGTTCATCGCCGTGGCTGTCCTCAACTCCGCCATGAACCCGGTCATCTACACACTGGCCAGCCGGGAGATGAGACGGGCCTTCCTGGGTCTGGTTTGCGGCGTTTGCTACCGGGGGAAGGCCTCTGTCAACGACAGCGTGAACAGGCAGCCGCTGGAGCCCAGCCGCAGCAGGAGCAAGTCGTGGAGCAGCCAGAACAACCCCAACCAGAACCAGAACCAGAACCAGCAGGGATCCAGGCAGTCAGAGGCGGGGAAGAGTCAGGAGGCGGACACGGGACAAGGCAAAGTCGCAGTGGTGGCAGGACCGAGCAGAGGCGCTGCTGAGGCGGTCCCCGATAGTAAAGCAAACGACTGAAACACGGAAGCAAGGGACATATATGATAACCAAAAGGGCGTCCTATTGACAGTAGCTGGACCCGAGGGTGGGTCCAGACGTGCTGAAAGTGATCTGGTATTGATCTTGATATTTATTTAATCTTGCATCATTTCTCATTGGGGAACCTCATTAAAATGTTCTCCCACGACGTGAAACCGACTCACATCAGAGGCCAAAATGTTTACGTCTGCTTTGTCCCTTTGTCGAGGCCATCGCTCAGCCAATATCTCCACATAGGATCATTTCACTTTTAGGTGGGCACATTTGAATACAGTACGCTGAGAAGACATTTTGGAGACACACAGCATTGACAGGCATCAATGACTCTCCAATGGAGTTCCTCCCCTCAACAAGACAGACACTTACCCAAACATTATATAAAAGGGTGGCACGTAACCTATAGTTAATAAATAAAAAAATTTTTTAAAAAAAGTGCAATTATAGAACTGCAGAAACAACGTAATGAAGAATGATTGTAGTTATTATTGTGATGAAGGTATTTATTATTCTGTATACTCTGTAAATGTATTTACTCTGTAACTGTTAGTCAGTTTTGTCTCGGGGAGTGGAACTCCTCGCTTTCTTTTTCTATGTACCAACATGTTTTCAATGAAGAAAGGAGAAAAAAAAGTGTATTTGTTGCCCGTATTTAAGAACAGTTTAACCTCATTTCAGTGATGCCAGGGCGCCATCTGCTGCTGGTGCTGAAGTATTGCTGCACGTTCAGTGAACTGCTGCTTCAGTTCTTTTTGGACAAACAGGGAAGGCTTGAATTAGAAAACTGAGGGAGACCGTATAGAGAGGCATGCGGACGCAGCAGGCAAATTAGAAAAATAAAAACCCGGCTACTTATATTCTTAAAAAATGTCAGCTTTCAAACAATAAAGTGAAAAGAAATTAGTAGCAAAGACAAAATAAATCTATAATAAATATTGTGGATCGTCTCACACAACAGAAATCGCTCATCTGCCATGTTATGTGAAAGTTTCATTAATCCAAATTACAAAGCGTCACTTATTTCCTGTAACATGTGGAGTAAGATCAAATCTGAAGCCTTCGACAACATCATTTTCCGGGAACACCACTGTTGCTGTGGACAATCAATGACTGTCACTGTTTCCTGTAAGATCTTCTACCAAGTCATTCCGATTTGAATTAGGAAATCTTGAAAATAAAATAAAAAAAAAATGTTTCAAACACTAATTGAAGTAAATCCTGTATGGCGGAATGCCAGAAACACAAGTAAACAAAGTAAAGTTTTGACTGTATTTGATTGAGCCGTACCTCCGGGCAGCGGTTTCCTGGAAGCTTACCTTGGATTTACCCCCCAAAACGCGAGCGGACACTCCCTCTCTCGCTGACATATAACATCTACTATAGTTTAACTTTGACATTTGGAAATCTATTGTTAACGGCTTCAAGGCACTTGAAAGTCTCGGTGATCTCTGGTTCCCCCAAAACACAACGGGACAAGAACTGCGATTCTACACATTCACTGTTTTATTGCCAACAGTCATACAGAATAATGATAAACCCATACAACCAAAAGATTAAATCTGTAAACATCATTTGGACTCGTTTCTATAGTTTTTTTTTAAGCTTTTTTTTTTTTCCATTTTTTTTTTTCAACTATACCTGTCCCAAAATAGTGTGTCTTTGTGTGATCCCCTCTGACAAAGATTTATATTTAGAGTCTGGAAATGATACATTTATAATATATAATTGAGAGGGAGGGAGGGAAGGAAAGAGACAGAGATAGAGAGAGAGGAAAACAGTAGTCTCAAGCAGCAACACGCAGCAGGGCAAAACACAACCTCTAGTGAACAGGCATGCCCCATCGAAGATCAGCTATTGCACTTTGAAGGGAGGGAGAGAAAGAGAAATAAAAACACCATTTGTACAAATAAAAGGCACATTTTCATCAACAGAAATCTGGAAAGACGCCATGTTCTCATTTCTATCCCAGGGTGTTTGGTTGTAGGATTCGTTCATGTCCCAAAGTGAGTCATGTTGTCAACGGTGAGATTCAAGTCCGGAGTCGTCTCTGCTCTTTGTTCAAAACTTTGGAAGTGGTTCAACAAATTAGGGTTTTTTTTTTCGTGCTTTTCAAAACATTCCTTCTTCTGAGTTATTAAGACTTGATGAAATTATGTCACAGTTAATTGTGGGGGGGGGGGTCAAAGTAAATGGTAGATAAACTATTTCCTCTATTTCTGCTGCACTTTTCTCTTCCATGTCCTCTCTATCGGACGCAGGTGGTCAAGGAAAGTCTGTCATCCGAACCGATCTGGTGATTTTTATTTGAATTTTTCAACATACTGAACATGATACTTGTATATGCTGATGATGTGTTGTGTTGAGATGCGTGTACTGTACACTCCCTCTTGCAGCAAAACGCAGGCGCATTATATTACATTGCATCTGTCTTGTCAAACTCATTGAACACACGCTGATTTTGGTTCAACAGAAGTGGCCCAGTGCATATCAAACACAACGCCCCATTCTTTTGGTATCCATCAGATGTTCCTGACAATAGTGAGGATTGGAGCGTGTTAAAAAGAACTGCTGTGAACTGTTTTCTATATCGCCGTTTCGTAATTTGGATTCTTTCTCGACAAAGACGCTCAGTGTCACTTAGATACCGATCAGAGGAATGGATGCGTACAGAGGACGACAAAAATGAAAATAGCTCCACGCTGTCAGGCGACAAAGATGGAAAACCTTGAGTTTAAGACTCGCAATCAGGCGATAAAATAAAATAGAAAAAAAAAAAATCCCTATCTCAATGGGCTGTTTGCGAAAGGAATTTGCTTGGGAGTTTCCAAAATATCTCGAAAACATTCGCAGGGGTTTGTCAATTCCTCACGCGAGTCTTGAGGGAATCGGCAATATCCTTCCATCCCATTCCAATTTAGAGCCACAAATTAGCCTCAAACGCATATTTCTTCACTGTGGGAGGAAAGCGGAGAACATGCAAACTCCACACAGAAAGGCACCAAAGCCCAACGGGGGATTCTTGCTACGGTACGAGAGTCCGAACCACCACAGGTGTTTCAAACCTGAATCCTCCTCAATTTTGTCTTATCCGCGTATTTTCCTGCAATTTCGTGCGCGCAACTAGTTTGAGGGGTTGAGAGTATTCAAGTTAAGTAAAAAAAATTTTTAAATCATAAAGTGACCATGGCTTTCTATGCCGTTTCTATCAATGACAAAAAAAAAAAACAAAAAAAAAAAATCACTAGCTGCAAGTGATCTAATAAATGAACATTCAGGAACGAGTGCACACAGTGTTGATTCAACATTCCGTCCAATTCTGTGAAGAGTGTCCCTTAAATTGCAATACATTTGGTGATTTGTCTTGGTATGACTGACACAGACGATCGAAGTGATCCAACGTTTTGATTGTGCTATTCATTTGTGGTCATTCAAATCATAATGTTCAACTTTTTTTTTTTTTTCCTCTTTTTTTAAATTTTTTTTTTTGTTTTAAAGTTCACCGGAAAAAAAAGCTGGAAATGGTCAGAGAGTATCCACTGCATGAGTCAAGCCCCGAAACTAATCACCGACTACACACCTAAAAGAATTCAGAGAAAACCAATTGAGAAATAATCACTGGTTTGAAAAGCATAAATATATTTTTTTTTTTTACAGTGTCAGCATAACACAAGCACCTCTTCCAAATAAAGGGGTATCAAGGTCTACGAACATGGCCACAAGAACAGTTGATTTCAAGTCATGCGACTGCAGTGACACGAGAAAATACTCCATAAAAAAGTTTATCGTTAAAGCCATTGACAGCACGATGAAGGGCGTCTGTTCGCACCCCAACACTTTGTGACGACTGCAAAGCAAAAACACATTCGATTCTAATCTCCGATAAAAGCAGGTTTCATATAGTGACTAATTGGAGTAAGCCGTCACACTACTGGTGAGATCGGAGGACATTTTGCCTCGTGTAATTTATTATTAACAGCATTTCTGTTTCCGCTTAGCCGACAGCTCCCGTAGAAATGTGGTTGTGCTTGACAGACAAAACTAAAATTTCAGATTTTTATTCTAAAATACTCTTGTTTCCACCTCTCTGAGGTGCGATTTGCTCTTCATCTAAACTACAAGAACATTAGTCTTATCTTTTTTTTTTTTTTTCTTTTTTTCTTTTTTTAATATATCTTTTAAAACACCAAATCAACATATTATGTCCAAATGCACCTATGTCTTCTCAAAAATATAGCATTTCGGTCGTCACAACAAAATAATAACAGTTCTATAAATAACCTTTTTTTTTTTTTTTCAAATCTTAAGACAAATCTTGCGTCTTCCAATGACTCCGGTAAAGAAACCGCAGGACAGTTTTCCCAAAAGCTCAGTCAGTGTAAATCGCCTCTAAGCAGCTTCTTCTCCTGTGTCGTCTTTAAGTTCCGGGACGGGCGACCCTTCAGAGCTTTCTAATTCTCCCATAAGGCATTGCAAGCATCACTGTTTCCTCACAACGGGCTGCAGGAGACACAGTTCACTCCCGGCCGACACAATTGGCAGATTGTTGTCACGGTGATGGCCAATGAGGTGGCTAATGCTGTCGAATACATGATCCTTTGTCCGTACCTTTGGAAAGAGACAAGAGATTCAAAGTTTATTGGCTGAAAGGTTAAAAGATTCATCTTATTAAACCACCTCTCCTGAGACCAGTGCACGTCGGCCTTCTAGCTATACGGCTTGTTGGTGAGCGGCACTGTAAGCGCCCGTTCGCCCCGCCTTACCGTGCCCTCGGGGTCCACCAGCAGTAGGTGTTTGGCAAGTCCATTGTGCATGCCCGTCAGTACGTAGGACCCCGGGTTGGTGGTGCTCTTGCGGACGAGAAAGTCCCCGTCGTCTTTCAGCAGCTTCTCAGCGTCTCGGCGGCTCATTTTGCCGTGGTACCACGTTTGGCCTTCCAGCTCCTCCTGCGCCCGGAAGGCCAGCGAGCGCACGAGCAGCGGGCTGGAGTTGTCCACGGACGCTGCCTTGTGAAGACCGGACACCTGGGACTGGGCCTGCCCCTGGGACGGCGGCTGGGACTGGGACTGGATGGCGTCCTCGAAGGGCTCTGGCATAGGTTGGGGCAGCGATAAAGCCGTGAATTACGAGAGGAGGAAGCACATTCTGAACAGAATAATGTAGTTTGTCGACGCACACAGCTTTTCGTTCCTTTTTCCATCCAACGTGGAAAAGGAACAACGACCCAAATTGTTATAAAACAGAATGTGATAAAACCCAAAATGTAATATTTTGGGTCGTTGTTACATATCGGACTCTAACAGGCCTTTTATAGCAATCATAGCTACCGTTGGAGCAGTACATCATCATAGTCACCCGCATTGTCTTCTGAAGTAACTTCTAAAACTATAGACATTATGTGCTATGCTTCTTTACTTATGTACTCCTTTAACACAGTTAAGTTTTGACAAAAAAGAAGTGTCTTTAAATTCTGTGATTTTTTTTTTTTTAAGTGAATAACTATTACCGGTACATATTTTTTTATCTATCATTTCCACTGCTGTGGATCATAAAGCCATTTTAGTGCAAAAATGTTTGAAGGATAAAAAAAATAGTTAACATCTCATGGGCTGTTTTTTCAAGTGATAGTCCCTTGAGGGCGCCAGAGAGCATTCTTTCTTTCTTTCTTTCTTTCTTTCTTTCTTTCTTATGAACTCATAAGAGAAATAAGTGAAGGGTAAAATTACTTAATATTCCCATTTGCAGAACTGCTTATATTTACTTTTAGAATAATTCACCCAAATTTTTATGGAAATGTACTATTGAAGTAACAGTGATACTGTTGCGGTATAAATACTTAACAGAGAAAAGCATTTAATTAAAAGCATCTGCATGAAAATAAAAATATTGCTGTTTTTCTAATTCCATATATATATCCCAACAGCTAAAAGCAACCATAACTTATAATGTGCAAAACATTCCAAGTCCTACATCCAACTAAATAGTTCTATTTTCTTGCATTCCCCACATGGAAATAATGAGAAAATAATGTGGTTCAAGCTTGGTGGGGTATTGAACTTGTTCTACAAACTTTAAAACTCTTGCAATAGAGACAAATCAAAACAAAATCCCACAGAAAGATCAGATTTGAAATAATAAATATATCACAGTATATCACAGTCATAGATAGAGAAGCAGTGACAAGGGTGATCAACAGACAATAAATCTGAGCGTAGCATTGTTGAGCTGATCTGTATTTGTATTTCTACTTGGTATCAAATGGTGTTAATGGGGTTAAAGTCAAAGCTGAGAGTCTGCACTTAAAGCAACGTATTGATTGTTTCCTTCCGAATCAATTTCTGTGGTGTACAGAGCCAAGGTGCTTAAAAATATCCAGATATAAATAGATCTTACTGTATGCTATTCAGAGCCACGATATAATGTGGCTGTCAGCGATCATTCCTTTCCTAATGTGATGTTATTCCACATCTACAGTCTATTTAAAGTAACCAATAAAAATCAACTGGTTAGTGGAATTATGAGGACAATCAATGTGCACAATGTATAGGTGGAAGGAGGAAAAATGGTTCAAATCAGAGCCATTCTGAGATGAGACAGCTGGAAAAAAAAAGAATGTCAGCTTTGAAAAATACGATGCAAATATACATTTTCTAATTTTAATTCCTTTTCAGCACTTAACTGTGCAGTATCTCATTAGATTTAAACATTTAGAACGGCAAGGCGTTTGATAGACGTGCACTGCACACTTAAAAAAACCAAAACCCAAAGTGAACTATTCCATGTTTTCATAAAAGAAACATTCACTTTTAAATTACACGGTCCACGGTTCACATGTAATTTGCGTCATGGCTTCTTCGTGCTCGTCTCATGTGTATCTGGTCCTATATGCATTACAATGGCAGAGCGGGCGGGTGAAGTGGAAAGGAGTAAAGCTATACGCCAACATTAACAATGTCCTCCTTTTGTCCTCGTGCTGACACAACGTTATTAAAACGCCGCCGAGGAGCCGAAGCTCGGAAACCTCTGTAATTAAGAGATTCTATTCTGAAGCCGTGAAGGAAAAGATACGGATCTACTGCGTTGCTCCAACAGGTCTGTTTTAAATCGAGTTGGTCAACGATTCAGAAAACCTGCAGAGTAACTCAAATTAAAAAAAAAAAAAAAATTAGTTCAAGTAATTCAATTAGTTCCTTCAAACTGATCTTTCGAGGTTTTCATCTTACTCATGTCGAACAGGTCCTTCTGTGAGCTGTCTTTGGCCGCGGCTGCCATGCCTTTTGTCACATTCTCCGCCTCTGCCTGGAGCGCCGCCAGCACCTGGGCGTCGATCTGCTGGGTGTTCACATACGTGGGCATCTCCCCTGCCTTCGGTGCCTGAGCTTTCGTCTCGGGCAGAGTGTTTATGTCGAAGGATCCTGGACACATGGAGAAACAATCACAGTCATAATGTTAAAAAAAACTCAGCAAATAATTATATTGACTGCAGAATTAACGTGGTAAAGTGTCTCTCTCACCCTGCTGCATGAAGATAGCCTTTCTTTCATCGGCCCAGTTTTCACAATGTCGCCCTTGATAATATGTTTGATCTACTGAGCCTGGACCGATCTGAGGGACCAAGCAGAAACCGCTACGTCAGCTGTGATTTTAATAACATTTAAACATAACCAGCATGATTGTTTGTGACACCGGGACAGATTTAAGTAAATGCACTAATACGCAAACAGCTCAATGTGAAAAAGACGCGATTCCGGATGCATTTCCACCTGGCATCCGTCCGCGGCTGCGTTCTGATTGGTCAGCCGAGTGTCGATGAAGCCTCCAGGGGGCGGCATCTTGCCGGGGATGTTGTTATAGTAAGGGTGCTCCGTTGACTCCTCCTCTTCCTCTGTCCATGGTAACTCCTCCATGTTTAAAACCCTGAAGGGAGGACAAAGTGGCTCAATCACTAACTTTAATCCCACGCTGCACTACTGATATTCTCACAGTTTGACGTCTGTGGAGAGGAAAGTGTTTGCCCCTCACCTGTCATGTGTGGAGGGCAGCTTGCTGGAGGGACACTGCAGGTACTGCTGGAAGCGAAGGTCGAAGGCCTGGCCGATGGTGCTGATGACGTCCTGGGCCAGCCCGTCAGCACACTCCAGGATGTGACATGCTGATGAAAACCACACACCAGCTTTAACCAGTATGTAATATGAAAGAAAAATAGCATTTCATAGTCATTCGACGATAAAATAATCTTCACCTCTTCTGTTGACTGGATCCTTTGCTACATAGGCAACATAATCTGTTGTGTCCTGAAAAAAATAAATGAAAGGAAAAAAGATGTATCAGCATTTTAACTGGGGTGACTAGACAAATAACAGCTTTAACAGCAAGTTTTTTATAAAAAATAAATTTAAAAAGTCTGCAGCGTTTTGAACACATTTGTCATTCAAAAAAACACATTGCACTAAATTCTGTTATTATTTACTTACAGGGTCTCCGCCTGATGCAAAGGAGATGGACTGCATATGATGATTGGCTATGATCTGTCAAGAAAAATAAAAAAATTTAAAATGAGAGCGTGCATATAAGTTAACCCATGCTTCTGCAAACATTAGTAATCATAGCGTGGGTCCTTTTAGGGACTTCCTGATTCAACCTGGAATAATCTCCAAGAAACACTGTCAACTTTCTTCCAAAAATCATTCCTAAATAGTGACGCTAAAAGAGGATTTCTTTAATACAGAAGCCAGAAACTGTTGCCTACATCCTTCTTTATTCACTCGAAAAAACCGTAGCCATTAATAACCGACCTAAACGATGCACAAAAATGTGTATTTGGTTGCTTCTTCCTTGGTTGTAACAATCCGAGGCAGTAACTTTTATACCACTGGGATTATTCCTATTTTAAGATCTAAACATGTCTCAATATTAAAGATAAAGCAGTATACTAGCTGATAGTGTGGGATAGGTTTAGTTATTCTGCTGAATCTTTGTATGTCGGTCTGCAAGTTGTGTTTCCTGAAATCACAAATCAATACATGTAGAAAGCAACGTGATCATTCTTCTGTTTAGGTTGAAGTCTTTCGTGTGTTTTTTATTTTTTATTTTCTCTCATGGTCTTCATATATCGAGATAATAAATGACGCAAATCTGTTTACATTTAGAGATTATTGAGTTTTGCCCAAACAAGCAAAATTACCTGAAGGCAACATGGTTGTGTCTGCAACCTGGGGCTCTGGAGCCATATGTGGCTTCTCAGTCCCTCGGTAGCGGGTCTATGGAGCCTTTTGGAATATTATTTGTAAATAAAGATTCTGTTTTCATTTTGTGTTTTATTTGCATTCGATCCGGATTTTCAAAACTGTTCTCTCAAGGCTAAAAACATCTAAATAAGCAAAAACTTTCAGATATTTTTTCAGGAAAGGAAAAAAATAGGGGGGGGGGGGGGTTATTAAAAAGAAAGAAAGACAAAGAAAAAAAAAATGGAAACAGGGAATAGAAAAAGGGGGCGGAAAGACTGTTAGCAAAGCTTAAACTGCTCTAACAATTGAAAACATGCAGCTAAAAGGCTAAAAAGGGACAATCCCTGAAAAAAAGGGGAAAAAACTCTAAAAATATCCACAAACACAAAAAACTTAATAAAATACATCTAAATTGTAGCTATGACACGCCAGCTTTCGTATGTATAGCCTTTTTATAGATTTAAATTTTTTCCAGATCATTCGAATTGTTTGCGGCTCCAGACAAATTAGATTTGGTGGAAATTCCTGAAAATGGCCCTTTTGGTCATAAAGGTTGCGGATCTTTGGGATGGAAACTCACAGCGGCTCCATTATTCAGCGGCTCCTAATGTGTTCCCTGCTAATGCTCATTAGGCAGTAAATTTGTTTGAGAAGATTTACCCTCATAGTGGGATCTTTGTTGCCTCGCAAATTCAGTTAGAATTCATCAAAAGATGACGCAAGTGTCTAAATAGTTAACATTTAAATGAAAACCCCCCTCTAATGCAATGGAGCAAGTCATTACTTTTTTTTTTTTAAATACAATCATACAGACCTGTTTGCAGTCGGGGGTCATCAGATTGAGGCTCGTGGTGGAGATGTTTAGGTTGATGGACATGCCCGCAAACTGCAGGTTGCTCTTCCCCAGAATACTGGACAGGGCTTTGGATGGAGGCTGAAATGGTCATAAGAGAACACAACGACACACAAATAAAGCCGCGAGAGTAGAGATCAGTTCGCTGAGTGTTCAAACTTCTTGGTGAAACTTGGCATCCTGACTGATACGAGGTGAAACTCTCTTTCCTTTAGTTTGTTGTCAAATTCATACAGTGTGACTGAGTCAAAAGACACGAAAACAACCCGCAAGAGCTGTTCGACTCAGCGGAGCAGCCATCAACATTTAGCCCTTCCCGAGTTCTCCTGATTCCGACGCGTCGACTCCGAGGACAAAATGTTCACTCCCTAGTACCTCCCACCCACTAACAGCTGGCGTGGAAAACCTCTTTACCAGGGCAACTGTCAGTGGTCTTAATGTTTTGGCTCATCCTTGCAGCGCTCGCATTTCCCTGAATATGTGTCATCCTGGTTCCCTTCCAGAGACCCCCAGCAAACCAGGTGTTGCACTAGATATAAACCGCTGCAAATAATATAAGCAAAACGTGCAAGAATATTTATTTATTGTTCAATTTACTGGCCGACTTTGGACTTTTTAACCAAAACGTCATAAAATCAACTGACACGACACCATACCTTTTTCCTAAGCGTCTACTTAACATGATTCACTTTTTAATTCTGTACGACTGAGGCGCTTCAGGGAAGGCAGTTCAATTTCTTCATATGACAGTGACCTCAAGGATTATCAGCTATGGATGTGTCACACCAGCGCTGCTGAACGAATATCGAGGAAACATTTTTGCTGCACAGACCAGGCACGTCTCTCCGACATGAAAAGTTTGTTAGAAAGCCGCAACTGATGTTTGTTAATACAGGAAAGAACACAGTTATGTACAACCTATAGATGTGATAATGATATTGGCAAAGGTTATGTATAATATTGGGAGATGAAATTAACAAAACCCTTTTGAGGGTTTCTCAGTGCGACTCAGACAAAGTGACTTTACTTTAATATCAAACCTCTACTAGAGGAGAGGGAGGGAAAGTAGTCGGTGCCGATTTGGTGTTATAGACTCCTCCCTGACATTTGATCGAGTAATGCTTCATTTCACACCCCACATTACATTAGACATGCCATGTGAACACACACACACTCATACACACATGTATGCATGCACGCACACACACACACACACGCACACACACGCTCAGCCTCATGATCACAGATATTGTGCGCCACATGAGTCACTCAGCACTGTGTGCGGCGTGCAGTGCGGCGTGGGCCGGAGCTACACCCACGCACGTACAGTCCCATACCTCTTCATCTCGCTCCTCTCTCTTCAACCTCTCTCCTCCCTAAGTGCAATCGCGCTCTCTCTCTCTCTCTTTCTTTTTTACATAAAGGAGCTGATGCTATATATAGAACGCGCAACGATAAATGAATTTATAGCGCTGTTTCCTGCTTCTTCTTCTTCTTCGTTTTTTTAAAGCACTACACTTTCTACCAATATTCGTTTTCTGAGGTCACGCAGTCAGAGCGACATCCCTCCTTCCCTTTCTGCAGGTCCCCGTTACCTTTCTCTTCCGCAGTCCTCCTTTGGTTCCTGGAACGGCCTCACACACCAGGCTGATAGCTTCCCTGCAGGAAGGAGGAGGAGGAACATGAGCATATTTACAAATTGGAGCTATTAAGTCGTATGCTGAGTTGTTTTTTTTGTTTTTTTTAATATGTCCCCAAGTAGTCTCCTATTTTACGTGTAAGTACGTACAGCTCATGTGATCTACACTGCTGCTTTTAAAATGATAAGTCCCTACTGAGTATGTTGGAAAAAAAAATATTAAAACCATTTGCAAAATAAAATTCCAGCTTTAAATTTGGGTTTGTTCACAAAACCAACATCAGTTTCTATAGATAGTACTTTATTGTACAATTTGCTTTAAACATAAATATTCCATACAGATACATTTAACTGAATGTTCATTATTGATCCTGCAATTACAAGCTGTTAAAAGTTAAAAAAAAATAAAATACTTTGAGTAGTTTGAAAGAAGTACTTTGACTTGAGTGGGGTTTTTTTTGTGTTAAACAACAGTACTTCAACTTGTAATTGAGTACAGTTGAAGCAGGTAACAGTGGATGTACTTGAGTGCAAAGTTGCAGTACTTTCTCCACCTCTAGTCATTTCTAAGTTCACCTGATCGAGTTCACCTGGACGCGTCACGTCACATTTTTTGCCTGTTTTAAATAGAGCAATTAGAAAAGTCACATTAATACACGTTGTACAAGTTTTTAACTGCGTCAGCCATCATCACACTGCAATGTCGGAAATGGATTTGTCTTTTTTTTAGCTGGATGCACCATGCACAGCAGGTAGGATCTTGTTTTAAAAGACTAATATTGGAGGCATGGCTTTTCTTTGTCCTTCTACTTTTCCACAATCTCTTTCTTTATTAGACAAAAACACACACAAAGAGCGAGGGGGGGAGAGAGAGAGAGAGAGAGAGAGAGAGAGAGAGAGAGAGAGAGAGAGCCTACACTATGTGGCCCTGCCCACCAAACGTTACCGACGTCAGGAAGTCAAGCAGAAAAGCGAACATGACACAAACCGATTCACAGCTGGCCTTTGCCTCGCTGCACCCTGGTCAATGATTTCAGAGACACTCGTGCAGCCACAGGACGCTTGATGCAAACAAACTCTGAATGACGTCCCTTCATTTTCATTTACTGTCTTCCCCTGAAAAATCATTTTTCAACAACGGAACAACATCCGTTTGGATATTTACAGTCATCACTTGATGTCGACGTAATGAAAAATAAACTTTTACTAACCACGAAAAACAGCAACCATACAATTATTATTTCCTCATGTCTTTTAACACTTTCGCGCTCTCTCTCTCTTTTTTTGTGCTTGTTTTTTTTTTTTTCCCCTAGACAAACTATTAAGTCATTGTCTGTCTCTGAGTCACCGCGATGTGTCTGTGGAAACACAAGAAAACACAGCAGAGCCTCGCAGCAACCGACAACACGCCCAGAAAAAAAAAAAGGAACAAATGGACACAGCAAAAAGATCTCAATCAAATTTCAACGTGATGAAAGTTCACAATTCGTTGTCACGTTTAAATTAAGAGCACTGATGTAGCAGTCCCAGTAATTCTCCCCAAAACATCAGATATCATTCATATTGATAAGCTGCTCGCTCCCTGCATTATATATGGTGTGTTTCTACTTGCAGGAGTTTGTCCTTAATAGTTGTTTTTCTTTCTTTTAATCCTGGTAAGAAGTAAAAAAAAAAAAAGACAGGTTTGCTGGATTTAACCAGCCTGCACACACAAAAGCTTGAAACCCACGAGTGAATTTATAATAACAACGCTGTGGGAGGTGTGCGTTAATTTTTAATGCACATGTATCATTTAGATATACTGTATCCATTAATAACTTACAATAGCAAAGGTAATGAAAGTATGCCATGTGGGCCGAGCCCGCCCAACAGGAAGAAAGGGCTTTTCAATTATTCATAGCCATTTCCTATTGATTCAGTTGAGATATTTAAATTAATAGAGGTTTCATCCAAACCTGTTTTCAAAACAGAATCCGTAAAGTTATTTTATTTAGCTGATAATTCTATTTATGTTTATTAGGTCTCTGTCGGATTTGACATTTTTATTTATTTCATTTTTTTCTCCATTAAAGCACTTTGAGTTGCAAGTTATATGATAAAAAGTAAAATATAAAATAATCTGACTATTTTCAATAAGAGTGTTGTTCTTGAGCATTATTCATGTTGTTTGATGGATAAATAATATTTTTAATTTCATATTTCACAATTACACACGGTGCCTTCAGCTGACAGTCAAATATCGCATCATATTTCAAACACAAATCCAACACTTATTTAAATAAGTTTGCATGAGTTGAATTTCATGAACCAAACTGATGTTGATGGTCAATAAATTATGATAAATTAAATTTAAAAAAGTCTAATTCAAGTGTTGAGATAAGCTTCTCAACTACCACTGAATGTGTATTTAAAACCATGTTTAGAAAAAAAAACAAAAAAACATACCTTGTTATCTGCGACCTTGTGGTGAAATCCAAGGATCTCATTGACCGAAGGACTTCTATGCAGCCCAGATACTGAAACCCAAGAAGGAAGGAAGGAAAAGTCTGAGGGAAATGAACGGAAATGGGCACGTCAACAGAAAATCACAATTGAAAAAAACTTGGCAAAATGTTCTAAAATGTCAAATCTCTACTGCTAAAAGTCATACAGAAACAGAATTTTAAACTGGACCAGCACACTGATCGACATCACACACAAACTATTTAAGGTGCAACAAGGACAGAAAATCTATACTCAAGTTTAATGTCTGAATAATGTCTCTGTCTTAAAGACATCAGTCTGACAAACGATACAAGAAATGAAAACGACGTCGAGGCCGTTTTTCTGTCAACAAAATGACACAAAGCAGGAATTTCCTCATTCAAAACAATAAGACTTAAACGCTTCAAATAAAATGTAGTTGTGTGTGTATAGTCAGTAACAGGTCATGTTTTCAAATATAAGGAAAGTACATTCATGGCATAAATTGTACTTTTGTAAGAGGGAATTGGCAATTTCAGATTATGTGTGAGTTTTCTAGCACAGTTCAAAAACAGGAATTTGAGAATATCTGTAGACACTGATATGTATGTGTGTCTCTCTTGTTTTCCCTGCGACAGACTGGTGAACAGTTCAAGGTATATACTCTGCAAAAAATGGTACCCAAATATAAGATGTAAACACTGCATTTCAGAAGATTACTTGAAACTAGTGAAATTATCTTCCAATGCAGCAAATACATTTTTATTGATAAGAAATCCTAAAAATAAAATTTGTAAATATATATGTAAGTTTACACTGTAAATAAGTAAACCTCTTTTAAAAGAAGCCAAACATCTATGATGTCTTAAAATAAGATTATAAAAATGGAGAAATGCCAAATAATTTGCAGTGAATACCCAGAATTCAACCAATCAGCCTTGTTTGACCCTCCACAACCCTGAGTCGGATGTCTAAAAGATGGATGAACAGTTTTGTGTTTGGTATCATGTCAGGAAGGATATACAGCAGAGAGTTCATTAACAACCAGGATTATGCATAAATGGGTCATGTGCAAAAATCCCTTTTCTAACGGAGTAATCGTCCCCATGACGCCCCAGAAGTAAAGCAATTCTGCCATTTCTCTCCCTGGCTTGTTTTGATTTCCAAAACGACCGAATCAGAAATAAACTTGCTGATGTCACAGTTTCCAGTTCGTCTTTCAAAATAGAAACATCCACCCAGAAGAAGAGTTCACAAAGCCAAACCAAAAAAAAAAACCCTCTGACGCAAACTCCACTTGCTCACCATAGAATTACGAGTGTGCTGGTGCACCGCATGGAGCGACCGGCGACCTCGCATGATGTAAAATCATCTCTGGTACCAGACAGCTCCTCACATTACAACACCTCCTCTGATTAATATTGCACCGTCCAGGAACATTTTGTGCTGATGAGTTCTTATCGTTGCCACAATCACATTGATGATCTGGCTGTAAACAAAACAGCCATCCAGACACGCTAATGTTTGCACTCCTTTTCCTAAAAATAACCGCCGCTGTAATTTATTAGAATCATTATATCGTGTTTCCTTTTCTCTCCTGTGAGTAATCGGCACGATGTGGCAAACAAACACTTTTGTTGTCTCTTTTTTGGGTTGTTTTTTTTGTCAGCGTGACGTTTGCTAATTTCAAATGTTGTCTAAATATAGAAGGATGACTTTGAAGAGCTGGATTCAGCAGGGCCCAAAATACATCAAACGCTTCTAAAAATTGTTTCTGAAAGGACCGATTCCGAACACGACGTCTGGACTTTTCTGCCGCCTGACAAACAGGCACATGATTCACTGCGTAAAACTCCGGCTCCCGTTAATGAAGCAAAAATCTACTTAAGTACAGGACATGGAAGTGAAGATCGAGGGAAAAGGTTTTATGAGACGTCCAAACTGACGCCACAGAGGCAACAGCCCAACATTCCCAGCTTCCCACTGGGAATGTGAAAAGTTTGGGGGGAAACTTTCAATGAACAACAATGGCAGTATTTAAACTTACTATGACTTTTGCACAGAATTCAACAGTCCTATGTTGCAGTTGAAGTTAAGGCAACTCATTAAAGTTCTTCTTGCTCATACTCCCAATCATATTCCTACTTGAGTGTTTAAACTTTAGATCAATAGTTCTTATGATCGTTTTCTCGATCTTCTCTGCTCAGCAGCAGCAAAGCAGGTTTGTGTGATACTGTCATGTGAATGTTTGGGAAATTTCCCAACTAGTTCCTATCCCAGTTCCTCGCTGCATGAAGACAGCATTAGATGTATCTAAAAACATTCATTTTCCCATTTATTTTTACAACAGCTGCTATATTGCTAAATATGGCATCATACAGTCTAATTGTGTGAAGGATTAACAGGTCAGGAGGTTAATGCATTGATAAGTGAAAAGAAACAGATAGCTACCAAACTGCCTGTTAAATTAGTTTGTGATATATTGATGACTATAAAATTTCCAGTGCGTTGTTCCTGTGGTGGAAAGGTTCATGCAGCCTTGGACCAATTCAACCTTTAGACAGTTAATTATTAGGATTAGGATTAATTAGTACAGATGATAAGTTGATGGATAATATAATCATAACATTTTCCATAGCAGAGATCAGAGTCTGTGAGGAAACTTTGTTATAACTAAAAGAGACATTTTCTCCAAATCAAGTTGGCGCCACAAACCACGTTTAACTTTTAAAATGAGGCAAACACAGCTGCTAAAGTTTCATACATATAGTTTAGACAGAGGTACAATAACCGTATCTTATGTTGCATTTATAAAGTTTCAGTTACAGTCCAGGATGGTGAACATTCCATCACATTTGACCTGTTTCCTACCCGAGTTTAGCAGTTTCACTCATCTTATTCAACATTTTCGGGGAGATAAATTTGACATTTTAGCTATTTTAACCATTGAAGCTCTTTTTAAACCGTTTTGTTTATTTTTTCCCTCATTTAAATTTATTTCTTTTAGAAATTCTACTTATTCCAGGTTTTTTGTTAAGCATTTTATCTTTATTTATCTTTTATCTTATTTTATCTTTTATCCCCTTTTGCACCATTTCTAATGGTTTTAGCTTTTTTTTTTTCACCATTTTACTTTTACGTTGTTGTTAATTTACCACAGTGTGTAAATATGATAAGAAAAATAAGAAAAATGTTAAAATTTGTGAAAGCTGGATGGAGCCACTACAGAGAGGCTAAAAGAGCCACATGTGGCTCCAGAACCGCAGGTTGCAGCCGCCTGGTCCAACAAGTTTGTTGCAGTAGCCAGAAAAAGTTGTAGTTTGCCAAACTTTTAAATAAACTGAGTCATTTATGTACGTTTCGCACAAAGTCTTACCAGTGATGACAACCCATACGTTCTTTATAATTCAAATTTAATCACACACTGTGCTTAAAACAAACACACACAAAATAAAACTGGATTGAAGTAACTATTATGGTATAGTTGCGTGCATGCGTACGTACGTGTGTGTGTGTCCTTAAACACATTGTTGGCATGGGTCAAAAGTGCGAGAGTAAACAGTGTCGCTGTCAGTCAATGTCCCTTTAGAGTAATGGTGCATGATGTGCGAGGACTGACCGCATGACGCTAATTAAAAGTGCTGTGAGCAGAACATCACGTTGAACTCAATACACGCAGGACTGGAACCACAGGGAAAGCCGGGGGTGGGGGAGCACAGAGCGCACCCATTTCCCCTCTCACAGTGTGGATGCTTTCAGCAGCATTGACCGGACAAATAAGCGCTCTCTGCCTTAATGCAGTTAATGGAATGTCACGCTGGCCACAGATACAGTCGGCTTTGTTCGGGCAAGTTGTAGTAGGTGTCATACGTTGGCGATCATACTGTGTAACTCGATTTGCAATGTGACAGATTTCACTTTGCAGTGCGGCTCTGCTAACGGTCAAAAGAGACGGAATCCGATTTTGGTTAAATGTGCTGCATCAATTACAAAAAAAAAAAACAACAAAAAAAAAAACCACATCTACAATCAAAGGAGCAAGTCACTGTTTCTTGCGGCTTCATTGAGAATGGTTTCTTCCATATTTTTTTTTTTTCCTCCTCTTTCATTTCACACCTTGAAGAGCCTGGGCTCAGCATCATCCCTCCCTTATGCTAGTGACTCATTGCCGGCATGATGACATTCACAGCTCTTGTAGTTGTGCGCCAACTTGTGCCCCGTTAGGGGATGTATGATGGCTGGGCGACATTAGCCGGAGATACGGGCGTGATGAGACGAGCATGAAGCGCATGTCTCTTTTCCCCATTCAGCTGTTTCGCTCGGCGCGAGCTGAAACAGTCATAGAGCTGCTGGAGGTGCACAATGTACAGAAATAACACATCACCATGGTTACAAAAGCATAACGCTGTGGCTCCACATACACCAGGCTGTCAGAGGCGCCGTATAAACAGTAAGCTTTACAGCATGTTTAAAATGACACTGGTGAATGTTGTTTTCATTCCGGCTGTTTCTCATACTTTTCTCCAATCTTGACCTTCTTCCCATTTCCTGAATTATTCAACGTCTGTTTTCTGGATGCTGCTCCTTCGCTCAGCTTTCTGCTCGAGCCAACCTACATACACCCACTCAAGGGCATGTTGTGATGTGCAAGTGAAACTACATTATCTCTCTTTTATTCCCCCCGCAGTTAGCTTCATTGAAGGAAAAGAGAGAATGAGTAAGAACTGGAAGAGAGGGAGAGGAGGACACACAGTGAAATGAGACGGGGGGGGGGGGGTTCTGAATTTACCAACCTTCACGATGTATGTCACTCCTGGACCGGAGATCTTCTCGTTTGAGTGTAGCCATCCTCTGGAGGGCTTGCTCACCAGTCCACCTCCTCCTCCACCCGGGTTCCAGTCCTCTCCGCTGGGCTGGAGCTCGTCCAGCCTGCTCTTCTTGCTCATGCTAACAGCTGTCTCCAGCTGCGAGCAGGGGCTTGAATGGGAGGCTGAGCTGCACAGAGAGCCAGCCACACCAGAGGCTGCCGCCGCGCTGGGGCTCGGGCCACTGGAGCCGCCTGAGCCTGATCCCCCACCCCCCTGCAGCTTCGACACGGCCAGGTCCTTGACGGCCGAGGGCAGCCCCTTGATGCCGAGCAAGCTGCCCGAGTTGCTGAATTTCAGGCTGGACACCTTGTTGATGAGGGTGCAGAGGGTGGTGCCTCCATCCTCCAAGTGGTCAGAGCCGTGGCTGGCAGGGGCACTGGAAGAAGTGGTGGTGGAGGAGGGCTGAACCTCAGTCGGGGGTGTGTAAGACGTCTCGGCTGCAGAATGGGGGGTGGCCGAGACCTTGGGGTTCATGGACAGGCCGTGGAGAAGCTCATCGACGGATGTCACTGACTCATTCCTGAAGCGGTTGTATTTGGTACGGTGAAGCATACCCTTCTCTCTCTGGCTCGCTCCCCTCTCTCCACCAACCAACACGCGCAGCCTGCCCTGTTCACAAGTGTGCTGGCAGACGTGGCCGAGCCGTGCTGATTACCCTCTCCTGTAACATAGCAGCCACGGTACAGGCAGCAAACGCCTTTTAGCAATCACAGGCCACCTGACTGTAATTATCTCTATTGAGGTTACAGTGGTGGTTGTGTTGAGCTGCTGCTGCTGCTGCTGCTGCTGTTGCTGCTGCTGCTGCTGCTGCTGCTGCTGCTGTTGCTGTCGCCAAAGTCCAATCTGCTCTCAGTAAAATCCAGAGCTGCAATCCAATCCGTCAGAGAGAAATATACAGACACAATCCATGGAAACACAACACTGGAGCGGAGGAAGAGGAGGATAAAAGGCTGTCACTGTTGTGGTGCAGCTTATTTGGTTTCCAGCGGTGATGCTGCTGCTGCTGCTGCTGCTGCTGCTGCTGCTGCTGGAATCTCGCCTCCAAATCCAAAAAGTCAGAAAAGAGAAAAAGGTCTATGTTGTTGATGATCACGGACACTGCGAGGGAAGAGCAAATACTCTCTACTGACTGCTGCCTGCCTGCCTGCCTGCCTGCCTGCCTGCCTGCCTGCCTGCCGGCTCAGAGCTAAAGCATGACTCACTGATCTGAGAAAACCTTCTCAACAAAAGGCTTGCTGAACACTGCAAATCACTTCCTGTTGGAGGGAGAGAAAAAAAAAACCTCCCACTTACAGCACACTAGAACCAATCAATTTTTAAATTCCCCAGTCTCATATTTATTCTCATTCTATACCCCCCCCCCCCCCCCACCTATTTGTTTATCAGAGGAAAGGAAATGAAGCGCGAGAGGTAGCTTGATAATCTGACTTAAAAAGAGAATGTATTAAAATTCTTTCAAATAGAAGTTTTAAACAAACCTGATGATTTTTTTCATAGTTGTGTTAAAAATAATGAAGTAACATAGGGTGAATGAAAAATAAATAAGGACTGAACTCGAGCTCCAACCTGACACAAGCTACGGACAAAATGTATAAAAGTAATACCAATAAAAATATAGACGAGACGAGCAATCTAATTAAAGAATAAATGGCCTACTTGGAGGGATAACAAATAATTACCCTAAAATGACGTAGAAGCAGCCTCCATAACTCATCAGAAGAAGCAATAGAGTACAAATTTAGCATGGCGTGAAATGCGTAACAGTAATAATAATAATGTTATCTTACAATAGCCGCAGCATATGAGCAGACATCACAGCTAAACGACAGGTCTGTAAAGTCTTTGACCAGTAAACGCACTTGGTGTTTCTCTGCAAAGTCGCACTAAAAAAAAAAAGAGCATTAACTGGAAAAGCATCTAAACTGTCATTTCCTGACCTAACATTGTTTTGATACAACGGTTTTAATGTGCAGCTCTACTTTTTTTTTTTTTTTTTTTTTAAAGCATTTTGCAACAAATCAGACAAAAAGCAGAAAAAACTAGACGGCAGACACAGACTCACTTCCAGCCTAAAATAACCAGCAATCAGTCCAGACTGAACTGAATGAATAACATAACTACAAATAGCACATGAGAAACAGAAGAGAACAACCCAAAAACGATGAGAGGAAAAAGCCCGAGAGTCTCTTTAAGACCAGCAGCAGTGAAGCATCTTTGTCTTCCCGGCAGCGGAAAGCACACATTCATATAAAATGTCCTCAGGAGCATCGAGCAAAGCCAAAAGACTGACACTCATTCATAAGCGGCTTCCGCTCTCACTGTGCTGCAGATTTCGCACTGCAGTCCCTCCCAATATCTCTCTCTCTCTCTCCTGCCTGGCAAAAGGAGAAAAAAAAAAAAAAAAAAAAAAAAAAGACAGCACGTCTGCCTCTTCTCCTCAGAAACAAAGGCAAACACAAAAACACAGGAGCGGGGAAGAAAAGGCAAAGTCCTCGCAAATCAAAGGAGGGGGCAAAAAGACAAAGGAGAAAAAGAGCGGAGGAAAGGAAGAAAAAAAATGCACGCGATGTTTAGTCTTTTATGTGAATGAAATAGCAGGCTGGCATACCAGTGTTTCTGTGAATGGAAGGAAGGCCTTTCTGCCTCTGCAAGGCAATCCCTAGGGATGGCATGGTCTTATCCAATGAGGAGCCAGCTGGATGACTCATTCAGGGGAGGCTTGCAGAATAGTGGACGAGACCATTTCTGACACAGGTGTACGTCTTGTTTCCTCCTCAGAGCCTTTTAAAAAGGCTCCGCACGGCACCGGATACCAAATGTTTGCATCATTTAATCATGAAGTGAATCTGTCAGCAAAAGATTGTGGAAGAAATAACAGGGAGGGAAAAAAAACAGGAAGGAAGGATGCCACCCCCGTCATTTAGATTGTCACCGTCGTCACCTTTTTTTTTTTTTTTTTTTTTTTTTCCCCCTCCACATTCATGTGAACAGTTACCACCTACACATTTAATTAGTGATTTACTGTTTATATGTATAAGGGCAGATAGTACAAATGCAGCAGATCAACAAATGTATTCTGGGAAAACCATGCTATATTTGGACACTGAGGATTTGTCAGTCAGAATAAAAGATAAATGTCCTCCTATTACAACCTCTCAACAATTTGCACATGATAATATGTGGCAAAAATATATCTAATCTCAATACTCAATTTGTAACTAGTTCCCTTGGTTTTTTTTTAATCAATTGATTCAGATTTGTATCTACTCACGCTGATCTTTCTCAACCACAGTAGATTTAACATTTGATATTGATGTGACAGAAACACTCTTATACATGTTTCAGCTCTGTCCAACCTCAAATAATACATGATTATATGTTAAGCTGTGACTAGTCCGCACACTGTCAGTACTGTGAGAACATTCAAGGCTGTCAAAATAAATAAAAAACAGCCTTTTAAAAAAAGGCAGAAGTTGTTTAATGATTTAGTCATATCCAAAATGCAATCAAAGTTACCCTGGCAATAATTATACAATTATATTATGGGAATTCTGAGTAAATCTTAATGGTAAAGTCACAAAAAAACATGTCAATTTGTTCAATTCTTTCATTCAACAATTATTTTGTCATTGTATAGCAACCGTAAGTGTCCAAGAGAACTCCGTTAACCCTAGTTTTCACTTCATTTTCATTCACTCATTTGTCTGGGAAAACTGCTCAACAATGAATAGAAATAAGCCTCTAATAGGTAGAAGTTAGCCCAAATCAGCAAGTTTGAGCCTCGCAATGACAAAGGATTTCAAATAAATAACAATTCTACAACCTATTCATTTATTTTCAACATAAAGCAAAATTTCCCTAAGAAATGTAAGTTTAGTTATCTCTTATCCTCTTATATAACAGCACTTAACATTTTGGTTGGGTGTTCGAGTTCCTCTTTGACATTTTCCATTAACCAGAAGCAATACATATTTCATGAAATAATAAATTAAAAATGTAAATATAAGTTAAACAGGCCCCATTTTATTCCCATAATTCTTATTTCTAATGGAATCAGTAAAGGTCAAACTGAAATAGTGAAGCTTCTATTATATATTAAAGAAAATCCCTGAAGAAATGCTAAACAAATGAAATGAAAACAATTTAAGAAACTTAACATGGCCTCATGGAGCGCGTGCACTACAAGAAGAAAGTGAATCTTAATTTTTTTCGTTTACAAGGTTGGCTTCATTAAACAGGCGAAGATGAAACAACACTCCATAGTACCTTTTCATCCATGAAACAAAGCAATTTGACCGTCTCATTTTGCAGAATTTGCAGGATGGAAAATGCTTGTCTGAAGAAACACATGCCAAAACTAACGTGGGAGGACTTTTCTCACTTTTCGTTTTTTTTCGATAACTATTTTAATCACTGAGCAGTAACGTGTGAAACTATGCTTTTTCTCTTATCTCATGGAGTCGGCTGTTCCCCTTTTGGGTTCCACAGTAATTCATTGAGATTAAATCAAATTAACCCTCGAACGTCCTTGAAAGCACAAAGGTTTACTCACACACTGTAGTGCACTGTACGTTGGTCCAGCTGGGGATAGGTGCTGAGAAACCAGACACTTTTTTCATCACCTGTGAAGACGCAGACATGGGGGGTGTGGAGGGAGCTGAGTTGAAAGCAAAGGGCAGAAATATCAGAAATATCCTCAGCTGCCGGGATGACCATGATGCCTGCTCACCAGGGGGTGGGGGGGGTGGCGGGGGTTTCTATTAACTGACACCCAGCAGGTGTCGGTGGTGCAGCGCGGTGCAGCGGCCACAATGCGGAGCTTCCTGTGCGCTATAACGGGATCCATCTGCGGACAGGCCACAAAAACATCCGATAAATAATAAATAACACAAACGCTTATAATAAAGAAATCCGAGATGCTCTTCTCCAAACTAAATAAAGAGGAATCAATAGACATCCGAACAACCCCGCAGTGGGCAGGTGACAACTAAACCTTGCCTGCTGACAATATCACCATGAATGTTTTCCCCCCCACTGATTTCCTCAATGAAATCGTTCAGATGATCTTGTGAGGGTTCACGACATTCAGAGGATGTCAAAATAATTTCATCTACGTTGAGAAAACTGGACATTTGTCAGATGATTATCTATTTTTTTTGGGTGCGTTTGTCAGTGTAGACCCCCATTAAAAACAAATGAGCCTGGAGAGACAGAGGAAAAGAGCATCCATCCATCGGTGAGGAAAGCAGCAGACATTTCTCCACTTGGTGACTGTTGCCAGGTTACCGAAAACATTCAGAAAAAAAAAAAGCAAGAGATATTTTCAGACCAGCTACAAGCAAATAACCAATGTTACAGAAAGGGCAGACGCAGGCAACTGGTAAAATGTGACCATCTTTTAGTGCGTGCGTGCGTGTTTATATAACGATTAAAGATCAGAACAACCATGAAAAGCATCATAGATTTAGTAAATGATTCATTTGTAAAGTTTGGGGAGACAACAGAGTATAGACGCTCTATTGTTGCATCATTCCACATGTCCATCAGTCCTCTGCTTCATTCAGAGTCTAACCTCTGTACTAACTTAGAGTTCAACATGGACAGGTCACCAGCCTATAAGAGGTCCAACAGACATCTTGGAACGATTTAGAATCTCGATTTGTCTGATGAAACCCAGAGAAGGATCTCCACATGCACAGGGAGAACAGGCAAACTCCAGACAGGGAGGCCGGCGGGCTGGACAAGCCTGTCACTTGTCACAAATATTGCTGCCCGTTCCCTCAAATGAATTGATCCCAAGAGAACAACTGAGCACCAAGCGAGGCCCAACTTCTCATTTTCACACACCTGAGCTGTCGTACAATTGCTTTCATATCACTGAAGCTTGAAACCTAGAACAGAAAACTTCATGCCGTAGGGTTGATTTTGTCGTATCTTCAAATGAATTTCAGGACAAACTTGAAAGTCACGGCACCAAGGGGCCTTATGAGAGTCTTCACACCAACTCTGCATGTGAGTACGTCGTCCTCATCTCCTCGAATGCAGTTAAAAAATTATAACGCCAATTCCTGCATCATATTTTCACTTGCAATAGCTCCGTGAAACGATGAAGCTGCTGCGGCTCAAGTCAGTTGAATGTTCAGCGAACCTTAATCCTTGGCCGCCTCAGAAGTCACGCTGAAAGGCTGTACTGAGCCTGTATATGTCCATTACGTGCATAAAGGGAGCACATAAGACTGAGAAAACATAATGTTTTGAGTCTATTTGTTTGATAAAAAAAAAAAAAGAGAGACAAGTCAAAGTCAAAGAATTCTATTCTGTCAACATGTTGCGTCAATTTAAAAGTCAGGATGTTATTAAAGCGATTACTCTTCTTCTTCCTGTCACCCTGTAGAATATCACATGGACCAGGGACACCTCGACATTTGATGATGATATAAATAAGAGATTATACAACATCTGGTTCCCATTATGATTGCCAGTGAATGAAAGTTGTAAAGTAATTGCCTTGCCCCCCCCATTAATGGTCGGAGACTGAGCCCCATTGTGACCATGTTTCAATAACATTGCTGCCCGCGGTTATACAATCATGTGTCATGTTTCTCCAAATCTCAAAACACACATAATAAAATGAATAGCAGAAGCAGGCAATATTGATAGCCTGCGTGAAGAGAGCACAGTGATGTAAGAATTTCCTGTGTGGACAATAACATCCACAGCCTTGAGAGCTGATTTTCATAATCGTGTCTGGGGCACCATTTCAGCTTTGTGTGAATGGTTCATTAAAAAGCAGCAAAGGCAAAGAGAGAATCATTTATGCATGGGTGCATTGCCGCGAATAGTACAGTATATAATCGCACGCACAGATATCCACCCATCCATCCGACCGTACAGCTGAGTCCATACAGGGTCGGAGCGGCAGTATGGAGGGCAAAGAAGTTCAAAAATCAGAGATATACTATTATTACAATTATTTTCAACGCAGAAGACTGTGAAGTGTATTTGGAATCTCGTTCTTTTCATCTTGACCCAAAGTTCATGACAAAAGGTGAGGGTGGGGATGTGGAGAGAGAGAGAGAGAGAGAGAGAGAGAGAGAGAGAGAGAGAGAGAGAGAGAGAGAGAGAGAGAGAGAGAGTTTTGCTTTACAGTTCAGCTTCCTCTTTCCCACAACTGTCCGGTACAGTGACTGCATTACTCCAGCCTCCCATCACTCAGGAATAATCCACATAAACACCAGCCATTCAAATAGAGGTGGGAAAAGGTTTTTACAGTTTTGTCGTCTTTAACACAATAAGAACGCTGCCCAACCTTGCCAAAATGGAGCAGTGAGCAACAAGTCCAATGACGCATCTTGTCATCGGTTCATTCCGGGCACACCTCCTGACATCAGCAGCAGAGTGGACAGACAAGTTTGGATTTGGGAAAGATGTGGAAGTTTATGATGTCAAACAACACAGGTTTTCTTTACAATCTGATGCAAAGTGAAAACCAAAGCTGGTCGTGACGCTTTGAAGAAAAGATTGTCTGTTTTTCTTTCACCTGGAAAAAGCAACACATGAACCAATCAAAGATGGGAATCTGTCGTCAAGTTGCTAGGATGAGAAGAAAGTTCACAATTTATATTTAGTATATCTATATTTCTGTCTGGTACACTCTGGAATTGTTTCTACATTGTTTTTTGTTTTGTCTTAAGTATATCATTCATTTATTAACTATTTACTTTTTTTTTATATCTTTGAGTTTTTATATTACAATGCAAGTTTCTGGTTAGGAAGAGTTGTTCATTCACACTTAACATAAGTAGACGATGACCTGACCTCTGACCCAACACATCCACCATATTGGACCAGGCAACACACCCTAACCATAACCTTCTTTTACAGGTTCCTAAAATAAATAGTAGTAAGTTTCTGAATTTTTATAAAATAAAATACAAACAGCTGGTCTTCATCATAAAAACTGACATGTTATCTGGTCCAATATCAGCAAGTATTTGTTGAAAGGTCACTGATCGCAGGACAACATAATGTGTCTTATTTGAAAGAAAATTGTTAAAGAAGGGTTCGAAAAAGAAAAAGAAAAACTCCACCCATCCATCTTCTATACCGCTTTCTCCTGTTCAAGGTTGACACCTACATTTTGGGCTTTCTTGCTTTATTAAAAAAAAAAATACAACAATTCAAAGCAGCACATACAACAGCTGCAGAAGAGCGGGTTGATAATAAAACAAAGAAAAATTTAAGGAATTCTTCAGCTGTATTTGAGAAGTCATTTTTAAAGGTGCCTGGGAAAGCTGGCGTGAAGTCTGCAGTGACCTGAGTGAACTCATTCATATCATATATCATATAATGTCCACTTCAAATACAGAGCCAGTTTGTTTGTTTTTCTGTCCATCATCACCCCTGCAGTACTGATAAAGGTACTAAAAGTTAAGCTCAATTGATATAAGTAATGTTCATCGTATTCACTTGATTTATTGTATAATATATCAATTAATTACGTCATATCATACAGAAATATTAAACATACGAACGTAAACAATGTCCCTTGAAAGATCAGCAGTTTTTACAAAGATATGGATAGTGAAGTATTGTGGAGGTTAAAAAAAAAAGCGAATTGCTGTAATGTTTTGCTTTAACAACAAAACAGTTGATTTACCTACCGAACACGCAGCACGTAGCCCGGTCCAATATGGCGTCTCGTTCACGGCTCGTGTAGTTAGCGCTGGTAAAGTCACGTGATCGGAATGTGGCAACGTGACCGACGGTGACTCGTCCAATGAGAGCTTCTGAGCAATTTACTGGGAACTAGCGTCAGACGTGGGCTGAGAAGATGTTTTGTAGTTTCTAAATAACTCCACATCATCTGGAAATATGTCTTCAAATCAGATTTACTATTCGGATCGATATAACGACGACCAGTACGAGTACAGGTGAGCAACGGGGGCGAACAACTGCTGTTTTTAACGGTTTGGGAATCATGAATGTCACGTTTCAATGTGTCACCTGTTGATTTATTAATTTTTTTGGAGGCGTCAATAATTGAGATACTGCTCTTTTATAATTTTTTGAATGTTTTTACTATCAACAAAGTAAGTTAATTTAGAAAGAAGAGGGTAAATGCAGGTCCAAATTACCTTTGCAAAGAGTTGTGAGTACACACAGCTGTTTTTGATTAACTAATGCCAGCACAAAAAGAAAAGTCTCAATATTGTTATTTTTTTATTTTTTTATGTAATGTTTTCCAACTACATTCTTACCACTGAACTTTTGCTTTTTGTGAAGAAAGTTAGAGTGAAAGATTTTCTAACTAGTTATAGGATTTTGATTTTATTTTATTTTTCCCCCCCTCCACACATTAGACATGTGGTTCTACCCCGGGAAATCGCTAAATATGTGCCCAAATCCCACCTGATGACTGAAGATGAGTGGCGGAAGCTGGGCGTGCAGCAGTCCCGAGGATGGATTCATTACATGATACATGACCCAGGTACTGTTTGTACACACAGGACTGTATGGTGACGTCAGAACTGAGCGAGACAGAGCGTAAACAGCATCCAAATGTAAAGCTAAAGTGTGGATGGGGTAAATTGAGCCAAAATGTGTAAACACGGAGATTATAAAGTAGCACAAATTGCATCAATCCATTAACTTTTTTTTTGCTTGGTTGCTGGTAAAAGTGGATAAAGTCTAGCAAAAACAAACATTTCCAAACTTCTGAATAAAAGGGAGCAGAAAGAAGAATAAACTTAAGTATTCTGCCCTTTTATAACAAACAAATTGTTTACAATGACCATTACAAACAAGCTGGGAGGCCTGCACAGCCACTCTCACTAATGTAAGTTTTCCTACTTTAAAACTCTTTTCTCATTAATTTGTGTTTAAATAATATGCTGGTTTTAATTACCCTTTGAAATCTTGCGTGTGATTTATGTTCTTTTGATTCCTTGTCCAGATTGTTTCAGATCGTGACCCTCCCTTTTCCAGAATTGCAATGTTCCATTAAATCGGTCCTTAATATTGTTTCCATGAAAATGTATTTTCTCTTTAAGTTATACTTGGATCTCTACGCAGCGCAGTAGGTTAGATATGAAACAATCAGAATTATATAACATGTCAAATGCTTTGTCATCCAACCAATCCTTTACTTTACAGCAATTATACCTTTTTAATTATGAATTAGATGCAAATGGTGTGCACGATGTATGGTCTGCTTTATTGTTTGACAGTGTATAGGGATTGTCTTTGTGGATACCTTTTATATGTCTTCACTGTGTCGGCTTTTTCTGGACCAGGATCAATAAGCTGCTGTAGACGATGTGTAGAGGAAAGTTTTATCTGCAAAAAAAAAAAGATGATCGCCTGTTTTCAATTGTTCTCAGACAAAAAAAGTTAGATGAAACATACCTGAACTGTAACTTTTCTTTTCTTTTTTCTTTTCGTAAGCCACGGTCCTTTTTAAAAAGACACATTGAGAGAAAATCCACAGCTTCAAGTTGGTAACTTTCCTCTTGTCGTTTCTTTTTTCAGAGCCCCACATCCTTCTGTTCAGAAGACTTTTACCGAAGCAATGACACAAACAACTTGTCCACATTTTCTCCTGGGACTTTATTTGTTTTTCGTTTGGAAAAATAAAAAAAAGTTCTAGCTTAATGTGTGTTTACTCAGTCGTCGGCACCACTTGCTTCCAGCTTCATGTAGGATCGATTTGTTGAAATAATCTGACAGATTTGTGCCCCTTTGGTTTGTTTTTGTTGCAGGAGTTTGTTATAGTGAAGACTGAAAAGGTATTTGTCATTTCGTGAGGAACTGGTGTCTGTATTGACTGAAATGTTAAGAAAACTTTGCTGCCGTTAGTCTAAATAATTCAATAAACAATCGCCTGCACACCATCGCGTTGCTGGTTATGTTTGGTCACCAGAGGGCGCTGTAGATCAAGTTGTGAGAAGAGTGGACTCTTGATGGTTGAACGTCTCTGGAGTTTAAAGGTTGTCCTTATGTTCATGGTTATTAATTGTAAATTCGTGAGTAATTGAGAAATACAAAGTTTGTGCGAAATTCTGCTTTTATAGTTACAATAATAGTGCATTCGTGAGTAACTGGGAAAGTAGGAAACTTCTTCCAACAAATAATGACTGAACACTATAAATATTTGAAAATAAGTCTCACTTGAATACCAACACTCAAATGCAATAACACATAAATTGAACTGGCATGATGAAATGTTGCCAACAATACAAAGCATTTAAATGTGACAATTATATTTAAGTAATAATGTTCAGAACAGCTTCCTTATGACTTATTAAATATCTTCAACCTGCAATACCAAGAACGACCACTAAGTGGCCACGTATAATAAGGAAATATTTTCCTGTTATATAAACTGAATGTCACAATGAAGATAGTTTAAATTAATCTTTTCATTTTATATGTGGCTTATTTTTATTAAAAGTTTTCATGAACCAAAACTAACTTGATTTAATTTTCAAAAAGGATTAGATTCATTTCTGCTCACAAATACATTTTGCAAAAATATTTTAAGTTAGAAAGAAAATCGCACCATGACTGACTTTGAATGTAGGAAAAATAAAGTTTGAAAGTCATTAACTGATTATGAATCATGATTGATGGGTCTTTTATCAGTTGATGTGTTAAATAATTTATATATCATTGTTCCATCCTGTTGTTTACCCATAAGAATCTACAGAATGTGTTGCAGTGTAATGACACATAGATAAACCTGACCTTACCTGCATTGCATTATCCATCTCTTGGCTGATATGGGTCATGACACTGTGTATAATGTTACTGCACATTATGAGAGGAAGGGCCTGCTGGCTGATGATTATCATATTAAAAGTATTGAAGTTGGACATTTCTGGGTTTCCAGCTGCCTGACATCACACGAATGCTGTTAATAATGCTTCTTTTAATAAGCCATCCTCATTGAGTTCATGTTAGACAGATATAATTCCAGCAGTGGTGTCGCATATTAGCAGAACTGGTTTGTTTATACTAAACAGACCGATGACCATGTTGGATCTCGTTTACCTGTTTATGTTGACATGTGAATGCTCTCAACTCAAAAATCCACAATTCTCTCATTCCCTAGTTTTCTGAATGCATTAATTCTACACTGTCAAGGAGTGACTGGTGGACATCTCGGGTGTTGTGTTTAATCTGCCTCTGTGTATTAAAACCAGATTTCAGTGAAGGGAACTGTGCCCTCTGCAGATGGCTGAAGGAGAAATGCACGGTCATGATGTTCTGAGTAGGTTAGTAAATAATTCATCTGGTGTGAAATGTTACATGGCTTCCAGCTTGATGCAGCAAGAGCAAGAACTGGTTTCTAAAGGACTGAATATTTAATCATCTGATATATATATATATAAGATCCTGAATTTGTGACACATTCTATAAATCAATGTAAGCAGTTGACAAAAGTTTATTCCTGCTTTAGTTTCAATGTGAGTCACAAAGCAGTAAGTCAAACAATTCAAGTCGTAGCATGCGTCTCTGCTGCAAGTTAATCTGCATTTCACTCCATAATCTGGCATTCTAGTCATACATGGGAGATATAGTGTGATTAACGAGAACCAATGTGACCACAGCAGCTTCAAGTGTACTATTAATTCCTTGGAATGAGCTTCGACTCCCTGGAAGTAAAGAGCGTCCTCTGAACACTCAATCCCAAAGTGATGAAGTCACATTTCTCGGAGCAAGGCTGTGAAGGTGGAGACATCTTAAGATTAAAACACACGGGTCTGAACAGCCGTCACTACCAGAATCTGATCGGCTCATACAAAGAGGTTTATTGATCCATACAGTCAGTGGTGGACGGGCGGGCCACACGTCCTCAGGCTGAGTGAACCGTGGAGCGTCGTCACCTCGTCGGGGTTCAATACGAGTCCCGTCGCCGTCGCCAACCAACCAGGTGAGCCCCTGTGCTTTGGAAGCAGCTGCTGTAAATGTTTGGCTTTCACGGCCCGTCAAAACTCATGACATAAGAAGTGGACACTGGGGCTGAATATTCCAGCTGTTCCTGATGGTTTCAGCGTCAGAAAAATGTGTCCGCGCCGAGGACGGCGTTCACAACCCAAGTCAGCCGCCACACGAGAGTGTTCAGAGAGCTCTGCGGCCATCACAGCTTTCCTGCAGAGGGGGAAACACAGCTGGACTGTACAAGGACGGGACAGGACTGCTGTTCAGATTGAACCGGTTTTCAAACGTTTCGGGGGCTGAAACACATCCTGTAAAATTGTTGTATCTTTGACTTAATCATAAATTGAACCATGAAACTAAGGCCCTGTTTACACAACAAAATGCCTTAATGCCCATTTAATCTCAGGGTTGTCATTTTCTTTCCTTAGGTGACAAACATCATGCATGTGAGCAGTAAATTGAAAGTAAACAAACCCAACTACTGGATAAAAGCACAGCCGATACACAAACTGTGAGAAAATATTGCAATGAAATGATCTATTTTAAGGGAACATATAAGCGTTAATGTATCCAACACAATTAGCTGCATGTGGTGAGTACATCATGTGATGCTTTAAATGTAGTTAGAGGTAATGTGGTTGAAAGCTCGCAACAAAAACACGGCAGTGACTCATTTATCAGGGCAAGTTTTAGTTTCTACATCTCAGTTTGTGAAGACTTCATTTAGACTATGGAGAAACCACATGCAGAACCTTTACTTCATGGCTTATTTATTGTAAATTTGAATAGATGCTATGGCGCTGACAATTCTGCACGTTGTGCTCATGAGTAGAATAACTAAGTTGCCTAAAGCCAAGCATGCAAATCAGGTTAAATTAGGTGCACAAGATGCAGTCCAGGCAAAAAACGAATACAAAAAAAATCCCCCAGAGACCGAGGGGAAAGGCACAAGCACACACGGACATAATGTGGACCTACCCAGGCCTTTTCCCATCTTTTTACCAGTTGCTCGTGCTCTGTGAGCGCACTTCTCCACTGGTTCAAATCCCTGGATGGAATGTTCTCCTCATCTGTCAGATAACAACATCTTTTATGGACATAAACCCTCTCAACTGCCCATCTCCAGAAACCCTACCGCCTCTCATGCTCTACTGCCACACCCTCCACACAAAGTACCTCCGATGGTGAGGTGCACGTCCACCTCGGAGGTGGCGTGTCCCGTGCTGGCCTCGGCTACACAGCGGTAACGGGCGTCCTTGATCAGCGGCCCCTCTCGGAGCCAGCTGCTCACTAACACCTCCCTCTGCCCCAGCGGCAGGCGGTACTCCATTATGGGGGTGTCCAAGCCGTGCCCGTTTACTAGCCAGTGAATGTGGACATCACTGGGACCTGCAGACAGAAGTGGGACTTTGTGTCGAGCCCCTGATGTTTGAGATACCGACGGTACACATCGGGGGAATACTTGCCTTTCATCAGTCCATCTTTGGCTTTTGGTTTGAGTTTACACTTCAAGTACATATGCTTCCTATATTCAGAGGCAGAGGCGGGTACTGGCGGTCCCGGAGGGCTTCAATCCTGCATGTTTTTGAGGTTGTTCTTCTTCAAAACACTTCGGTAGCGATATAAAGCTCCGCAGGAGGTCTGATATTAAGCCACTTATTATCAGGCCTGTTACGCAGAACGGTGGACCCTCAGGACCACGAGTGCCGACCTCTGATCTTAAAGGGCTCTACTTTCCCGGGCATGCACAGACACGAGCGCTACCAAGTCAACTTCTACAGCTCCTTGATATTAAATGCAAAAAAGCACCAGTCAGCGAACAACTGTTTTAGTTTTCCAGCTGTTGCTTTTTAATGTACTGTTGCAGTGTTCGGACAAGAAAACTACACAAAACATGCTTTTACACTGCACAATGGTGGAAGAACATTTGCATAGACACTAGAACTACTGACCATCAATTCATGGTGATCATTGGAAATGTGCTGAATTACCAGGTTTATTTGTTTTTATCTTGTGATTTTGATACTTTCATGTTTTTCATTGCAAAATAGGGGGGGGGGGGGGGTATACACCACAGCTTATACTTTTCCAGGTATGTTTTCAAGCAACACTGACGTCATTTATACAAGAAAGTATAGAAAACTGCTAAGTAAAAAAAGAAAAAGAAAGTAAATTAGTTGAAAACATTTCTCAATGTTTATTTCGTCTCCCTAACAAGAGCCTTCGCCCAGAAACATCTCCTAGATTTATGTACATATTCAGAGGACCTTTTTGTCTTTCCATATATACAAATATATTTACATTTGTTTACAGGCACAAAAAAAAAAAAAAAGAATAAAAAAATCAATTGTTTGGCATTAGAGCCTAAAATAACTCCTCATCAGACTCCAGTTAATTATTTTACACAAACTGTAAGTTACAGCTGAAAGCTGTGAGATATGTCTTCGAGAGGCCGACCACCTGAAAACAACCTCCAGTTCAGCAATATGAAACATTCACCCACTGTGTGGCCATTTTGCAATAATCCAAAAATGCAGATTAAAAAGTTCTCAAGACGCCTTAAAGCAAAAACTTCAAGCTTGTTATGAATGAATCCCCCACCCAAAAAACGCAAACGCACTCACTCCCAGTTAGTTTTGTGTGAAGTCAGCATGCAGGGTGTGGAAAGGAAAGAGGATGAGAGGAGTGAGGAGAGGTTGATGTAATCTTGGGGGCGGGGGGGTCACTGTGGCAGGAAGCACTCACCCAGGGCGAGGCAGAAGAGCAGGAAGGCCTCCTGGGCGTGAACCCCCCAGGCCTGGTCCTTCAGCAAGGGGGGCAGCAGTCTCACCTCCGCCTCCTGAGCCTCCACACCGTTCAGCTTGGTGTTGGAGGATGAGGAGGGGGAGAAAGAAGGGGAGGAAGAGGAGGAAGGGAGGTCAGAGGAAGGTGAGGTGTCGACAGGAGAGGAAGCTGTGAGAGGGAGTGATGGAGAAGAAGAGAGGCTTGAGGAAAACGGGAAACTCGGAAGAGATGTATGACATGCAAACTGGATAAAACGGGAGAGTAACAAGTGAGCTTTAAAAAAAAAATAGATCTGTTGCAATAAATAAAAAAAAACACCCAACTATAATCAAAATATTACCACAGATGTGACTCATTTTAAATAATCTAAAACTGGAGGTTTAATAAAATTATATATATATATAAAAAAAAAAACTTCAGATTGTTTCCAGGGCTCTTGTGTCAAGCATCATGTCATAATGTACATTTTATGTTATCAACAGACCACATGAAGGGAAAAGGACTGGTGAAGGTTAATACACAGGACCGTTAGAGCCGTATGAAGGAATGTCAACTTCACAAGGACAAATAAATACACCACAGGCCCGGCAGTGTCACGAAACTTCGCAAATAGTCAGTGGTTTGATACAGTCCAGCATTTCCCCGTCCGAGCGCTTCTGTTCACTCCTTTTCTGACCTTCACTGCAAAATCGCTGGCTGGGATTAAGGCCCACATACCGGATGTTGTGGAATGACATCACTGTGTGGCAAAGCTCTTTCTGAGAAAGTCTTCCCTGAGAAATTACTAAATGCTGAAGCGTGTTCAAAAACAGAAAAAATAAAAGTTTAAATGATGCAAAAGCTTCATTTTTTTCACCCAGGCTGTAATAGAAGCGCAGCTCCAATTTGGAAAGCATCACATTAACTTACCAATTTGGTAAACAATGTTTCCAATTTGGAATTTAACAAATAGCTTTTCTTGCTGGACTAAGCAACTTTCCTTGAACACAGTTTTTCTCTGCTTGATCACGAGCCCTGAATCAGACAGCAGGAGTCTAAAACTCAGCCAAGTCAAGCTTTGTAAAGATTACACTTGAAATGCTCAACACTGGATATATAGAGATGAACATTGAGCTTCATGTGTTTTGAGACAAAGACGTGGAAAGGCTCCACCCGGCCGTCTCGGCACTGAGAAAAAGCAGACGGAGGCTTGTGGCTAGCAGTAGGGTTCATCTGCATCTGCAAACTGGATCGGCTGGGATTCGCAGTCCACGTCGAAAGGCTTCTCCTGGGAGGGGCTGTCGCCTCCAAAGCTGTGCGAAGGGACGCGACCGTTGCCGCACTCCGGCTCGGTCTCGTAGCCGGTGTCGCGGAGCGCCCGGAGGTTCTGAGTGGTCTGGCTGCCGTTCTGGGTCGGCTGCTCGGTCAGGTTTATCTTGTCCGTCCCGCCAGACGTTTCCATTAAACCCGCTTCACAGGCCCTGTACTCGGGCTGAAGGGTGCTCTTGTGGCTCCCCAGCAGAGCGGCGCGCAGCCTCAGGCACGGGGCCGGGAGGTACTGCATGTAGCAGTTGTACACCAGGGCGGCGAGGAAGAGGAGGAAAAACAGGAGGAAGAGGAAGAGCAGCGCAGTGGTGTTGTTGTGCTGCAGGTACTCGGCCGCTGGGTCGCGGTTGTCTGGTTGGTGGACGTTGGATGTCGGGGGAAGATGCTGCTTTGGCTGGAGCTTGACGGTGCTGCTGGGGGGCGGGGTTAGTGATGAGTCAGTTTGGGGAGGGGAGGTGAGGAGGACCGTGGTTGTGAAGCTGGAGGGGCCCAGGGCCGAAGTTAGTGGGGCTTTGTCTGTCTTACCATTACCTTCAGCTGTGTGTCTGCCTGGCGTCTCGTCGCTGCCCAAGGTGGTGGCCACATCGCCCGCCTGGGGGGGCGGTCTAGGTGGAAGGTCCAGAGTCAGGATGTAACCAGCCATGAGGCGGCTAAAGTTTTTCCCTGCGGCAGGGGCCCATTCCACGGACCAGCACTCATAGTAACCCTGATCCTCCGGAGCCACGCTGTAAATGAGGAGCCCATTTTCGGCTATGAAGTGGAAGCGGGAGGCTTCAGTGAGAAGCGAGCCATTTGATTTCCACATCACCTGAGCCAGGTTGGAGTGTACCAGGCATGGCAGCTCAGCAGAGCTCCCCGGCTTCACTGTCAGACGCTGGTAGTCCTTCTGAGACCGCGCTGCCACTGACGAGGCAAATAAAACAGACATTATTACATTTCAGATGTCGGTGCGGAATGCTTTGAATAGATCAGTTATACAACACATGCTTATTTATGGGGGGAAAGACGTTCTCACTCCTACCTGATGGACAGCTGTCTGCGTCACCGTTCAGATTTTGGATCAACTTCCTGAAAAACAAACATTCTTGTTGAGTCTTAGACACATTTAAGTGACAAAATGAGTCAGAGATAGTGAAGCAAGTCAAACTGGATGAAGTATCAGTACATCTTAGTTTCGTTAAGCTGAGAGGAGTACTGGTATGCACAAAGAAGACAGGGGAGTGAATGTTGCCGAGTTACCTTAGCTGCTGGTGGGGAGGATTGAAGATATTGACGCAGGCTGTAGTGCGAGGGTCCCAGGCACAGTGGGGGTCTCGCGCCAGGATACAGTCGCTGCAGGACGAATACTTGCTGCAGAAAGCTGTGGGTGACTGGACCACGGCCGAGTCTGAACCGGCGTACAGCGACCGGGACTGTGGCGGCAAGAAGGTTTCAGGTCAGTATGACCAACAAATGGCAAATATTTTTCATTTTAAAGAGTGGCAAATGATTCACAGCTTCAGCAGTTTGGTACTGTGACGAGCAGAGCGAAGGACTTTCAAAACACGCTGCTCGACTTCGTCTGGAAGCCATTTTAGTTTTTTGTTTTTTTTAAAGGACATTTCAGGCAGATCAAACCACCAATCTTCGGAAGAGTAAACAAACCTCCCTACTAACTGAGCCACAGCTCCCAAAGCGCACACCAACTGTCACATGGTATTCATCAAGTTTAAAGACACCTGTAACACACTCATAACTCTGATACTCCAGTTCAAAACTAATGCAGTCAGAGAAATGTTCTGTTTTTTTGTCTTCAGGGTGGGTGCTCATAATTGGCTGGATGTCTTTTAGGTCTCCCCCGGGTCACAGACATTGCCACAGCAGCATATCATCAGGAAAAATGTGCAGGACCCACAAACATAGTGTACGAAATTCAAAGTGACACATCGCTTGTTGTTTAGGCCTCGTTCCTGCTTCAAAAGCATTTTTTTTTTCTTCCCAAAGCTATTGCCCACAACACAAAGCCACTAACCTCAGAGGACAGCAGAAGGTTTTTGATGGGCTCAGAGTTTTTCAGAAGCTGGATCTCCTCCACGATATGAACTTCCCCTTCAAACACCACAGACTTGTGCAGGACTCCTTTATCTACAGAGAGGAATAGGAAAATGTCAGTCGAGGTAAAGAAAACAATCCCTCATCAGCTCAGTCCAGAGTTTCACCGCTTTGAACATAAATGATCACAATTACGTGATTCAAATGAACATAATGAGTTAACAATAACGTATCACTCTTTTAGATTTTAACATGTTCTCACCCGTTCCGGTAAAGATGACGTCATAAATCTTCTTGTCCAGGGCTCGAACCCTCTCCACGACAATCTGGGTGTAATTTACGTCTTTAGTGATGAGGCGAGGCCCGTTGCCGATGGGCAGGACAGGGTCCTCCAGCAGAGGGTGGTCCTTCACAAACTGCAGGGTTTTGTCTGGCAGGTGGAGCGAGCTGGTGATGTTCTGATGCCGCAACTGGTTGGTAATACACTGGTGTAAAAGAGAGAAAAGGGCAAGTGTGGAATGAGATGTTAATTACACTGGAATGTACGCCGAGACAAAAAAATTATCTGGACTCTAGATTGTGATTCAAAGATTTCCTCAATGCTGAGCTAATCGACAATATTCAAAAAGCTGGAGAGGCCCTTACAGCTCCGGGGCGCGGTGAAGGAGTGATGCCGTTGTACCGCACCCACTTGGTGTGGGACTGCTCCACTGTGGCCTTCTGCATGTACTTCCCCCGGGAAAAGACTTCTTCCACTGCCGTCATGTTGTAGGCGCAGACGGCGGACAAACCCACATTACCCCTGGGAGAAGAAAGCACAAGGACGACGATTATGATGATGATGATGATTGCATGAGGGGAAGTAAAACAAGAGGAAAAAATGAATGAGGGAGGAGTTTCTGAGCCACTAACCACTGAGAGGTGAAGACGCCGTAGATGATGGTGTCTTTTGAGTGCGACCCCTTCAAGATGAAGACGTCGTGCACAACGTTGAAAACAAAGTTGAGCTCGGGCATGGAGCACACCAGCTTGGCCTTCAGGAAAGAGGTCCACTTCTTCTGCAGAGTGCGCTGACCCCCGAGGTCACCCTGTGGGGGGGGGGGGGGGGGGACATTAAACACACCGGCGAGTGAGGGAGAGCCGCACAAAACGGAAAACAAACATTAATATTAATATAAGAAGAACGGATGAAGAATATGAAAGAACAGAGAAGATAGAGAGAAAGAGAGAGAGAGAGCGAGAGAAACAAACAGACAAAAAGAGGAAAAGGTTCACAGACGGCCAACAGACCGAGGCTGAAGATGGACGATGCTGGCGTGTTGCAGATGGTGCACAACGTGGACTGACCTTACAGACGCGCGCCACCCTGGGGATGAGCAGCTTGCCAAAGAATTCGTACTCCACCGACACCTCGGTGAAGAAGTAGTAGATTTTGTCGTCGTCGCCATCTGCTCCGTTTTCCCCTTCTCTGATGACGTCGGCAAAAACAAAACTGGGCTCTGCCAAGAGAGAAGGCATGCAGACGGACCGGGGTTTCGGTGAAAAGGGGAGAGAGAGGAGTAGATGACAAAGTCCATTTAAATTCTGTGGAGCTGTTAAAAAGAAATCATTTTTGCGGAGAAGATTCATTCCAGATTGAAAAACCACACATCCAGTCTGATTCCTTTGTTGAATAAACCATTAAAATATGCACCCGTTGCATTTAAATACCAGCTGTAACCGATTAGATCTGACTGACTTCATCAGTCAAGGGAAAAAAACAAAACCAAACTATATTTCCTTTATTTGATCTTTTTTGGCTGCGAATTGACAGCATTTTGACGCGACATCGGCAAACTGGTGTCTGGTTAAGGTGCTGTGTTAAATTAAGAAGAAGTGAGAGTTGTGCTGTCAGTGACTGTCAATATAACCAACAAAGAGACAGTCATTGTTGGGGAAGTACAAGAAGCTGCCCTTTTTAAAACAGGGAAATATGAGATCTGGAACATTTAGAAGAGAATGACTTAAATCTGCTGCAACACAAGTCTACAAAACACAGTACAGTCAATGAGGATTGAGTTTGAATTGATTATATATAGAAAATATGGCCTTATCAGAACAGAGGCTAATATTTTCTTTTGTGAAAAATCAAAAATTAACAAACTGTTTGTTGGTTCAAGAGGAAAACTAATTGCTCAGACTCACCATTGAGCCATGATGTAGAGTACTCCGTCCGCAGCAGAGACTGGGATGGGGAGTATCTGGAAATGATTGGTTCACTTCCTAAGAAGTTATAAGCCGTCCCAGAGTACAACTCGCCATCTGATAGAAAAGTCAAAGAATAAAACACAAAAATAAAATTCAATTTCAGGAGATTAAAGACGGGTTTGTTATGGATTTTACTGCCGGAATAACTAAGTAAGCTCTGTGGTGTGAGATGATAGAAATCTGGCTCCAACTCACCAACCATGACAGTGGTGAAGCTTTGCGAGGGGTCAAAGGAGCATTTCCCTCGGCCGTCTTCAGGTCGACCGTCCAATGAAAAGTCGCCAAGGTTCTGAGAGAAGAGATTGCATTACAGTGAAAGGTCACGCCGCTGATTGGCAAGTCTGCGCACATGTTTATTTGTGTGGTGTGGCGTTCCCCGTTCAGAGGGGATTGAGTATTAACGTACCAAGTAATCACACTGAGGCTGAAAGGCGTGTGTGCCACAGACATACAGGCGCTCGTCGTCCACCACTTGGAGCACTCGGATGTAATTCAGACAATCCCTCTAAAAAAAGAAGCGCAACGTGTTTATTAGAGACCATTTACTGTCAACATGGCGATATGAATACAGGAAGCATACGATGTAAAAGACAGAAGAAATAACTTGTATCGGGAATGAGATACGAGACGAACCTCTTTTGATTTTCCTTTAAGTGTGCACATCATCATGGAGTTTTCTGCAACTGTCCACTGAACCTGAACATAAAATTAAATAAAAATTAAAAAAAAAAAATCATTGCTAAAACTGCAATTTGGGATTTTTTTCCCCTGCCATGTTTACAAAACTGCATTCATTTTTTTTAATACCTTGTTGTTTCTGACGGTTACGTTCTTCTGGCTGAGCTCGAAGATGGCCTCCCTCGCCCCCACGTACAATGCATCCCTCTCCTCACTCAGCAGGAGCGTCGAGTAGTTGTGGATTCCCGGCTCCGAAAACTCCATCAGGTCCAAATCTGAGCGTAAAACCATGTGATCACAATGATTTATCATCTGAAACTATAAAGCCTTACGTTTAATTCATGAACACGTGTGATCAGAAGTATTGAGGATTCTACTTAAGATGTAATTTGAGCCCTTCACATTTTACCCAAAACAAATAACCAATAGGTTGTTAAAGAAGCTGAACCCACAGTGAATACATTTAAAAACGAGATTAAATACTTGAGCCAATACAGTTGGAGTCAGAAATACAAAACCATGCAAACAAAGTTGTACCATCTCCTGAGAATGTGTAAAGTATTTACTTTTGCTGAGCAGCTCACCAATATGCATTATTGTTTTTAATTCATATGTGCCCCAAGCTTCCAAAGATGTAATGTATTTTTTAAGCTACAAAAAAAGAAAAATCACCACCAACAGCAAACATACATCAAGTTCAAGTCAAGTAAAATCTTCATATTAGTATAATTTAGGTCCATTTCTCTTTATCTGTGTGTTGTGTTTAACGGATAATCTCATTAAAGGGGGTGTTTTGATATTTCTGAATAAATGTGAATCAATATTTGTTGATTTCATTTCAAATATGATATAAACAAGCTAAAACAAAGTAAAAACCTTCCAAAATGTCAGATAATAAATACACAATTAAGATGAATAATCAGCTACATTCAGGTCACAGATGACAGAATCATTAATTCAACTCAATAAAACTTGAAAGTGCCGCCTCTCCAAGTCATAATGAAGCGCTCGCTTGAACACACCCCGTCATACAGGTATGCCTCATACAGCCTGAATTAAGGCATATTAAAATGAGATTTGTGGATTTCTCGTTCCACTGCGAGTCGTGATTGAATTCTAACCCAGTGGAGAGTTAGTCTGGACGATACTGGTTGGACCAGGTGCAGGCGGGTTCGGGTTGCGTGCGCCGGGTCATAAACACCACAATGATGAAAGCAAATCCTCTCACTGACTGACTGAGACAGTGACTGCGCCGCAGCGAGGGGACAAACTTTGTCAAAGGCTGAGCTGCGCTCGTTCTCACGCACAGACCGAGTTACTGGGGCTATTTTTGTAAACAGAAGTTCCGCCTCACAGAAAAGTGCTCCAACTTGAGCGTTCGCGGCGAGACTGCTCCGGGATTAATTGAGGCGACAGGTGATACTGAGAAATCTTTTGTGAGTCTGAGACACTCGAGAGTTAAAAGGAGAGCATTTATATAAAGACATATAGCATGAGAAAGTTGTGTTTGTGGAGCTACTGAACTTCTACCAACTGATTCATGACATGACTTATAAATGAGAGAAGACATATTATGCATGTTTTAAAAGGACATTTATCAAAATGAAAAAGGTTTTATTTTACTCTAAAAAGGGAGGCAGAAGTACAGTGACGTTCCTAGAAATAAATGGAATGGAATACCTTCACTGATTTTGGTTTTTTCAATGCTCAATTTATAAAGAAATTTTTAATTTGAGAAGGACGAAGAGAGCTTATTACCAGACACCATCCTCACATCTTCACATGTACATTTATAATCAATATAAAGGGTATGGGCGTAGGCGCTGACGCGGACAAACTGAAAAAGTTATAGGGTGATAGCAGGTCCCAAAAAAAAAAAAAAAAAAAGGCTTTACATAAGGGATTTTTAGAAAATCAAGAAATTCTTTGTAAAATCAGATGTTCAAAGACAATGAACAACCCTATATAGTCAGAATAATATGTACAGTATACAATGGTAGGCTATTCATATTACTTGGGCACCAACGGGCAAAAATACAAATCAGCACCTGTGGGGATGGAAACGTGTGTTAAAAATGCGCATTTCCTCATGGCTGTGTGGCAAAGAAGAATTGAGATCCCCGATACTCACCTCTGCTCCTCATAACACAAGCACATGCTGACAACAGGCCAAAACTGTTATTCTTGCAACAATATTTCTTGGTATTAAGTGCTATTGTGTTGGAAAGCTGTATTTACTTAGACCAGACATGGGCTGTGTAGGAATTCTTTAGCACAATTGAACCAGAGTTGAATTGTGAGTTGTATGTAATTATAGTATTGAACTCGAAATTATAATTTTGTGTGTGCTGACTGGTATCCCCTCCATAATAATGATAGTGGAAAAGTATCAATGAAGTCCTTGGCTAAAAGCATGATAAAGTCTCATGGAGGTAAAGAGGGGTCGTTTTTTTGTGCGTCTTTCCACTAAAATTACATCTGCTTTGACGGGCAAATCCTTGGCAGTTTTTTGTGATTTTTGCGGAAACGGTTTGCCGAGTCGTTAACAAAAGTCATATCACACTATTTCCGAATTTTTCCCACACGTTTTGATGTGCCTTTTGTGTACGTGCTCTCCAAAATCCAGCGGAGGAAAATGGTTCAAATTGAACTGACGCCTAGAATAGTAATCTTTACACCTCGCTTCTCAAAAAATTTTATTCAAGTGGTTCTCATCATTATGAAATCCTTGGAGTAAATTGCGACTGTGCACCTTTGTCACACCAGTTGTGAGAATTACATTTTTGTGGCTCTAGCGATGGTGAAAGTTATCCAACTTGTCTTAGAACCTGTTACAAATTGTCCATTTTCCCCCCCCTGATGCACTCACTGTGAAACTAAACATTTCAACATGCAGAAATGGTGTTTTAAACTTTACCTTGATGCTTCCAGGATGTTCGGGGCACAGTGTGGGGTCCGTGAGTGGAGACCTCCAGGAGAAGCCCCAGAAACACTCCCAGTACGCCGAATCCCATGTTAGACTCTGATAACTTCGGAACTGTGAAGTTTCCTCTGCAGGGAAAAAAGAAAAGACAAAACTTAGGCAACACTTGAAACCTGCACGGGTAGAGTGTTTCACAGGGATGCAGAGCTCCTCTGATCTTATCATGCAGCAACAGGAACCGTGGAACCACAAGCACAGGCACCTAAACAGTGTCTAGTTTCGTGATGACGAGAGCTGGTGGGTGCCGGTTTGTTCCCTTTTTGATCACTTGAGGTTAGCAACAAACATTTAAATAAATCCTCATGAAGGTTTTTCTGCCCAGACAGTGTGTAAACTAAAATAAAACGCCTCTTATTATAACGCACAAGTGAAATTCTGATATTTCTCATGAAGAAATGTTACAGACACTAAAAAGTGCAACGATTAGATAATTGGTAGACGGCTTCAGTCTTATTTCTGATCGGTCATTTCATTTGATTGTCTATTTTTTATTTTTTTATTTTTTTTAAACTTTCAGCATCAAAGTTACTCAGTCAAATATTTATTGAACAAAATTACAAGCAAGCAAATTTAAATAGTCAACGGCAGCATTTCACAACAACCCCAGACTTTAAACTGTTAAAACAATAAACCTAAGACAAAAAGAAAGAAAATGGGTGTTTGGTAGATTTCTTTGTGTCGCAACAGTTCTTCTTGGCGATGAATCAGTCAGAATTCCTTTTAGTAGTTTGCTTCAGCGGAATCAAAATCTATTTTTCATGAAACTATGAAAGTAGAGTACAGAGTGGTGCGACTGTAGCCGGGTTACTTTCTCTCTTCAGCTTCCTGCAGCTAAAAATTCCAATCCCAAGGTTGAGGGGGTTCAATACCCCATCGCATCATATCCATGTTTACATGTTACTGGGCAAGACACTGAACCCTACGGATCTGTGAACACACACAGACACACAGACCTCATTTGGCCATTTAATTATCATCTTTTCAGAAATTATATTACCGTTTCTTTTCAGATTAATCCACGCTAAATATTGTACAAAAATCTATTTTCTATGCCACTTTTACATACGTTTAGATATTTCTACTAATTTCTGCTTAAAAAAAACATACAAAAAAAAACATAACTCATCCAATAGGCTGGAAAATTATGCTTTCTGTGTCCATTTTTAATTGATGACTTTTGGTGAAGATGCAATTCAGCTTTGAGCCAATGAGTCAGTGAGAATGGGGAAGATCCACCTTTGTAAGGCATTTGTTGCATGTATGACTCTGTTATTTTATTGTATTTAGCTTAGATTTATGACAGAATCATGTCTTTGGTACCGGTATCCAGAAATAAGTAAATACTGAAATTAAGCAGAAGTGTCACAACAGTCACTACTGTGCCAGGTATAATTCCCACTCCCAACTCCTCCCTCAGGACAGACAGAAAAGGTGATTTTGTAGAGAACTGGCTGCTGTTGGGACTTGGGGTAAACGTGGCCAACAGATGGATGTGGCGTTCCTCTCGGAAAGGTCATCAGGACTCTCATACAGTGGCGGAAAGCTACCCGCGATCTGTAATACACACCAAACCAGAGAGCATGAAACTCTGACGCGAAAATTAAGTCATCTGTTTAATGGAGCGTGTGGTGTGAGCGTGTTATGACCGGAGCGCGACATTTCCATTTACCGTTGCATGTTATCTAAAAGGTTTTACACCTCAGGTCCTGGCTCACATAAATCCCTCCATTATTATCTGCACCGTGTCATTGTTGAGACACTGACGGGCGTATCCGCAAGCCTCCGGTGAGGATGACGACAATGGTCATAATGATGACAGTGTTCCTGGCAACTATCAGCTTGTTATCAGATGTGCGTGTTCATTTCCATTTGTCAATTTATGCAGGTATTGAGGTCTCTCTGCTCACCAACAGCCCTTTCCTGGAGCCTGATAAAGACTGCATTAGGCTGCAGTGTGTCATTAAGACCAATGTTTCTCTCCTGCAGAGCCACATTACGTGCTTGATGCAGTCTCATTCAATAAAACTCTTGGCATCCCGGCAGCTTTGTAAAAGTTTCACCAAGATTCCGAAAACCTATAAACATGTTTTAAATGTGTATGTTGTTTAAAAAAAAAAAAAAAAAAAAAGTATGACTTTTCATAAAAGATTAATCCAACAAAATGAATCTAGTATTTTTCGTGCGTTTAGTGGGGACACTTATTTTTTTTAATCTAAAGCTGTTAATATATTGTTTCAGTTGTACAAACCATGTACAAAAGTGGGTAGTATTGGGTCAACAGAAAAGCTGGGGTAAAAAGGACAAGCTTTTAAGCTTAAGTAAAATATTCAAACAAATCTCTAAATCTGTTCTCAATCCTGCTTGTAATACATGCAGTGTTGGCCACATTTACTGCAAGGCGACACACGCACAATATTCTACAGGTCGGCTTTCACCACTGTCCAACAAAATTCACTCTGACGTGGACGGAAGACCGTTCAGTGTCGTGTGCTTCATGAAATTCAGCACCGACTGGCAAGTAGCACGAAAATGGCGTGGAACAGTTCAAGTGTAAACCACAGATGCTTCTTTTGTCTTGATCCGATCGTGTGAATGCACCCTGATTTCTCTTTCATTTGAATTATGGGGAGTGTATCCTTGTTTCAGCCATGCAGGTTGCATTCCCTTTATGCTGATGTAATAAGCATAAAGCAGGTAGGTCTGCCTGGTCAGGTGATTTGAGTGCCGTGTTCCATTGAGTAGACGTAAACTGATCTGGCACAAAGCAGGTTATGCTGGGTTTTTTTGTTTTCTTTTCTTTTTTGGAGCCACACCATTCTCAGAAGAAGTGGAAGTACCTGCACGACACCTTTACAAAAGAGGTGGACCCGTCACGCGAAGAATGTGATTCAAGGTTATCAGATGTCTTTTAAAGAGGGGATTAGGTGTGGAGACTGAAGGTACAACTTCTTGGGGGGGGGGGGGAAGAAAGATGACAAGAACTTGACAATAATGAAATGTGTCAAAGTTAAAAATTATTCATTCACTTATCGGGATTTTCTATTTTTAACCAAAACCACTGATTAAATTTTATTCTCAGAGAAAAGATAAATCACTGTCAAGTGCTTTTTAATGACCTAGTAACAGCAATGTGGCACACCCTTCTCAAATATAGGTTAGTAATTAGTTAACCCGGCAGAGGGGGGGGGGGGGGGTTATCATATGGCACAGCACATATAGACAATCAATGACGAACCACCGTAGTTGGGGGGGGGGGGGGATGAATTAATAATTGATTATTGATTTGGTTGTAAATGAGAACAAATGCCCCCAGAGGCCGCGACCCTCTAAAGGCTCATGCTAATCAAGGTTTCTGTTTTGTTGGGCGAGGTTTCCACAGACAAAATCTGGCAATGATGGAATTCCATCCCGGCTTCAGGCCTCGCCATGGACTCCACTCTGCTGAAGAGGGGGTCAAATACACAAGGACCTATTGTTTACTGAAGATGAGGGTAACCTCCACTCTGCTACTCTCCCACCTCCCCCATCGCATCCACATCATCACTGCAGAGTAGTCAACAATGAACAGAGGGCGAGAGGGAGCAAGAGAGAAAACACAGGACGAAGCGGAGAAAGGCATTGCTTCTCATTCTCATCCAGTCTGTCTGACGACTTAAATGCCAGGGCAGCTTAGCCGGTAGGATCGCCCTCAGCCAAGTCAGTGTTTTCAAAGATCACACAAACCCCTGAGATAGAAAACTATCCCGTGAAGACGATACATAAACTGTGTGATGACAGCAGCAGAAAATGTGCTGGTAAAAGACAGAGAGAGGGACTCAAATAGCAGCAGTGTGATTGAATGAGATAACAATACTGAATCCAGCAGGACGACGACCTCAGACACACGACACGTTTTCATTTTTTGTGCAATCATAAATATCCTCTCGTAGAAAAGGCCATAAACCAAACCCTCCAACTGGAGTGAACTCTCCATCTGTGGACTCCTGATAGCCTCGATCCATCGTTACATTCTGGGCCCCATTTAGGCCAAAGATTAAGCTTCGAAACCCTTTGAGAGTCAGCGTTACAGTAGCAGAAAGAGAATACTGGCAGCTACCCTATGCTGCAGAGTGATTTAGAGGAGTGGCCACACTGGCCTGGGATATTTAAGACGGTTACCATGCTGGCAAGTTTCTTTGAGCCCTTTGTGTTCCCTTCTCAGCTCCTTTGGCTGGGCAGGGAGGTTGACACCTGCTTGGGGCCTTGGGGTTCCCAGCACTGCACTGGTAACTGGGCACAGATATTGGCTGGCTGCCCATTGAAGATGGGAGACAGGGAGAGAAAGAGGGGGGAACTGGAGCTAAGCCTATCAGTGCATGAGAACTTAGACTGTACAGTGGGACGGAAAGTAATAAGACACCCTAAAACTTTTTTACTCTTTGTTATAGTGCAGCCATTTGCTTAAAATCATTTAAGTTGTTTTTTTCCCCTCATTAATGCACACACAGCATGCTATTTTGACCGAAAAATTCTGAATTATAGACATTTTTACAGATTTATCAAAGAACAGAAATTGAAATATCACATGGTGACATTTTAAAGTGTGCTTCTACTCAATATTTAGCAACTGGTCTTAGAGTCAATACAGCCGAGCCGTCTTGGGGATGATGCAACAAGTTTTTCACACCTTAATTTAGGAGTCCTCTGTAATTTTTCCTTAGGGTTAGGGTTAGTAACTGGATATTCTCCAGCTCTGTCAGGTTAGATGGTGAATGTTGGACAGCCATTTTCCGGTCTCTCCAGCGGTGCTCAATTGGGTTTGAGTCAGGGCTCTGGTTGGGCCATTTGAGAACAGTCACTGTTCTGTTCTAAAGCCACTCCTTGATTCATTTAGCAGTGTGCTTTGGGCCAAAGGTTCACCTTCCAACAAAACAATGACCCTGTCTGAGGTCCTGAGCACTCTGGAAAAGATTTTCGTCCAGGATACCTCTGTACTTGGCCGCATTCATCTTTCCTTCAATTGCAACTCGTATTCCTGGCCTGGCATAGTACGATGCTGCCACCACTATTGTATTGGTTTGATTGTATTGGACAGGTGATGAGCAGTGCTTGGTTTTCTCCACACTTATCACTTAGCATTAAGGCCAAAAAGTTTAACCTTTGTCTCATCAGACCAGAGAATCTTATTTCTCATGGAAGTCCTTCATGTCTTTTGGCAAACTCTATGCAGGGTTTAATGGGTCTTGCACTGAGGAGAGGCTTCGTCGAACCACTCTGCTATAAATACCCATTTGGTGGAGGGCTGCAGTGATGGTTGGCTTTCTCGAACCTTCTCCCATCTCTCCACAGCATCTCTGGAGCTCAGCCACAGCGATCTTTGGGTTCTTCTTCACCACTCTCACCAAGGCTCTTCTCCCTCGATTACTCAGTTTGACTGGACAGCCAGCTCTAGGAAGAGTTCTTGTCGTCCCAAATGTCTTCCATTTAAGGATTACGGAGGTCATTATGCTCCGAGGAACATTAAATGCAGCAGAAATGCTTTTGCAACCTTGGCCAGATCTGTGCCTTGCCACAATCTCCACTGATCACTGCCACTGATCTCTTATAACAAGTCCTTTGACCTCATGATTTTCATTTGCTCCAACATTCACAGTGAACTATAAGGTCTTCTATAAATAGGTGTGTGCCTTTCCTAATTAAGTCCAATCGATATAATTAAACACAGCTGGACTGGAAAGGTGTAGAACCATCTCACACCCGATTTCAACTTACAAATGTCACAGAAACAAGTTGGAATATTTGAGTTTTACTTTTATTAATACATCTGCAAAAATGTGTACAATTCTGTTTTTTTCCATCAATATGGGGCGCTGGGTGTACTTTTTTGAAGAAAAGCATGAATTTAAATCATTTTAGCAAATGGCTACAATATAAGAGAGCAAAATGTGAAGGGGTCTGAATACTTTCCATAACCACTGTATAAAAAGAGAATTGTCAGCTTCAATTCTTGATGCTACTATGAGCTTATGCTGGAATAGTTATAAGAGAGGAGCTAATATAGTCTGTCAGAATCATAGAGCAGTCTGTGGAGGTCTGGATCTATACCTATACCTAAACCCAATTACAAACGCAGTCAAACTAGAACATAAAAAAAAGCAGCCGTCAATAGCAAACTTTTTTTTAAAGGTACCAATTGTATTAAAGGTGCAACTCTCATTAAAATAAATCAACCTTAAGTTGATGCTAACAAAGAATGAAATTAGGCAGATAAATATAAGACGACGCACCTAACAAGTGATCACTCTGGTGACAAATGTGGTCAGACAGTCAAAGAACATCAACCATGTTGTTCATATTCTGCTCATTTCTTGGCTTTTTCTTTATATATTGTACCGTAATAGTAATAGGCTGCAGTTTAGCTGCGCCTTTAAAATCTTGCGAAAGCTTCACGAGCTGTGAATCACACACACGACGTTGCTGATGAGGCGTTCTGATCATATCTGCTAATCCGAGTTGGTCCACATCATGACTCATCGTTCCTCACGATCGACCGCTTCTAATCTGATTCGGTAGTGAATTGGAACTCCGACTTGTCACGTAGCTCCACATTGTGACCTCACAGCTTGCCACTTCATTCCCAAAGCAGAGAGATGAGGCAAGAAGCTCTGCATCCTGTGAGCCGAGAGTGCGTTGAGGACACAGAGCGTGATGGGAGGCTGATGTGAGGGAGTCGGACATTCAGTGCCTGCCAACAGCTTCAGCCCCTCACTTCTTTCCCCCCTCTATGGCTCTCTTTTCCATGTACTCACTCATCATTAGCATCAATGCACAGAGATACTCTTCTTCCTTTTGCTGCAGCATGCCAAGAGGCAGCGACCTTTCTCCCCCCCCTGTTTGCTATAATACCAAAGCGCCTGGCCACACATAAACAAATTGTGTAATGGCAAATATGCTGCGAGTGGTTCATTTTTATGGAAAGAACATCTTCTTTGGCTGCTCAAAATGCTTCGCACACAAACCTTGCTCCAAGTTGTTCATTTTCCTGATGAAAATAACTTCCCCAGCTTACGGTCTTCTTTAGTAATTATGCGCCTGAAAGCTTTATGGAGACGGCTTCTTCAATACAACTACATAACACATTTCTCTTGCAATGACTGATCTAATCAGCAGGACCGTCTGTACAGTACCCACCCAGCTGCGGGATTGATGATAAGGCAACGGTAACGGCTCATTTGACTACTTTACTGAAGGCCTGTCCAATTGGTTTATGTCATAACCAGTAATAACAATGGGGTCCGTCACTTTAAATTGCTGTATAAACAAATCAAGGAGCTGCATAAGAAACTCAAATCTCCTCTTAGTCATATGGTAAAAAAATTTTAAATACTGTTATGCAAGTAATACATGATGCTATTAAACTCCCATGGTCTGTTTTGGGGTCAGTTCATTTGAATGATTTATGCATTAAATTTATTCCTGAATCAGCAACTACTGCAGAAACTGGTGAATCATCACAGTTTAAGCAAAAGCTGCAAAAAATCTCCTGGTTTTAACATTTATAATATCACAGTCTGTAAAGACTAAATAATATTTGGGTTTTGCTCGATTGGATAGCACAGGAAAAAAAAATGGCCAAGATTTTGACATTTTCTGACCAATTACTGCACCTTGCACTAAAACAGCTATAGTTTACTTTTCTAGTGTTAAACAGGATTCTGAGTCATTCAAAAAAAGTCAGTGAGCAAGAAATCCCTCACTTGATAAATACAGAGAAGACAGGATGACACAGATGGGGACAGATGTCATTTACAGATTAATAGAGTTTGGCTATAGAAATAGCTGACACTCCAAGCTTGATCACATGTGCACGCGATAATGCCAGCAGTGGGCATCAAATCCTTCTTAGAAGAGCTGACAGGGGCCAAGAACCCATCTTCAAATACTGCCAGATGCATCAGAGTTTTGGGTTGTGATTGCCCAAAGCCCGATAAACTATTTCTGACATACAGAGTGTAGACAGCCAAGGTTTTACAGACTGAGCTGGAGCAGCAATGAAAGCAGCTTAGCCAAGACCGACTATTACTCTTCCATCTCATGATCAAGGACAACATCCTGGCTCTGCTCCATTTGTTCCCACTCGCAGGCAACATAAATAATACACTCATTTCACAGTGATGGTGAAACTAAAATCATTAATTGATCAAGTGACACCAGAAATAACCCCCCCCCCCCCATGTCTACACTATCAATGGTGAAATGTATAGTGCTGCATAGATCAAAGGTGTCATCACTTGAAGCAATTCATCCATCTGGAGACCCTTTATACATTTCTCCAGCTTCTGATATGCAGAAGTACTCTCAGAAACCTGTGAAGAGACTTTGATCTGGAAAATTGATTCGTCCCCCCCCCCTCACTTTCAAGAACAGTGATTTACTCAACGTGGCAGGATAAATCAACACACAACAGTTCTGCTCAAAACCATCTGGAATTCACAAAGGATAGACATCAGCCCTCAGTTCAGCTGGCAAAGCCACTGAGCTGAAGCCTCGCCCCTGTTCATATGAAAGTAAGGCTTGTGAACAGCTGTACAACCTGCGCTGCACAGCTGACTATCGCTCATATGGAGAGAATCATCTGAAAACCTCAGCAGATGACGCAACAGTGATGGGGCAGACAGCGGGCATTATCCAGGGTGAGCTCACTCCATGACAGATGGGTGGAAAAGTGCAACTTTTCAAAAGCCAGATCGAGGATTACCGGCGTGAACATTCACCTTATTAATGTAAGACTGAGTGATGACAATCGCATGAGACGCTCATTTGTGATGCTTAACAGGCTGGAAACAAGCTATTTCTAACTACACCAAGAGGAAATCAGCAGCATTAAAATGTAGGTAAACCATCAATGACAGCCCAGATGTCTAAATTGAGGAAAAGAGCTTGTGTGAAGGCAACACTATACAGGGGGATGTAAAATGAAAACCCTCCTATATAATTACTAGTTGTAGGGCCCCTGCTGAGCTCGCATGTCGACTTAAAGTGGCCACAGCAAAGGCAAATGAGGGGTCAGGTCCAGTAAAGGGTATATTTAGTCTGCCGATGGCAAGCTTTTTAAAAACAACACGCCCTTTCTCTGAGTCACATGGCTGAAAAACTTCCCTATAAACATACGGGCAAGTGAAATAAGCTAACTGCAGGAACAAGGATTACTGTGTGGTGTTCCCCGTCCCAGTACTGAATGTGCCTCTGTAGTCTGACATGAAAACATAATCATAAGGCTCTTTCCTTTTGATTAAAAAGAAGGGGAAAAAGTGTACAGGGACTTTTTTTTTTTTTTTTTTTTTACTACCGACACCTGCAATGGTAGAGACAACAAGAACTTTCACTTTGGAAGGGTAGAACTTTTAGAGTGCTTTCAGTGCGAACAATACAAATTGCATTTGTTGGCGGTAATAAACACAGTGAGGACAACTTAATGAAGACTAGATTTCCAGGAGTAATAACTCAAAACTTTTACAACAAAAGGTTTCAAGGGTAGGGATTTTCTCCTCTTCAAATGTGCCACTGAAAACACAAATCTAGTGAAACATTTACTTTTGTCACTTTTCTGGAGGTGAATACTGGTAATCCACCATGACGCCTGGGGTCAGATGGAAGCCGCCACTCGCAGTAAAGCCGTAAACCTTTCACTTTGTGCAATTTCCTTGAGGCTACTGCTGTGATGCTGGCTGGGCCTTGGGGCATATAATGTGGGACTATTTTGGGAAGCTGTGAAGCCCAGCTGAAGGTCTTGCGGTCCCCAGCTGAAGGCCTTGTGGTCTTAGAATGGTAAATTGTAGTCACATTGCTTGTGTTTTTTTTTGGTTTTAAAAACATCGACAGCCAGGGGCAGGTGACTTCAGAGTATAATAAATCTGTGGGTCTGTGTTTTAAATCAAGTGAGATGCAAACAGCCAAACAGATGAGTAAAAGAAGCCAAACAAACTGTTCAAATTACAGTTAGGAGGATTTCCCACCAGTCAGGAAACATTTGAATGGGGCTGTAAACATCTCTAAAACGCTGCTATATTTTCTCTCATCCTTTCTGCATGGATAGAAAAGCAGGAGAGAAAGGACTCCTCTTTAAAGGCAGTCTTCAGCGGGATCTGATTTCACGGTGGTAATTTTGGCCGGCAGAGACAAAAACCTCCTTTGGAGTGGTGTGTGAAAACTCACCCCATCACCCACAGGCTGCCACAACACAAACTGTGTGTCCTCCTGAACTTGGCATACCAGTGGATAAAACACTAATTTCACCGTTTCCCTCGCAGCACAGAGTGGGATAAACAACACAAAGCCAAGTCTAAAAAAACGCTAAACACCTATCACACCGATTTCTCGTGATCTGGCCGGCAGATTTGGGTCAAGCATTCTCCCCTCACACAGCACCAACACACACAGTTTACAATAATACCGGCAGATTAACCACTCGAGATTTGTGGTAATTATTTAAACGCCAGGTCCTCCATTTCACACAAGTAAACAAAAGTTTGTTTTCCCTCTCAGGCCAGTTTTGCCAGCTGAAAAAGCACACTGTGTCCACTAATTCTAGCTATGGTAGCTAATCATCTCCAGCTGACTTTTTTTTTTTTTTTTTTAATGTGCAGCTGACTCTTATTAAAAGAGAAGCATATATAAAAAGGTTCTCAAATATGCAACTGATGGTTACATACATGACCATACGAAAGCTCCCTGTTCCAGCCTCACCACTCGTCCATCTATGTAGTAGGCCATCTCAAAGCAGCGCGGCAGAGCAAGTTAGCCCGGGGATTACAGACTGGACTCAAGCGTCGGCAGTGAGGTGCCCAGAAAAGTGCAGAAAGCTCAGGGTGAACGTCCGTGATAACATCAACACATGGGAGTCCTTTGTGTGCTTTGAGGCGCATGCATCAGAGTTTGTGCATTTGTTTTTTTACACTAAAGCTACAAAAATAAACTTTTATTCCAAGATAAGCCTTTTGAACTTTGAATTGTTAACATCCATCTGCTCCTGTGGCCCAGACTTTTGCTGATCATTTTGATAAACAAGAGCAGCGGGTGACCCTGGTCTGCTGAGAGACGTGCAGTCTAGTAAATGCATCATGTTAAGCTGATAATTGTTGAGCGAGGGGGAAAAAGAAATGCAACAGGTGCTCAGAATCTCTTTTCATGATCATGTGCAGCTGCCCGACATCCTGTGTTGACTTTTTACCATGAGCAAGGCCTCTGTGACAGTAACCTGTACTTCCAGGTGTGTGCTTACTGCATATTGCGCAGTATGTTTATTTAAGCTCTAAAAGTGCTTTGGAAAAGCTACTATACTTACTGCTTTGATAAAAAGTTGAACATTTGGTACAACCACATGAGTACCAGTTTAGTATTTGTAGAAGCTAGTTTTTTGGAGGTGGGGGGTGGTGTGTGTGTATACATCTGCTATAGTGTACACTGTGTGAAGAACTTGCACTGTGAATCAAATTCATAGAATTTCTATTCACATTCAAAGAGCTGAAAATAACAGCTTAACCAGATGCTTCCATACCGATGACAGACTGGCAATATCTTGTTTTATGGAACGCTGCAACCCGTCTTTTTCCAAGGAAGCTGTAACATTCCGAGTTAGGAGGTCGGAGCACAGAGGAAAGTAGAAAGCAGCATCAAACTGGACAATTGCTCTCTGATGGCGAGTCTGTACTTTCAAAGCAACGTCAAAGGAGCAAAGCTCGCTTTCCAGAAGGCTCTTGGAAGCATGTGGATGCACATCAGAGCACGATACTATCAATATCAACACCATCACATACATAGTAATCAAAATGCCACAAACCATCTGCGAGCTTGGAAACAAAACACCAAAATCATAGCTTAAGGAGGAAAGAAGCACAAATCACAGAGCAAACAACACAGGAAATGATTGGTGAAAAGATCATTAAAAAAAAAAAAAAACATGTAATCAATGTTTTTTTATTTCAGCAACAACAGGGTGAGGAGGTTGCCCAGGTTTGGTCATGCGGGGGGAAGAGGGGGGGGTGCACAAACCCATTAAAGCTCCAAGGTGCTTACAAGGAGGAGTGGGTGGGGGGCTTCGAGAAGCATGCAGCATTCGTGTTGAAGCATGCAGCCTGGTGAGCAGCTCAGTGTCGGTCTGCACAGCAAACAGGGAGGGAGAAAAGCGAGAGGAGTAGAGTTTCTGACCTGTGGCTCCTTAAAAGACGCGACGCTCTTCGTCCGGAGAGAATTATAAAATCCTCAAGCTAGGGAGGGGGAGAAGACAAAAAGATCAGACAAGACAGTTATGGAGTGTCAGTGTCCTCAGGAGGGGAGCCTGGCTGAGAGAGTGGATGTATGGTTAGTGCCATGGTTAGACAGAGAGAATGATGAATGCATGAAAATTTCATGCTGGACATTGGAACGGTCATTAAATAACATTTACATGAACTTGAAAGAACACTCCCTTTACAAACACACACACACACAAAAGTAGTTGTGGGAAAGATGTGAAGACTCTTTCTAACTCATGACAAGTGATAAGCAGCGAACCCATAAACATTTTGTCCGAGCACCACAGTGTCGGTGTCAGGCATTTTTGTTCCCATTTTCACGTCCTTGTTGCTGGTATGACCAAACAAAGTAATCACCGTTTAACACTGCTGACTTGTGTCCGCTAAGCCCATGAGAGGTCAGCCACAAGCAGAGCTGAAATCTGCACAACCTTTAGTCTGAGAACAGCTTGCACAGTTCAGCATTGTCACGTTGACGGGGGAAAGCCAAATAATGTTGAATTGTGCATTTTCAGTTCATTACTTTGTATTCGTGACCGAGTTTGTTGCACTCGGAGGGAAACGCTAAAAGGATGAGTAAGCAAGTAACCGACACAAAATGAAGCCGAGACTGCGAAGAAAGGGTGCATTTTTTTGGTTACAGATCACAGTAGGTTGTTGGAAAATATCACAAAATATATGGTGCTGCGCTTTAGACAAGCGGGAGAAAATAGTACTTATCCTGAATAATTTCACAGCAGAGGACGACCACTGCCAACATGCAGGCAATGTCATTAATAACTAACTTCGGCATGAAGTCCATCAAATTTATTCACGTGAAATCTTCTTGAAGCACTATTCTTTTCAGTCACTGAGCATTTTTTCAGTTGTTCAAACATTAAAATGTCTGTAAAATAACTTTTGTTGGCTTAATCAATCCAATGCAGTCACATATGTCTAGTGTGAAGAGTAAAAAGGCAGAGTCAATTCTGTATTCGACTGATTATGTGTCAGACATTGAAAAACACCACTTGTTGAGTTGCAAAGAGAGACATGGAGAAAAGTTATGAAAACGAAGGTTAAGATGGTTGGAGAGTGAGGAAAAAAAAAGATATTAGCTGGAAAACTAGTAAAAAGCCTGCAAGTTCGCGATCAGTTGTCGTCCCTATTTCACTGAATTTAAGAGGCAAAAGCAAAGAGGTCGCACATTTTGCAGAAATCAACTGAAAAAAGATGAAGTGATTATTTCATGGAGACTTTCTTCTTCACACCAGCCCAAACATTTGTACAGTCATTAGATGGTAATCTGTGCTGTGACTTATTGTGAAGTACTCTTCTACATTTAATTGCTAAATTGAAAGTCCATGAATGACCAAAGTCTGGAAGAAAAACAAGCTGATACAGACCAGGAATGTCTCTGCTCAAATTTGGAGGAAAGGTCAGTGAATCACCAGAGCAATTAGGGATTCATTGTTACAGAACAATGACTGAGCAAACATTGTTCTGCTCATCCAAATGTCGAGATATTTTACTAGACAAGTGAAAACATCAATCTGTTGTTACGGCCACATTAAAAAAAAATATAGGTTGACTACCACCAATCAGATGTCTTTAATTATACTATTGGCAAATCATCTTCACCAACTCAAACTGCCCATATACAAATCTCACAATTAAAATAAATTGTTAAAATAAAACTGCTTGGCAGAACACTAAGCTGGTGTAAAAACATGTGAGAAAAGCCTGAATCGGACTTAAACACACTTGAGAGGCCCCTACCAATGTATTACATGGCCAGCAGCAGTGGAGTGCATCATTTATAAAACTAAAACTAAACAAAGACTCAAGGAAATAATCTGCAGTCATCCCGACCCCCAAAAGAAAATCCCTTTCTTTAAATTTTGGGGCATAAACACATTTTCAAATAACTAAAAGAGAGGAAAGTAAAAATCTTATTGTCATTGCGACAGATGGTTGGGCGTCCATTCACGACACTTTCCAGGCTGTTCCCTCAGACTGCTTCCCTGAACAAAGTGAAAACCTTTACAAGGATGAATACATTCTTCCTGCACAAGTACACCAGCATTATTCCCACAGTCCTCCACAATCCAGCTCTGTTTGAGTGGAAAACAAGGGCTTATATATTTACTTTCCCTGGACTATAGTTTAGTCTGTGACTCATTTCTAGTTTTGGGGCCTTTTCAAACACAAAACCACCCCCCCCCCCTGAACACCCAGGGAGGACTTCTTGCCAAATTTGTGTTTGAATATTCAATAAAGTTTTACAAATTTGGTAAAATCCCAAGATCAGGACCTAAATCTGTCTGAGTAGATGAAGCTGGCAAAGCAAATACTGTCCCAGAATAAGAAGATAAATCTTCCAGACAGTGGAAAGCAGGTCATCCAAATCAACCCAAATATGCAGATTCATTAGCATTTGGTGGGGTAAGCTACTGTAATGCAGACCCCCTGCTCTACTGTATAAAAGAGTAATCAGATTATGTTAAGCAGTTATGATAGACACTAGACTGCATTAAACAGACAGTCCATGGAAGAGTTAAAATAAATAAATAAATATAAAAAAAAAAAATAAATAAAAAAAAAAAGGATAAGCATCAACTGTGTGTGACTGCTTTGCTCAGGTTTCGCCCCCCCCCCCCCAAAAGTAGGGACCACAGTATCTTATAATGGGGTTTGTTAGGGTGGAGAACATTTAATCATTCCATGTCATCCATTAAATATTGATTCTGACTGGCCATACATTACACCTACCACTTCAGATCACTTCCATGATTCCAGAGCTCAAAAAGACGATTATTCAACAGCTTCAAGGTCAAGAGCCTTGCTTCATGTCACCTACTGAAGGACTGCACGGCAAGCGGCTGCACCTATGCGTCACCTTGTGTTTTTCCACCCTCCTCTTCTCGTTTCTCCATCACTCGCTCGCACATACAAAAAGAAACGAGCACAAATACGCAGTGCATGGAGCTGCGGCCTCTTGCCGTCTTCTGACAGCATCAATGGAGCACTGGGTGCAGATGACAGTCGCAGAAGATTGATGAGCCGCGGGCCAAAGGGTGTATCCCCCTCGACATCCACAGGAAGCACTTTGACTTGGCTTTCCTCAGCTCCCACAAAACCCAGTGACACCATTGACACCATGCCTTCACAGGTCTCGATTCAGGATGTCCCGAGTGGGTTGGGAGTCCCGGTGTGAGCCCAGCAGTTCCCCTCACCACGCCCTTGGTGACCCAGTGGTCTGAAGGCAGCACAGGGAGGAAATGGAGATGTCACGGGTCTGAGGTTTTTTTTAAATTGATGGCTGGACTTGAATGAGAAACGGGCAAAGCTGGCCTTTTGAAGACTCTTCAAGGCAGAACAAATGTGTTAATGACCCTACTTCAGAAACTCAGCCTTTAGTAAACATACTGACAGGGCGGACTATTGCGTTCACTCAACTGCAACACCGGTTTTTTTCCCTCAAGCATGTGTTTGTATCTTAGGATCACAATAATGTTGGAAATTTTGTCATTAGATTAAAAAAAACAACAACCCTGGGTTACCTTTCCCAAAGGAACATGGACCATAAGGTCAAGTTGGGCTTTCAATTAAAACCTAAAAATGTTCTGTCTCTTGACATAAATCCATTCATGCATCATTCACTATTTAAAAAGACCATGATATTGAGATAATCCATCATGTCCATGTTTAAATTAATACCAAGCTGTTGAAAATCTGACGTATTGCAACTTATTATTGTCATCATCACGGGTAAAAGTCAGAGGATTATTGAAGTCATTAGAGTCCATCCGCTCAACACCAGCATTACTGGCTTTAATGCTTTATTCCATCAAGTACATAGATCCCCAACTGTATTATATTACACAGTTGTAAGGACAGTTTTAAGTGGAAAACTCATTTTTGTTCATATTTTTGAAATCCTGGAACACAAGTCTTGTTCCAGTTTACAGTCAGTTGTCCCGACAGCCCACAAACAGGAAATATTCCGTTAATAATCATGAAGGACTAAATGAATCAGAAAGTTTTCATATTCATCCAACTTGAAATTAAATATTGCATATTAAGCAAGTATTATATTGATTTGAGAAGCTAAGCTGTTCCTGATTAGAGAGACACTATAAGAAAGGCAGGGTCCAGCCTGTGCAGGTTTCATTTCTAAGAAAAGGGCAAATGCAGAGAGACAGACGACCACACAACCCCAAAGCTACAAACAATTTAAACTAACCCGTCTTTTGATTGGTACAGAACGAGTTTCCAAGCATAGGGAGAAAACCCAAACTCAGAAAATGCCACATCAGCCTGTAGGTTTGAACATGGAACCTGCAAATCCCTGCAACCCGGTGATGCCCCAAAATGAAGGATTTAGGATTTATGGATTTTTTTTTTTTTTAATGGATAAAGAGGCAGATTATATTTGATTGCGATTGAAACAGCAAATACGTTCATATTTAGCAGGTTTTCTGACTGGCACAATTTGTTGCACTTCAGTGTTGCCAACTTCTGTCCTTGCTTGAGACAGACACACAAACACACACAAACACACACACACACACAGGACCTTGACCGAGACAGATAGGCAAGTACACAGTCATACAGAAGCCTGGGAAAGGCCACTCATCTCTATGTCCTTCCAGTAAGCCCCCCTCCGCAGCCCCTCCCTCTCTTTCTCTCACATACACATGTATGCAGCCCCCCCCTTAACGTCCATCTATAAACATCCAGAGTCACTGGCAAGGCTGTCAGTGAACACCAACACAGGTGGGGAAGGAAAGAAAAACACGGGTGACAGAGGAAGAGGAGAAGGATAGAAAAACAGGCCTTGCTGTGAGAGAGAATACTGTGGCGTGCGAATTCATACAATGTTTGAAAAGAGCAGAGGGAGCGAGGACAAAGACAATGAGGAGCTCTGAGTAGGAGGAGGATTCTCCGGATGGAAAACAAGAATGGAGCTGTTGCATAAAGAAAAATGATAGTATGGTTTCAGGGCTTATGGAGCGACACATTTTTCCATCTCGCTTTTGTTTTTCCCCCCAAATTAGATAGGCACTCACTTGGAGGTGTACCTCACTGAAGAGTATTACTTTAGGTCTTCACTTGCCAAGTGACATTTTCTACACAGACTGTATTCTTTTTGGTGCATTTGTGTCCTTTTTAACATAATACTTTGCAGGGAACATTGGTGCAATCCAGTTAAGACGGGAGAAAAGAACAACTAGGTGAAATTCTTGTACATTCAAATCGTGCAGGGAGGGTTCATGGACGCTGTACTTCAGTGCGCACGCACACACACACTACGACAAAGCAGTGTGTTGAAGAGGATTATCCAGGCTTGAATTTAAACTGAAAGAATCCCTGTCCAGGAGCAAATCTGGCTTTAGAAACTTTCCTTATCCCAGAGCATCCTGGTACAATAGGAGGCTGATCTTAAAATCCTGCAATTGAAACATGTTCATTTTTGCCGGTATGAGAGCACATCTGTAGATGAATAATCAGCTACCGGGAGTAACATCAAGGTCTGAATGAAAAACACAGGGGCAAAGCCCTGCATACATAAATGTTAGGACTGTGCAAAATGCTGGAAAATATCAGGAAATGGCAAGAAATAAAAAAAAGAATAATCAAAAACAAGTGGAATACCTCATGTTTGGGTTTTTTAAGGCTCTACAGGCCAGCCTGTTTCTGGGAATACCAGCTGGAATGCACATATGTGAAGGAATGCCCGCTGATATTCCACTAAGTGTAAATGTTTGCTCATGAGCAAACGAGGGGGGAAAAAAAAGTGTGTGTGTGTGTTTTGGCGAGAAAATAAGTTGCCGTCTTCTGCAGCCCTTTCTTGAATCCTAAGTAGTCCCACATCGGGGGAGTCTTTGTTCACCGTCACTGTCGGGGGGCACGTCCTCAAACTTCTCCCCTCACTTCCTTTTAGCGTAACATTTATCATTCTTCCCAGCCAAACAATCATCCTGCAACATGGACGAGCATCTAGCACACAATAAACTGCCCCTCCTTTACCCCTCAGGCAGTTGCTGGGATACCTTTCATGCAGTGGAGCAGCATGTCAACTACATCATGTCTTACTTCTAAACTCCAAATTTGCACCTCATTCAGTTTGACAGAGCCTTATTTAAAAAAAAAAAGAAAAAAGTCTTTGTTTTGAAAACGTTTCCAAGAACACAGTTTTCTTCTTTAAGTTGCATCCAAAACACAAAATAGTTCAAACCGGGAACATCCGGCTCTGCAGAATGCATCCTGTAGAGAGCAGATGAAGTGGCGCAACCTTCTAATTTGCAAGAGAAATCCCCCCCAGGACAAATATAGCATTATCCAACTGAACTTTACAGCTAGATGCACAGTATTTTATTGCCGACATTATAATGTGCTGGTGCTAGTTGGGAAATTACCCTAAGGCCTGTTTAATAGAAAGCCTGAATGACTCACCCGACCCCCCCCCCCCCCCCCCCCCCTTTCCCCACTGCACTCTCAAAAGGGTGAACAGGTGCATCAGTAATATGTGGAGGGATGCTGGAGGTTGACTAAGTGCACACAAACAGTGAATTACATCAGCCTCATTTCATCCAACAACAGCAGCTAGGAAAATTCCCATGAACCACCTCTGCCTTTTCACCGATTTCTGTGCAAGCATCTATTTTCACTACAGTTTATCAAAGGTATTTCAATGCGACCAGTTTCTTTGGTTTTGTTCGAGGGTATTTTCCTTTTTTTTTTCTCCCCACAGCAACCCTTTTCTTGTTCTGCAACTCGGGAATATAATGGTCCTGGCCTTGTTTGGCCTTTCGGCTGATTGGCCTGTGAAACTTCTTCTACTCATTATCAACACTGACAGCAGATTATTTTGCTTACGGCAACCAAAGTCTCCATCCTCTATAGATAAAACTTCCCTCCGAATAAAGTGCTGAACTGAGACAATAACAAAGTTGACAAAAGAGAATGAGAGATAGGGAGCATAGATGGAGATCGTATGCAGAACAAAAAGGGGGAAGGGAAGAGATGAAGAGGAAACCACAGGAGAGCACAAAGAAGGAGACGAAGAAGAGGTAGTATGGAAAAAGGGTGAAAACCTTTTTAAATGACTGTTTTTTGTCAGGGAAATAAAGAGCAGCTAACAGCAACATACCAGCACAGTGAACAAGAATGCAAATCAGCCCCGATGCAAATGTCATACGTCTTCGGGGGCAAAACAGACCATCATTATACCAACCCCCCACCACAACACACTTCTCTCTGTGCTGTCTGAACCCCCGTTTCTGCACTGAAAGACATCAACACTTCCAGGAGACGTGTAACCGCAAGAGACAGCATCGTCTTCTTACTTCACACTCAAAAACAAAGGGCCGGAGTACAGTGGGCCCTTCACACACACACACACACACACAATATAAACACAAACAAACTCTTAAAGAAGATGAATCACTTACTTGTCCGTCATGGCGTCTGCTAGCGAATATTGATTCATTAAATCTAATTTTCAATAATCCTCACACAGCTGGAAACGATCGACGCTGAAGCACAGGGCGAAGGTCACAGCACAGGTCTGCAAGAAAGAAAGCCAGAGGTTAGGAGTGAACTATGCACTCACAATTACAGCAGGCACAAGAAATGAAATTCGGGTACGACAACATTTGTTCAAAGTTTTAAAAGCCTCGCCAAGCCTATAGTGTTGTAATACAGCAAGCTGTTTCAGTACAACGCTCCATATCATACAACATGCGAACTCCACGAAGAGCCCCTACCACACACTGGGAATCGAACCGAGCATTACAATCGAGGCGAGGCTGCCAACTATCTCACCCTAACCTCGACAAAATTATGAAATAAAATTTTTCGCCCCCTCATCCACTTTTGCATTGAAATCCCCGAAAACCTAATTACAGATGCAACTTAAAATTTGATTTTATCACCATTTGAACTAGTTCTCAACCTTTTTTTTTTTTTAGAAAATAATAAAAACTTTTTTTTAAAACTTCTTTAAATCGAGGACAAGCATCAAATTTATGGTTATATAAACAACACCTAAGGTTTGTCTTATCCTTGAAATAGTTAAAAATATATTTGAAACCAACTAGATTCATTTTTGAACAACTGAATAATCTTATAGTTAACGCACGGCTCCAGAGCTAGAATACCTACTCTCAAACTACTCGTCTTTACAAAAAGGTTTGAGTTGGTTTACTCCAAAGTCTACATCATTTCTAGCATTTTTCCATTCTACATGTTATGTAGGGTTAGTTATTTTTCTGTATGGGAAAAATAACTTTTAAACAAAAGAGTGTGGACTGCAGGGTTGTAAAACCCAGGGAAAAAGAAAAAAAAAAAAAAAGTCCAGTGAACAATCAAACAGGCCACGGTCCAGTCCTGGACTAACTTCGTAGACATGCTTCACTTGCTCACAATTAGCCGAGCAAGGTCTGGTCTCTTCGGCTTTCTGGGGGATACTGTTGCTATAGTTACCCGAGCAGCCAACCAGACAGCTAGCCAACACAAATAAGAGCGCACCAAGAAATCCACTGGGTAGCGAGCAGCCAGCATGAATCCAGTCGCAGATGAAAAATGCACTGAAAGGATCAGTGAAGCTTATGGTCCAGAATCAAAGGTTGACAAATTTGTCAATCATCACTAACAAAAAGCTCATTAAATTATTAAAGCGCCGTATGTTGCAGAACTCTACAAAGCACACCTCTAATGATGCATATTTAAGACTGTACATAAATCAACAGCTTTACTTTCCTGCCAGCTTTGTGATTTTGAATTTTTAATGTGGCTCATCCTGTGTCCTGCTGTCTGACGAGCAATCTCCTAACCTGGCATTAGCTCCTCAGATTATCTGCCTGTAAGAGATTATGATATAGGCATCATTACAGTCATACTTAATATCCTGTTAATGTGCTATAACACAGATTGTGACATGCCAGAGAGAGACTTAGTAAGTTCTTTGGCGTTTATCTGCTTATAGCCACCATCAGTCACGTCAGACAGTCAAGAACAGGAGTGGAGGTAAGGTCTCGACCCCACCCAATCCCACCAGCCAGAGAGCCACCAGCCTCAGGGCCAGCCAGAGAATGACTGAGTGGTGACCAGCGCTTAATGTTATCTCATGTGTCTCTTCTTCCTCTGCGTTCCTTCTTCCAATCCTCATGACGCCTGTTCATCTCCCGAGAACTCTGGATCTGAGACGCGCCGATGCATTTACTGACCTGCCACAGTGAACTTTTGTCCACGTCTGTCTTCAGAACATAAACACACATTAGCTGGATGCACCCAAGTCCTCTCCGGCTGTCAATTAGGGACCATTTCCTTCAAGCTTACTGCTTCGCTTATGGGAAACAACTTTAAAGAGGAAACATTCCAATACTGATCAAATTAGGCTGATGTTTGAATGACGTTTCAATTTTAGTCAAGATAAAATGTCAGTTTTTCTTTCTAAAAGCACAATAAGTGCATTTCCACAAAAGATAATTTGATTAAATTTGCAACAAAAAAAAAAAGCCCCTGCTTTTGCATGCTGCGACTGCAAACCACTCAAGCATGGGAGCTTCATACGACGATGTCCTATACTCACTGTGTGGCGAATATCCACGTAGCCTTTTCCTACAAAGCCAGGATTTCCTTCCCCAAAACCCCAAATTAAACTGCACTCGTCTCTTCCTCATGCAAACAATGATGCAGAGCTCGGATGCTCACTCAACTTTCAGCACAATGCCTTCACTGGGCATCAGCTGTCCTTCAAGAATTTTTTAGCTCTGGGGTTTAAAAGAAGGGTCTCATGAGCTGCCAGTCAGTTCCACATGTGCACAGCAGAGATACAGATGTGCTCAAAGCTGGAAGAACAGTCTCTTTTGAAGTGAAGTGATAGCACTTGAAAAGACGTGTCAGCCAGCTGCGCCCCGCGCGCTCAGACAATTAAAACACATTTCTCCGAGTGTCCATGCTTGTCTTAAGAGGACTGATTTGTGGTACAGTGCAGGAAAATCTGAAGTTGGGAGGGGAGTGCCACTCCTTCCCGTCGCCAAAGGAGATTTATGGACACCCTGCCAAGAGAAGACAAACACTTTCCACATTTATTAAACATTAACTATTTAATGCTTTCAAATTTAAAAATCACAGTCAAACCGAATCAGAAACTATTTGGGCAATTCCTGAAATAAAAACTAGACACAGCACAGTCCCACTCACAGCATCACGAGAACCCACCATCCGCCACAACAATGAATTATTTACCTCTCAGATGAGACTCATGTAAAAATAGCATGTACCATGCTGGAGACTCACCACTGCAGAGTCAGCTTTAAATGTACCGTTTCTCTTCTAGTATTGCCGAGGAAAAAAAAAAAAAAAAAAAAAGGTGTCAACATTATCAGACGCCAGCAGTCAACAGACTCTGCGTTGTCAACACAGCCTGCAGGCAACGTAAACCTTACCATAATCTGAGGGGAAGATCCTGCTGCAGGTGGAGAGCGGAGAGCGCTGTTGGATATTCCCCTCTCCAGCTTGGCTCAGTCGCACAGTTAATACTGGGCGAGCCACCAATGGTTTGTATGACCCGGTGAGAAAATAAAATATGATCATCCAACACGACCAGTCCGCCACCTCCTCCCTTTCCATTCCACGGTCAAGCTCCTATCTCACTCTCCTTCCTTCTGCCTCCCCTCTCCTACCATAAACACTGAAGGAAAAAAAAAAAAAAAAAAAAGGAGTGCAAGATGCAGAAAAGGGTGGAGAGATAGTGCTTGCATTCAAGACCTGTTTCACTTTGCCGATGGCAGTCTATCTCCATCTGAGCATGCACAGCAGTCAAGCGCTGGCTTTTCCGGTGGAGAGCGACGGTGCAGAGATCGCGCCTCTGGAAAGCGTCAATGCACACAATTGCCGAGGCGGGGGAGGGGGAATTTGGGGTGGCGGGTGAGGGGAGAGAAGAAGGAGGGGGGGGAGGGTGTCGGAGGTTAGTAGAGAGTATGCATGGGAGTGTGTCTATTGTTGTGGGGACATTTTTTTTTCCTCTTTCTTTTGAGGAGTGACTGAGGACAGCAGGTTCTCTCAGCGCAAGGGGGATATAAATTATGCATTGAGGTGTTTAAAAGTGCCGATACCTTTGTTTAAAAAACAAGTGATCTCCATTAATTATGCATTGAACAGAATCAAAATTAATTCAAAAGAAATTTACAATCAGGTTTTGTTTTTTTTTTCTTCGAGAAAGATTTACTGGCCCAAAGGTAGCCAGAGTCTTTTTTTGCAAGTCAATGACAAAGCAAACACAGAAATAGAATAAGAGAACCTATCAAACTGTGCTGCCTAAAACTAAACAGACAAACACTAGCAATGTTTGTCCTTCTTGCTATCTCAAATGGGAGCGTCATTGATACATCTAAAATCGAATAGAATGAACTAAAGGTCTGTCATGCATCTATACCACTTTTTTTTTTTTTTTAAAAAGAACGAGTTCAAGCACAAGTAGTAACCTTTAGCTAGTTGCCGATACAAGCAAACATTATATAAGTTAAGTCCAATTCATACTGCATATGCATACGATATGCATTTTCTTCGACACAACAGGAAAACAAATCATTTGAAAACACCTGTTTTATTGGTCAAAACAAACCTACACAGAATGCTGTGGAAGCATATGGGGACTGCTGTCCACAACTTTAGAACAGTAAAGCCAGTCACTCAGGATGCAAACATTAAACTGCATATGACCTTTAAACGAATGACACAGGGTGTTAGTTGAACTACAGCATTGCAGATAAAAAGTTGCACAAAAACACCTCTGGTCAGCAGTGTCAGACAGTGATATCCTTCACAGCTACAGAATGTACTGTATGTCGCCTCGCTCTCCATTCCCTTCCAGCTCTGTGCTCTCTGCAGCACAACGCTGGGAACCTTTTCAAAACATTAAGCGGGCTGTCAATAGCGCCACAGCAGCGGATCAGCACACTTCCTGCACGTTGAGTCGCAGCTGTGGGTGCAGCATCTTGGAATCTTTGAAGATTTCCTATACAGGTTTCTTTTAATGAGATTATTGTCACCAACATCTACCAACTTCCTGTGCAGTGCCCCCTAACAACAACTTCTTTTTCTCAATGAAAACAACTACAGCAACTAAATCTCACAGGGTGTGGACTGTCCCTTGGTTTATTGTTACCCACTGTGCTAAGAAAAGAAAAAACATGACACCCAGCTAAAACGTCCTGTGTTTACACATTGATCTACAACCGCCATTCAATCACAAGACAGGTTTGCTTAGACATTTCTGGAATGCGGCGATGCATTATGCATGGCCAGTAACACACCAGCCACACACATTAAGTGGCCGCACATGCCACTGTCTGCTGCCGATGCGAAGCCAGATGCTATTCTGTTAGCCAGGAGGAAATTATTCCAGCCCCAGGGTGCTGGGGCACTTGGGTGTGGCTGGGGGAGGTTTGCGTCTTTCAGAAAAGGAGGTGGGGGGTAGCTGCAGATGTCCGTTTTCTAGAGGCAGCCCACCTCAACATCAGAGCGAGACAGGCTGACCTCTGACCTCCAGCTTCCAACTCCTGCAGGACCGAAACAATGAGGCGGCTGCAAGTCATACATCACACTCGCCCACCTTATTTCCTAAAACGGCGACATCAAAGGTGATTAGCATTGTTCAATGTCACATCTTTGAGCATGCGGAACGTTAAATTCCGATTTAAACAGAGACTTATGTTTACAGACTCGTCTGCTGGGAGAGAATTGAATTACTAATGAGCAGGACACAACAATACAAATCCTGTTTGTATACAACACAGTGACCTCCACAGAGGGACGTGAAGTGCTTCAACTAAGATTAGACGCTGATATCACACCCTTCATATATCACGAGCTGGAAGAGAACCAAAAAAGTGCGTCTGAGCCCAATGAAAAGCCACCACCAAATCCTTTGTGGGTTTACGTAATTATGGGACTTTTACCCACTTTAAGAAAGTGCAGGAGTCTTTAGGTAGTTGGATAATTGCATTTGGATGCAACCATAAACGCAGTGAGTGTACTTGATGTGATCTCCCTATAAGCAACACTGGATATGCGCCAGTCGGAGCATATTTCAATGCTCCAACGTTTTTGTTTTTTTATTTAACAAGAGTGAAATCTGACAAACAGCCAAAGCTCAGTCCAAAGTCCAAACAAGGCATCCAAGTAAATAACCCCATCCAAAACAAATGCCATTTCTGCACAAAGTTCAAGTTTAAAACAAAGCTCTCTTTCAGCCACATAGTTGCTGACTTAATTCGTATTTCCCCTCCATTTCAAATTGATTATCGATTTAAAAAGGGCTTTAAAGTAGTGAAGTTCTTGCGTGCCTATGTGTGGTTATCATTAACAAGCCGGAGCATTCAGTCGCAAACTATTCAGCAGATGTGAATCTTGTGCTCCCAATTTAAGTGGGGGGAAAAAGATAAAAGAAGCCAGCTCAAGCATTGATCAGTTAAAATTCTAATAGCATTAAAACATCCCAGACATGCGTGTAGAATAAAAATGGACTAATTAGCATTTGGGAGTCATTAAAAAAGCATTTTAGGAAGCAGACGATTCCAGGGTGAATTGAAATTAACAAACAATTTTATGGATCAAAACTACAATTTATGGTCAAGAGCACACTGAAATGGAGCAAATATCACTGCAACATGACAATGTTTCAATCAAATATGATGAACTGACAACATTTACTTTCAATCAAAAAAAACAAATGTGCTCGTGGCAATGATGACCTTACAACACACGTACAACTTTTGACCTGAGGGAAAGTGACTGAACTGCTCAGCAGCACACAGCCAGTGGTTTAATGATTTGCCCCCCGCTAGTGAATGATCATACAGTAATATCCTGCCATAGCGAGTCCTCCGCCCCCCCCCCCCCCCCCCCCCCACCCTCGAGGGTCTGGCTGACATGATTCTGGCTCGCCCGGGTGCCAGCCAGCCCTTCATATCGACAAGATCCGGGTGGCTGGCCCCCGTGGCCAATGTGACCCTGCCAAGGACCTGTGGAATGAAAACCGATGAGGCAGAAGAATTTACTTATTGAGGCTGTGAGGGAAGGATGTCACAGCCCGTGCAGTTTTAGTGAAATGCAGAGCAAAAAGGAAGGCGAGGCGGGCCGAGTAATGTCACGAACTAGGCAGTGGAAAATAGATTAAGGAAAACAAAATAAAAAAAACAACAACATTCGTATTAAAAAGAGGAAAACTACATCGCTGGCAAGGTTCGAAATTCCACAGTGCTTATGCAATGCAAACTAAGCCTGTATATAAAGTGAGGGGCGGTTCTTTAAAGCAAGGAGCATTCACTCAATCTGTGCATTTGTTAAAAGGCTGAAAAGTAAAAGAGCAAAGGAGACAATTGATGTAATTCATCAGGACTTGGGCTGCAACCAAAGACAAATCATTCCTGATTAATCTGAAGATTATTCAGTGAATCAGTCGATTATCTGCCATTCAAATGTAGAAAGAAACTAGTCTTATTTTGGATACAAAACAAAAAAAATGTCACTTTCTAATTATTTTCTGTGCAGAAATACTGAAAATCATTGAAAACCCTCTTCGTCAAACCAAGTTTCAATTTCTGATTCTGTAGAACAGGCATGTGTCATATGTCTTGTTGAGTAAAGACATTGTTCTCTTTGGGGCGGAGCTCCTTGGGAGGACACCAGACAGCTTCAGCAGGTAAATCCTGGTAAGGGGGATGCCTTTTCCCAGGGTTGTTTATTGCGAGTACACTGGAGATTCAAATAATAAAAGCATCACTGCAAGCATTGACAGCTGGCAGCGTACCAGCCGATTTCCTCAAAACATTTTAGGGTTCTACAGATGATGGACGGAGGAAGAACGTATTAGTCAAATTTGGACCAGATATCTCTATGGATCCAAACAACCAATCCCAATAACTTGAGATTCAACCAAAACTATTAAAAACAAGTCGAAACTTATACGAATGTTAACGTTGTTGGGCTCACAATATTCTGATCTTAAAAAGGATTTTATGAAACACAAATGCATTTACATTGGAAAAAAAATTGCTGTGTTTATAAAATAACCCAGTAGTTTCCACCTGAGCTTTATTGTGGGAATAATCAGAGGAGGAGTATGATCACATCTGTCAGTGAAAGTCTGTGGTTCGCTGCAGAGTTGACAAAGGTCAACAGACGGCATGGATGATGGTCATGATGATGATGTGCCCTGAATTATACAGCTGGGAGCCAAAAAAAGCCGTACACATGCTTTAAGATTTGGGCTCCCCCGGCCAGAGGGCAAATGGTGAGACAGAAAGCAGCTCCATAACGTATTAGTCCCTGCAGACTAGACATCCACGCAGGTGAAAGGTTTAAGAGCATCCACTGATCAGCCCCAGCTGCAACTCTTGTCCTGGCACTAAATGCCCCACGGGGGTGGACAAGCGCAGTTCAAACATATCTTTAGACACGCGAAGAGTGCACGCTGCAGGTATCCATGTCTCCTGGTGGCATTTTGGTGGCTCCTCGCGCTCTCCATTTATAAACCGTGGTTACGTGGCTCTCCGGTGCCGTCAATGAAGCGCTTTTGTTATTGCAGTGAAAGAGCACCCTTGATTTATGCATGCCAAGGGTAGAAACCCTTGAGTGACCTCTGGGTGCAGGAGTGGCATTTTTTTTATTTTATTTTTTTAAAAGTGCAGATTTAAAAGAGTCGTTTAAGAGCTGCAAAGAAATATAAAGTGAGGAGGGTTTTTTCTACGCTTCAACGACGGGTTCAAAAGTCTTGCAAAAAAAAGAAAAAAAAGTAAATTTTCTGCAAGTGGGCTTTAAAATGTGACGTAAAAGAGTTAAAACAGCGTCAAAAATGCATAAGAACGCAAGAAATGTCGGTTCGACCCTTTTTAGGGGGTCGGTGGAGGTTTAGGACGCAACAAGTGCAGCTGAGTCTGAGGTCCGCGAGACGGCACGCACGAGCACGACGGAGCAGCGGGACTCACACAAACTAAACTCAAATAAATCCGGCCAAACTCTCTCCGAGCAGGGCGAAAACTTTCCCTCACCTGCGGGGACGTTTCAAGGGGAATCCAAGTACTCACAGTTCGGGGGAGGTTTCCCTCTTTGTCCCGGTGTGTACGGAGATGAGCGCCGCTGCAGCGTGTCAACGTTCGGCTGGTCGCACTGTGTCTCTCAGCTCAGCATGGCGGCGGCTGGAGCCTCAACACACTGTGGATTCAAACCCCTCCGGACTGAGCGATATCAACAGACAGGGGGAGGGAGGGAGGCAGGGGGAGGAGGTGGTGGTGGTGGTGGTGGAGGAAGAGGACGAGGAGGAGGAGGAGGAGGAGGAGGAGGAGGCAGCTGCAGCCAAAGTATCCCTATCAGAACTTAAAAAAAAAAAAAAAAAGCAGCCTGAACTCCACACCTGATGCTCTGCTAACCTTTCTTTTCTTTTTGATTGTTTTTCTTTTGTTCACTTTTCTTCTCTTTTCTATTGTCTCACTCATGATTTATTTTTTCCTTCCTTTTTATTTTTATTTTTAATCTGCTGGCATAGTGTCATTTTCTTTTCTTTTCAGTGTTTATTTGTTTTTATGTTTTATTTTTTTTTCTTTATGCTTCACTTTCTCTTTGTTTCCATGCTTTCCTTTTGTTTTATTTATTATTTTTTTATTATTTTTCTTTTTCATGTGTCTCATTCTTCCATTTTCCTGTCTACTCAGATTTCATTTTCTTACCTTGCCTTGTCAATGTCTTTAATCTTTATGTTTTCAATAGTTTCTCTTTCATTTTTAATAAATATTATTTTTCTTTTTTTTCTAGATGCATTTTTAGGACTGTTTTGTGTTATTTTCTTTCTTTAATTGGCTTAAATTTTTCTATATTTTTATTTTCATTCTATTTTTCAACTGTTTATCATTTTTAGTCATTTCTATATTTTTTCTATATTTTTTCATTTTGCCTCTTTTTCTGTTCTTTTTTCTTTTCTTGTCTTACTTTTTCTTTTTTCATTATATTCAATTTTATTATTTGATGAAAGAACTATGTAGTGATAAAACAAACCTGTTATAGCACAAAGAAAGGAAAATACATTCAATTGAAAGCAACCCGATACATTTTCATACTTTCTATGGACGATGATGGTGCTGGCTTTTTATATTTACTTTTCTTTCTTACTTTATAACTACAGTAACTTAACTTCCTTTTTTGATGAGAAAAAGCTTTCCACTTGTTTTAAAATATATATATTTTTTGTTTATCATGACAATAATACAAGTTTACTTTCCAATTAGGCTGAAGAATACTGTATATAGTAAAAAAAAAATAGACATAAGGATAAACATTAGTTGCTGTGGCAGGTTGGTAGCATAGTCGTCTCCCAATTGGAAGGTTGGGAGATGTTGAAGTGTCTTTGAGCAAGACACTGAATCTCAAATTGCTCCCAACTGAAGTGCCTTGCATGGCAGCTGCCTCCATTGGTGTGTGAATTAGGGTCAACAATTAAACTTACCATGAAACAAAAATATAGTAAAAAATATGCTTATATTTGGATTTTTATTAGTTACACATTTGCAATGAAACATGATTTGAAACAGCAGATCTTACATTAGCCCCTGCCTTTGATATGGTCACAACCAAAAAAGGTAAAAGGGTGTTTCTGATAGTTTGGCACCACATCAACATGCAGAAGAACACTGTTGTTCAAAACTAAAAATTACAACTCCGTTTCTAAACCTAAAGTGTAAAATTATGACTTTTTTTGTCACAAAGTCTATTCAGTTGGTAGAAGAAGGATTAGTGGACGGTAGAATAGACACATTCAGCCATCAAAGTGGCCAGTGTATGTGCATTTATTGTGAGAAACATCTAGAATGTAACATAATTCATTGGCAACTACAGTGTGGCGATTATAATTTTCATTCAAAATATATAATCTGATCACAGAGCATGATGCATTATTAAGCATGTAGATAAAGAGAAACATTAGTAGTTAAGCGCAAGGCCGCCTCCACCTAGAGTAAAACGCTCTGCTCATTTTAATGCACTCATAAAAGTAATTAACTCATATTATATATAATAATGTACCCCTCCTCTCACAATCCACACAACAAGTGCAAACATCTGTAATTTCACTTTATGGGTATGTTTTTTTGTTGTTTTTTTTTAACTTTGAGGTTTTGCTGTTTTCATGTATGTAAAGACCCAGCATACATTTTCTACCACTGCTATAACCATAATGGACATCTGGTGAAGAGGAACCACAGTAACAGCTCTTGCCATATAGCAACAGTGCACGTTATTTGTTTGACATTATCGGTGCGTTTTCTTTGTACTTAACTTGACAGCCACAGCAAGGATTTATATGCACCATGTCGAGGAACCAGTGAAGTGACTTAAACATCAAATCAATTCATTTTGTCTTATTTTATTTGTTTGGCTTTCAATGCAATTGGCCGTGTGTTTTTCTGTGAATGCTGGGCTGACTGTTTTTTGAAAGTCTTCATTTCTTTCCAGGTGGGGGAGAAAGACCAGACTTCAATGACCTCTGTGTTAGCTGTAACTACAGCCCTGGTTGAAGAGGCAGCTCCTATGGAGTGGCTCAGGGGGAGTGTCTAGGTGGGGCTAGTGGGTTGTAAAGGTCACTTTGGGGAGGGGGTCAAAGGTTATACAACATTTTCCTAAAGGAGAAATGATTCCAAAACATAGTGGAGGAAAGACAGACTGACCTTTGTCTCATTGTACAGGGCGGAGGAGGAGGGAGTGGGGCTTTCCATCACACTGCGGTCCGAATACAATACCATCTTTGAGTAAAAGTCAGATTACCGCTGGTTGGAGATAGAGTCGTATCACAGCTCACCTCCATGGCCGCTGTGTGAGTTCACTGAATAACACTTTTTTGTGAAATGTACCTGGCAAATTGACCTGCACAAAGTCTATAAAGCCCCACGTTTCAACAAGGAATATTAGGATGAACCCCCCCACCCCCCCGAAATATTCTACAACTCCCAGGCATCATCAGCTAGTCTACAAATTGTTTATTTTCATATCAGCCCCTGGTGATTTGAGAGCTTAGACGAAGCCTGGCAGCAGTTGAAAGAGGACAGCAAGTGCTGCCTGAAATGAATACGAAAAGCAGCTGGGTTTATCTTCACTCACTCTCTGACATGTGCTGCTAAGAGAAAACAGGTGACCCAAGAATGTGTGCTGAAACTTAAATGGAATACTAGAGCGCAAATGATTTGTTGCCTCTCCAGCAAGTCTTTTTTGATAATGATATGTTCTATGCACTAATCTTTTTTTTATTTTTATTTTTTTTGCATAATGTAATCCTGTCTTTGTAGCCCTGTTTGTTATGTCTAATTTTCCTTGTGTTATTGTGTCTCGAATTCAGGGACACACAAACATCTGTGTGGCAGTGTTACTGTCTCTCTGCACTGGAATGATTTTCTTTTGGTTTTATTATTAACAAAACACATGCAGACAAAACACAACTTCGTGAACCTTGTTTTGATGCAGCTTCACTCAAGGAAATGAGTTGAAAGTATAAAAAACAAAAGTTAAAGCAATAGGAAGTGTCAGAGAGAGTTCCACACACGCACACAATAGATGGGAAAGGTAATAGAGAAGGTGTAGATTTCCATGTGGAAGTATATGATCTTCGTGCTTGAGCTCTTCAGACACACCAGTTGGATATATTTAGAGTCCCTAGCTGGTGTATCCATGCTACAAGGCAGACCGCAATTATTCACAACACTGAAAGGGCCAGTGCTGGTCTGAGGTCAGTCAAGAGAAAAGTGCGTGCGTGGTTGACTGGTACAGGACAGGATTAACGCAACAAGAGTCACCGGTCAGGCCCGGTGGTCCAGTCATATTAAAATGTATGCGGTGATCTCAGCAGCATAGAGTTTTAAACAGGTTCAACTTAATGGGATATGCAAGGAGAGGCTTAAGGTTTTCAGCATGAATTGCAACATTTGCAAATACAATTTAGCCAAATCTGCAAATATAAGGCCTGACAACTCTAATCAGAGTATAAATATTATTTTTACGTTTGCAATGCAACCAATAAGTCATAGACGTTATTCTGTTGTGATCCAGTCCTCAGCAAACCTTTAAAGCACAACATAGAGTATCACAACTGGGTGCAACACATCAGCTTTTCATGTGATTTAGAATTAGTTTTCTTTAAAATAGCTCAAACCCACTCTGAGATTTCTTACTGAGAAGATAGATTCTTATGCTACTTTTAACACCGTAAGTGGAAGAGCGTGTGAGCCTAGTAAGCTTCTTGTTTGTTGTACACCGTAACTCTGATTTTTTATTATTGTCAAGCTTTTCCCCCTGAAGAGCAAGAGCCATACAAACAAGATTAATACAAACACTTTTCCATATAACACACCAACAATGAATGTCACCAACAGGACAAAGTGTAGATAAAAAAAACAACTGACCAGATAGTTCATATGTAAAACATCTAATCATGAAAACTTTAATAAAGGTGGGTGTTCCTGCAGGAGGATTATATTGTACCTTACTTTAGTTTTAACCTGTATAAAATGAGCCATCAATTTTATTTGTTATGTAGAAAGAGACAAGCGTTTGTTCAAAATTTGACAAAGCAGCGCCATCTAGTGGCATATCTCTCACAGTTCAGCGTGTATGAGCAAGCCTCGGCAGACCGAAATACACCCATTCGTGTAGTTTTTGCACTGTTGTTATGTAATAGTGGTGTTTTTTTTTTCTTTGTTTGTTTTTTTTACTACAGCAGCATGTCTTTGAATGTGTCTGTCAGAGGATACAACGGCATTATATGTGAGCACAGTGCACGGTGTTTTTGTCCAAAGAACATTCAGCACGAGTCTTCAACCAAATCACTGAACTGCGCCTCCTGGCTGCAGTGTACGATTCTGTGCAATTCTGCTAATGTGTAATTATTTTATATTTGCACACCTTGTTTGTCGTTTTGCAATCACTTCGCATTTTTTTTGGGGGGGGGGCAACACGTATTTTGACGATGAATAAAAACAATGCAAAATCTTTTTCTTGTGAAATGAATGGAATAATTGCCTGATAAATGTGAAGTTGTGTCTGTTAGGTGGGAAAATAAACTTTGTAATTATTGTTTGATAAGCTACAACTACTTTGTGTCGAGCTACACCCATGTTTTGAAAACACTGAATATAAGTGCAAGATGACCAACGGTTACAAAAATTCACACACGTCCAATATTGTTATTTGTAAATAAGTTATTGTCTTATCAGGACAAATATGCTCATGTAATCTTTTTATGAACAACTTATTTAAACCTGTCTGAGCTGCATTTTGTCATTACACAGTGGTGTAGTTTTTAGCACTCTTGCCTTGTGATAAGAATGTTTTTGGGTTTATGTCTGGGCTTTGCCTTATGCCATAGTACATATACAGTAAAACCTCCGATGTCGGGACACCCTACAAATCTAAAGGCAAGTGTCCCCTGAAGACAGGTGTCTTCTCTTCTGAGGGACAGGACATGAGGACAAATTGTTTCGGAAAATTGGTGTTTCAGACTTCAAGTCAAGTTGAAAGTCTTATTCTATTTTAAAGAGGTGTGGATTTGAAATAAAAGGCTGTATCTACCGAGTCTCGGTTTAATGTCTAGGTCTTATTTATTTATTTAAAAAGATTAAAATGTAGCTGGACACATCATCCCATTTTGAGTTTGAAACTGAACCTAAGTCACTGTGTTTTCATCTATCGTGTAACTAAAACTTAGTCCCATTTCCAAGTCCATCAAACTATCTTAAATTCATACACAATATAGAACGTGTTGTCTATGACTTTAGGAATGACAAAGATACGCAAATGAATCAATAAAAGCACTCGACGTTGATTTTTCTTGATTTATTTCTTTTCACTTCGAGCTCAGAAAAAAAACAAACCGCTGCACCCTCTATGAGGGGAGGGCGCACATCTCCTACTCCAATCACCGACTTCTATTTGGTCACGTGGCCCTTCCTGGCCAATAGAGTGCCACAGATTAGGTTGTTGCCGCACCCAAGCGGGGTGATGGTAGATGGGCGGAGCCAGGACGAGCGCAGAGAGATAAACCCACTCTGAGAGCTCCAGGGTCGGGGACAAAAACACTGAAAACCGTCGTGTCCTGCTTTCGCCCAGCACTGTTTGTTTTTCATCACTTCATCAAAGAGAGGGTAAGCGCTGAGATAATCGCCAGTGTTTGCATTTTGACGACAGATTAGTGCAGCACAGCCTATGTATTGGTTAATAATTGTGCCTCGACGTGCTTCACTGTCGCGAGCTGTGTTTTGCTAAGCGGGGGAGTCTGCACAGAGCCTGCTGGAAACACCATAAAACACACATTCCTTCTCGTTTCACTGCGGTATAGTCATTCTCCTTATACTCAGCTTGTTTCCTGGATAAAATAGAAACATTAACCGAGGGCCTGACAAACACACACACTTTGTGCAGAGTGTTTTCGTCCCTTTAACTGCCGTTAGCTTGCTGCTAGAAGAGGCCCATGGTGGCGATAATTCAGCGGTTCTCTCACGCACAATCATGTTAAATGGCTGATTTTGTTCTTTCATGCTCGATAAATCACGTTAGTCAGTGTATCTGGGTGTGTTTCCAAGTCCGGGAATGTGAGCTTTGAGTGCAGCTGTGTGGTGATGGACGAGCTTCCTGTACGAGGTCACACATCTCAATGTCCTGCCTGATAATGTCTATTATTTCCACTGTAAGCAGATTTTACTAATGGGCTGATTACAGCAGTCTCATCACATCAGTCAATATAGAAATATTTACAATTAAATAAGATAAGTATTTTTTAGGATGCTTGGATTACTCTAAAGCTGCACTGTATATAATGTTCATTATAAAAGGACAGTGCCCAGTAATACACTCTGCAATGATGGTGCAAATGTCCAAAATACTATTTAAAAAGACCTGCAGCAGTTTGATGATTGATTGACTGCTCGTGACACAAAATACATTTATTTAATAACGCAATTATTCGTCAAATCTTAGTTTTCAGTGTTTTTCTTCAGTCCATCATGATAGTAATCTGTATTTTAGTTTATTTGTTAACTGTCAGTGGTAAACATTTTATGCAGGAATTTATGCTGTCCTATACTGTTTGACATTTTGAACTTGTATTGATATTTTAACATTATAAAGACCTAACAACAAATCAATTTAAATAGATAACAATTAACCATAGAACATAAATGTTCATGACAACTACAATGATACTTGACACTCATCATCAGTTCAGGGAAGGTAAAGTACTGGATTCTTCAAGTTTTTCCAAACATAGCACGATTGTATCTAGTCTTTTTTTAATATATACATAAAAGAAAGATCATAAGTTGTGTTACAGGTGTAGGAACTCACAAAGGCAATTTTGCAACTAATGTGTGGAATTTTTATATGTTTCGGTAAGGAAATGAGGAAACATTATTTGTCATCCTCTAATGAGGAATTCGAGGAATAAAAGTGCTTAATTTTCCCTTTTAGGTCTCAAATGTTGAATATGACCTCTACACTGTTGCCCGCTCTAGACTCATTTTCCGACTCACCCGCCATGAAGCGAAGCAAAGCCAAATTGTGGCAATAAATCCTAGTTGTGTGTGTGTATGTGTGTTAAAATCATGGTCACTCTCTGGCTCCATGCGACCACCTTGGATACACACAATACTAGTCCGCACAAACTCACCGTAGATAGAGCGGTGTGTTTGTTTAACTCCCACTCCCCACGCCCACACCCTTAACTGCAGTGCAGCTGAAAATGTGTTCTTCATTTCAGGGCCTTTCTGTCGCTCTTCTCCGTATGTAATTACTTAGCAGTGTCTAAGGTATAGACGTGTCTTTAGTTATTTGCGAACTCTTATTGACACTGCAAGGGTCACTACAGATCACAGCAGTGAGTGCGACTGGGCCACATGATTAGCCAGACACATGCTGTACAGATGCCAAACATGATAGTATAGACCAGAGTGTGAAATGAGGGGAAACTGTACAGGGAGGGGAGTGTTGTTTCAGAGAGCAATCTCCCACCGCTCTGTTCTATACGATGTGCGACAACCAGATAAAACTGGAACTGCACTAAGACAAATACACAACAGAGCCACTCGCCAGGCCCATGGCAGCAATGCTACTTTAATTTTTTGTTTCATTTTGTGTTATACGACCCGCCCATTTTGGGTTGCTATCCCATGGGACAGCTTGGAAAAACCTCTAGGACTCATAAGTAAAATCTTTGAGATTGCTGCTCATAAGGCGACATGCTAACATTAATAATGTTTTGATGTTTCTTTTACAGTTCAAATTAAGATGTTTCTGTAGTAATTTTACTGTCACAAACATAAGTTATGACGAATGGCATTGCCACTTTAAGCAGCTGAAATCACAATGACTCTCCACTATTATTTTTTTTTTCTGTCTCGTAGAACTGCGATAAGCTTCGTTGTCCACATCATCTTTTGAAGTACATGATGTATATTGGAACATGTTTTTGAGGGTAAATACAATCATACGAGGTCCATTGAACAAAAAAATTTTTGTAGTGCAGAAAGACTATAATTGAGTTGACCCCGCAATATTATTTGTTCACCACTTTTATCCCGAAATGAAGATGAATACAATACTTACTAGGAGTGCACGATATGCACACAGCATGTAATAATGTTTTTTGGCGTGGGGTTTTTACTTTTCCTTTCTCTTCTTAGACCCAATTTTAACCAGACACAACTTGGCAAAGACAATGTTGTTTTTGTCGTAACGTGTCTGCAGTTCCCAGAAGTAGCATTTCAGAAGCAGAGCGATTTGTTCACTTTTTTGTTTGGGATTGTTTTTTTCTTATTTTTTGTGCTTTTGACTTCTGGCTTGTAGCAGAATAGGAATGCATTGAAACATAATTTCATGTGAATGAGTCAGTCTTTTGCGATATGCGTATTGCAAATGTTGATGTTACGAACAATAAAACGCTAAATGTTTGGTTGCTTATACCCCCGAAATATGTGTCAATATGTGCAATGTGGGTGAAAAAATATCTCTAAATGTTTTGTGCAGGTTTTTTTTGTTGGGTTTTTTTTGAGAAAAATTATGCTACAAGTATGGTTTATGAGTAATTTAGCTATAAAACCTAGTTTTCCTGTCTGGTTTCCTGTTTGCGATTTGTGACGTCGGTAATTCGCACACGGAATCTTGGATCCTCATGGTCTTATTTTTCAGTTTGTCAGCGGTATTGTCACTAATGCTGGAACTTTTCCATGCACACTAAGTATGGCAGAGTGCACCATACATAGATCCATACTAATGTGACACCTAAAGTATTCCTGCTGGTTGCCGCAGTAGCTGGAGGCCTTGCATGCAGTCATAGAAACACATGAGCAGTTGTTACTGGATTCTTCAGCCACAATAACGACAGGCATCCAGCTCACAGTTATAAAGAGGTCTTGTCTGAGTGCTTCACTTGAATGTCAGAAAGCTGCTTGAAACTCCAACTGTGCACACACACTAAAAGTGTCACAGAAAGACCAGCAACACATTGAGGCGCCCCCCCCCCCCCCCCCCCCCCCCCCCCGTTTTCTTTAAAAACACACATAATGATCTTTTCACTGGTGGTCGCTTTCATTGGCAACTTTTTTACACGCAGCAAAATCGTCTTTCGATGATTATATATAATAATAAAGATGATTGAGTCCATTTTCTAAATCCAAACTAGAATAATACTGAATTATGTGCTAATATACTGAATATGTTTGAGTTGATGAAGAGCTGGATACAGACAGTAGTGTTCTCATGCACCATCACAAGATCTGTTGAACTACCCTTTATTGCCTCATCACAGCCCCTGGAAACATCTGTAACTAATGGGTGGTGTCATTCAAAGTTCAAAACATCAACAGAGAAATTGTTCTCCTGCTTTCCATAGCAGGATCTTTTTCTGCTTCTTGTTAGAGTTCACAAACGTAAATAGCCTCAAGAGGAACAAACAGTGTGCACCTCAGGTTTTGGATAATGATGATGATGATTGCTGTGAAATAATATACTGTATGTATTAAAACTCTGCTATACTGAGGAATGATGACTCATCATTGATTCAGTTAAAGTGCCATTTTGCCAAGAGATGATCAACATTGCACAAAATGGCCTCAGAGGCAGTCTCAGGATCCCCTTGCACATGGGTCACCACATTAGGTCCTTTTGCTGAATCAAATATGTGGATCACATGATCACACCCAGAAGGGAGCAGCTCTCTCATAGTGTGGCGAAGGGCATTGATTCGTTGAGAACTACACTGTACCCAGGGCCCAGTCTGGTTGGCCTTGTCACTGGACTGATCTGATCCTCCTCCCAGTGGATGCCAGGGATGTAACTTGATTTGACTGTACCGGACAATTGACAGCCGTGTGTCATACCTGGTGGTCACAGGGCAGAAGCTCAAATTGTTTCCTACAGAACTCAAGAGATTGAGTCTACCGACTATTTTCTACCTTTATTAAATGAGGATTCATAAAAGCATACGTGTAGACTTGTTGCAACAACTTGCACTCTTGCGTTTCAGACAGTATAGTGTTCATATAAATAGTCTGAATAATTATCAGCGCCTCGGACATGTTGGGATTTTTGATATTAACTGATTCCGTTTTGAGGGCGTGTGTCTTGTCACACTGGCTGGCGTACAGTGCGATGTTGGCCGTACAGCTGTTCTTACATAACACCGGTCTTTACAGGCCGTCCCGTGTTTCCATGGTAATGTGTTTGGTTTCCATAGCAATCACACTCTCAACAGGCATGGAGGCTCGTTCAGACCCCGCGCCCACATTTCTGAGGAGGTACCAGAATAGAAGAGTGGGGCAGTCTCGTGGAGACGTGGAGCAAGCTCCCAGCATATTGCTACACCGTCTACAGGAAATTAAGAATCAAATCATGTTTATACGTGATTCAAAAGGGAGTTGCTGGAGATATTCATGCTGTTTGACAGCTGGAGTAATTCAGTTAGGATTTGTGTCAAGCAGGAAATTAGTCCACCTAAACAATTGCTTCAGCCTTTTTTGCTGTTGCACAAAATGCTGCTTACTCCATTTGGACTTCTTCTTCCTTTGTCCTAGAGATAAAAGTGATGAGTGTCTCTGCATGATCCATCTCCCTATGTCTTGTATGACCAGTTCACTTTTCTCCCTTTTTCATACAGTTTTGGATATTTATTGCCTACTTTGACGAACACTTCCTCTTTAGTGTATATATCTGTAGGTGTTGGCTGATCTTGTGGTATTGTGTACTGCAGTGTTGAAGTGTCTGGAGTGATGGCAGCCTCTGTCGGGAGGATCCTGTTACACACTTCCTGCAGTACGATAGTGGACAGGGTTGGGTCACAGTGAGCAACATTCGCACTGACATCTACTCTGAGTTCTGGTTTTACAGACTAAAACATTTGTCTGTGGTCTCAGTGAAACTTTAGCCTGTCACAAGTTTCTGGTTTTAAGATCATTTAATCACTCATTATATACGCATATTAGCAAATTTCACTAGTTCTTCGTCCTAAAATGAGCTTCATCAGTCAGAGCCGCAGAGTTTAGAGAACTGAACACATTGAATCTTCTTAATCAGAGAGATTATTGTGACTTTATTCCCTTTAGTATCTGTGGTATTGGTCAGCTTAGCATTCATGTACACTTTGTGTATTTTTTCTCATTTTTTTTGTATTAAAAAAAAATAAGAATCCAAGAACTGATTTTAGGTACACACTAATAATTTAAATTACAACAAACCACTAAAGGATTTAAATGCATTTAATGTGTCTACAATAATCACAAACATTAAAGCATTTGAATTGAACAACTTAATATTTATATTTGAATCATTTAAAGCTGCTATTTCTTAGCTATTGCATATAGGTATGCTTAAAATTTAAAAAGTCGAAATATTTTAAGCATTTATTACAAATGTCATAAATCACTATGTTTAGATGACACCTCAAAACTTAAAATAGACTTTCAATACATGCAAACATGTTAGTTCGATTGAGAAATTTTCATAACACACCTAAATACTGTGACTGAATGACAATCTAGTTGTTGTTCATTGTCAGCAGTTGTTTTACAGCGTTGCTGTGAGTAATAACCATGAATGTCTCAGAGCAACAGTGTAGCTCGTCTGTACATCAGACCAACGAGAATAAGATGTGACAAATGGTCTGGAAGAATTAAAACCTCTTCCCAGTGAGGCTGACAAAGGTCAGTTTCTTTGACGAGCTTACATCTCAGCCTCTGTGAAGCACAAAGTGAAATGTGTTCAAGGAAAAGCTGCCTGTTTTATTCAGCAGATTTGATTCTCTGTTGAATCTCCAGCTACACGCTAAACCAAGTCGATTTCTATCATTTGGCGAGCAATTTCTTTTATTTCTATTGTGCAGAAGCCAAAAATGTGGGACTCTCGCTCACCCTAATGAGTGTGTTTGGCACAAGATTTAATTGCTGATGTCCTTTATTCCTCTGTCAGTAACAGATGTCCGAATCACACGAATGAGACAGAACAACAGAGTTTTCCTTCCTGAAAGATTACAGAGGAAACATGCGCCCTGCTTTTATTTGTTTGCATTTCCTACTTGGTATTTGGAAGGTCTCTGCTTCAGTCACTTCCTCTCAGGAGTTTGGAGTTTCTTCACATGCAGAAGCCGGATGGATTTCTTACTTAATAATGAGATTCATGTTGATTGATGAAACTGCATCTTGTTAATGCATATTGATGTCAATCACAAAGAATTGGTTTCTGAAACATTTTTTTGGGATTGCTACGTATATTTATTCAGCAGTTGGTGGTCAAGGGCTATGCATAGTGGTGAATCTTTGTCGGTGGGATTCGAACAAACAAACTTCCAGTCACAAGCTTGCTTCTCTCACCTTGAGGACACAGCGCCCCCACGTTGTAGCCAAAACTAGTAAAAACAAAAAGAAAAACTGGAGCTGCTTACAGGTAACTTTAAGTTTAACTTTGGAGTGTGTCGCTCATTTCTTGCCTGAGATGGTTCATAAGTAGATTTTCTTCAAGCAATATTTTAATTTAGCTTCATTCAGTGTTTTCTATAAGAAAAATAAACCAGGTATAATTGGCCTGGAGTTGACACACAGAAGACATATTTAAATCAGGTGACCAGACGCTCGAAAAAACTGAAGCTTTCCACAGCAAAACCAACAGAGTTGTACTATAGCTGCAGACAGAAACGGAGAGCCTGCCAGCTCTGTGTGAGTCGGGATGCTTTGCCTTTTCTGTGCAGTTGTCGTGGTACTTCTAACTGAACATGTGTATCGATGTGGACTAATGGGCTCCATCAGTCTTCTACCAAACACTTCCTATTACCACCACACAGTGCACACACACACATTTCCCTTTGCTACCAAGTCTGCTTGTGTCTTTCACATCCAGATCTTGAGTTGTCTGTGCTGTGACAGACAAGTCAAGTTTTTTTTTATTTTTTTTTTATCCTCCCTAAGCCTGGTGCTGGTGATTGACATGGATCCATTAGCAATCTGTTCTTCTGGGAATGTCGGTTAATTATTTTACAGCAGTAGATTTGGATGGATGGAAGATGGTGCATGCAGCATGTTTGAAAGCACATTTATTGTCTTGAGTGTTTAGTTCTTTTTTTCAGTACATGAGACATGTGGCTGACTTGCTGTATTCTCAGCTGTTCTTGACTTCTCCTTCACCCGACACTCACAGTTGAGTGCTGTTGTGTTTCCAAGAAGCACATTGTGGAAATCAATAAAATAAAATCTTCCTGAGATCATGACCGAGGCAGGAAGATGGGGAGTGTGCAGGTCTTGTGAATGGGGATGTCTTTAACTCAACAGAATATTCTTTGATTATTTTGATTCTTTGTCAACACGATTCTAAAGCAAATTTTTGTATGAATCTTAACGGAAACTATGTGTTTTATTTAAGTAACATGTGTAATTTAACAAAAAAAAAAACCTGCAAAACTAATGTAACTACAAATGCAAATTTTACAACAGACACGGTCATCACAGGTGAATGGACATGCCTACATGTAGAATTAAGGTGCAATTACTCTGGATCCATAGCTGTGATTACTTTAAAGTCATGGATTGTTGTGAAATTAAATATGTCCTATTCATCCTTTTCATTTCAAGTCTTTTAATTAACTTCAGGCTTGAATAGGCTCGGATAGCCAGTCTGAGGACATAAACCTTAGAAAACATCCTGACACATGGGATGACTGTCATTTGTTTGACAGGCAAATAATGTGATTGATCAAATCAATCAATTAAAGGTTATAGTAGTTTCTCAATTAAGAGTTTCTGTCTATGTTTTAGTTTGCAGCTTCTAAAATGTGAAAATTTTGAACTTTTCTCTCACTGCCATTTGATAGACTGAATTCATTTGTCAAATAGTAAAACAACAAATTGTGCTTCTTATTTGTGTTTACTTTACATGACCATCTTTGTGATCTTTGGCATTTGTTTTAGGCTTTAGTCTTTGTTATAGACAGTATAATGTGAAAATACATTCCTTAATCTGGTCATTAATGAGTGCATTTTTACCTAGAGGCTGAAATGTAATGGTAATCTGATGCTCAAGTGGCCTTATCATTGTCTGACCTCAGTGTACCATAGCCTGAAAACGTTGTACTGCTGAGTACTTTTCGTCTATTTTACTCTGATTCAAGATGTTTTAATGGTTATCTGTCCCTCCATCAGGAGGCCAGCCCAGGATGAACGGCGACTCAGGTGCGGGAGTGGTGACGGCCCCTCCTCCCACCACAGCCCCTCACAAGGAGCGGTACTTTGACCGGGTGGACGAGAGCAGTCCAGAGTACCAGAGGGAGAGGAACATGGCGCCTGACCTGCGGCAGGACTTTAACATGATGGAGCAAAGAAAGAGGGTCTCCATGATACTACAGAGCCCGGTCAGTAGAACAAACGATATTTATTGTAGATAAAAAAAAAAAAAGCAGTGCTACTAATAGGTATAGTTCATTTGGAACCAGAATATTGAATGTAAACACACTGCTGTAGTTTACAGGAAGCTGTCTCTGCATCACATGATGGATCCAGTGTATTCTTCGTCAATAGTTTGTTTGTGATTCTGTCAAAGCACAGGACAGAGAGCAGCACTGTTTACAGGCCTATTGTTTGTAGGAAAGGCTGTGATCTGTCTGCGTCTGCACAGTGAGACCAGACGAGTGCACAGATTAGGTTTTACCGTCACGAGTTCCCAGCAGTGCAGATAGAAATGTTTAGTTTTTTCTATTTTATTTCTTCTGGATGACATTACTCTGATCAATGCACATGTCTGGTTCTCCATATTTTTAAATACACTTGATTTCTCATGTTCGTGTCTGTCTCAATGACCTTCAGGCATTCTGCGAGGAGCTGGAGACAATGATCCAGGATCAGCTGAAAAAGGGGAAGACGCCCACAAGCCTGCTGGCTCTGCAGCAGATCGCAGACTTCATGACCACCAGCATGCCTTCCATGTATCCCGCTGCACCGCAGGGAGGCATGGCGGCGCTCAACATGAGTAAGCACTGAACAGAATTTGTCGGCGTGACTTTTTGACCCCAGCCCTGCTATGTCTGTGCACACTGTGAGTAATGCAGCTTGTGCCTGAGTTAATTTCATAAGAGAGTCCAGTTGTTTTCAAGTAGGCTGATCACGTTCTGTGTGCAAAATAATGATGAGTAGGTTTTGGTATTTCTGTTTGAAGAACTGTATTTAGTCAGTTTTTGCTTCTGGCTTCAGTGTTGTTCTCCCGGTGTGACTTAATTTCTTCATGTCAGGTTTGGGGATGGTGACTCCGGTCAACGATCTGCGTGGATCGGACTCCATTTCTTACGACAAGGGCGAGAAGATTCTCCGCTGCAAGCTGGCTGCCTTCTATCGGCTCGCTGACTTGTTCGGCTGGTCTGAGCTCATTTACAACCACCTCACAGTAAGATCTTTTTTAATGTTTAATGATATCTACAATGCTAGATTTAATTAGTTCCCAGTGAAACTTTTACTGCACCTCTTCGGTTTTGTTCAGCCCCAAGCCAAGCTCAAATACCTTCAGGAGATTTTTTGAACTGTGTATTTTGTTAAACCAATAGCTATGACATTCAGCAGTATACATTCTTGAGCCAGTAATAATGGTGTTCGTGGATTAATGTAGTTTGTCTCCTTGCAGGTCCGGGTGAACTCAGACGAGGAGCGCTTCCTAATCGTTCCTTTTGGACTTCTTTACAGTGAAATCACTGCTTCCAGTTTGGTAGGAATCATTCCAGATATTGATGAATATGCCAAATCATATTTTTTAAGAATATACATGGTTGATTATATCATATACAAGTACTCCATCCATGCTGACATGATCTTGTATTATTTATTCAGCCACAAAAAGTAATTCAAGTACTGTTCTGATTATAAGACTACATATTTGGACAAAGGCTATACAGAGCAACATTATAATGGAATATTAATTGTATTTCCTAAAATAAAGATATTAAACACACCTGGAAAACAAATATCTGTTATTTTCAATCCTAGAAATGAGGAAACATTCGCACACCGTTAGCCGCCCGGTTTTGCCAAACTTCTCAGATGTTTCCTCATTACAGACAATTATATTTTCCAATGTGCTGTATTTAAGATGCTGCATTATAAAGGCTTCTGATGTTTGATTCATCAGCAAAATATCGTAATGTTTAGGCCGATATGTTATATTTGTATACAGCAGCAGTATGTGTGTATACAGTTCTGAGTGGCTCACCAAAATGTTTTTTTTTTTTTTTGAGATCTTTGTGTTCAAATTTCATTAAATAAGCGTCTTACTGATGTTTTGTGTTTTGAACTCTTAACTCCAGGTGAAGGTAAACCTTCAAGGCGAGATAGTCGACCGGGGTAGCACCAACCTTGGTGTCAACCAGGCCGGCTTCGTACTCCACTCTGCCATCTATGCTGCTCGGCCTGATGTCAAGTGTATTGTACACATACACACAGCAGCAGGTGCCGCGGTAAGTCGCATACGACTATTTTGCCTAAATCAAGCACAGACACATGAGAAATAACAATAAGTTGTTTGACCACATCCTTTTGTTTGCAGGTGTCGGCCATGAAATGTGGGCTGTTACCCATCTCACCAGAGGCGCTGTCCCTGGGTGAAGTGGCCTACCATGACTACCATGGCATACTGGTGGATGAGGAAGAATCTGGCCTTATACAGAAGAACCTGGGGTCTAGCAGCAAGGTGACTCACTGAGGATTTTTAAATGTGGAAGGGAAAAATGGTGCTTAATCAGCGTATCAATGTCTGTTTTAGGTCCTCATCCTCAGGAACCATGGCCTGGTGTCAGTAGGCGAAACGGTGGAGGAGGCTTTCTATTACATCCACAACCTGGTCACAGCCTGTGAAATTCAGGTAAGACACACACACACACACACACACACACACACACACACACACACACACACACACACACACACACACACACACACACACACACACACACACACACACACACACACACACACACACACACACACACACACACACACACACAGTTTCTCCCAATGAGCCATATTGACATTTGTCATAACAGTTTAAGCCTGGGAGTTCTGCTTGTAATATGTATTAATATATAAAACAGTTTTCCATTCAAGCGGTTGTTTTTGGCACCATGCATTTGTCTGTAGTTTCCATAGCGATGACCTTTGATCCTTGTCTCTCCACTTCTTTATATATGTGTCTCTTTCTTCTTCTTCCTGTCTGTGTTGTGGTTGATGTTTGTGTTCATGTACACACGTCTATTCCTTTTGTCCTGTCTGTGCTCTGGGTCCGTCTGCCTTTTGTTCTTCCTGTTTTCCAGGTGCGAACACTGGCAAGCGCTGGAGGCCCAGACAATCTGGTGATGCTGGACCCGAGGAAATACAAGTCACGCCCACGGGTCCCTGAGCCGGCTGGGGATGGCTCTGCCACACATCCCAAGTGGCAAGTCGGGGAGCAGGAGTTTGAGGCTCTCATGAGAATGCTTGACAATTTGGTAAGCATAAGGAGAGAAGATGATAATAATATATCGCCCCAATCTACTGAATATTTGAGGACTTATCTGCCCTGTCACTGCCCACTTTAGTCAGCAATGCCACGCCCCCTGTAGTTCATTGGGTTTAGATTTGAATCCTGCTTAAAAAAAAATTAAAATTGCCTTGTCTGTCCAAATCAACTGATCTTTGCAGTTTTGACTGCATTGATCACTCCGTATATTCCCCCAATTTCCACAATCTTTAAAATGTTTATTTTTCTTTGTCTCTTCATGAAAAATGTGCAGGTTACTCCAGACAGTCTGTAAAACTCTTCACAGTCAATCTAATTCAACCAGCTCTTTGCATATTTCTATACAAATTGATGGAATACTGTGTTCCTATTTTTTTCTGGACAGCTATCAGTACCTGAAGGTATTGGCAAAACACTATCCAAATCCACACTACACAAGAAATGTGGTTCACATGTTTAGGGTTTCAATACCAGATGATGTACTAGCTGCAGGGTTAAAAAAAATTTATTCCCAACACTGTTGAAAGCTTGGTTGAAGATGAAAAGTACACAATTCATCCAGTTATTTGCAAAGTGGTATTTATCCACCGTGTGTCAACACAAGCTGCTACTCATAGCTGTGAATGCCTGGAATGGAGCAGCTGTTAAATTCCCCTTTAAAACTGTTTTTGTTTTCATGCATATAGAACAATTGTGTTAGTTTGTGCCTTAAAACCAAACGATCCAAAAGCGCTTTCCTTTCTGATTTGTTTTATTTCCCACCTTTTTGTAGGGCTACAGAACGGGCTATCCTTACCGCTGCCCGGCATTGCGAGACAAAGGTAAAAAGTACAGTGATGCGGAGAACGCTTCCTCCGCCCACGGTGGTTACTCATACGGGGAAGACAGTGACTCAGGTGCTCGCTCCCCGCTGAAGCACAGCTTCCAGCGCGGCCAGCGCGACAAGACCCGCTGGCTCAATGCCGGTGGCCGCCCCGACGAGCCCTTCGAGGATGGGCCCGACGGCAGCAGCCCCAAGTCGAAGCCTAAGGTGTGGACGAACATAACACATGATCACGTCAAACCCTTGCTGCAGTCTCTCTCGTCCGGTGTCTGCGTGCCAAGCTGTATAACCAACTGCTTGGTCTGTGCCTACCTTATTGTTCATAGTATAGATTTTACAGCTACCTTGTTGGAAATGGGTAGGTGGTCGGCATCCTGATGGTTTGGGTACCGTGAAATTCATTGTAGGACGAGCTGAAGCGGTTGTTGTCTGAATCTTTAACATAATCGCCTGTCAACTAAAATGCTTTTGTGCCATCCTTTGGCCAACTCAGTGTAAGTTCAACTCACCTTAATCCAGCGAACTCTTCTCAATTCCCTTGTTTCGTAGTTGTAATAATTTGATGACTCTTGATGATTTTTTTCCCCCCTCTGGTCCCCTAACGCTTCATGATGCCAGGCCAGCTGCCCACTGCATGCCCCACTGCATGTGTAGTAGTGAAATGCATTGTTGGTGTTGATGTTTTTCCCAGAGGAGCGAGCAGCGGGGGGGTGTGGCATGAGTCCTCAAGTAGGCAGGTGAATGTGGCAAGACAAGGTGACGTTGCTGCTGGTCACTCGACTGCTCACCACCTTTAATGCACACTTTTAGGTTTGTCTTTGCATCTTGACGCTGGCTAACTTTGTTGCTTATAGACGAGTCGGGCCAAATGCCAAAGAGAGGAGAGAATATATTTATTAGAAAATTCAGTGGACAAAGCAGGAAGGTGGCATGTCTGGAAGAGTTCTTTTTTTCTCTATAGTGACAGGTACAATATGAGTATATCATCTATGTTTTACAACAAAGCAAAATGTCCATGGCAAGTTATGCAGCCTGCTTTTTTTTATTTTTTTTTATTTTTTTTTTATTCTTCAAACACTTGCAACTGTTCCCAGTTGTATGTTTGTGTTTCCTCTTTTATTTTTATTTTTCGTTCTGGTTTACACTTTATTCTGAAAGTGATTCCGTTGAACACCTCAAGGCCTGCATGAGTGGATTGAAAACAAAACAAAAGAAGAACCGTGAATTTTGATCTGACTTTTGAATTAATTATCTCCTGTTGGGAAAGTAGGAAATAATGTGTTGTGAGACTCTTTCTCAGTGAGTATATTGTGTTTACATGTTCATCTCATACCTCAAACCAACACCCACCCCCTTCAATCCAGCTATAACCATCCGAAATCCCCTCCTCATCGAGCTCCTGGTTTGGCAGCTAACCAGCCAATCTTGGAGTAAATGCAGGAATGAGGTCATGAGCTTACGCTTTCCACTGCGAGTAACATGCTTAGTCTCAAAAAAGTTTAAATATCTGCATGAAAATTTAATTTCTAGCTGCTGCTCATTCAGTTTGGTGCAAGAAAAGGGTGCAGACTTTTTTCTTTGAACATGCTGAGCATTACCAGGTTTACAAAAAATATTAAGGGTTATTTCTTCACTCTAAAAGAGGAACACATATTTTAGTAAGACAACAAAAGGTTTGATCCTCTGTGGGGGAGATTCTCAGTTAGTAGTTGTGTTGTGACTTCTTCCCCTCCCGTCCCAACACGGGCGAGTGTCTGGGTGTGTTTCTCTCTTATCTCTGTCGTCCTTGTTGTTGTGTATCAGCCTGGAAAATGACTTTGGTGATGCCAGCTCACCCCTCACTGCCACTTTCGCTTCGTAAGCCAGCCTCATCGTCTCGGTCAGCCACCCAACCACCCAGCCATCTCTCACTTCTCCCCTCACCTCTCGCCACCACCCAGCCCTCACTTCTCCCCATCTCCCTTTTACTCTCTAACATTTTGTTCTCATTCTGTGATGTTTTCAGTTGATCTTCACTGTGTGCCTTATGTTTTTTTTTTTTTTGAGTTTCAATTTAAATGGTATATCAATGATGATGACAAATTACCTATTGAAGAATTCAAATGTAGTGATAAGTCATTGCGTGTTACTCTTTAACCTTCAGTCTCTCCAACAATCATCTTTGTAAAAGGAGGAGGCCTCAAGTACATCTGAAGGATGTTGAAACATGTAATTAAGCCTACAGTTATGTCTTAAAGGCCACTTACGAAACCCTCAACATTGCTTTACTACATTGAGTCTTTAAAAAAAAAGATTTAGATCTGAAACTTTGACTCATTTCTCTAATATATTCATAACTAAGATATATACTTTTTGCCTATACGATATTGGGTATTTTTTTTTTAGAAGTGTTTGTTTCTCCGGGTTACCTGTGATACAAGAGGTTTATCTGTGAGTTTCTGATGTTTCAGTCACTACTTGTGAATAAATAAATCAGCCATACAGAGCAAATCTTCATCTGCGGTTACACGAGGATAATATATACGTTGATGTAAATGTCTTTAAGTAGAAAGCCCTCTCCTGAATTGAATAAAATGTTAATAGAAGCTGTATATCTTTTCCTAATTGTGCATCATCATCATTGGTTCACTTTTACCATTCAGACCTTTTTACAATCATCCAATTTTGTCAGTTTCAGTTCAGCATGATTCTTTGTGTTGTGAAGCCTGAATAGTTTTTGTCTGACTATCATTTTGTGCTTGAGATTATATATCATCCTGTGCCTCTGATCGTAGCTGCTTTTTGACACTTTACGTGGTGTTTACAGTGGACAAAGGAGGATGGGCTCCGCCAGGCTGCTGTAGCCAATCAGTTCATCCCAATGAACACCAACCCTAAGGAGGTTTTGGAAATGAGGAATAAGGTAACAAGACTTCTGTTTTTTCTTCCACTTTGTTTCCAGAGCCGTTGTAGTGCCCCTCTCTGTGTAATTACCTCAGTTATTGCACTGGACGCCACCGCAGAAGCGGATATACCAATTAATTTGAGACAAAAATCCAGATTAGTTAATGATTCAAGTCATCTCTAAATGGCGGAACACAAATACACAGCTGAGGTCTCTACTGGAGAAAGAAAATATCCAATTAGATTAGACAGAGCATCACAATCAAGGCTTTAACTACAAGTCCCAAAGTTATTAGATACTGTTGACAGGCTACATAGTTGTTTCAGCAGGAGGAGTTTTGAACATATGTATATAAATTTCTATGTTGTTTCAGATCCGTGAGCAGAACCTGCAGGACATAAAAACTGCGGGCCCCCAGTCTCAGGTTCTGTGTGCCAGCTCTGTGGCGGATCGCAGCTTCAACCAGGTCAGTGTTAAAGCCTGCCATATAAATATTCTGCAGCCCCCAGCTATCCTGACACCTGGAGATGATTATGTTTGTTGTGCAGTTGAAGGTTTTACTGAAATGTTTTGTATTCACACAAGTAAAAAAAAAAAATATATATATTTTTCAGAGCTAAAAATACACATTTTAATAACTTTCTTCCTCCTATATTAAAGTCGTCACAAGTTTGTGCTAGGATACACTATTTTCAACAATTTCCTGATTAGTTTTTTTTTTTTATCATTACATTTTATCATACATGTTGTGACTTAAGCTTGATATCATGAAAGGGGAGAATCAACGTAAACACATATATTAACAGGTTAAATGCAAAGTTATTTATTTCTCACTGTAGTTTAACGAAAAAGAAAATCTGACACATCAGAGTTAAACTTTAAACTGGTAGATTGAAGGACATCCAGCAAAAAGTGAAATATAATAATATAACAGGTAGGAAGCCATGTAACTGGCTTTGACTCGCTACTTTTTTACACTATACGACACACAAGATGCAGCAAAAAAATCAAATGTGGTAATGTATGATCAAACAAAGCCGCCAATGCTCTTTTTTCCTCTCTGTCCCCCTCTCTCCCCTTGCAGGGGAGCTAATCGGGATCTGGTTTTAAGTTTTTAAGTAGCAGGTCACAGGCCAGCGGCTGTTTCTTCTGCCATTTAATTTGGGTTACTTCCACAGCAACCTTTAAAAAATCCTAGCATTGAGAGCTGACATATAAATTACTCATGCACATATAATAAAAGAAGCCTGCTGAGGGCAGCTTGAATTTATTTCACTGGTCCAACATGGAAATACACTGCAATAGCTGTTATATCAGAGGAGGCTTCCCTTCTAAACAACTGCCAAGTCCTGATGGAGTCAATAATTTGACTTAATTGACACAAGTATTTCACAACGCTACAATTTACTACAGGATTTTCCTGAAATCTCATGATTAAAAAAGAAACAATGCAATAAATATATATTTTAATGAAAACTTATCTCAGAAAAACCTTCATTTTTTTGGTGTGTGAATGCAGAATGCTTTTAATCTGAAATCCAAACCAAATGTCCTCACATATTCTCTTCAGGTCTGGAGTTTACCCATGCTGATACAATGTGTGAATATTTTGCTTGAACTTGATCTGGACACTGAGCTGTAATGAAAGGAGCTGATTGGAAAGAAAATTGGAAATCTTTTTACTTTGAACTGATTTGATGTCAATTCCCATAAAATTGGACCAAAGAAAAGTTGTCCTCCGTGTGGTTTACGAGAGCATGGGGTGACTTTGTAACTGTGACGTTATTCTTTGGCCACAGAGGTTGTCATTGTGGCAGGTGAGTAGTATGTGGTGAGCGAGGTAAACTCTCTGCTCTCCAAATGTTCCATCTACCAGCTCCAGCTGTGTCCATATTCATATTCATACATTGCTTTAACTTTTTTTTTTGTTTTTAGTTCTTTTGGATAAGGGCAAATTCCTAAGTTGTTCTAAATCACAACATTTGCAAGCTGGTTATTTTGGTACACTGAAAAACAGGCATTACAATCTCAATCCCAGTCATATAGTTTCTGTTTCCTTTCTGCATGTGCTATTTTACAGTTATTGGAAAATACAAAATAAAGATCATGCTTGGAGATATCTTTGTTTTGTTGTCTGTTTGCATGGATCACCCTTGCATCGCTGAAGAGCTCAGTCTTCAGCAGGTTGTGACTAAACACTTCTTCTTCAAGGGTATATGAGAACTGTAGCTCCAGATTCAATAGAAAGAAATAGAATATAACATACTTTATTAATCCTGGAGAGAAATTCATCCATCCATCTTCTATACTCTTGAATCCTGTGTATGGTTGCAGGGTGCTCGAGCCAATCCCAGCTTATCCTGGGTGAGGGCAGGATACACCCCAAGGGACAGTTTAGCCTATGAGCTGCGAGCTTTCTATGTTTGTGTAAAACCAGAGAATATTCCTGCTGAGACACCAGGATCAGCCTCACAAGGGCAGATTATAACCAGGCTAGAAGTTATTCTTTAGGCTGGGTAATGAACAGTTTTGTATGACTATAAGTTCTCAGTCCATCAATGTGATGAAGATACTGTACAGCGCCCCCTTGTGTGGGTGGATTGGTGCTACAGTGCATGCTGGCTGCAATGCTGTCCACAATGCCACGCCTCATTCGAGGCCCATCTCTATTTGCATGCATCTGTGTCTGTGATTTGTTCCGTGTGTATGAATGCAGAGGTGGAAAGTCACAAAGCAAAAGTTCAGCTGTAATGTCGTTCACTAAATGAATACGACTACTTTTGAAAAGGCAGAATCATGGGAAAAGATGCTCTCTTGAGCTTTTTTGGGAGTTTCCCACTTTACTGCTTTTGTACCAGAGCAGTTTTGAATTCAAGCAGCCTCGTGGCTGTTTGAGTATCACTTGTACAATAGCACTTCCAGTGAAGTGAGATGTACTCTTTCCCCCTTTGTGTGTGCGTGTGTTTGTGAATGTCTGCGCACATTCACAGCTCCCCTGCAAGGCTGCTGGATCTGAATGATGCTGGTATCGTCGAGCTTGGTTGTGCCCCTCCCCTCACTGGGTTTACTATTGCAGGATGCCCCTCTGTCTGACTGTACAGACACTATTGATGGCCTCGATGTGTCCGAGGGGTCCTATAGCCCTGCTAAATCAATTAGAAAGGTACTTCCTGCTCCAATCTCCAATGTTTTTCCACCTGTACTTCACATCGCCCTCCAATCAATCCTTTGAGCCTGCACGCATCCACTTGATGGCCTTTGTAGATTATGTGTATAATAGTGCTAGAATATGGTCAGTCTGGAAAGTCCCGTGACTGAATCGGTTCAGTATGTTCATGTACATTCAGGCCCAGAGATGCAAACGAAGTAACATTTCTGTTACAACAGCTTGATGCTGATGGATGTTTAGTACGCTGTGCCGTGACTCTAAAGAATAGATTTGACCAAGTTTTTAAAGGACAGAGCAGTAGCATTGTGTTTGAATCTGGTGATGGTGGCATTCACTGCATGTCTCTGACAGTGTGTTTGTGAAATCCACTGACAATGACGCTTTCAGCACATAGTGACTGCAGTTTGTCAGTGCATGATGTTTATGAATATTTATTTCATCCCTATGATGCGCATTGTACACTGCAGGCTTTAATCGTGTCTGATACTCTCGGTCACATGCATCAGGCTTTATTGTAATATTTGAGAAAATGAACTGAATGATTGTACGTCAGCTCCAATGTTTTCTACTTCCCGCTGTAACATGGACACCGATTTCTAATCCCACTTAATATTCAAACATCGCAATGAAATCAAAACAGAATATGTATATGTACGTGTATATACACATTTGCTCACACTCACCCTTAAATATATAATCCTGCAAATTCAAAATTAGATATGCAAACATTTTAATAAGCATGAGCAGGATGCCATTTGTGATTAACCCTTTAGGCATATTTAGTACCTTCTGCATTTCTGCCTGGCAACAACAATCAGAAAATACAAACTCACCAGCCAATTATCTGTCTTAATTAGGGTCATTTTTATGAGTCAGAACACATCGTTGTGGGAGAGTAGCAATAAGTAATGTACAGGATGTGAGAAGGGTCTGTTAGAAACTCTTTGTGGAAATCCAGTAAGAAATATATCCTGTTTAGAAATTTTTCAAGTTATCAAAGGTGGAAAACAAATCTGATTTTGATTGGTTTTGCTCTTTCAATCAAAGGTGATTTTATGGAAATAACATATGAGGGTAAATCCTTCTTTCTCTCAATAATATGTTAAAGAAGAGAGACAGGTTTGAGGATGGCAGGTTTCAAAAAGACGTTTTATAACGGAGCAAGGAATGAAACTGATTGAGATCAAATTAACGTTTTGAAACTTCATTTTGTTTTGTTTAAAAATATATTCTAATTTAGAAAAATGAAATGCATCCTAATACTATAATAACTGAACCAGTAGCAGAGTCTTCATTCAGCTTTAACTTTCAGAAGAAATTCTCCAACGTTCACCCGTCGCAAAATGTCATTTATTGCTATCGGTTATTGACAACTCTTTATATTATTTATTTTACAAACACAGGAAATGTGACATTCAACCAAAATGTACTACTTGTTGTGAGGCAAATGGTGGGCTGCAAGACTTTCTAGTTATTTCTACGAGTCTTTCTCTTAATGGAGAGATCTGAGAGAGATGAGTGCTCTACTTTATTCATTTTAATTACTTAAATTCTTATTTTTAGTTTTTTCTTTTTTTTTCCACAAAAAAGCAAGCAAAAATTTACTTCTTTATTTTTTCATTTCTATTTATTATTTGCTTTGTTCTGATGAAGTAGTTTTTATTTCTACTGGACGAGTGGAAGGGGGAGAACCTTGTGTGTCTCTTCTTCCCTCCCAGAAAAATCACATTCTGCACATTTTTATTTATCTATATAATTTTTTTAATTTAGAAGGCTCTCTGACAGCCTCTCACAGTTTTTACACTTGTTCTGAAATGTTACATTTCTTCAACTATGGATGACATTTCTGCTTATATTGTATTAGACTTGTGAATGTAAACAAGCCGCCTCATTTCTGCTGAACACATTTCAAACCAGTTGCTCATAAAAAGGGATAGATATGCCTTCATGGAGTGAAACCCGTCTTCCCCTGATGTTCTTTATTCTCTCTGTGTGTCCTGAAGGGCGAGCTCGTCACTGCATCCAAGGCCATCATCGAGAAGGAGTACCAGCCCAAAGTTATTGTCAGCAAGCAGGGACCGAACCCGTTCACAAAACTGACCGACCAGGAGCTGGAGGAGTACCGCAGAGAGGTGGAGGAGAAACAGAAAGGACCTGAAGGTAAATGTGATGAGTGATGTACATGAAATGGATTTTATTTAGTCAAATATTAAAAAAACAAAGGGTTGTTTCCTGCACAAGGATGTAAAGACTTAGTGATATTGACATTGGCCAGACTGATGTTATCTCTCCATACCTACACACACTTGCACATGGATCCTCAGTGCAGGGACGAGACGATTGTAGCGCCCCCAGTGTTTCCAATCCAGAGCCGGTAATGCTGCCAAAGGCTGAAGCTTCACGTTCCCCAGCAGACTCCCCCAGCTTCAAGAAAGGCCCGTCTGCGGGGACCACAGCAGCCAGTGAGGAGGCCTCCCCCTCTCCTGCCGTGTCGGGTGAAGCAGGGCAGAGCAGTGCCGACACTGCCAGGACGGACGCAGATGACGTTTTTTCTGCCACAGACGAGGTTTTTTCCGCCCCGGATTCTCCGCAAAAGGAGTTCCACTGTGCCGTGGTGCGAGCCCTCTGCAAGGAGCCGTCAGTGGTAGAGGCAGCAGAGGCAGGTCAGGCTCCAGGTACACCAGATGAGGCGGAGTCTCGCCTTCCACTTCTCTCCTCCTCCCCCTGCTCAGCCTTGGCCCGTCTTATTGCCCACTGGGAGTCTGGGACCCCCTCCTGCCTGCTGTGTTCTTCCCCCCCCCCCCCCCCCCCCCCCCCCCCCTGAGGGTTTGGAGCCTGCTGCCATTGTTTTAGCACATGCAAGCACCCTCCACACCCACAGTTTTACACTCTGCGGCCTGTGATTGATTCTTCATTTGACCCCTCTTCCCTTGTCTCTGATGTCTTGTCCAAAGGCATCCGAGCTCTGGCAGATCAGAAACTATTTCTGCAGTTTGATTGGACGAAACGCTGAGGAGATATGACACTTTGCTTCTAAAGTCGCAGTCACTTTAAGGTTTAAACCCACCAAAATGAAAATGCGTTTGCTTTGAGGTGGTGTGCTAACTCTTACGGGTCTGATCTCAGTCATCCAATCAGAGCCTCCCATGTGTGGAACACAAACGTTGGTCCTTCTTTACCTGCTAATTTGTCTTCTGTTGAATCTCTGTTGGTGTCGACTCTCCCTCTCGTGCTTCTGACTAATTTCCATGAAACTCAATGACTTTAATCGGGTGTTTGGGGTGTTTGAAGGTTGATTTGTTGGGATCTGTTGGAATAGCTCCCTGCGTTCTCCTGATTAAAGCCTAAAACCTCCCATGTTTGGCTTTTTGTGTTGCCTTTCCTGCGATGGGAGTGTTGTGAATTTTAACACATGAAATGATCACAATTTCAGGTAGAAAAGGACTCGATTATAGATCACTTCTGTCCTGCTTATTGCAAGGTTCTTTTTTTTTTTTGGATTGAAAATATTTTCACCTCCGCTGCTTTTATTTTAGATGCAGAGCAACAAATGGAGTCCGAGGAGGAGCCCAAAGCGCTGAAACCCACCTCCACACCGCCCAGCACCCCAGTCCGAGCAGAAGAAGGTACGCTACTCCGACACACTGGACCCCACTGATCTCGTTCTGCTCGGTTCAGCATGGGTTTCTCTAGTCCTCCCTCTGGACGGGTCGGACATTTCTAAAGAATGCAGAGGCTCCTGCCTGTCCACCTGCCTGTCTGTTGCTGTTGTGGCCTTTTTAATAATACTACTACAAGTGTTGTGCTGTGTTTTCTGTAATAACAGGCCAAGAGGTTTTTGTTTTTTTCTTTAACTAGATCTAATTCACTTTAGGAGCAACAGTAAATACTAAAGTGTTTTAGTCTTGTAAGAATCAACATCAGGATATAGTTTGAAAAGACCGTAATATATATATATATATATATTTGACAATAACTTAAAATACTACAGTCCAAATGTTATTTTAATTTTCTCCCTCTTGGTCTTTATTACTATTGGATTACACCTTTGTCAGCAGTATCATTCACCATGATACTAGAGCTGCTATCAGAGAGTTAGAATTAGCTCTTTCCTTTTTAATAAATTGTAAATTGCCTTTTACTAGCTGCGTTTATCAGGAGCAGTCGGCAAAGAGTTCAATGGCTTTGATCGCAGGTGTAATCTAATACCAGAGATGTTTATTTTTTAACATCTGTACAGTATCTTCTGTGCCCCTTCACTTCCATTTGCCATCTTTTTGGGGTCTACTAAGAATGGTACCTGGCCATTCTTCTCCTTTTTTTTTTTTTATCTTCTGGTGTTTTCTTTCACATTTTATTTTCCTTTTATTTAATTTAACACTGTGCCCGTGGTTTGATCTGCATAGACATTTGTTTCTACTTGTGCTTTTTCTTCTTTGTGGCTGCGATTACAATCAGGAGATGGAAATACAAAAGAGTACCTGTTGCCATAGTAAGTATGTACTGTTCCACCTCCTCACCTCCCTCCTAATTATCTGTCACCCTCCACGTCTGCGTTCGATCATCTTATCCGTTTTCCCGTGCATGGCTTCCCGAGCAGAGCCGCTGTATGGTTTTGAACTAACCCGTTCGCCGGGATCCAGGACTTTTCTCTTGGTTCTCTAAACTCGTCTTGAGTCTTTCACCTCGGGTTACTGGGGGCTATTTCAGAGATCCTCAATCATCAGTTTAGGAAAATTACATTAATATTACCAGGCATAGAATGAATTTGTTAGTTTGCACATTTGTGTGCATAGTTTCTATTCCTTTTACCTAAGTTGTATATTTCAATCTAATTTCTGCTGGAACATAAAATAAAAAAAAATGGAGGACTCTGAAGTAAACCTCACAACCTGTTTAATCTTTCACATTAGACCAACTCTTCTCCTCCTGCCAGCTCTTCACTACCAAAAGAAGCAACCCCTCTCGCACATGTTCTAAATGTGATCTGACTGTTTATTTCTGTCTCATGGAAACATCAGGTAATGTTCTGAAATGTCTTGGATGTTGTTTGTCTTCCAGACGAGTCCTTTACCAGGTACTTATGGTATATTCTCTGTGTGGCTTTCTCAACCAACCGGCTGCTGTTGGGGTTTTTTGTTTTTTTTGGGGGGGTTCTCCAGCTTCTAACTTGGTTGAAGCCCGAAGCTTGGCTGTCTGGTGTTTGAACAACACGGACGTTTGAAACGAACACCAAACTCATCTCTGCTCCATTGAGACATGAGACATGTCAAATGAGGATTGATAGATGTGGTTTTATGCTGGTCCCTCCTGCATGTCAGTGGTGTTTAATAAAACTCGTGGATCCTCTTCTGACTGCGCTTGTAACAGTGTTTTGATGCTGCTTGTGGTGCTGATCAGTCGGTGTGGACTGATCCAGACTTTCTGGCTGCAGCTTTGGAGCTGGGAGTATTTTTTTTTATTTTATTTATGATTCTCGCATCAAAGTCCTCGAAATCAAAGCTTTTGCCTTTAACAAAGTACAGTGGATGTGCTTGCAACTTTAAAGATAGAAAATCATAATAGAACATCTGCAGCTAGTTTTCTATACTCCCAACATCTGGATTAAAAATTAAATGCACTACTGCACTCACTGCTGATAACTCAAGACTTATTGCTTTCTGAGAGCTGCTCCAGTGTGGAATTAATTAAACTTTATATAACTTATAATAATGTACACTCACTGTTGTGGCCTGGAGCTTTTTTTTTTTGGGTGGGGGGGACAAAAAAAAAAGTGTTCTTATTCATATTGTTCTGTTTGTACACAGGGTACAAATGAACATGGGAACTGCACTCATTAAGTTTTCCCTGTTGAGATGAAGGTAAAACTAATCATGCTGTGGATGAAATGCCTCAAATAATGTCACAGATTTTCTGTTGCGGTTGTCTGACCTAATGTTGAAAATGAAACAAGATTTTTTTTTATTTTTTTTTTTTAATCCAGTTTCATCTCAAGTTTTATAGTCTCTGTTCTTGGTCACACTTTTTGAGCTGTAACTCAAAGCAGATTCAACTTTTTTTTTTTTTGAACTACATACACAATTGAAGCGATTATGGAGACGATGCCCTCACTTCATTCACAGTTGAAAAGCGAGACGATGATTTGTGTCACTGAAAAGAGGCTGTGCTGTCGATGAGTCACCGTGTGAATTAATGCTGTTGAACAGTTACTGTTTCTTTATAATGGTACATCTACTTGTTAGTCAACTTTAGGCAAAGTCAAAGTAGCTGTACTTAGTTGTACTTGCATGAGTACATGTTGGTGTGGCTTCTTTCTAAGCTTAAGGTTCAGAGTTCTATGTGAGTTTTGATATTTTTACTGGAGTGTGTTTTATGTACTTCTCTTCGTCAGCAGTGTTTTTGTTTGTTAGTGTTTTGTGCTTAAAGGCTTTTCCTGGCGGGAGAACACAAAGTCTGCGGTGTTGTTGGGCTGACTTGTATTCGTCAGTGTCATTATATATCTGAGTGGTTGTTGTTGTGTGGCTCCTGCAGCGATGACATGATGCTTCTGCAGCGTAACCAGTAGTTGATTGGTTAATTTTCGCCGTCGCGTAACGTCGGCAGCGCAAATCCGTCACGTTCATCCTCCCAGGTCAATAACGCTCTCTCTCTCCACTCCCCCCCTCCCCCCAACAGAATCCTTGCCCGAGCAAACCTTTAAGGACGAGAGTGACGCAGCCACCCTGAGACAGACCCTTCCAGACCTAACACCCGACGACCCCTCCGACGCTCCGGCGCTTCCCGCTGAAGACTCCGCCCCCGAAGCTGCAGACGCAGCCCCCGAAGCTGCAGACGCAGCCGAGGGGGAGGAGGCCGCCGAGGCTGCCGCCGCCGCCGCCGGCGAGCAGGAGGGCGACGAGTCCCCCAGCAAATCGCCCTCCAAAAAGAAAAAGAAGTTCCGTACTCCTTCCTTCTTGAAGAAAAACAAAAAAAAGAGCGAGTCCTGAACTGGATTGTGTTGGATGGGTCCTCCTCGGCGCTGGCCTCTGCCTCTTTTCATTTTCGCTCCGTGTCCGTTATCATCGCACCCTTCTAGCGAGCCGCAGCTACACGCCATTATGCTTTTTGTTGTTTTGATATCATATGTTGCTAGCTTATTAACCTCCCCCCCCCTCCCTCGCTAGTGTGTGCCAACTTTGTACACAGTGTAAAAATGATTGCATAAAGGTTTTTAATTATTCGAGGCTCTGAGTTGTGAATGAGTGATGCATTCGGTCTTGTCCACTCCATCTGACCTTTAATGCATGTCAGTTATTTAGTCCACACGTGCGCTGTGAGGTTTTAGGCTGTTATCCTGTTTTGTTTTGTTTTTTTTATCTTTAAGTATTACTAAACCATATAACCACTAGAATGTATTGGGATTGTATCAAAGTACTTCAAAAGTGTCTTTAAAAAAAAAAAAGAAAAAAACACTAATTTGGAAGGAAAACCTTGTAAAATCTGACATCTACAAATTGTACCCCTGAAGCTGTGCACCCATCTAAATTACATGTCGGCAGACCCAAGAAAGCCACAGCTGCTTTACTTTTAATGGATAATTCACTCACATGGAACCTGTCATTGATACAGTGTTTTTATTAAAACATTTATTCATGAAATCTTTTATCACATTTGAATTCTTGTCAACCTTTTTTTTTTTTTTTTTTTTTTTTTTTTTTTTTCTGAGCTCCTCATCTTTTTCCTACGAGCAGCTCACACGGCCAGGCATGCTGCAAAGTGCTTTAAGGGTAGATTGGTTGATTCATTAAAAGACGATAGAGGTGCTGCAGACCTGCAGAGGATGATCATGGTGTTGTATAGCTCACAGATGCAAGATGAAGTAATGTATTTTCTACTGACTGTAAGTCTTTACTATGAAGGAATGTGTAAACAACAGAACAAGCCCTGTGTGTGTGTTTTTTTTTCCAGTTATCATTTCAGCTTTTTTTTTGTTTTGTTTTTGTCTTTCAAACTTACTTTTTTTTGTGTGTAATTTGTGATTTCTTTGCTTCTTCTCATGCAGTTGATTGAGCCACGAGAGAGCATTGTGAACTTCCTTTATTTTGTTGGATTTATATAAACCACTTTGGAACTCATGGTTTCAGTCAGTCACAGACGGGTGCAGTTGGTATTAAACATGTAAATGACAATGTTATGACAGCAACCTTTTGTCAGAACCCCTCCGCTTGGGACTTTCCTGTGTAAAATGTTTAGCGATTATACTTCGGCCACTGAATACTTTTGTGTTTCCAGTTTGTACACTGGAGGAGCAGTTCTCTCTTGTCACGGCACCGTGATGAACAGATTGCAAACGATGCTGCAGGGCATTAACACTGAGGACAAATAACTTGCTTTGCTAAACTCGTCTTCATCCGGTTTTCATAAAAAAGTTAGTAATCACGCTCTACTAACACGTGAACCTGCTCCCTAGAACTCTTGATCCCAATGAAGAAAGTCATTGTCTGTTCCAGAGACCAAATCAACCACAAAATGAGTGAGACTTAGAGCTTAAAGAATCGCTGTGAATTGTTCTTTTGTTTTTTCTTTGAACATAGTCAAACAATTAGCATTGGGATCAAATGTGGTTATTCGGAAGTCATCTTGTCTACCCTAGAGAGGAGTTTTACCTTATCCAAGATGCTTATCGAACCGTTTTTCTTTTCTTTCTTTTTTTTCTTTTGTGCGGTTGGTTTCCTCAGAGCAGAACATTGATACTGAAGGACTGCATGGGAGGAGTGAACTGTCTTCTGTCCTATAAATGACTGTAACAACCCCTCATGTGTCACTTTTAATTTTTTAATTTTTAATTTTAGCTTTACTGTGCTGATAACAATGCTAAAGTCCTTATAGTCATCTCAGTCTCATGTTTTGGGGGGTAAAGCCTCACAACTATGCCGATGTGTATTCTGTTTGAACTTCCAAGTTAAATGTGTCGTCATTATACCATGAACAATCTTAATACTTCACCTCTCTTTTCTCGTGGTTCTGCCTCTTTTACAGCCATGAATAAATAACACTACCTTAAAAGAAGTGGTTTGTGGTTATTTACAGAACATTCCAACACATATAGTGATATTGTAAATCAGTGGGTTTGGTTTTTTGTACCCAGAGGAAACTCATGCACACATTGGGGGGGAACATGCAAACTCCACACAGACGTGCCTGGTTGGTATTTGAACCCACTTCGCTGTTGGGTGAAGATCATTCATCCTTTTTTTTTTACTTTGTTTATTTTATTATTGTGTTCAAAATAAGTAAAGAAAGGATGTTTATTTATTGGACTTCTGACATGCTGCGGTGCATTAAATCAAAGCCATTCCTCGATAATCAACGTCACCATTTATTGCCACTCGCGCCATCACTGTTTACATGTACAATCATCCACTAAACTACCACATATTCCGCATTATCAATACAACTATGAAGTGTCGGTCCTCCAGGGTCCCGTGAATCCGCCAGGGGGCGATGCAGGGCACTTACCACCGGAAACAGTTCCCCGGCTCTGCACGCTCAGTAAAACAACGTGGAGAGTCAAACATGGGAATATAACTTAATTCATCTTTAAGCGATCTTTTTGGGCTCATGGTCTATTACGAGGGGATTTAATAACGTGTCTGCAGGAGGCCGCTGAAGGTAAATTGTTAGTCATGATCGTATAAGTTTGTTTACGGTATAAATGTATGTTGTGGCACCAGGCGCATATTATTACTCGCAGAAATGCTGAATCTGTTCCTCTCCCGTGTTACAGATGGGGAAGGTACCCAAAAAGAGGAGCCTTGCTGACAAAGTCCGCAAGACCAAAACCTCCACGGAGATCAAGAACAACCCCTTCGAGGTGAAGATCAACAGGAAGAAGTTTGATGTTTTGGGGAGAAAATCCAAGCATGATGTGGGTCTGCCTGGAGTGTCTCGGTCCAAAGCCATCACCAAGGTATGTGGAGGGACTTCTAAAAGTGATCAAATATCAACTGCGTGTGCAAACTGTCATTTGGACATTGAAACACTTGTGTGTGATTACAGAATTATACATGATGGGATAAAACATTTGTTTTTATACTGTAAATAAAATCAGCCATCACACAGAAGGCAAAATTAAATGGCATACACTAACTATATTGAGTACAATTTTTATTCATTGCAGATTCTTTTATACACTAATGCAGTGCTCCAACTATAGAGGGCCTAGCTTTTCTGTTAAATAACACCTTTATTAAGTTAACTTAACTGGCTTCGGGGTCCAAACTGTCAAAGATTTAAGTTCTATCGATCCATCCATCCATCACTAATTAACCTCACGTGCATGTTTTTGTACTGTGAGATGAAGCCGGCGTATCCAAAACCCTTGTTCCTATTTGAAGGCTTACATTAAATCTGTCTAATTGAGGTTTGAATAAGTATGTGTATGTTCTGGTAACATATAATACAAGGCAGAAATTGTTGGTGCTGTGGCACCAACTCTGCAGCCTTCGGTCACAGCTCTCAATTCATTTAACACTATCTGTGCTGTGAAGCCCAGAGCTCACAGTATCCTGCTGGAGGAGGGATTTTCTGCAGGAGTGACTGAGAGGTTTGTCGGAACAAAGGGAACTGACAAAAGTGTGTTGGGGGGGAAAAAAAAGTGAAATCCTTGTCTTTACTGCAGTTTGACTTTTTATTTTTCTTTGTGTGTGAGCGAACCTGAACCAAACTGGTTTTATCGTCAGAAAGTTGTTGCGCGTCTGAGAGACAAATATAGATTTTAGGTAAATTTTCATTATTTTCTTTAATCTGCAGAGAAAAGAAACGCTCCTGAAGGAGTACAAACAGAAGAGCAAATCCAGTAAATTCATTGACAGACGGTTTGGAGAGTATGACACCAAGATGGCACCAGAGGACAAGATCCTGCAGAGGTTTGCGATGGAGAGGCAGGTTAGTGACGTAGTGACGCTTCCCTGGTACGACAAATACATCTATGTGTAGGTACAGAACTGCTCTTAAGCTTCTCTTTGTGTGGTGTTCTAGCGTACTCATGACAAGAAGGACGTTTTTAACCTGAACGAGGAGGAAGAGCTGACTCATTTTGGCCAGTCACTGGCCGAAATGGAAAACTTCAATGACTCGGTGAACAGTGACGAGGAAACGGAAGAGAAAGGTCTTTTGTCAGGTGAGTTTGAACACAATTTTTATTTTATTTTTCTCTTTATACCCAGAGAATATGTTCCATATTCTGTGTCTGTATTTTACCCTTGCAAACCACAGTTTTTTTTCTTTGATTAAAACATCTTTTTTTTTTTTTAAATGTATTTTTTATGTATTTATACTATCTGTTTTTAAGGAATGAAATCATCTTTGCCGCATTTTTTTCATGTTTTATTTCCACCTTTTTTTTTTTTTCTTTTAAAGTAAAAATTCTAGCCGACAGTGCTGGCACGTCTTCGTGACAATATTTGTCTTTCTCATGCAGCCGAGTTGACGGCGTCCCACTTTGGAGGAGGAGGGGGGCTGCTGAAGAAGAGGGGACCGGGGGAACAGGAGGCGGAGGGAGGCCAGCGGGCCAAATCCAGACAGGAACTCATCGAGGAGCTCATCCAGAAATCCAGGCAGGAGAAGGTGATCTGGAAACGCACTCCTTGATTAGTCTGTGGGGCAGTAATAACTGAGAGGGCTGTGTTCACTTCCACCGAAGTCGTGACCTGAAAAGAGCGTGACAACGATTGAGAAGTTCAGTTTTTATGTTTGAACTCATTACAAAGCGTTCTTGTGTCGTTTCGCCGACTGACCGCTGCAGTGAGATTGCAGAGCAGGTGCGGCGCAGGTGACTGATGTTTGCGGTTTTTTTCCCCAGAGGGAACGGCAGGTGCAGAAAGAGGAGGCGCAGGAGCTGACGGACAAGCTGGATCAGGAGTGGAGGAGCATTCAGGCGCTGATGGTGAAAAAGACGCCCAAAGCTGCAGACACCGAGAAAAAAGAGGAGAAACCCAAAGTAAGGAAACAGTCTTCACTCTGCAAAGTGTTTGTGTACTTTCCCCCCTGCCGTTACTGACAAAGTCTCGTCTTCCATTGGCGTCCTGCACATTCCTTAGGTGGACGAATACGACATGATGGTCAGGGAGCTCGGCTTTGAGATGAAGGCTCAGCCCTCAGAGAAGATGAAAACCCCAGAGGAGCTTGCCAAGGAACAGAGAGAGAAGCTACAGAAACTTGAGGTGTGCTGACAGGGCAGAAAGCTGCATCTTGTGATTTAGCATTTGATTTTATTTTTATTTATTTATTTTTTAATGTATGTAATGGATTACTCCACTGATGTTTCTGCAGGCTGATCGGCTGAGGAGGATGATGGGAGATGAAGGCGGGGCGAGCACACACAGTCAAATCCACATGTCTGCTGATGACCTCAATGACGGTTTCATCCTGGATAAACATGACAAGAAGACCCTGGCTTACCAAGTATGGGATGAAAGATTTGTAGTTTAGAGATGTAGCAAAATTCTATTTTTGTTCATGTCGTCTTTTGTAAGACTTTTATCTAATGAAGGGCTGCGACACAAAATATTCCATCGCGATGCAATTTTGCCTCCAATCTACATAAAGCCGCTCTGGGTAACCATGACGACGCTCAAGGGTCCAGTACTGATCAAACTTACTTTGCAGATCCAAAAACCTTCGAGTTCAACCCGGAACTCCTCTTGTTAACTTTCATGGTCTGTTGTTTCTCCAGTAGTTTGATTTGCTTGTGTTGATTCTTTTCTGTTTGCAGGATGGAAAATGGAGCCTTGAAGAGGAGTTTGAGGGAGATGAAGATGGAGGCGGTGACGGCGATGAGGATCAGGAATCTGAGGAGGAAGATGAAAATGACAACGAAGAAGAAGGAGAAGATGAAGACGGAGAGGAGGAGGAGGAGGAGGGGGAGGAGGGGGGAAGTAGCAATGAAGAAGAAGAAGAAGATGGTCACTCAGACCTGGACTCTGAAGACGAAAGTGAGAATGAGGAGAGAAAAGAGGAGGAAGAGGAGGAAGACACTGGTGCCAAAGCGACGAAGAGTCTCACTAAAGAGGAGCTGAAAGCTCAGCAGGAAGCAGCCAAAGCTGAGCTCCCGTACACGTTCACTGGTATTTACACTCGTTCCTAAACAGACTTTTAAAAAATAGAAAGCTGTCATTTTTCTTTAAAGGTCTTTTCATCACTACTTTACATCATTTTCTTTTTTGCTTGTAAAGTAAATTAATGAAACTGGGTTAATATTTATCTTCCTGCTTCTTCCTCCTGTAGCTCCCGAAAGCTTCGATGACCTGAAAGATCTGCTTCACGGTCACACCCCTGACAACCAGCGCCTCATTGTGGCCAGGACTCAGAAATGCAACCACCCGAGTTTGGCTGTTGGCAACAAGCTCAAACTGCAGGTACAAGAACTTCAGGGATTATTCTGTAAGCATGCTGCTCGCAGGAGCGGCTTAATCCTGTTTTATTTTTCTAAACTAGGTTTCAGCTCTTAATTCTATTACTCGGTTTGCTTTTGTTCTTTTCATTTACTGCATACATTTCTACATTACTGCTATGAGGAACGATATTTCTCTGTGATTTTCAAATGACGATAAAACTTCACTTTTCTCCGTGGCAGAAACTGTTTGGCTTTCTGCTGGAGTACATTGGAGAGCTGGCCAACAGGAACCCACCTGAACTCACCACCGTGGACAAGCTCATACCGTCAGTTCAATTTCCTAAGGGAACATTACGTTTAAAAAAAAAAAAAAAAATCTAAACCTCGTTCGTCTTCTTTCTCTCTTTCTGTAGTGAGCTGTACACGCTTTGCCAGATGTTTCCAGACGCGGCCTGCAAAGCCATGCAAGGCATCCTGGGAGATGCTGCTCACAGCATGGAGGAAGTGATTGAGGTCAAAGGTCATGCCGCTTTCCCCACATTAGACATGGTATGTGTCGACTGCTCAGTGTCCGTCAGACTGCGTGGAGGTTTATTTTAAATAATGGCGAAAAATGGGAAACTCACTGTTCGCTTGCATCCTCGCCTCAGGAGTGAGACTTTTGTCCTTCGTGTGCTGCAGCTCGTTGCCTCGGTGCTCGTTGAACGCACGTTGTTTTTGTGTTTTCAGTTTGTGTACCTGAAGGTGACAGCCCTGCTGTTTCCTACCTCCGACTTCAGACATCCCGTTACGACTCCGGCGATGCTTTACATCAGCCAAGCCCTCACCAAGGTACACGCCCTCGTCAGTGTGTCCGTGGTATCAAATGTATTTGTCTGTTTGGACTTTTTTGTTTGTATTTTTTATTTATTTTTTTATTCTTTCAGTATTAATGCTGTAATAATCTCGTGTGTGTGTGTCTTGTCCGTTCCCAGTGCCCAGTGAGATCCTTACAGGACCTGACCTCCGGTCTGGCGCTGTGCTGCTTGGCAGTGGAGTACGTCTCCTTCTCAAAGCGCTTCTGTCCTGAACTCGTCACGTTTCTGACTGGGACGCTTCACCTGGCTGTGCAGGACAAAAGCTCTCTAGGTATCTAGTTATATATATCTATTTACTTTTCTGTGAGGCTAAAGTGCATTTTGGTGCCAGTGTCCTCTGGTGAATGGACACACATGGACCTGATTTACTGAGATTACAGACAAAGAACACTCAACAGATTACACTTTAATATTGCAAACAGGATTATTTGAACGATGTTTATATGGCTTGTTAATTTATTTCGATGTCATAGAGTTGAAAACAAGTTAAGGAGAAAGAAAACCCAGTATGGTCGATGATTTGTTGGAAATGAAATTCCATTCCTGGGAGCTGAAGAAATGTTTTTTACCACAAGAATAGCACACGTCTCTGCTAAAGCTTGAGCCAATCTACGGATTCCTTGAACTTGCATGCGACTCAACAATGCAAATGATTTCAGGTTTTGTATCTAATAAATAGATCTGTTATTATAAGCTCCTCCAGTTAGTTTGCACTTTCTGATGAAATAATTGACATTGATGAAGATAAATGCACTAAACTTGTTCTTTAGCTCGTCTATCAGATGTAATCTTCAGAATGCCTGCTCGCAGATCATCTCACACGTGTGTTTGCGTACAACGTCACCCCTTATAACACTCGTTTACCCTCGTCTTGCAGGTTACGCGGTGGTGCCGCCCTTCAAGTCATCAGGAAGGTACAGCGATGTGTTGGTGCCGTCGGTCTCCGAGTCCTGGAAGAGTTGGAGCAAGAAAAGTCTGGCGCTGTCTGCCACCCAGAACCTGGACCTGAGAAGTGACGCTGACAGAGATGACCACAGGTATGAAGAGGTTAGGCTTCAACGCTGACCAGGACGTCGTTGCTGTGTGTTGCCACGGCAACACCAATCGGAGCGAAAATCGAAGCGGAAAGTTCTCACTCTGAACTCGTGTCATGACAATCGCAGCATATTGGACACAGTTATACATACATAAGAAAAATATTCATCCATTCAGTTGAAGTACAAATATACATTTAAAAGTACCGATTATAATACAGAAGGTTTTAAAAAATATTCTCATGTACTAAAGAAAAAAGGACATTTTAATTTTATTGATACACCGTGCCTTTTACTAAAACCGTTTTCTGCTGTGGTGGCAGGGCTCACATTTTTACACACAAGAACTTTTGTCACTGATACACTATGTGAACACAGATACACCAGTATTATCATTAGAAACAGTTCATGATTCACTTTATATCCAAGAAACTAGTAATAACCTGACTGGGCTTTGTAAAAAAAACAAAACAAAAAAAAAACACATTTAATTTAGTTTCAAACGTTAATTTGAGAAAGAATTTTATTTTTGAATGGGAACAGGAAGTCTCTAGAAAAAGCACCAACAAAAGTGCAAATATGGTGAATTTCCCACCTCTGTCAATCACCAGGCACTGAGCCATAAGTTCTCCAAAAGTTGCATGTTCATCAGTTTTGAATGAGAGCTAATGAACAGTAACTGTCTGCACATTTTCTCGCTGTGTTACTTATTTAATTTATTCATATAGAGCTTATCCGAGGAATAAAAACAAAGTAAGTAGCACTGTAGGACTTTTTAAACGTGAAAAAATAAAGTCAATTTAAAAAGTAAGGACAACACAAAAAAGCAACCAAAGGATTAAATTGCTGAGCTTGGTTACACTCCGGCCACCTCTGGAAGATTAAAGCCGCATCAGGCGGTCGTGCTGTGTTTACCTGTACACACAGTCGGGCTCCGAGCTGACACATCCAACTCGTGATTCTGATGAGGCGCCGGTTTGGTTTCACACAGCAGCTGGTGTGTGGGCACGAAGCAAAGCTTGCAAACAGGCTTCAGCAGACCGTGATTGTGCACCGTTTGTGGGAGCATACATTTTTTTTTTCCAAAATTTGTGCTCAACTCAGTTTAATACACATAATATCCATGACATAAAACACACAGACTTAAAGGCTGTTATATTACAGAGAAATGTAAATATATATAGTCTGCATTTGTTGAAGTAAATCTGCGAGTCATAAAGGATTAATTGATTTCCATAACTTCATTAGTATGAGGAGCTTGCTCATCACACCCCTATGAACAGTTATGTTGTGATCACTGTGCACTGTAGTACAAGGTGCATGATGGGTAAAATGCAGGGGTGTCAAACATGTCGCCTGAGGGGTCAAAACTGGCTTACATGAGTGTTTCAATCTTGAATCCTGGCAACTTGGAGGAATGACAAAGCCGGCAGTCGGTATAAAACACTGCTGTTTCTCATTTCACCACCAGGGGTCTCACTTTTAGAGACAGCAGGAGTTAACAGCAGGTGGCAGCAATGATTGATGACAGTTATACACTAGTTAGCTAAATATCACTAAACCCATTATTTCAAGGTTAGTTTAAATAAATAGACAATAAATAAAAAAAACCTACTCTAAGAAGTGAGTGGATTTTGCAAAAATTTGTCAACTAGTAAACAATTAACTGTTAAACCCAAAGACAGCTATTGAGTTATAAAAAGATTATTATGCAATAAGAATTAGCTGGTTTGTATGAGAAAGGAACAACACTTTCAAATAAAGCTATTGATTGTTTGATTTATTTTTCTTTTTGAACACAATGCAAAGTGATTGACCAGGATAAAAAGAGTAGTGTGACCACCATTTGCACCCTGAATAATATCAATTCTACCCCAAGATTAACTTATTACAAGATGGTGATTTTTTTTGCTGCATAGTACATCTGGAACAAACCAGGTATTGCAGTGTGATGATTATAGTTTTTGTACAATACTGTGAAAATAAATGCATCCATTTTATTGTGTAACGGCTGTAACCTTAACCCTTTCTCCAATTACCACCTTCAATAAGGCTTTTCTTGAAGATGTCTTTAATGATTGAATATGAGAATAACAAATGGGATAATCAGCCATTGGTCAAGGCTCCTGGTCAGCCGTTCACTTGGGCAGTGCTCTATTATAATGTGTTGATTGCTTGTGCCAACACTTAAGTGGAGCAGCTGTGCGACGTGCACAGAGGTGGCGAACGTGGCGTCACTCCTGCTGTCGTAGACGCATGGCTCAGAGTGTTCAGACGGGCCGGAGGGGAAACCGGAATAGCTCATCGGTCATCGCTGAGATAATCATCATGATTAGTTATTGCAAATTGGTTACAAAAAAAAAATACTCCCACAGCAAGCCTTTGGACGATTACAGGCAATACAAAACACACAGAATCTGTTTGAAATAGCAGAATGAACTATTCTTCTTCATGCCGTTTGCGATCATGACACTATCGGGCCAGCATTAATCCAAATGTTTATCGTATCTCGTTACAGGCTGATGTGTTTGTCTACCTGCTTGGACCTGGTGAAGAGATGCTGCCTGCTTTACAAAGACCTCACATCCTTCACTCACGTCTTCCAACCAATCAGAGAGCTTCTCTCTAAGCATCTGTCCTCTCAAACGTTACCAGGTCCATTGCAGGTTAGTGTTATTGATATTTAACATGCAAGTTCTGTTTCTCCATCTTTCTTTCATGGTTTTATTTATAGTGAGTTCTTTTTTTCCTGCAGGAGCTTCGCAGCACGATCCTGGAGACGATCGGCGACGCTCCTGTGACTCACAGCCCACTGGTTTTTGACAAGAAGAAGCCTATTCCTCTGAAGCTGCTCACACCCAAGATTGTTGAAGTGTAAGTGCAAAGTGGGAACTGCCAATCGTGACAGAACAAATGTATTTAGGACGGCAAGCTTTTATCAGGCAAGGCGACGTTCTATTGAAACTTGCACATCTGCTTGTTTTCCTCCAAACGAACGGTGATGAATTAAAGCAAATGCCAGAACATGGGGGGGGGGGGGGTGATAATTATTGGCAAATGTGTTATTTCTGTGGCATTGCGTCGTATTTAAGCCATTTGCTAAACATTTCTCGGACCTAGTTGGGATGTCAGTCATATTGATTTTTTTAAATGAACACCACATTGTATGTATAGTATAATATAGTATGTGTAGTTAACACCTTATCGCTGAAACTGTGGCCTCTGTGTTTCACACCGAACAGTTTGGATTACGGGAAAAAGCGCGGCAACACCAAGGAGGAGAAGGAGAAGGAGCGGCTGAAGCACAAGTACAAGAAGGAGTTCAAGGGCGCTCTGAGGGAGATCAGGAAGGACACGCGCTTCCTGGCCAGAGAGAAGCTCAACGAGGTCATGAGCAGGTGAAGACGAAGCTCAATGTGCATGTGCAGTGTTCCCATTTCTGTCGGGGAGGAAGATTAAACCCACACTCACCAACGTTTTGTGTTGCAGGGACGCCGAGAGAAAGAGGAAAGTGAAGGAGCTGTTTGGCAGCTTGGCCACTCAGGAGGGAGAGTGGAAAGCCCTGAAGAGGAAGAAGAGGAAGTAAATAAAATCTCCTCCACCTTTCTCCATCTGTTCCTTTCCATATGGACTTCTCTCACCGAACAAGATCGAACTTTGTGAAGATTTTTTTCAAATTCGTTTTTTTTTTTGAAGTCTTCATTCACCGCCCTTATTAAACGCATCTTATCCTGTCATCTCACGCTGTCATGACTGCACACTAAGTTGTCGCATATTCCAAAGTAGGCGTTTGACACGACAACTGGATACTGCTGTCGGAGGCGTTCTTCAACAGATCAGTGAACAACGTTCACATTCTCCTTGCCGCATAACACGTCACGATAAATCCGATTGAAAGAAGGAATAACATCAGCTCAGTGTGCTTTGTCGACGTGTATTTTACTTTGAAAAGTTGGTAAAGACATTTAGATAGGTGCATTGTGAAGCAGGGGAAGTGTGTGGACATGCATGAAGCATCGTGAGTCATTTTACATGTTTGAGAAGCTCCAACGCATAATATTAGTGGTTTGTGGGTGTTTTTCAGAGGGAGGCCAGCCAGCTGTGGAGCTTTAAACTTCAATTTGATTGAGAAAAAAGGTGTTGACCATGTGGAAAGTGGCTGACGCAAGCAATGCAGGAAGGTGGAGTGAATGTACTCCAATTGAGGAGTACCGACTTAAAATAATGACAATATTAATGGAAATCTTTGTAATAAACACACTGAAATGTTTTTAGATATGGAAAAAGATCTTTATATAAAAGATATGGAAGTGTACACACAGCTAGTTTTTTATAGATGGAAAAAATGTTGAATACAATTCCCTTTGGACAATATATTCGCTAGAGATTTCTAGGAAAACGTCAAATCAAATCTGTGCAAGTTCAATATTTCACTGCCGTCTTTGGCATATTGTCCCACACACTTCCACAAAGCCATTTTAAGTTGGTCACTAAAACAACCCTACTCGGCTATGAAACAAATAAACATACACGTATTGTTAAACAATGGAGAAATATCACTGATTTGTATGTATTCTCTGCTACGCCAGTAGAAACATTCAAACTGTCAGTGCTGAAGCGTCTGACCTGATTCAACCGCATGCCGAAGTTGAAAAGAGGAAGCAGGCGATTGGATGAGGTGGATTTGGGGCACGAGCCTCTCCGGTGCGGTTTGACTTGTCAGGCAGGAAAAACAGGTGCAAATTTGGTCGGTGTGATCCTTCCTTCCGACTGCTGCTCTGTTGTCGATTAAAATCAGCTAGAAACCAACTGAGCCTCTGTTGGAGTTTGTATTTTCTCCCTGTGCATATTTCAGGGTTTCCCATTTGGTGATTCAAAATTCTAATACAAAATGTTTGAATGTGACTTATAGACGACTGATCAGTCAGTAATTACAATTAATCAGAGGGTGTTTGACTTGAAAGCTTTGTATTTGACATCACTGCCCAGGAGCGCGGAAGTAAGCCGATGGGAACGACAGAAGTCACCTCTGCATCAGCTCCAAAGAGAAAGAACCGAGTCATCAGCGAGTTTGGGACTGTTGGATTCTCCGAGATGATCACAGGTGTGTGCAAAAGCTAATGCTTACATAAGGGCTTCGATTCATCCAACGCTCAGCCTGTGATTCACAAAAATATTTAAACCATTTCATCTGCCTCTTTATATTCAACCTATTTATTCTTTTAACCTGCTTTATATTTACAAATTTCTCTTTTACATTTTGTGAGTACTTCCTCCGTCATACCACCGTCAAAATGCCCGGTGGAACAGCAGGGCAGCTGTAGGAGGAAAATGGAGTGCAGGCGGCGGCGCGCTGCAGGAATGAAGGATTTGGTGGTCTTAGTGTAAATGGAGCAGAGCCGTCTATCAGAGCAAGACATGCTGCCGGAGCCCTTTACAAGGACAGACCTTTCTAAGTGCAAGTCTCTCTCATTTTTCTTCATACACTATAAAGCCTGCAGCTGGACAGATGGATACAGAACATAGTCAAGGCCAACGGGTTTCATTGTCATCAGGCAGTGGCATCAGCCAGCACTCATTTCTCTTTGATGCACAGGAAAGAAAAAATACAAATGTTAACCAAAGAGCTTACATTTCTGAAATTCTTGTAAGATATTGAAATTCCTGAAGTGGCTATTAGTGCGCGTGCATAGGTTTGTTATTCACCACGATTGTTTCACAACTAGGCGACATACGCTCTCACACCTACGCGCAAACACAATTTTATGTGCATTGCTGCTGCTTTTCTACTGATTGAAACTCCTCACTTGATTTGTAGTTGGAAAGAATCCACAGAATGAATAAAACCTTTTTTCAGGCCTGACCTTGCCACATGATCAGGCCCCTTTTTACCCATCATACCACAACAATACGGTTGAAGATCACATACATGTAAAATAAATTCTGCTAACTCTATGCAGCTTAAGTTTACAATGTTGTGCATACACGTTGACTTTTCTGTTCAACACAAATTACCTATTGGTTTTATTTCATACTCATTTTACTTTTCATACTTGATTTGTCTTTATACATTTTGTGATTGCAACACATTTGGACTTTTGTTCTCTACGTCAAACAATGGCAAGATCATATTTTAGCACACCAAGGGTAAAGGCTTTAAAAGGCAGCGTACGTCCAAGACCACCACATAGAAACGGCCCCACCTAAACCTTTAGTCACAATAGTAATGAGCATCCTAGGACTGTGGGAGAAATCCTGAGTATATAGATAAACACAAAGTATGAACTTCAAATGGGCTCGAACCAGGTATCACCCACTGTGAGGCAGGAGAGCTAACCACTCCACACTTTGTGACCCACAATCCTTTCATATCTTTATATAAAAAATAAAAAAAAACCATTGTATGGCATCCAAAATGAGTGGGATACAGGTTACGTGCCCCCATTAAGTCATTAATCTGATGTTCAAAGCCTTTATTTTTTATCAAAGGGGTCATTGAAGAAAGAAAAAAAAAAAAGTCTAAAGACAATCTTTATATATTTTATTTAACATTTAACTCAACAGATTTAAGGTCGCCATTATGTTGGTTTACATGCTGTTGGTTTTCAAAAGTCCATTCAGTATGATATACATCCGTTATAGCAGTGATAACAAAAATACAGTATGAATGCACAGATAGCTTAGCACTTTTATAGGCCACCGCAAGAAAACCGAGTGTACAGACAAAAGAAAAATAGAGCATATCATGATGCTTCCATTCCAAACAGACCACTGTAAACTGTTCATTTATATAGAGACACTTAGGTGTTTGTAGATTGTGGTATATATCAATGTTGGGAGTTATTGACAGCCACATAACTGACAGAGAACATGGAGACGCACACAGTGGCCAGGTGGCCTTCTCAGTGGGAGGGAGTCACTGTAAATGACAGCTGGTCACCCACACACACACACCTCAGGTCCTTTTCAGGGCCGATGTGCAAAAGGCACACACAGAAACACACACACACATGTCTGTCAGTCTCTACATTTCCACTTATACCACACGCCCATGACACAACAACACAGAGGGGACACACGCGCACACACACACACACACACCGTACAGGACCAAAACGAGGCACGACGGGACTTGGCAGAGCGACATGGAATGTTTCGGTCATCAATCGCCGGGGATCATAAGGATCTGGAGCTGTTTAGTCAGAGTCCTCCTGAGACAGAGAGAGAAAAGAAACCGTTATTGGATTCACTGTATGCAGATGATCCTGTTATTTTTCTTTTTAAAATTTAATTGACTATCAAAGTGATTTCAGAGATATTTAAATTAAACCCAGATTGAATTCACTCCATTCGATGTACAAACCTTTACCGATGTTAAGGAAAGAATGCAATTCTCTTATATATTCCCTCTCCATCATTTATAAGGAGCTGTTAGTACATTCATTCGCAGAGTTGTGGGAGTGAGGGGTTACTAGAGTTTTGTAAAGGAGAACGTGAGGCAGACCTTTCAGCTATCAGGCTCCTCTTGGATGGATGGATCAGCTATTTGGATGGACTAGTCTTTTTCAGATCATCTGGCTGCTATAGATTTAGATTGCTGGGCCACTTTAATGCACTGAGCTTTTCTTTACCCAAATGTTTGTGTCATTATTGCAATTTACTTTTGATGGTGTTGGCTTAAAAAAAACAAAAAAAACAAACCCTGATCAATTTAGTTTGATTGAGGAAGATTACATCTTATTTGAGTGTCATGTTGAAATATGGACTGTGGTACGTGTGTTTACCTCTGTAATATCAGCAGGGTCAGTATCAACTGGTGATTCTGCCATAGGCTGTACCGGTGAGACGTCATCACCCTGGAAAAAAAGAGGAAAAAGCTTTAAATTCACAATTAAATCATTTATGCTTGGTCCTTTAAAGAGATGTTGTAATTAAACATGAACAGAAAGTATGGGTAGTGAATCTAGCTAAAAACAATTCAGAAGCAAAATCAACTATTCCAGTACCTTCTGCTTTAGTAACTGTTGGTTGGTCTACGGTGTCACTTTGAACAGAGTGAAATGAGCATTTTTTTTAAATTTTTCTTTCAACTAAACCATATCGAACCTCGATTATGTGTGCAATCCACGACCACACATCTTTACCTGCAATTATGGGAATGTCTTAAAAAATATATTGTATAGGAGCGCCAACAAACTGACCCCATTTCACACATCGATGCAAAACAGGAACACATGAATGTGATAATTGTTTTCATCAGGGTAAACATTCTAGATGGAGTGGTCTGTAACTGAATGGCCTTCAGTTACAGTGACCCTGAACGGGATAAAGCAGTTAATAATTTGCACTCCAATCCTCGTCTTTGCTCAATATCAGCTCCCAGCAACCCTAATCCTGTTAATGTGGGTTAAGGGGGAGGGATTGACAGATTTGCCATTTGTCTACATTCAGGTGACGAGAGAAAAGTCTGCCACGACTACATTGGCGTCATTCAAAACGATGCCATTTTGCACAGCTGTATATGATCCGAGAAAGGCTTCATTCTGCAGTGGTTATATTCAGCATGCACAGATGGTGAGGACACAATGACGCCATCCTCCTGTGAGTTACTCTGAAGGGCAGCAACTGATGATTTTTGATTTGAAGGACTTGCGGGTCTCGATCGCCCACATTAAAAAGAAAAAGACTTGCAGGGGTACAACTTCTGACGAGTCCCTTGTGGAAAACCCTCCACTCTTACACCACATTAAAAGGCATTTGCCCACATTTTCCTAACGGTCATTACGATCAGCGGTCATTTCAAGTGAGTGGGCTGCTTGAAAGGGACCGAGGCACAAAGCGCTAATGAAGAAAAGAGGGCGACGTCTCTCCGGCCTCGCTGAAAGCATGCCTTGATTACACCATGCCATTGAAGCGACCTTCCCTAATGGGTAGCGGTCACAGTGCATTGACGTGCGTGTCAACGTGCAGAACCTCAAACCAGTTATTGCACGTTCTTCTCCTGCTGTTGCATTTAACACCACCCATCAAGTCTCCATCTGTTCAGCATGCTGCGCCAGAGAGGTGTGTGTGTGTTCATGTAGACACACACACTTCGTCGGTGCCAAAACTCTGCCAATGTCTATTTACCGTGATCAGATTAGTGATCGGAACAGGCCAATGTTCAGTCTTTAAGGCTGGAATTTCCAAGCAAAGCAGAGTCAAATGAAGTAAAAAAAAAAAAAATCTAAGTCTCATTTTCACAGCAAAAGTAAAGCAGAAATTGCTTTTGAGGATATGAAATAAAGCCGCGTGGGACATGCGATAAAGAGCCGAGCAATAACACTATTTTTCTGTCACGCATCCTCCTCTTCTTTCCACTGCTTTGCCCTCCACTCAGCCAGGAAGGTAGCGGGAGAAGAAAGTGACAATGAGACAGGGGAGCAGGCATCTTGTTATGAGATGAGTCACCGGCAGCTGATGATGAATTGGTGAAACAATTAGATGAGGAGAATCATCAAGACTCAGCATCCCACCATCCTCTGAGGATCCGTGTGTGTGTGTGTGTGTGTCAGAAACAGGTGTGGATCCCTGATTCAACTTTGCATCAATTTTTAAATAAAAATCAATATTAATGATGTTTAACGGCTCAATCCCACCTGGGACTGGTGGATGAATGAGATCAAAATGCTTCTCTGTGCTTGACATCCCCTCCTTGAGAAAGACGGGATGTTTGTATTTGAGTTGGAGTGTTTATTCTTCCGTGTCGACCCACCGGCTCTCTGTCAGATGAACAACACATCAACAGACCAACTTCTCTGCCCGCCAGTTTGAAGGGGGAAAAAAATGAATTGGGTCCGCCTCATTGTGAAGAATCCTGACAAGCCAAAATAACTACCATGGTCACTTTTTTTTTTTTAAAGATGTATTCTGATTGGATGCTGGTAGGAACCGTCTGTCCTCCCATGAAATCTATTGCGTGCGGCTTTTTCCAGGAACAAAAAATGAATGCGAGGTTTTCTAATCATTCAAAAACCAGGAAAAATTACCTGATTTCCTTGGTTGTCTGCAGTTTCATAGAATATCTACTAATCAAGGCCAATTAAAGCAGCACTGAACAAATGACTCCACACACGTGTGCTTTGTCAGCAAATGATGCCGAATTCCCTGGAGGTTCATCGGTAATTAACGAACAGCAGATTGAATGTTTGCTGCGATGCCCAAAGTACTCGTGTTGCCCTCGGAAATTTGTTGACTGGTTCATTATTTCCTTCCAAGTACAGTGTTAAAAGGATTAGATTTACCTGTAATTTCCCTAATCTGTATAAGATGAACCGATTGTCCTCACAACCAGCCCCCCCACACACATATATTTCTACTCCACAGAACCACAAGGCATTAGTCAGCTTTTAACACACAGACGAGTCACATTCTGCAGAAAGGTAAAACTGTGCTTTGCACAGACAAGTTACCTCCTCAAATCTGGGTTGCATGTGAGCAGCGTTTCCTTTGCAGGTGTCGTTTCTACTGATCTAAAGGTCTCGGCTATTTTGCTGCTCCAATACATGACGTTCAAATGATTTAAAAAAAATAAAAAGATCAATATTAGCTAAAGGCTGCAAACAATGTTGAAATCAAACAAGTCGAAAAATGCTATTATTAACTCAAGGCTCCTACAGATTTAAGTGGTCTTAAAAGTGAATCACCTGCTGTCAAACTTTGACAAGCCTTAAGTTTGTGCATTCACACAGTAAGTTTGGCTGCACTATGTCAACATACTTCAATACACAAGTGCAACACCATGCTTTATGAAGGGAACCATCAATCGAGTCGTTCTTATAGTAATTACGTCGAGGCTCATTGAAAGGAGAGTCGGAAAGTGTGACGCATTTTCAAAATCCTTGTGAAGCTGGTGCAGCTTTTGTGTCAACTTGATGGTCGTTTTATGACGATAATGTGACATTTCTGACACTCGGCCGTCTTCAGACTCCCTCTCACTGGACGACCTACGAGTTTCCAAATGTGCGCCGTCATTTCAACTGGGACACTTGGCTGCTCCAATTTCTGTGAAACCGCCTTCAAAATGTGAGACTAGTGAAGACGACGAGTCAAAGTGTGATATAAAAGAGCTGGAAAAGTGAAAGGACAAACATTTTTCCACACATGACGTGTATCTCGGCAGTAAATGACTCGCCACGGTAAAGCGCCGTTACCTCCTCCCTCCATCCCTCTCTCTCCTCTCTGACAAACGAAGGCCAGACTGACTGATGAACACAGGACGGCAAACAATATGCAACGGCTCTCGTGTCGGGGAAGGAGGAAGCAGCAGATGCAGGAGTTGAAGACAAATGACTCAAGGTCAGGAGGCCATTTTGACAGTTCGTGTTTTGCAGCCGCGGTATGAAATGGATGGACGTGCTGCAAACGGCCATTTCTGAAGCGGTGTTAGAAAAGTACAGGTATACAGTCGACTGATAACTGTGATTAAGAGTCAGCATCTATAACGTGTTGCCAGACAAGAAGACCTCCATCAGACACTTCAGAGTAAATAAAGCTTTTAAGTGCAATTCAACAAATGGCCGGAGTTGTTTGGGAGTTCCTCATAAACTAACTGGAGAAAACCCAAAAACTGAATGAAGTTCAGTCGTTGAAGTCGCCAGCCGCGCTTAAGTTACAAAACAAATGGAGCGAATGAAAAAAGAAAAAAACTGACAGGTTCAAGGTCGTATTCGATATTCGTGCAGTTCTGATTGTGAATGACATTTTCTTTCAGTAATTCAATATAAATTGTAATCTTAACTGGTTTGTACGACATTTCTTTTGGTCTGTACAAGGTGTTGAAGTCTCCATTCTGATGATGGACTGCACAGCAGTGGGCCTTTTGAAATGGCTGCTTAATGGGATTAACAGTTGTGAGTGAAAACACGAGGCTCTCACTGCACGATGGAGGATTTTTTTTTAGCTCTTAGTCATTTATAATAAACAACGCTGCAAACATTTTTATAGATTCATATACGAGTAAAGAACATTTACTTGCTCCTTTTTGAGTATTTGATTTGGACAGTCAATACATTAAAATAGGAAGCAGAATTGTGATTCTCCAGAGTGCGTCATTCCTCACAGAAGCAAGTAGAAGGAAATTGGCCGCGCCGGGTTTCGTGAACAAAAATGTCAACTATGTTTTCTCTCATTTTGGTGTAGATGTGCAGAGGTTGACACATCTTACAGAAGGAGTGGCTGTCTGGCTCGGAAACTGCTGGAAAACAAAATGCCCTAACATACCAAAATGCAATGCGTTTGAGGGTAAACACCGCAAGCTCTGATGTCATTGACTAAACTTGATTTTACTCCAACTGATTTTTACCAATTAAATCCACAATTTCAGCGTTAACGTTTTTGCCAATATAGACAGCACATCAAGTGCATAAACAGATGGATGTATGCTTCCTGGCATAAGTCATGTCATTTGATGTGGTTTTCCCAGTGTGACATCAGATTTTAAGTGTTTGGTCAAGAACTTGAGAGCGAAATACACAATACAACGATCATCACTAAAAACAGGGCCACACTTTCTTTAATCATCCGTGCGCCTGACGTCACGCAGCACATTCCACATCTAATTTAATATCAATATCAAAAGAAGCACATTTTCCTTACTGGCTTGGCGGGATCCTTTTTGACCAATCCGGTGGCGGCGACGATATTCCCGGCACCCTCCACGGTTTTCTGGGCCACGGTCGTCACCCCGGTAACCACCGCTCCACTCACCTGAGACACTCCAGACACGGTTTTACCTGCGACTGCAGCGACAAAAGGGAGGAGGACATTTGAGAGGGCGTAGCAAGTCCGAAGAGGATTCTAATGAAAGGAAAAGATGTAAACACGACACACATCCCACAATACTGCATTTCAAAGCCCGCGTGTGGCAAGGTGAGTCACGGCGACGCTCTGACACGTGTTCAGCTGTAGAAAGTTATTACCACTTCCCTGAGTTGGTAGAACAATCACATACTTTCTAACAAATCAATACCAGATCTGATCAAAATCATGAAGATTTTTTATTTTTTTTTTAAATGGTCAAATTTAAGCACAAATGTAAATATGCAAACAAAATGTGGTAAATTTTTTTTGTAATGTATTGACACTATAAATGTGATCCAGTGGCCCAGACTGCACAGGTTTGGCCTATAGGCTACAAGTTTGACAACCCCGTCAAACTTGAAGCAATCCTCATAAGTCAATACTGGAATAACACATTTAAATAATCAGTTCTTTTAAGTGGTTGTTTGAGAAATGGAAATTTAATTTGACCAATAAACCCAATTTTGTACATTTGCTAACACACCGTGTGCAATGCCTTCCTCATTTGCCAATATGATCGGAGACTTTATCTTAAAAAAATAAAAATAAAATAAGTCTGATGACCTATGGCTCAATATTAGTCATGGAGCATCATATTACCCTGTGAATCTTTTGAAATCAAATTATCAGATAAAGTGTCAAAAAAAAAAAAAAAATAAAAAAAAAGGGATCGGGCATCTCTTTGCCAGCACGCATCTCTTTTAATAATCCCATCTTTCAAAAACGTGTCGTTGCAGCCAGTGTCAGATACAATTCATCCATCCTGCTGGGTGTCTATAACCCCCCCCCCCCCCCCCCCCTTGTTATGTGTGAGAAATGGCAAGGCATGGTCCATGGGGAGATTGTCAGGTTGTTTTGAGTTATAGCTGGTAATACGAGTCCAGCACACCTGCAGAAACACAGTACAGGCTGTGCATCTTTTATTGAGCACATCCTTGTTTAATAAGATTATTTTTCAGCATGTCAAGGATCAGTTGTGGGAATGCATACACCACTGACAGAACAAAAGCATTCTGTGTAGTGTTGATAAATGCTGTTACCTGTTGTGACTCCATCCTTTGTTTTGGTACCTGAAACAAAAGAACAGGTGGCGCTCAGTTGGAGACACAGAAAAAGGGATGATCAAATCAATTCCTTTATCATCTCATTAAAATACAGACCAGGGGCGTTTCATGGCACGACCATTATTAAGAATTATTCCGGGAACCCACCGACAAACATAACCCCGTCTTTCGTCATCTCGGCGGCTCCGGTCATTCCCTGCTTGGTTTTCTCCGCCGCTAACACGACTCCTTCCTTGGCTTTACTGAAACCCTTCATTAGAGAGTCCATGGCTGCTGAACGCACCGCACAGCTGCGAGGAGGCGAAACAGGCGCAGTGAGAAGAAGGGACCATTTCTATTTCAATCACTCCCTATTACAATACTGGAAAACCATGACACCGCCCTTCGTGGGTTTTTTTTTTCTCTCTCTTTCCCCCCTTTCTTCCCTCTAGTGAACCCAAATATCGTGGGTTTACATAAGTGTGGCTGAAAATCCCACCTGTAGGAACTGGTAACAACCCAGATGGCGAAACCATGAATGGATTTACTACTGGATTCAATTAAATCAAACAAAAACGAATCTACTCTACTGTAAAGTGAATTAAAAATAACTGTGGCTCGTAATTGAACCAATATTATGATTTCAGAAGGAGAAATAATAAAGAAACGCAGTTTTACGCACCTGTTTGCTTCAACTTCCTTCAAACAGACAATGTGGTGAGTCTTCCGGGGTGACCGCACAGAGAGATTCCCTTTCTGAAAGCTGCGAAACCTGTTTATTGTCTCCAAACTTCAGCTGAATACGAGGCGTGCTGTGTATTTCTTTTTTTTTTTACAATGGGAGGGAGAGACGCGCAGTCGCTCCACAGGTTCCACAGACGCGCGACGGAGGAAGAGCGATTAAAGCTGACGATGATGATGATGATGATGCTGAGAGAGGAGAGATGCTCCACTGCCTGTCTCTAAAACACACTGAATCACACACACTCACTCACACACGGATTACGTAGGTCTTTCTGTACGTGGGTTGCGTGTAGGTGCAGCAGGCTCCTTCCAACCGCCAGGCTGCTGAATGCATCTGCGGGCCAAACTACCAATTAGTGTCTGGATAATCAGGGGGGAGAAGATAAGACTGCTGTTCCCACGTGCGGGGACGATATTGACTACAGCTGTTACAAAAGAAAAGAAACAACAAAAACGTTTACTGATTTTTTGTTTAACCACCCCACTCATTGACACTTCAGGTGTAAACTCACACACCTGTGACCGATTACGGTTTACGAATGGACTAAACGTCTGTCTTAATGTGTTATTTAGAAGGATGTCAACAGCAATGTGCTTCTTCAGAAGAACTGCTGTGCACATTTTTTATCTAATTAGTACACAGTCAACTCCCCTCTAAATATTGAAATTGTTGGTCCTACGCAATTTAATGCGGAAAATATCGATTGGAAAAACAATTTATTGTAGTCGATGAATCTGAGTATCATATTGGCCATGTTTTATACTCTTGTATAAAGGAGTTGTTGTTTTCTAACATCCTTTCCAATAAGACTCCCAGCGTCCCCATTATTTAACATTGCCAATTTGTTATATTTATATCTTCACATTTCTTCCCATTGAAATATGTTTTCCATCTTGTATTATGTTGTATTTAATAATGTGAAGATATATCTTGGATTATTTAGTTTTGCATTATTTCTGTTTCTGTTGACACTGAATCTTTCTTTTCAATATAGCTTATACATTTTTTTTCTGAATTCACAGATTTTCTTTAGTTGTCTATCTTTACTGAACTGAAATATTCTACCAACAAAAACAGCTTAATGTCGAATTACTGAACTAAAATATTATTTTTCATTTTGTATTTTAATTATACTTCTTCTTATTCTGTTACTTTTGTTAATCTTTTTTTCCCTTTGTAAATACTGATTGGAATCTGCAAAATATTTATTTTCTTTTTCTTTTTTTTTTCTTTTTTTTGCCCTTGTCCTGTTCAGCAGCTTGGGCCAACAATATGATGTGATTGAGAGCCTTCGGAGTCAGAACAGATTTTGGTCTTGCAACAGGGAGAGACCTGGAGTCTCCTCCTGTTGCCTTCTCCGTCAGAAGATGGCATGGCTGCCGTACACGACCGGGGGGAACGCTCAAAGAGAGAGAGAAGAGAAAAGAGAGAAAAAGGTTGAGGGAGGAGGGAGGAGGGGGGAGGGGGTAGGGGGATAACATACAATATCCTTGTTGTGCTACATATATTATTTGCAGTTATCACACTGATCCAAATATTTTCCAACTGTTTTTGGATTAAACCAGCCTGAGCTGCTCTATCTAGACAGTAAAATGATTTCTTAGATGAACCAGCCTGAGCCAATTTGTTATATTTATATCTTCACATTTCTTCCCATTGAAATATGTTTTCCATCTTGTATTATGTTGTATTTAATAATGTGAAGATATATCTTGGATTATTTAGTTTTGCATTATTTCTGTTTCTGTTGACACTGAATCTTTCTTTTCAATATAGCTTATACATTTTTTTTCTGAATTCACAGATTTTCTTTAGTTGTCTATCTTTACTGAACTGAAATATTCTACCAACAAAAACAGCTTAATGTCGAATTACTGAACTAAAATATGATTTTTCATTTTGTATTTTAATTATACTTCTTCTTATTCTGTTTCTTTTGTTAATCTTTTTTTCCCTTTGTAAATACTGATTGGAATCTGCAAAATATTTCTGAAAGTTTGTATTTTGATGAACTGCTCGGGGACAAAATGCTGGAAAATATAACAACAACAACAAAAAAACCTCAGCTCAATTAATAATTCGAGTCTATGCAAACATTTCAGTGGTCAAAGATCACAATTTATAAATATTTTCCCGACAAAAACAGAAAACTAAAAGAGTTATTGTTGCTGATAAACACTGTGGCTGCAGCCAGGTGGACATTTTCCCAGTTTACAAACAGGCAACATGGCCGCCCCTTGCGTCACCCGAGAGGAGGAAGAAATGACATACTCAGTAAGTAAAACTTCTTTTAAAAGTACTTGAACACACACGAGCTGGGCAGTCGTGACGTTTTGCGACTTCTTCTGCTGTTACAACCATTGCTATGGAAGTTGTCACGTTGACTGACTTCTTGGAGCTCTCAAACTTCCCACATTCCCAGTGGGAAACTCCGAGTTTGACTGCACTTTACCTACCTTCAATGACAAAGACACAATTTGCTCAAGCACTTAGAACGTTTTAAATAAAAGTGTCTAAAAACAAAAAAGTAGAAAGTATAAAAAGAGAGAGTGAACAGTAAGAGAGTGATAAAATGATACTGTGCCAAGATCCATAAGGACACTGCTGATGTTGCAATGAATTTGTTCTTTTTTTTTTTTCTGAAGCCAAAAGAAATCCAGATGTTTATCAGGAGGAAAAAACTGCAGTGCAAATACATGACTTGTCAATGGGCAGCCACTGCATTCAAGAGTATTTACTGAGGCAGATTAACAGAGATGTTCAATAACCACCTCAAACATTTTTATTAATAATCACATTGATCTTTTTAAAGCACTGCGATCACATCTAAGAGCCACTATGTTTATTTACCTGTACATTACGTCACTCCTTCGCACACAGACGGTCAGAAACCTCAGAGAAATTAGACGTTTTAGAAGAATGCCAAAGGTAGATAAGCAAAGTCTACTACTTGCTTCAGAAGTTACATGATGGCTGCAATGAATCTATCCTGATTATGGAGAAGAGAGAAGATCTGTCAGTATGCAACATTGCCACTTTTTCCCAGTTTGCCGTTGGGAATTTCCGTCTGTTTCTAGGCCAACAGAGACGTAGTCATTTGCTAAGTTGATACTGCTTACTTGGTTTGGCTGATTATTGCCATAGATAATACAGCTAGTATAATCCTAACCAGTAGAGCAAACCTTTGAGCTGAGAAAGTGAAGCTGTTCTGACCTAAATAAATGGAAATCATTGCATTCTGCAGGAAGCGATGCTCTTTCTTTGCCGTCACTGTGAAACCCACATAGCATTTTTCTTGAAAGCCACTTTCACCACTTCCCCTTTAACACGAGTTAGTACCATCACCATGGCATGCAAAAGATTTTTTATTTTTTTTTACTAGACTGAACTGATTCTGTCGTGGTTCTACAGGTAAATTAAATGCTCATATATTGGTCCTGGGTTGAAGATATCTCAGTGGACCACCACTCTTCTTAAACCATCGTTTTTTGTTTTTTTCTTGTAATGTCCAATTGGGGACAGAATTATGTTCAGGCAAAGCTATGTTTGACCTCCGGCTGTTCATAGGCCAGCAGAGACTTACAGTATTTCCCCATTGGGTGCTGAGCTTGCCCAGCAGCCGTGACACAGGCGGCTATGACTGGTATCCCTCCAGTGGGAAGAGGCTTATGATTCCAAGTGCATCCTCTCACATTGTTTGAACAGCGATGCAACTTATTCCCAGTGTAAACCTTATAGCTGCTCTCTTCAAGCTCCAACATGACGCATGAGCTAAGATGGAGCTCATCAATACATGCCAGTCTCTTACCTAACTGCATGAGGGGGTTACCTGCCTGGTGATCCCATGGTTCCACAATATTCTGTTTGTGATTGTCCTATAGGTTTGTTGACTCCATGTCTGCCTGGATTTTGACTCTTGACCTGTTTGTCTTTGAATTTACCAGCTATAGATCACATCCATATCTCCTCCTGGTGCTTTTTAATCGTTATATTTGACCACATATTTGTAGTCATTTGCTCAGTGGTAATTCTGCTGAAATGGCTTTTGCTGAAAGATAATACACTTTGTAGCTGTTCTGACCTAAATAAGTGGAATTCAAAGCATTATGCAGGAAGTGCTGCTCTCTCCTCTTTGGCGTCTCTGTAAAAACCACATAGCATTTCTCTTGAATGCCACTTTAACCACTTCCTCTTTGACACGAGTTGGCACCATCATCGTCGCATGCAAAATATTTCCCACCAGCCTTCACTAAATTCTGTCCTGGTTCTACAGGGCAATCAGAAGATTATATATCGGCACTGATGTATACCTCCACTTATACTCTTCTTGACCATAGTATCTTTCTTGTAAAGTCCACTTGAGACAATATTATGTTCAGGCAAATCTGTGTTGTGATACAGCAAGTCTGTTGAGTTGTTTGTTTCTTTTTAAATGTAGGCTATTACACACCACAAAAAAATAATTCTATCAACTGTCAAGTCAAGGTTGAAAAGATCTTACTGAATGCTCACTAACATTTAAATAATTAAAAACAAAGATGTGATACAAAGAATAGAAAACTAATTCTAAAACAATTCACAGGGGAAGTGACTGGATTAAGGGTTAGTGGAATTAGGCAGATACATGCCGCGGATATGGACATACAGTATACGGTAGCTGATCTTTGATAGGGAAGTACATGGAGAAAAGCACGGTAAAAGAATGAAGAAATCAGTGTCTTCCTCAACACTGGTCCCCGGAGCTGAAGCTGGCATCTCCGTTTAGAGAAACCAGATGGCCTCAACACTTTCCCCTCACTACTGTACGTTTCTACTCCTCTCCACACAGAGGCACAGTCCCTGCCAAAGTCTGTGGCTCTGTTTTCTTCCTGTGAATCATCATCCACAATCTCACAGACACACGACGAGTATTTTTTTTTTTTTCTTTCTCTTTTGTCGCTTCTTATGGTGTTTATTCATTGGCCGTGGGATTCTGGCTATCTCTAAATAAAAGCCCTGATTTAAACTACGTTGAACTTGCATGGTAACCGGACTATTGGATGCACAGACAGGATAAAATATACACACACCTCTGCAGAACACAGTATTCATATCAGAGTTTTGGTAGTTTGTGGTTCAGTTAGTTATAACAAGGAGCTCAAGCTTCTGAAAAAAAATACACACGGTTCCTTCAAATATTACTGATTCAGAATAATGTTGTTGTTTTTCAAACTTTGTTCCTTTTAATCCTTTTTGCTTGATTCATAATGCAGCAAAATTCAACAATATGCATTCCCAGAATATGAAAGATTGAAACAACTTATTAGCCATACGCTGTTTTCCTGTCTCTACTTTGGGAGGCTCTTCAGTGCAGGGTTTACTGTATTTTTAGATATAATATCAGCAGCACTTTGAATCTATTGTAAGCTGAACAATTTGCAATGCGATGTGACCTTATCTGCCCTGCACATTTTCTGCATTATTTGCCAACATCGTCGGCAACAAACACTCTTCAGAGACACGATTTCGATATGCGTCACTGGGTCAGGAAATTCAAGGCATCGCTATGGAAACGCTTTATATCTTAAATCCGGGCTTATTCCACGTTCGCGGTCTCCGTGCAGTCCGGCACCTTTGCAGACTTGATGTGGCGATAGTGAAGCTCAATTTTCAGGTCTGGAGATGTGACGTTTGGTATTCAGTCAAAGAGTTTGGTCTGCTCTCGCGGGCGAGGTTGAGTCACAGGTTCCGTTTCATCGGCGGCTCACGGACGTTTTGATCTATGATTTTATGAAATACTGACACATCGTTTCACTTGATTAATCCTCAGAAAGAAAAAGAAATGGGCCTGTAAGGAAAGCGCAGGCTTCAGGTGTTCAGGGAGAGCTTACAGAGCAGCAGGCGCTTTGTGCTGTGGCGGTACATCTAAACTCATGTATTTTAAATTATTGATCAAATGCTTGTCTTTTCAGGGAATTGAAGGATTTAAATTTCTATTTAGATAAGATTTGGAAACATTCATACCATGTTAGAAAAGCAGTATAGAAGACAGTGTTTTTCTTCCGTCATGGACAGCACCACTATTAGCCGGGCGTAAAAAAAAAAACCCAAAGTGTGTGAACGTGAAGTCACTGTGCAGATTCCCTGAAGACAGTACTGCCTGCATGCACGCATAGACTTGTGTAAGTATTAGTTATTGTTAAAAGACATTCAAGCACAACACACTCACAAACAGAGTTTATGAAACAGTGTGGGCACTGCTGTATTGATTAGTGCATAACTTACAGCAAGTAGGTCACGTTGAGCGTCCCATCTTTTGACAGGAGCCATTACTTTTTCTTTCTTTCCCCCTCAAAAAGTAATAAGCGTTTTTGACTTCTTTGAATTGGACAACGTTAAGATTATTTCATGAGCTTGATCACATTCGAGTTGATAAATGTTGTGACATGATGCGAAACTGGTGCATTCAGGCTGTAATCTGCAGTATAGGTAATCTGCAGCTGATCTCATGCTGGTTGTGTAACCACCAATATAAGGTTTATGATCATTTAAAGATTTATCATCATCATCCCGTTAAGTAGATGATTAGGTGAAACAGAACAATCATTTTATTCCACACTGCCATCATGACACTTATATCCGTTAGTATGAGAGTACAATACACCCTGCGTGTCCAGATACTACCAGTATCATAGTTTTATATCACCGAGCTGTCAATCAGATGCTATAGAGCAGAGCCATTATGGTCCTGTGTCATTTATCAGGAGCTGCAGGGGACAAGTCAGGCTCATTACGGTCTGTGCTGGCGAGCCGCAGGCTCACTATGATGCAGCGGCTTCACAGCAGCCCACAGGCTCAATTACAGGGACCTGATGGATTCCACTCTAATGGTGAAGTAGCATCGACTTTTCTTCAGACTAATGTATAAAGAAATTCTGTAATCCTCCCTCAGTCTGGATGAGCATATTTCACATCAGCCACGTCTACATATTGGGATTTTTTTTTTTATTTAATTTGAATTTTCTTTTGCAGTGTTGCTGATGAGAAACAAGCTTCTCTCTGTTGAGTTTTGTTAGTGGTATTGATTAAATCTTGTCAAACTGCATGAAAGTCAGTCCTAAATGTTATTCTGTTAAAGTGACAGACAAATCAATTTTGAAGACGGTTTAAATAACGTTCGAAACTATGCCTGGTTTCGCATCTAAATGTTATGAGATGTATGATATGTGTATTTTTGATCCGTTTTTGCATAAAACACTTGGAGATATTGGAGACCCTGTTTATTCAAACATACTTTCACAGTGCTGTCGGATGAATAAAAGTGTCCCATTAGTACCACAATTCAATATGTGTTAGTGAACTAGACTTTACACTGAATGTTACTTGGGCAATGAGGGTCATTACTGTTCTCCACGTTTTCTTTCATAGAATTTTGCCGAGATTTTTGAAACTCGTTGAACGCTGGTAACTCTCAGTTTTGACCATTGTTTCTTACTTTTCTTTTTTCAAAGGATTTTAAAGATTTAAAACGTTCACATAATTTCACTAAGTTATATGTGTTATTAAGTTAAACTAAGTGCTCACCAAGGCCAAACACATGCATTAAACAAACTCTAACCTTGTTTTTCCTTCGTACCGAGTTAAATGTTATGAAATATGTAAGCATATTTAATCAATTTATGCATAATATTTCAGAGTATTATCAATGGTGTTGTTCCTCAGCTGTTTATTAAAACATCCTTTAATGACCCTTTCAGATGAATGCAAGTACTTCATTAACACCACAACCCCAGATGTATTCAGTGTAGTACATCAAATATTTATTGGTGGACTGGTGTCATTACAGTTTTTAACTTTCTAACAAAAGGAAAATCTACATATTAGTTTTGTGTTTAGAGTATTAAGTTTAGGGTTAAGGGTTAAGTAGTAGAGTAGTAGTAAATATTGATAATAAAAACAAACAAAAAAAAAAATCACATTTTTCTGGGTTCATTGAGAGATCAACTGAGATGGAAACTTACAAAGAAACCGAGACACTTAGATATAATGATTGAAATAATACAAGCCTGAATGATACATTTTCTTGTAATTATATCAGTCATAATTACACGGTGTTTAAGGCTAATTGGATCTAATGCCTTCAGTAGCCTAGTTCTGCTGAACATTGTCATTCCATATCATACACTGCCACCTACTGTAGGGTGTATGCTATAGCTTTTTAAACCCTCAGACACCCACAGCTGGAGAACAATGGGTTAACAAAGAAAGATTGCATCTGAGGGCTTTAGGAAATCACATTGTCACATGGTTTGTTTTGCACTTGAGTGCACTAAAGTTGTTGCCAGTGTCTCTCTTCAGCTTATACAACATCATACAGTGAATCAATGAAATCTGAATAGTAACACCTATGAAGAGAATATATTTAATTTATACTTTGTTATTTATTCTGCTACTTGGAATTGGTTCCGTAATTTTGATTTCGCAAAAGGACTTCAGAAAAGGCCTTGAGTCATATTTACTGTAATAATTTTAGAATTAAAAAAAAAAAATCTAGTAGTTGAGTTAATTTGCTCCGATGGTGTAAGTTGAAGGAACTCATCCTGCTTTTTGTTGGTCAGGGAGGATTAAACTCTAGTTGACTGAACATTGCAAACCTCGTGTTCATGGATTCTTTCAAATGTGGAGATAAATTTGACTTTTCTCCTCGGATCTTACAAGGAAATCAACATTCACATTTTAAAAGTTTGTTTTCATCATTTCTTATTTTCCAGCGGGATACAACTGAGGGTTGCAGGGTAACTTGAGCCGAGATTTTTAAAATTCTAATTCTAAGAGTGACACGCACACGCACACGCACACACACACACACACACACACACACACACACACACACACACACACACACACACACACACACACACACACACACACACACACACACACACACACACACACACACACACACACACACACACACACACACACACACGTCACCAATAATCCTCAGTTGTAACTATTTCTGTAGATATTTTTCGAACATCATCTATAAGGTGACCGTGCTGTTGTGGCATCTTTTTTTAATTTTAATTTTTTACTTTGAACAGCACAATCTTGCACGTAATGGTTCACAGTCATTCTTGCTGTATTTGCCTGGACACTGTCCATACGTTGAATCATCAGGCTCTTGGCAGACCGTGAAGCAGCGATGACAGTTGGTTAGTCACTCCTTGGGCGTTGGGGAATGTTTCAGTCTAAAACTGGGTGCAGCCACAAAAAGTGAAAAGGTGATCGTCAGCATTGTCTCCGTGTTTGATCTTTTATTAGTTGTCAAAGGCATTTACCTACCTTTGCCCTGGTAGTACTTTTATCATTACTTTGAATGGTGTGATGGCAGAGTTCATACGTCAAGTTTAATTGTCGGCTTTCTTTTTTTCTTTTTTTAAAATATCCTTTAACTGCCATCTCATTTTGGCATGATTCCATTTGGCAAAGCACTTTTACCTGCAGTTTCACATTTTTCACATGGCAGAGAGTAACTGTCACTTTTTACTTTTGGGAGGAAAAGCCTCCACTTATCCCTCCTTTTTCAGATGTCATTTATTGCTTTGGGATCATCCAGAAAATCCTGAATAAAACCAGAAAATCCCACTTGGCGTGTGACACTGCTTAAGTGTGAGTGTGGAGTTAATAATGTGAGTCTCATTCTTAAAACACATTTCTTTCTCTGTGTTTAGTGCCGTCCTCTGGTGAAGTAGCATTAACCACTCTGAAGGGCAGATAGATTGTATCCCTCCTCCGGTACAGAAATTGAAGCAGAAGGAGGGATAGTCAGACTGGAGGGGGGGCGTCCTTCCCTTCAAAATGAGTTCAGGTGCAACAATAGATGTTTTTAAAGTGAATCGTAGTGCTTTCCCACTGATTCAACAGTCCCCAGAGTGCTTTATCATTTTGGGCACATTCACACAAGTGGACGCTGCCTTGCAATGTGCTCAAGCCATCCGCTGAGAGCAATTTGGCATACAGTTTCTTGCTCAAGGGCACTTTGACTTATACACAGGGAGGCGATGGTACAATGTAACCTGCAACATTGTGACTGAAAGACAACCTACTGATCTACAGCCGTACCTGAGGTGGGAATACTAGTGAGGGAACGGTGCAGGAGAATAACTCACCTTTGGTATTACTAAAATAAAAATCATTTTGAGATGTGGATACTTTCTATTACAAGTCAAAAAAAGCTTTAAAAAAAAAATAGTGAAAATAAAGTAAGTAAAAGTACATTTCCACATTAACGTAGGTTTTAAGATTTCCACCACTCAAGCTCAAGCAGGAGCACTAATGCATATTTCTTTTTTGTTCAACTTGAAAGCATTACAAAGCCTCCAGATTGTTAGCTTATTTAGAAACCTTAACACATGTGACGGGGGCCGAGGGGCCGTAGTGGCCCAGGGGCTAGAGGAGCTCACTTGGGATCTGAAGTTTGCAGGTTTGAATCCCACAGTGGACAAATCCCCCCAAAGTAAATAAATAAAGTATGATTAGTTTAGTTTGACTTTTTTATTCCTCAGTATTGTGTACAGTTTTTCCGTTGCGCTTTGTACATGAAATTGTCTTTACTTGATAAAGTGAATACATAAGTGAGTCAAACAGGACGGCTGGTTGATCTGATCATCTTCACACACTGTATGTTTTTAGGGAGTAACCTTGCCGACAATGACTAAGGTATTTGTACTGTCAGGGTGTAAAGGACTGATGAACCCTCATCTTACGCAATGGGTTTTTAAACTGCGCACTAAGCTTTTATTTTTTTTAAAACTCCACTCCTATCCAACCATCCCACAAGTTTAGTCATTCTGGTTTTACTGGTGAAAGTCCCACACACAAATTTTAATTGCTGCTTTGATTGACCGGCCTCACTGTCACGCACTCCTGCTGCCTGGACCTTCTCAAAGTCTCACAGATCCTTTCACAAGACGGAGGTGAAGGGCTGCTGCGTGTTTCATGGCTTTGACCTACTTTTCCTTCAGATGTCAAACACAAAACTGACAATTCATGATCCCTTGTGAAATGATTTAAAAACTACCCGCGTACAATAAAATGGTCACTAGATGGCGCCACATTATACCAAAACAGCACGTTGCTGCTTACGGGAGAGGAGTTGCTTGTAAATCAACAGAACCTTTGCAGGTTTTAGAATAGTAATGAGGATTTACATCACCGTCATTACAATCTCACTAGTTTTAGTAAGTAAGTAAGTAAGTAAGTACTTACTATTAGTTTTACAAAGAAATGTGGCCAACGCTGGATACTTCTCTAAAGTTATTATATATAGACGTGAATATGCTATACAATACATTAGTTTAATGTTTTAAACACTACAAATTCCATAAATGACCATAAATCTAACACTCTCCCATTCACATATTCACTTAAAAGCATATTTGCCGCAGGATTTCAACACTGAAAAGAATTGTACAACGCACATCCACATCATTTACACATATAACAGCTTGACTGAAGGCTTTTAGCCTCAGGTGAATTGACAGGTCATGTAAAGAACGAATGAATGGGGTTATGTGATCCGATTAATGTTACAGCATCATATATGCAAATCAGCTAAATTTAATTGTTCCTCATTATTAAGTGGCTTGTCTGCCAACGCAGAATGTCAAACCGAATTCTTTAAACGTAGCTTACATAACACCAGTTTATGAAAACACCTTCGTATCCAGGGAACTCCTTGACATGAAGTGAGCTTGACATTGACGTCTATGACACAGACTGAACACAAAGGTATGTTGACTCCATCCTGAGCGAGGGCAACCCGACAGCACATCTGATAGTGTGTCACATGTATACCACATGCTGGTCGCAATTTACGTGCTTTTGTTCAAATCCAAACGGGAAACTTGAAGAACCTGCAAGGCCTCGTGGTGACTCATCTGTAAACCCACCTGTGAAAACAGGGACAGCTTTAAGGTCAGATTGAGGGATAACTGAACCCGGTAGGGTTTAATGTAGTGGGATTGGTTCTTTTAGTTTGAACATTAACAGTTGATGACGTCATTGATTGGAGTTGACCTCGGCATTGAGATGGACTGGTCATTTTAAATAAGAATAAATACCATGCTCAGCAATGTGTTGTAGCAGTAACAAACTCCAGGTAGCAAATGGACATACTGGTTCTTATATCAAGTTGAAAATCTGCTATGAAAATGTTGACGGAGTCAAAACAAAGAGCTGAAAGATATTTCTAAACATACGACGCGTAGGTGGTGTTTGCATTATGCTCAGCTACCACGTGAAGAAAAACCAAGTGTGTTCGGTTAATTTCATCCCCGAGTAGGAACTGTTAAAAGAAAGGAAAAAGGTGACTCTTTTCTTTCTTTAAATGACCATAACAAAAATCACCAAAGCAGCTTCAAATGAAAGACTGATGGAGTCGTCGGTTCTGAGGTAGGAAATAGTAAAAAAAAAAAAAAAAAATTCCTTCTTTTTTTTTTTTGTCTTTGAAATTAACCGACATCTCTTGAATGGAAGTTGTTTTCAGGAGATTTAGAAATACATCCACAAGATTGGACATGCGTTTGGTTTCAATCCCACTAAGTTTGAGCAGCAAAATATCTCAGCATGCCTTTTGGTAAACAAACTTCATCACAAAAATGACAGTCTGTGCGATAGCTCAAGAGGCTCCGGCAACAATCTGGGCCAGTGCTGACTAATAATCCATGTGTATTAGCCGTCTGCATGGCCGACGAGAGGACACAGCAGACTGTCTTGAGTCACGGCGAGAGTCCGCGAGCACAATGAGACTATCAAATATGTTCTTCTTTCTCAATCCATAATAATAAGTTCAAAGGGAAGTTGTGGAGTTTCAGAGGGAGAGAGGTCCGGCTTGATGGATGGTTAACTGTACAGTATATACAGCTGGAAAACCCACCGCTGTTTTTGGTTGTAGCCAAGCAACGTGGATCACGAAGGCGAACCTCAAAGACTTAATTAGCTGAGGATGTCCTCTGCAAAACATCTCCCCCGATAGAGGAGAGAAAACAGAGAAGGGGGCTGCTCGACGAAAAGTCGCCGCTCAAGCAAAGGATCTGACATGAAAACGCAATCATCAGGTGTCCGCTGAGTGCCATGAAAACTGATTTGTGGTTCCTTTAGCTTTTGGATTTTTCGCTGTAAAATCAACAAGACACTTGGTTACAGTTACAGTCGGGAGGTATGATTGAAACCAAATGAAAACCTTTTTCGACCCACTAGCATGTCGAGAAAGCATTCACACACACACACACACACACACATTTCCGTGTGTAGTGCTCGAGGAAGGCCCATGTGGTTCTGTGCCACGGATCTGCGGTTTCCAATGCGAATCTCTGGCAGGGAAAAAGGCATTTTCACTTTGGCCTGCTGCTTCATAGCATCAGTCACTGTTTCATAACAACATGCTTCACTTGTTTTCTCAACATTACCCAACAACAGTAAAACCACGACCCAAGGCAAGACATCAAATTCACAATCGGTGTGATCTAAAGCTATTATAAACACTGCAGTTATTCCCAGTGAATCCTGGAGATTTCATTTAGAATTCTTAATTGCCGCAGTTTATCTTAGTTTTGAATTGTTGCCATCATTTTCTTTAGATTATTACAGAACATCTGCCCTGGCTCCAGAACGTACACATTCACCTTAAAAGATGAGGTGCTACAGCCACTGACACCCAGATCATGATATCATAGATGTGTGTGTGAGTGTGTGTATGTGTGTGTGTATGTGTGTGTGTGGTGTTGCTGTTGGAGGGGATCCAGGAGTGCAGATGGCCCTGGTTTGTGTTTGCACTGAACGGCTGCAAGCCTCTTGCCTCCCTAGTGACCGTGACAAACCATGTACACACACACACACACACGCACATGCTGACTTTTACAAGGGTCGGGTGGGAAAACTCTTCTAAATCTCCCAAAGCAGATCTATTATGTAGTCCAGATTGGCTGACAAGAAAGTTACAAGGAATTATAAATCAATTGAAAATCGGTGTGTACAGGCTTGGATTGTATTTTAAAGACACTTTTATTTCAATTTGTGATGATGGGTATACATAGTCATCTTCACTGTCAATCGTTACGTCACAAAAAAAAAAAAAATAAATAAATACTGATGGAGAATGGCCAGGGTTTCTAACGATGTGGACAACAAAACATTTTCTTTTCATTACAGTCATGAATATATCTGTATACTTAGTTTGTTGAAAACAGATTATTGTTTTCAATGTTTTCATTTTAAACCACACAAAACTCCAAAACAGGATATTGACTGATGCAGATTGGGAACAGCAAAGTTTATCAAAACCATTTGAAAAAGTGATTTTTGTTAAGAGGTATATTACTATTGCATGCGTGCATGCCTGCGTGTGCAGTTTTTATGTGGCCCCTCTGAAAATGAACCACCCACCATGCACACACACACACACACACACACACACACACACACACACACACACACACACACACACACACTGACTTGTATGTAAAATTTTACAAGGGTCAGGTGGGAAAAAGGTTTATATTTTTTAAATTACTTTAAACAAGTAATATCACCATATATATTTATATATATATATATATTTATATTTATTCCTGCTCAATCAATTCAGTGATTATTTCAGAGACTCTCTTCCTACTGATACATTGACTTGTATCCACAGTAGTAATATTCCAAACTATATGTTTTTTTTTAATCAGGGAATACCCTCAGCTGTGACGTCTTTCAGGTGTGTCCTTGGCTATATATAAACATTGCATTCTGTTTTTAACCGTAGTCTGAATGGAAGCTAAGAGTGAGGGCAGGTACAGTAACGTTACCTGCCCTCACCTGTGTACACTCCCTATCTGGCAGCCACTACTATAGCAACAACAACAACAAGGCAGCAGGAAAGCCTTTTGGACTTCCTGGGAGATCCTCTGGTATGCAGGCTCAATGTTTGTCGACTCGAAAAGTTGCCTTGGTGACCGGAGGCCGTGAAGAGGGAAACCCCTTATCGGCTGCCGCGCCGTTCAACCGTTGTCAGAGTTCAAAGGCCGTTTAAGTTGTAATGAAAAAAATAATAAAAAATAGAATACACACACCTTGAAGGTAGGTCAATATACAGTATAAGTGTTGCCATGGAGAAACTGTTTGGGTGGAGCGTGCTCTCCACAGGGCATGAATGACGAAGACAGAGAAAAGAGAGCGAGGGCGTCCCTTGGCTCTGACTCAGAACTGGTAGACTTACACTTTCAAGCAGCAGGAACTCCAAAGAAGTAGATTTCATGAATGAGCTGCACACCACAGGCCTGAGTATGTTTGTAAAAGGCAGTGAGGGCTGGATTTTAAAACCTCGCTCAGGATGTGATTGCAACACAGTTTTTCCCCTGTGTTGTAAAATGTTTTTTAGTGCTTTATGGATCCCCTGGCGATTGGAGATCTGGTGCAATGTGATATGCAGAGATATATTTTAGTGGGACACATTCAAAAGAAACATAGTTTAGTTGATAAGAATTGAAAATGCTGCAGTTCTTTGTTGAATATTTTCTCTTTGTGAATCAGGTATCGTTTTGTTTTTGTTTAACACATTGACACACTTAACAATGTACATCAAATTCAATCTATTTTTCATTGTGTTCGAGTTCGTCATGTATTGTGGAGGTATGTTGTGTCCAATAGGAAGTACCAATAGATAATTTAGTTGCAATCCATTTTCCTGTAACAGGTCTGCGTCTGTGAGGGATTGGCATTGGAAAAAAGAAATCATATAACATTTGACTTCTCTTTGAATCACAAAAGACGATAATATACCCAATACCAAGCCTGGAAGGTTGACGGGTCGGGTGACTCTGCTCCCTATGCTCATAAAACATGTTTTTACAAATTAAATCGGTTGCTTCCCACATTTGCTCTGATTCTATGAAGTGGCTGATTATGATTTTCTTTTAAATGACCATGTCTAATTTGATCAACCTAATCTCAGACAAAGCCTGAGGTTCCACCACCTTCAATCTCTGACATCCACCCCGGATGGTCGCAGACCCAGACGGGGCCGTCAACAGCAGTAGCAAACGTTCCCCTGGAGATTTACTGGGTGGATATGATCAGTGTGACCATTTTACATTGTATTCCTCAGGCAAGGCAAATTGTGTTATATCACACCATTCAAGCAAGGCAATTCTCAGTGCTATACAAGGACATGAAGAAAATACATTAAACAAGGCGATTATGAATCCTTCATCTGTACAGTTTGCTCCGACGGGTTGTCACAACAATAAAAAAACGAATTTCATGTGTGTCTCAAAAAACAACGTGTATAAGCCGCGGCAAATTCTCAAAAATGTGTGGATTCCCTTTTTTTTAATACTAAGATTTCCTCCCACATCCATAATGCAGGTTGGGGAAATTCCAGACGACATTGAAGCCCAATTTTTTGATCCAAGTCTCAAGCAGCAAAGTACAAACTGTGTTGTGTTTAAATCAACAATCAAATCGTTGGTGCTTAAAGGCACATAACTGAACAGAAAATAAGTGTTGTTAGGTATGTGTCCTCAACTTTGTGGTTTTGAAAGAAATTTTTTTCTTTTTTTTGCCAGAAAGAGCGAAAAAGTACCTTGATAACTTTTAAAGGGTTCATCTGTTCTTTATTGTCTTATAAAATAATAATAGAATTTAGTGTGCTTTACTCTCTAACATCATATGACCTCGTCCGATGTGCCAAATGGAGAATTAGACGGCCATCATACACCACTATGTGATCATTAAAGGTGTCTTTGCCGGCCAGGGAAAATAATTCAATGCTCTGTTCTGAAATCAAATTAAATGTTATATCAACTGCACTCACGAGTCAAATTGAATCGGTCTGTGGATGGAAAAATAATTTATAATATTTTCATTTTCGCTTTTGGCTACAACCGCCGTGTTACATTCTTATTTAGAAGAAAAACGAGCAAAAATGAATTCCTCCCTCGCAAAACAAGAAGCCGTGATGTCACAACACAGCGACTGAACGTTCTATTTCAGATTCCTTCTTTTTCTTCTCACGTTTCCTGACGCTCCATTCAACATGTCTCAGTTAGTTTTACCGCCTAAAACTCAAAAACCCTGAAACTGTGCATAGCAGAAGTCCAACTTAGACAGACTGCGGATTATCACAGCTGCAGGGATTTGTCTGTGCGAGTCATCTCGCTCCGAACGTGAATTTGGTAGTTTGTCGTGAACTTTGATTTGCACGCGGCAGTTGTGATGACTGTCTCTCCTGATTCATAGGCGTCTTTCACTCGGAGCCCTCTTACTTTTAAAAACATGCACGCCGATGTTTCTTTACCGTTTCCCTCGAGGGATGTGTAAACATTTACTCGGATCATTAGCGACGATAAACCCAAGCTATGCTAAACCATTGATCAATATTACACCGTGTCTTCCTATGGAGTCCTCAGGAAGATACCCTGTTGGACAGCCAAAATACATCAAGTGACCTTTCCTTTGATAAACAACATTTAAGTATGCCAAGGTGCTTAATCAATTTGGATAATGTTAATATATGCGTTGAAATATTGATAGGGATGATCCACCTCCTATGAGGAGAGGCTCGTTAAAAGACATAATCCCCTGAGCATCCAGCCAGCAGAAAAAGATCAGATGGGGGTGTTTACTCTGAGGTTGACCTGCTGAATTAAAGATCAACAAAAATCAAATTTACCCTTAAATGAGCATCAATGATTTATGACTAACTCCCTATATTGAAAAACATCTACTTGTGTAATATATTTATTTTACTGTTGGACACAATCAACAGCCACCTTTTTTTTTTTTATTTATTTATTTTTAACAATCATAACTACTAATATAGATGCACTTTTACCATACTTAAAGGTTGGCAGAGGAACTTCATGACGAACACACAGGCGAAGTGAACAAATAGTGAGAGTTTTATGTACCCAGTGAAAACATGTGTGCAAATAAAAATCCACTGAAGAGGATTCGATGCCTCCATATCAGCTTTTTGATGGCAGCAGTAAAGAGTTTGCACACAAGAATAGTAATGAACACAGTTTTTAGTGGTGGTTCAGCTGAGAGAGAAAAAAGGAAAAAGAAACGCAGCACATGGTGGGTTTGCCTGGAGTGCATCATAAATAGCAAGATGCTCTATAAAAGATGCCTTTTGCGATTTATTGAGGAGGCGCTCCGTCTAAACTGGTCCGACTGGTTCCTCAAAGCAGCGATGCACAATGAAAGCTGGGAACTGGAGAATCCACACCCTTATTGCAGTAGTTGTTTCTATAAAGTACGCAACTCCACATACGTGCGTGTGTATGCAGGATGTGCAATATTTTCCATGATGATAGTGAGGGAATCCTGCGGAGCAAGTTGGAGGACAAACCTTTTGCTCTGAGGTTTTTTTCTTTTTCTTTTTTTTTTTTTACCCTGTGAACCACGAAGAGTTTCATGCGAGTTGAAGTATGTCAGCTGTGAGGATTTGCAACAGGGACCCACTTTGCAATTCTATTATTGCACAGATGTTCTCACTCAACTCTGCAAGAAGTGTGATTTGTAAATGGAGACTTTTTTTTTTTACGTAGTACTGCAGTGCGTTAGTTATAAAGTCATGTCGATTTAAAGAGGCTCATAATCACGATTGTGCCTGCTCTTTAACGGACATCTTCTGATTTTACCTTTGTCATTTGATAATAACCCCAAAAATGTGCACTACTACTCACTGTGTGAAGATTTACGTCAAAATCTGTAGTACCCAATACCAAGCTGGAATAGTCCACCGAATTAACAAAATACAGTATTTGTGTGTCTTTTCATGTTGTTTAGTATAGAATAAAGTACCATAGGTATTTAATGTCACTGGTTCAAAGGAAGAATGGGACACTATTAAGCATTTCACAGAACTGGCAGCTCACAACAGGCAGACAGTGGATTTGTGCGAACCTGAAAGAGACAAACACAAAGTAAAGAATTCTTATTATACCTCAGTCTCGGATGGAAAGGGATTTGTTGGTGGGGGCTTTATGAGTTTTGCTGTTTGACGGTACTCTGATTGACTTTGACATGTAAAATGAAGGAGGGGCTCCGTGACACAGAATGACTCCAACTCTACTTTCTTACACCTTGACCTAACTTTGCCTCCTTAATGACCCCACTCCCTTCTCTCTCTCTCTCTCTCTCTCTCTCTCTCTCTCTCTCTCTCTCTCTCTCTCTCTCTCTCTCTCTCTCTCTCTCTCTCTCTCTCTCCATCTAGAGTTACAGGACAATGACGATTCTAACATTAGGGCTGATACTCGACTGGCCTCAGGTCACAGATGGCTGACAATTACAGCTCCCCTTGTGTTTCCTGCACTTTCCGTACAGTATCGCGGCCCCTGGCCTTGTCCTTCCGTCCCGGCTTCCCGGCCGCCTTCTTATTCAAAGCAGAATAAGATTTAGAGAGGAGGTAAACACTCTGGTTTTATGATTGGGCCCCTTCGTACAGCGTGGCCTGTATAATTGAAAAGCCCTCTGTGACTATTTTAAGGCGCTAGTGGGAACAGACTCCCATGTGTGTGCCATGGCTGGGAATGGGGCTTGTGCTTTTTCTCTTGCTTTCACTGATTGCTACACTAGAACGGTGTCTCCGGCTCGTTTCTGCTCTATGATTACTCCATTGTACCGAATACGTGGAAAATCAGACAACGGCTCAAGACAAATATGTGCCGTCTCACCACTGCCGTGAGCCATCACTCCTACTCTAAGGAACGACGACTTTCACAACCAAAAGCAGAAAAGAAGCTGCACTGTCACAACTGGCAGTGTGTTTTTAGGCAGGTTTTTTTCACTCAGACCATCTGTTCCTCACACCGCTCTGCAATCCCCGACCACCGACATACCGCAAACCAAAATTAGCGTGATTTCGCTTTGAGTAAAAAGTTTAAACAAACAGAAATATCAGCAGTCAGCGTCTTCTCTCAGCCCCCGAGTCGGCCATAATGGGCTCTTTGTTCAGCTGAAATGATAAACTCTTATTTTGGGGGGTTTGTTTGCATGTATCAACTGGAGCCTTGTGCGTCATGATGATAAAAAGTTTCATACCTAAAATTTAAAGTTAGTACCTTTAAGGACTCTACAATGTTTTAATTATACCCTGGCTCTGACAACGAAATTGAGGTGAGACTCCAAACCTAAACGAAAGAGCAAGTGAGGTCACCTTTTTTTTTTTTTTTCTTTTCTTTTTTTAACAAAAGTCATTACAGTGCCAAATTAATCCGCAACAAGGTGAAGTGAACCGCACGTAGTGACAGATTTATGGCCTACAAAACCTGATCCGCTGTAAGTGGAGCAGCCTGGAAAAATGAAGACCTGGAAGTCACTTTCTACATACTGCGTGAGTTAAAGAGGTGAAATATATATATTCAGGCAGTTGTCTGTCACACAGAAAACCAGCACCTGCTGCAAAATGACTTAACATTCCTGATTTTCCAGTAATGTACAAGGACGGGAGGGTATAGCTCGGCTCACAGCTAAGTGACGCAGTCCTTAGGCCAAAGGTGTCAAAAACATGGCCCGCGGACTGAAACCCACCCTGCCAGAGGGGACATCGCAATGTGAGGTTTACAAAGAAAACATAAACTTTACAATGGTCAAGTAACTATTGTTTCAAGTGTATTCACTGTGGATTGTACTCTTAGTGTAGCAGAGATAAAAACAAGACTCCAGCTGAGATGTTAGTGATGCAGGAATATTGCTGGAGAAGTAGAACAAACAAATAATCCAAATAAAAACATGTCTGTTGCTTGGTTGCAGCAAGAAAACTGTACCTTTTTTTTTTTTTATATACTGCGACAGAGCTTACAGAGTGTGTTAAAAACTGAGCTAGAATGATGGTACTACACGTAAATGTTAATGTGTATATCAGGCTTCTAGTGGGTAAATGAAAAATTACAGACCACCGTTACTGCTTTTGTTTGAATCTGTTTAAAGCGATTTGTCTGTTTTTACACGATGGCAGAAGCACAGTGCTGAAGGTTATAGGGATTTTTTTTTTCTCCCCTTGGTGCTCCATGGTGTCTCCAAATATCTTGTGCCAATTCACCTGTTGAGGATTTGAATTGAGATTTTTAGCAGCACACATAAAAAGAATTACCTGTTGGTGGCTCTACAATCATGAGACTAACCGAGTCATTGAAGCATTCATTTTCTTGTGACCAGGATTGCCCGTAAGCTTCACAGAAAATACTTGTTGAGCCACTTCAAAGTGTCTCAAAGCGTTAGAAACAACTACCAAGAGAGCTAAATGCCATACACATATTCCATAAAATCCCTTAAAGATGCCAATTCTGTCGCCAAAAGTGGTTGGTTTTCTTTTTGCTGCATGTGTAATGTGGGCTGCTGCTCACAGTGAGACGATCATTTGGTTTACTCTTGTACATAAGAGAACCAACAACCAAAGAACCCCCCCCCCCCAAAAAAAAAGTACATTACTATTCAAACTGCAGTCACATGAAAAAAAAAAACCCACCATGAGTCTTGTGGTATGAAGATATTTATATACCGAAATATTGGCTCATAAATCCATTTAAATAACATAAAGGCACGGTCCCCCAACTCCAACAAATAGGCTCGTTACCACATGAAAGACGAGCTGTGCTTCAGTTCCATTCACCATTACAGTCGAACGTGCGCTGAGGAGTTTCTTTATTGAAACACTTTCACTGTTCATCGGTGTCTCATCAGCGCAACAGCTTTTTTCCTAAGATTGCGTTGAATTAGCTGATGAATAACAGGGATATATAACCTGAACTAGTTAGTAGTGGAGCTGCGAAGGCACTAAAATATATGTATTTTCTAAGATAAAGGACAAAAAAAGGACCAGACAACATTCCGAGGAGTTGTTTTATAATCAACTCAAGTGGAAATGCTTGATTTTAGATTACTCAAATGAATAAGGTGACGCGGTAAAGAGCTGAGGATAAAGGTTTTTATCACGAGCTTCCATTTCAGATGAAGAGTGCGAGAGCCCAGTTCAGCTATTTTTAGACAGTTGTTAATCATACAGCTCAAACTTGGATAAATCACTTACAGAATATGGATTGGGCGAATGCTGCGCGATTCAATGTGCATCTCATTGGAGTTATAGAGTTTTTTAGGTTTTTTTTCCCCTGAATAGCACTAATGCTAACATCACTGTTAAAAAAAAAAGCTTCAATATATTCAGTCAGGAGCAAAGTGATAAAGATGTATTTGGAAATCAAAGTGACATATTGGAACGGGCTTGCCATTAAAGATGATCAACTTTACTGCTACTATTGTTCTAATCAGTTAATCTGTTCTCTCATACTGGGATGGTGTTGCCACATGAAGTCTTCATTTTGTCCACAAACCATCAGATAAGGTTTGAACCTAGTTGATTTTCTTTCCCTCAAATTTTGTTCTTTCAATTGAAAAACATAGATATTGACATCCATTTTCATTGTTGTTTATATATGAATATCATATTCCGGTTTAAAACACGAAAAAAAGAAAATGAATGATATAATAACAAACACAACAGGCATATTCACTTAAACTTTAATACATAAACAAATTCATGTTTGGTGGATGAATTCTTTGATGCAGCAATGCTTCTTGGCAATATAGATAATAATCATGGAAATCCTGTTTATTTCTCTTTTATTATATGCCACAATTGTAGGATGAGCAACAGGACTGACTACAATCATTAGTTGAGTTAAAGTAACTTAATCATGTTACACATTTCCTTCTATTCAGATTAAGGAGATTAGATGTATTAGAATGAACCATTTAACAAAGAGAAACTCAATTTGCTCATGTTAATCAAACATATATCTGATATGCCAATTTGAACAACTGCCTTAGTTGATTTTTGTGTGTGTATCTACCGATGGCAAATGTACCAAATCTTCTCTGACAACTTTGCAGATTTGATTTGCTAAGTGTATCAGGTATAATCTGGACTCACCGCTGAGCATAATATTACAGTTCCCAGCTTGTGCCCAAACTCGCTAATTAAAACAGTTTATAATTCTCATGTTGAAAACACACAAACACACAGAAATGGACGTTTTCCTTCAGAAGTGCTTGTGTGTTTACTTCTAGTGTGCTGTGCTCAGCTAAATTTGGCTCCAGCTATACACGGATTTGCTCGATAATTAAGAGTGACACTCATCTTTTCATCAAACACTTTTACGTGTATTTCCCCCCAAAATCTCCACGTATCCTTTGAAAATGTCGGCCATCTTCTGTCGAGACAGCGAAAGATCCTCTAATATCTCGGCACTAATGAGTCGACGTTCCGTCGGTTCACGGGATCTCATCAAAACTTTCCCAATATTTCAAATGAGTGAGACGGTAATAAACAGCAGCTTAAATGTGCCCAGCGAGAGCCGTGCGAAGGAGCTCTGCAGTGAGACACAGCAAGTGCGTTTCCAGATTTCAAAGTCAGCCACAATCATTACATTTGATTCCAGAAAAAGATCAGAGAGAGCCGAGGGGAAGCCGCACGCTGCAGACGAGGAAAAGCTCCCCGCCAGAGGTTGGACGAAAATAGATGCTTTTACTTTTCAGCCGCGCTTAAAAAAAAATAAAAATTGGCGCACATTTCCATCGGCGTATCATCCGCAGAGCGCCACATTACTGTACATTTCAGAAAGACGGCGCGTAGCACATCGCCCTACATTTGTCACCGGCAGTAAATGACAAACACAATTAGAGAATGACTTGTTTTATTGGTGTCCGCTGTGGCACCAACCGGCATCGCCACACTGTCTCTGCACAATAAAACTCAATGGCACTAAGCGACGTGACAGATAGTCTGGTTTCAGTCAACAGGGAAATGCAAAAATGTCCAAAAAAAAGGGAGGAAAAAAAGAGCAGATCAATTGAGTTTCTGTGAATATGGATGAGCTTTTAAACATTTAGGCCTCGCGTTCACCCTCCATATGCGATCCATTTAGTTTAAAATATATACATTTCTTCTCCCAAAAAAAGCCTAAATACTCGATATTACTGGAAAAAAATGTCACTTTTTACAACAGCAATCTGCTATTAAGATTTAACTTGCTACTGACATTTTAAAGGCAAGTCGACTTTACGACTGTAACAAAAACACTTTGTGGTCAATCTTTTTTTTTCTTCTTTTTTTAAAAAGTCGTGAATTTTTCTGTTAAAGAGCCAACATTGTTACGGTATGAGCGGTGCATTTTTTTTTTTTTTACTTTCCAGAAACAGGTACCATGTCAAAACGTTGATTAATATGCATTTGGGGATAATGTTTGAGGTTTCTGTTAGTTTGACAACATCAGAACACAATTCTTGTATAAATATGAGTAAATCAACCATTTTCACTCTTTTTCTTTCAATTTAAAGAATTATGTGTAAAGCCACACACTCTTACCTCTCATTAATGATAATGCCTGTGCCATTTTGAGCTTGGGAGACCTTTTTTTTGTGAAGTATGCGTGTTGCCTGTGTGTGTGTGTGTGTGTGTGGCTCGAAGCTTCTATAAAATTTGGGTTTGAGGGTAATTTGTGTCTCCTACAAAAGATGGATGGATCGAATAGCACGTCCCGTTATTTATCGTCCAGTCCTTATAGTATCTTAAAAGCTAAAAGGCTCCCACTCCCATATTGGTAAGAGAGTATTTAAATTGTCCTTCCTCTTCAAAAACAAAGAAAAAAACCTAACTTATTTCCTAAAATGTTGAATTTTTCCCTTAAGCTGTGCTGCTTAAGATAGGGGGGGCAATAAACAAACACTACATACAAGCACAGCCTCACACCCAAGCACACCACAAGAATTACTGCCGTAGTACTTAAGTATGCCATAGAGCCTAATTCTCCTCTGGCTCTTTATTATAGTTAACTGAAATTAAGAGCCACTTCAATAACAATAAAGCGCCAGTAGGCAAACTAATGAAACACTGAGCTGTTTCCAGCGTGCAACCCTGACCCAGACTTCACTCACACCCACCAGCATACTTTCCCCTTGCATCAGCAAACAAGAAAACTGCAAAGCTGTTTTTATTATTCATAAAACAAGATAATATAAACTGTCACTGGGATTTTAGACAATATTGTGGAGTGTCTTTTATATACTATGCATTACACTCCCATAAAAGCCCAGCTTTTTATTCAATACAGCATGTCTAGACTATATTTTTATTATCATTATTGCCAGTAGCTAATTAGGATTTTATTGTGCAAGTCAATTGGGGTTTTGGTCTGCCTTTGTTTTCCTAAGTTTTTGTCATTCCTTGTGTCTCTGGGGGGAATGCCAGTCTTGAAGTCAGTCAGCCACCCACTCAGAGTCAGAGCTGATGCAGGAACCACAAAGAACCAGGAACCGTCTGAACGTCTCTCCGAACGTCACCGTGAAACTGGGAAAAGATATGTGTGGTCAGGCCCCTCCGACAACACCGCGGAAAATATTCAATGTTTCCCAGCAGATGTGACGATACAGGACATAATGACCCATCGTATGTTCGATAGGGGCTTGTTCAACACTTTCATACGTCACTTCACTTGATCATCTGATCACTAATTTGAAATAAGTAACTGCAGGTTAAGTGTATGAAAACTCTTGGAGAGATGCAGAGCTGCTGACTCTCTTTGACCTGCTCACAGAGCTGCCAAACAAACATTATCTAATGCGTCAGTCAAGAGAAAACTGTGTTAGTATTTGACTAAACTCCTGCCTAACAAGTGCCACATTCTCACTGCTGACAGCAAAATCAAATCAAATCGTAACGCTAATAGCTGTAAGTAAACATTATCTTACCTTTGCGGGTTTTTGTTGTTTTGTAGTGTATTTCAGCTGTTTTCTTCCTGTTTCTTCTTTCAAGTACTGTAGGTCATAAATCTTTCCTTCAATGAAAAAGTATCCAGAATATTGCACATCTTGCTTCAACTAACTCATGTAATTTAAAGCAATACTTACCATATTGGTCTGACTATAAGGCAACCCATAGATATAGCAGATATCTATTTTTCCAGAACATAATGCAACTTTACTTTTTACATTATTTCCTTTATTTGGATCAATACAGTACTTCAGTGAATCAGGCCATAGCCTGACATCTCATGCAACATATGTCACAGTACTGCAATAACACATTGTAAGTTTTAATGGCATTTCTGCAATTAAACGTAACACAATTTGAATTTTTTGACATGTAACTCATTACTTTTGGTTGTTCTAATGAGGTAAAAAAAAAATCAATTGTTAATGTATTCAATTGCTCAATGGCAGAAGCCTACACAACATTGGTTGTGCAGGATATCCACAATAACAATTTACCTTGATATTAATACAAAGTTTCAGGATACAGATTTGAAACTGGATGTTATTGTTGTGAAAACCCACAGATTGAAATTACTTCTGTAAATGTTAACGAGCAGATTATCTGACAGTGATTATGAGACATCAGGTAAGAATTTGGTAAATGGTAAATAAATTTTACACATATAGCCTTTTCCTTTTCCCCAAATGCTTTACATCGTTAATCACACACACACACACACACACACACACACACACACACACACACACACACACACACACACACACACACACACACACACACACACACACACACACCAGTGAAGGCGGCTGCCACTTTTTGTATACTTGCGTTCATGGTCAGGAAAACTAATAACTTCCCATCCGTGGCATTTTGCGTTGCATTGGGATATCTCTGCACGTGTATAGGAGTATTCTACGTAAAGGTGGGCGACTGTTTTCAATACAGATTATAAGTTTTGCCTTCAGTCATAGTTGCAGCAGCATATTCCTGTGTGAATGATCTGATGTCTGCACGTAATAAAATGTAACTGCTCTTCTTTATGGAGGTTGAGTGAATCACGTAAAGTATATTCCTAGCAGCAATGTGCAAGAAAGTATTTAATTTAATATATTCATTGCAATTTAGAGAAATTGAGTGGCTGTTGCTCTGCGTGAGTTTCTGAAACACTGAGCTGAAACACTTCTTATTGTGCATCGACCAGAATAGTGTGCAGTGAAGCTGACAGTCACATGTCGAAGATGCAGCAAAACATTGTGGGATAAAAGAACTCCACAAGTTACAAAATAACTCCAACAATGAGTTGGGGACATGAATAACTGGAAGAAGCAGTAGAGAGTAGAAAAAAATAGTGTGAGAGCAACAGAAACACAAAGAAAAAGAGGAAAACTGAAACTGAAAGCCGCCTATAAGCTATATATAGAGCAGATGTGGTGTTGGTGAAGCTCCTGTTAAAAGAGGTGGTGGTTGGTGTTAGGTTACACTTTTTTTTTTTTTCCTGCTCTCTTTCTGGCTACTTTTGGTCCTGGTTTGGAAACACTTTATTGCCCCCCCCCCAATCTCACATTTACAACAAAATTACCCCTGAGCACGTCAGCAGCTCGCTCTCCACTCCGCAGCTGTCAGCGGTGGCGTCCAAAGAGGAGAGGCATGCCTTCTCCAGATCCACCACTTCACGACTGTCAGCGTTTCATTGAAACTGTTTGTGTCCTCACCACAGCGAGGTAAACAACAGGTGTTACACGAGAGACGCCTTGAGGGGGACAATGCAAGGACGGTTTTACTGAAATAGCTTACAGTAGATTGGATGACACCACGAGAAACTTGAGGCAATGTTTGAGATACACCAATGCCTTGCTGGCCCTCTGGCACACGCACGCATGTAGGCTTCTGAATATATTGTCTATTTATTGCTACATGTAGGTGAAACTGGTTCAGTGAGTGACCGATACAGTAGTTTAAGAGTTTTTTTGTTGTTTTTTTCACATCAGGAAATCCTCTACACTGCAGTGACCCCTGCAGATGTTGAAGTTATTTAGTATGTTCAAGCCCTTTGCATGTTTTCCGTTAAAGGGGTTTGTACTTGATGTCATATTTAGATATACGTTTGAAGTAAAGGTTTATTTCCAATAAACCAGAGACTTCCTGTCCCTTATATTTGTAAAGCAGTATAAAAGCTTTGCAATAGAAAATAATCGAGTTGTGCATGGGAAGCTTTGATGGGGCGCCTAAACTTGCATGGAAGGGAATACAAATGTAAATATTTGACTGATTGTGTCTGCCCCGCAAGAAATCAGCATGTGTTATATCGCAGGCCTTATCTAAAAGTTTGCATATATAAAAACAGGCCGAACTTGATTTCGTGCACACACACACACACACACACACACACACACACACACACACACACACACACACACACACACACACACACACACACACACACACACACACACACACACACACACGGAAGCTGATCTACTAACGGGATGCACCGTCGGATGTTTGCCTTTATGGCACAGTTATATCAGACGTGTTTTGTAGATCGCACAAAATACTGGGAAGGGTTAATACCAATAGATTAGTGTATAACATGCAATGGGATTTATATCGTCTGAAAACATCTGCATTGTTTATGACAGTTTGGTTCTAACACGTCTGAAACGGAGGTGCAAATCGGCTCAGCCTTTTGCAGATATGGTGCAGTTGCGGCAGTGAAATGCATTTCCTCATCTGGCTCACCAACACTTTTAGTTGCAGACTCCCTTATAACTTATTTCCTGTGCTGTAATCCTTCCCAGGTGTCATCATCTTTTCTGTTGCTCTTTGTTTGTCTCACAGTAGAAACCACAACGGATGCAAAACCGTCATTTCAAAAAAAATTCCTGTTCGCGTGATTTCACTCGCGTTATTAATCTTAGTTGATCGTCTGCAAAACGCACTCAAGCTGAAAGCGCAATCAATCTGCATGAGCACGTCATTTATACAGAATCCTAGTGAAAGTGCCATAGAGATGCTTTTGTTGTCTGACGTGAGGCAATAGGCACAACTTAAGCTTCTGAAGTTTTGGTGAAAACTTTGTTTGTAAAGGTCCGAATGTATAGACACAGTGAGAGTAATCAGTACACCTCTGGCCTACTTCCAGTTTCTTTGGTCGTCAATCGTGGTACTGTTTATATTGTCTCATTACAACATTGCAACACCAATACTGATCCTGTCTTGATCTATGGACCGGCCTGTTGGCCTCTTTGAGCCGTTGGACACTATTACAGAACTTTACAAGCTCCTCATTGTTCATGCACTTAAAGGTTGAGGCCAAAACTCCTGTGGGTGCATTAAGAGCTTCAAGTATATGTGGTGTTAAAACAGCGTGCGCACCAATAACTGTCAGTCTGAAACTATAGGAAGACACTTACACTGTGTATTGCTCCACTTTGTGGCGGGCGTAAAACAGAACCTGCAGTGTTTTAATGGTGGATAATCGTCACTAACAGTCACCACTGGGCTGTTGTGCATAATAAAAGTTTTCCATGTCTTCACCATACTGACATTCTTAAAACAGCTCACAACACTATCTGGTTAATACTTCCATGTTAATTTTTTCACATAGGCTTTAGGCTTAGGGCTCCTTCAGCTGAACACTTCACCCCGAGGTGGGCATTCCTGTAAAAATAGATGAGCTGATAGCCGAAGACAAAGTTTGTGGTGATAAGTATGACAGCACACTTTTCTTTCTCAAACCACAGCCAACAAAAACTGCCGCTATAAATCTTTGATTGGCTGTAAGGCATTGTAAAAAAAAAAAAAAAAAAGTTCTTCATGAGAAAATAATGTCTTTAGAGTCACTCAGAAGTGCATGTTATCATGCTTTTATCTTCCACAATGTGATTAATTTCCAAGTTAAACAGAATATGTGGGAGTGGCTTCATCACTAGAGATTTATAAAGCTTTTTGTCTCTATCTCTTTTCAACAAAGAAAGTTAACCTTTTAAAAAAGAAATCTGTAAAACACTGCAGTTTGATGCCGAACACCAGTGGAAACACTGTTCGTAGAAATTCCCTTTTTTTTTTTTTTTTTATAGTAGTTGCATTGATGGATTCAACCTGGACTTGGCTGAATGAGCAAAAGTGAAACTTTTCAGCAGGGACATCACATGTGAGGTTTTAACTCAGTCTAGTTACAGAGACATTATAATTATAAATGTCCATCATTTGCTCTTGTGAAGACATTTTTGGAAGGAATCCATCTTTTCTTCTTTGTGGACATTTCTCTTGCATGTGTCTCTTTCTTTGCACACACAGGAAACGAAAGCAGGCTTGAATGCATGCATGCATGGACGCAGGCATGCGACTCACCATGCCAACAAATAATCTGATGGGCCGTGGTGTGCCCACATAGTTGGATTCATATCCCTGCTGTTAGTCGCTGATGTTTAACAGGTGCTACCTGACTTTCATTCACCACTGCTCTGCCTTCATTCCTGCACATATTTTCTCTGGCTAAACTCACGGCGTATCGCGTTCTCTTCCCAGCAGGCCTATTCTAAACTCGCAGTGGTGTCAGCAATTAATTTCTGTAATTATTGTACGGCCAATTGACTTTTAGTGACATGCTGATGTACATTTTTTTTTTTTTTCTTTATGCCAATATTTTAATCAAAAGCCAATCACAGCTTTATGTAAGCTCAGCTCAAAGCCGTAGTCTCCCAGACTGCATTCTGGTGCCTGCAGTTATTATGTTCTGTTAATGAGATCTTCTTTCCACTGTGGTAAAACAAAGTGTTTTGTTCTTACGAGTGTAGACTTGTTAATGTTGATCAAAACACAACTATACAACATTTAACTGGCTTTCTGGGCACAGGACAGGCAAACTGAGGCGTGTGCCTGTTTTACCAAATGGCCCGTGGTGTGATGATTGTCTGCCTGCTCCTCTCAGGAAAACGATTGATTGGGCAAATATTTTTATTGGAACGGAATCTGATTATAAATCAAAGAGCAACTATTTCAGCCACGTACATTTTCCAAGCTGCCTGAGCTCTGTATCAAGATGTGGCCTCATCCAAACCATGCTGATATGTTTCAAAGCTGCTCTTAAAAACAAGTCTCCTCATTTAATTAGTGGTCTTGCGGGAAAGCCGATACTGGGGATTTATTTGGCCGAGCTTTGCAGTTCCGGTTCAGAAAGATGAAACGCACTCCTGCCATCGGTCGTTTCTTTGGAGATGGTCTGTAAAGTTTTTAATTATGTCAGAAATTTATGTTCTGAGAAAGTGGATCATTCAGATTAAACTGGTTTCCCAGGCCTGAGTAAATATTTATGCACAGCTTCTTCTTATTAACACTCACGCATGCAAAGTAGTTTTCTTGATGTGATTTTTTTATTTTTATTTTTTCAGGCATTAAAGTAAATAACGTGGGAATGAACTGCCAACACGCCTCATAAAGTATTCTTGTGACTGTATTTTTCAAATGGTCAAATCGACAATTAAGGGTTTAGGCTTCTTCCTGTTTAATTCATAGTTAGGATTATAACAAGCCCACTTTGGTGTGAAAAAGACGCTAATCCCACCTCAGGGCCTAAAATAGCTCTGGTTCTCTTTACCCTCGCTGAATGGGGAGATGCACAAAGACAAAATGGGGAGGAGGTAACTCAAGCTTTGTGCCTGTGTGGCTGGTGAGCATGTTGACCGTGTGAGAGGCCTGGATTGCATCCTGAGTTTCCCGTGGCTTGTAGGAAAGAGTTGGTTCTTCTTTGGGGGTGTCCAATGTCACTGGATCCACTCACTGCTCAGGTTACCTGTGTAACTTTGGAGGGAGGGATTTTTACATGCGAGCAAAACACTTAGTATCCTGACATAAAAAAACAACAAAGCAACAACACTCGTTTTGTGAGGCATATGTATTTTTGAAGCATTTAGCGATCACCCAACTAATTATCCTGTATTTGTTTAAGGGAACACTGGGATAAGGTGACCAGAGAGGATACTCGCGGATAAAATGACACAAAGCAGCAGGTGTGGGAAGAAATGGCTCCGTCTATTCTGCCCGAGCTCTGACATTTCCCAAGGTAACCATCAGTAGCTTGGATTTCCAACCGTCTAGTTGACCTGAGTGTGCATTGACAGTGAATGTGTGAGAAAAGAAGTGGGGGGTGGAGAGGTAAGGAAAAGTTTGCATAATATGGGCAGGGGGTTTCAAAGCATGCTGAATAGGAACAACACTGGAACTGCCACTGTCTTAATATTTTAGTGTGGAAATCCAGCTCTTTAACAGGCTTCCTTTGGTAACAGGTTTACAAACACGTGCTGTAAAGTTCTTTTGAAGATTTAATGTTGAATATTCCACTGGACATTTTGCATGTAGCCAGCAGAATTCTTGAAAATGGTGATCAAGGACAATGGTGCTGAGCTGGTTATTGGAAAATACACTTTTGGCCCTAATGGGACAAAATGAGATCACTATTGGTATGTACCATCAGCAAGCAGATGGTTAGCATAGCGTAACATTGAGTCTGAAAACAGTAGGAAACAGCCCGCATTGTGCAAGATTCGAGGGATATTTGCCAAATCGCACCTCCGCAGCTCACCACTTCACACACTTTACCTCATTTGTAAAAGATGTATTTAATAAAAGGGCTTATGTACAAGATTATTTCTTGGCTGAAGCCGAAGTCAGGCCTCGGGACTCAAGGCCTGGATCGAGAAGTCCCCAATGCTTCCAATCGTGTTCATCCAGCTAACCAAATCCAGGTTGTTGTTTCACATTCAATAGACAGAACTGAGAGCAATACAAGGGGAAGAAAAATCAAATCAGCAAATCCCCCCATGGCAAAATAAAAGCATTCTTTGCTGTGCTTTCTCACAATTACTCTTTCCTAGTTTTATGAAGAGTGACACATATACGAAGATGCAAATGCAAGATGAACATGCAGAAGCTTGCGTTTGAGTCATTATTTAAGCTTATTTCTGACTTAATATAGGTCTTTTTAGCTGGTGCAGCATATTAGCAGCTTGTGGTTTGAGGATACGTTCCCCAGGCTTTGAAGGACAGAAACCCTTATTTCTCTGATGTGTGTTAAGCTGTTTGGTTCATCTTGTACCCCCTCTGGCCTGTAATTAGCCTGGTAGAAATCTGGTACAGTTCTCAGAACAAAACACTGGGTTGTTCATTCTCCGTGAGAAATGCGCTCTCACTTTTAATGCTGCACCTTTTATCTGTGCAACAACAACAACAACAAAAAAAAAGATCTCCTCCTAAATCACATAGATGACTTGTCATACACCAGATTTAAAGTCAAGCCTTGATGATGGGCTGCCTCATCTTTGGTTTAGCTCAATACATACTGACAGCACTCAAGAGAGAAAGGCAAATATGCTTACTCAGTTTCTCTGGATTCCAACTGAAATTGTTCCTCGGTGTTTTCTGCCAAATGGACAGCATGATTTTGTCATTACTCTTTCTCCTTGTTTTTCCCCTTCTCCTTTTGTTTCTCACAATAAGACAGACTCGAGCCACGGTTGCTGTGATATGCTGCTTTGTTTGCGCATCATCTGATTTTGGTTAAGTGAAAGCATCTCCGCCATGCTTTCAGAGGGAAATCTTTGTTAAATGTCCCAAAAGGTGAATTTTAACAGCAAGCATGGAGTTTAAACGAGGCTAAAACGCACTAGGAGCGTTACAGAGAAACCGAGAGACCCAAACGCATGAGGCGGAGATAGTTTGGAAAAATGCCACAAACATCTGTTTCTTGATGATGCAATCGGATCAGGGTTGTAGCTCGATGCTGCAGAAATCCTCCGGCAAAATATAACATGGACAAGACTTTTCACCTTGCACACGGTCAGGTCATGAATGACCAGAGGTGTCAAACATACGACCCTTGGGCCAAAACGAGTCCACCAGAGGCTCTAATTCAGTCCACTTGATGACCTTGCGAAGTGTGAAAATAACAATTTGACTGGATTTTAGAGGTTTTTTTTTAGTAAGAGCAGTGGACATAAGACAACACTGAGACAAATTTATAAAAACATGCAAGGTTAAGGTTGAAAAATGCTGCAAATGGCAGTACAAATGGCTTTTTACTTTACATTGCATCAGGCGGTTTGGTTTAAATTGGGATAGCATCAAAACTACACCTCTTTTTTATGAAATGTTATTGAATGTCTGCTTTTTTGGGGGGAATATTTTCAGACTTTTCTGCACTAAAACAATAAGAAACATGTGGAATTGTTCACAACATTATTTCATTAAGGCTATTAATGCTACTATTATGCTGGTCCGGCTCACTGGAGATCAGATTGGTCCGTACATGGGCCCCTAAACTTGGGAGATTTCGGCACCGGTGCTGCAGGCAAACCTGAACCGGAAGTCATGCCTTTATAAGTACGCATCAATCACCAACAAGCCTTTATACACCCTTTCCTACGCATCCAGGAAAGCTCTTTGTGTGGACTTATTGATTTAAAACACGCTGCTCTATGCATTTACACGCAGGAAACAAGTGTGACGCCACTGTGACATGGCGTGATGCCCGGTAGTTCCAGATCTGCACTCCTGCCCTGATGCCAAAAAGAAGACTCCCCACGCCTTGATCTGCTCTGAGTCAGCAGTGTGGCGATGGTGCCCTGCAGATTTAGCTCATGTTTGTGTGAGTGGAGCAGGGCAGAGCAGACACGGTGGAGAGGTTGGAGACATAATTTTATACACAAGAAATGCAAGAGCTGAGCTGTATTTTAAGCAACTTTAATGACACAGTCAGCACGACAAAAGGGGGTAAAAAGGCAGTTAAGAGGTAATTACATAATCGTAGAAAAGTACAGGGTTTAGTGCTATTGTACGAGAATACAATAGAAGACACTTTAACGTTCTTCCATATTATTAAGAGTGAAAATAGTCAGGTTTTTCAAGGTTGGCAGAAGCATAAGATTAGTTGTCTCTTAAAGGTAGAAATACTGCTACATCCTCTTACTGAGGTTTGTTTGAAAAAATGGTGGGATTTCAATCGTAACCCAGATTTTAAAGGAGATACATCTGAGAATAAATCTCATTTGAACGTCCTATGTAACAGGACCCGTTCAAATTAAAAAAAATAAATAAATAAAAATGTCCTTGTCCCGGTTGTATGCGTTCCTGCATCTCGCTGTGCTGCTTTCCCCTTCATGGAAGTTGGAAACATTGACACCACCATAATTTTATTACAGTTTTTAACGCCCTCTGCTGAGACGTACATTTTGTGTCGCTGAATTCGTAACTCGTAGCTGGTTACAAACAGCTGCTCGACCTCTCACGGGCAACTCGGGGCTGATGTATTGCACGGGTCGTTTCGAAGTATTGTTTGGAGATATGAAATTTTATATCAGTCGCATTCTGGAATAGCTCATGGAAAATCACTGCTCAGGGCGTGTTACCGGGTTCATTGGCAGTTTATGGACGTCATATGTGCATAACACTTCAGCTGCTTTTTGTTTATTGATAGATAACTGGAAATTGTTGAGGTGATCAGTAAAGATTTGTGTTTTGTGAAAGTAGGATCACGTGAAGTGATCATGAAACGAATAGCAAAAAGATGTTTTTTAATTCATTGAGCAGCTTTGAGGTCCTGTTTGTATTTTATAATGTCTGATTCTGTCAAATAAATTGTTATCTTGTTATTAAAGTATGATTAGCTTTTATAGTTCGTAAAAACATAACAAAACAATGAACTACAGATGTATACCTCTACTAAATATAACAATATTTGCTTAAAAAAAACAAAAAACATTTTAGAATAACACCTTTAACAAGTCATGACAAAATGATCAGCTTCTATATGAAGCTGTAGCAATGAGCTCAGGAGCATAAAGGCTGGAACTGGAGTTCATGTGCAAATTTCTTGACTCTCCATTGTGAGTGCTGAGCTCCTACCTCACATCCTTTTTTTTCACTTGGATGGAGGTTAGAAAACTGCTAACACGTAGGACTATATCTGTTCATTTGAGCCAAAGATGCTACGTACATTGAAAGATTGTCTATGATATGAAATTGACTGACACAACAAATTCATGTCTCACTTTAACCAAAGACTAACATTCAAATATACTTGCCAGAGGTTTAGGATCACCTAAAAGAATCTGTCTTCCATAATCAATGGTACAAAAATAAATTAAATCTCTTTAGAATTAAATCTTAATAGAATTAATCCCTCTTATGTATAGAAACTCCAGATACAATGAGTCTTACAAAGAAAAAATATTCTTAATTACTTCAGTTTTACAATATCCATTTTTTTCTTCTCTCTCTTAGTGTAATAGAAACAAAAACCAGACCCAGAAAGTTATAATATGACCAATATTATTTTGGCAATGCTGCTCTGATGTCTGCTTCCTCTGTTTCTGAACAGGACAAATTACCAAAGTGGTCTGTATTCTGGACGTGGTTGAGAAAACCCAAAACATTTATGTCTTTATGACACAGCTGTAAAAAGAGACAAAATAAACCAGAATCAGTCTGAAGGTGATATATTCTCCTTACAGTTCCCCACATTTAATGGGATTATCTTTGCAGTTCCCACAACTTGCAAGTCATGACATTATTTGCTCTGACGCTGAGCTACTGACAAACTTCCTGGATTTAAAAAAAACAGGTTACTGCAATTAAAATGCTTTGTAATTACATTACTTTGTACCTTCATTGTGACCTTCATGGGGGAAAAAAGCATGAAAAAAAGAAAATCCATTTCACAGTATCAAATATTTGCTCATCAAGTACTACCAAGTAACAGAAAGATTATGTTCAAAGATGAAAAATTCTACAAAATGGTTTACGATTGTACATATTAAACCATATAACAAACAATTCTGCTCACAAGTGCTTAATATTTGGTACTAATGCCATAACATAACCAACATAACAGGCTTCATTACAAAACCGTTCACTTGTTTTCGATATTTGAAGTAATGTGCTTCATGCTGCTAGCGGGTTAAAATGTGGTTTGAGAAACCTTCGTCGCTGACAGCATGACTCAGATGTTTCTCTTATCTGCTATAAAGCAATAATATAAATAACATAGCGGCTGAACTCAAAACTTTTTGCACACTGTTATGAGGAGCACCTGGAGGGGATTGACCTTTAATTCTACCCAAATGTTCGCGAACACAATATGCCAGAGTATCAGAGGTGAAAAGGTGTTTTTTGTCAGATTACAGAACATATGAGGGGGAATAGTTCTTTCAATTATCTGCGAATGTTTGTGATCTACTGGAGCTCTGTCACGTCGCTAACCTGATTTGTCATTTGGCCACATATTTCTTGTTTTATATCATGTTGCTCCTCAGTAACGTATCCAACTGTCTGAGGTCAGAGCTGTTTGTTAGTTATGGAGAAAGAGAAAGAAAGGAGGATTGTGAACAAGAGGAAGGAGAGAAGCAGATGCTCCCTCAGGAGGAGGGTTGGTCTGCCCCCCCCCTACCCCCCACCCCCCCACCACCAATTTAATTCTAAGAGCATATGGACACTGAGAAAAGACCACAGGATGCACTGTGGAGGATCAACAAAGGAAAAGTGAGTGTAAATAAACAGAGAAACAGAAGCGAGAACGACACAAGAAAGGTAGCAGAAGCGGATAAAAAAGAGAAAGTTGGAGGTGTGAGGAGAATGTTTTAAATAAACATGGCTTTTTTTTTTTCTTTTTTTTTTCAGGGATTACAGCTGGAATGGGAATGAATGATGGAAAATAGCGAGCATAGCACGGCGCGTGAGGCAGCAGGCAGCCTGCCTGCTGAGGCAGGGTGCGGTGAGGATATCCTTGACTTAGTTTGCACCCCTTTCTGGCCTGAATCTAATCACTGTCAGAGGCTCGGAGGCTTATTGGTTTCATGAAACCATATGATTGGACACTTACTTTGCAGTGACAGTTTAGCTTCACGGAGGGATTTAGGAGCGCAGATATCTGGACAAGCTTTCCCCACGGTATTTTAAGTCCTTGCTGAAAAGTTAAAGACAAGTCAAAGAAATTGAGAGTGGCGGCCCGACTGAAATTTATGTCCCGTGACATGAAGAAGTGGATTTCACTTCAGATAGATTATCGGCACCGGCGCTTTCTGTCCACCCAACATGTGTTCAGCTGCAGGTTCTGGGATCTGGAAGTTTGGAAACAATATTTGTGTGCATGTAACATACTTATAACGCTTTTATTGATCAACTGCTTTGTACAAACTAAAGATAATTTATTGTTAGCCGTCACGGCGCAGAACAAAAAGTGAACTATTGGTGCTATAAAATGGGAACCGTGTTGCTCTTGGATTATTTGGAAATGTATGTACTTGTGAGTTCTGCTTCACACTTTTGGTAATAACATATATACTGTTATATTTTATCACCTGGGCTTCAACAAAGTTAGTCCAAGTCGACACACCACAGCGCCTCAAAAACTACATAAACACTGTACACATAAACCCTAATGCCAGTCACTGTCTGTAATATTGAAGGTATCCCACTTTTTTCAAACTACTCAATTTATGAGGCAACCATATCGAGAAGTGTAACGAAGTATTTTTATATGACGAAACATGTGGTTTTGTCCTGTTTCACAAACAAGTTCTTAATGAGATACATTTACTTTGAAATTACGAGGAGCCTCAAATATATTATGGCCAACATGAAGTAAACAAAGACGTGAACGGTTTTAAGCTTCAATCCCACCGGCTGCAAAATCTCATCAAAAGAAATGCAAAAAAAGGAACAATTCCTTTCTTTGCACACGTCCAAGATATTTTAATGTCCCACTGTTGCCACATTCTTTTTTTTTTTCTTTTTTCAATAATTGTAACAGATTTACAATTGTTGGTCATATAAATAGAGACTCCTTCCCTTGTCTAATGATCATTGTTGTCATGAGATGGCAAGCAAAACAAGAGCTCATAAGTGAAACGCCAAAGCTGCTGGATGACGACCATGCCGAAGGTTCTTTTCTCGTTTATTGGACTTCACAATTTGCGGAAAAATGATCAATAATTAAGCTTATTTTTCAAATGAGGCCACATCAGTTAAAAGTCAAAACATTAACTGGAGAAACTGAATGGTGCCGGTGATGAGCCAAAATGTACAAAAGGAAGAACGACGCTAAGCCATCTCCTAAATAAACCACCACCCCAGCAGTTACTCCTAAAAAGAAAATAAACATGGAAGAGACAAAAGACAAATCGCTAAATGACCAGTAATCTCCTTCCCAAAACTAACAAAACAAAGTAAAACAACAAGACACCTTCACCTAAATACACATGGAATTAAAACCTGCTTAGGGAAAAAGAAACTGCAAGCCCTCCTCCTGTTTGTGTCCCGCTCTCCGATTGGTAGCGTGAACACAGTTCTACAAGTTTCCTTGGGGGTCATTCCTTGTTTTTTTATCTGTCACACATGAAAGATATTGAAGAGTTGTGGAGCTGCTGTCTCTCCCTCGCCGACCCACCAAGCCAACTGTTACCATTAATGTTAAAATAAGAATAAAATGTGTCGCCACTCGAGAGATCCTCTAATCATTTGTAACTTCAGTGCAACTTTATAAGTGAATCGGTCATTAGGCTGGCCCACTCTGTGCTTGACAGCTCATTATTCCAATTCAGGCCTAATTGAGGGAGACTATTAAAAGTAAAATAAAATATTTTTTTGCAATTAACTAGGTACTTTTTTTTTTTATTAGGGCTGTCAAAACTGCCACGTTAACGCAGATTTAGTCATCATCATGATTAATCTGATAAAAAAAAATTATATTAATCTTAATTAACCCATTTCAATGCAACACATTTCAGAGAGTTTGTTTAAGTAGACTTGCCACCGCGCATGCGCAAATGACCGGTTGATCCGGTAGTGACCGAACCAACTCGATATAGAAGATGCAAAACAACACGTTGGCCTTCCCGGTTGGGAAATTTGAGTGCAAAAAAAAAAAAAAAAAGATCCAAGACGGAACAGTATCACCCAGACTCTGCAGGAAGGAGTTTTGTTTTCATCGAAACTCTTTCATCTTAAAATCCCACATTGACGTGAGGCAAATATTTTAGATAAGAAGCCGGTCGGCTCTCCTCTCGGACACTGTCAGCAAGTTAGTTTGTCTTTGTCGCTGAAAAAGGAGCAACAGGAACACATTCATGTGAATAAATGTTTGTTTTTAATAAAGAGAGATATTTTTTGTTAACATGAACTGTTGAAGAGCATGTACTGTATATTCCCTTCTTTCTTGAGTCTGTGCGTCCATGCATAATATATAGAAAAAACGACACAACCATGTGATTAATCTGATTAAAAATCCGAATGGTTTGACTCCACTACTTTTTAAAATAATTTAACTAGTTTCTGCACGAGGTGCTTTTACACTGCTTGCTTCTAAACCCACCTACATGATTGACTCATAAAATGATGAACTTATAAGTAAACACATCATTTACACCGCTGGAGTCACTTATTTTTCTCTTATAAGTAAAGTTATTGCAGCCTGCTCTTTGCATTGTAGCTTATAATGAATCCAATTACAACCTGAAGGTTTCACTCTGCAGGACCTGCATGAATCTGTTCTGCCCTCGAAAACCATTAAACACTCGTATAAATGTTCATTTTCTAAATATCTCGTCAGAATGCTTAACAAAATCGCCATGGTCATAAAAGAAATATGACATAAAAGTCCAGCGCTGTATTCTGTTGGATGAGTTCTCATTCCTGGTGGATACTACAGCGCATTACCCCTAATGACACCTTCAGTTTGGTCTCAAACTCTGCAGGAAGTATGGAGTCATAAAATGCAGCTCAAGGTTTATTTCATTGTATCACAATAATTAATTAGGCCTTTATGACATGGCGGGGGAATAAAAGAGAACGCATATTATTTTATCACCAGGATGTAATGAAAAGCATATTACAAATTAAAGTCCAATGCCATGTTTGTTTTCTTCTCTTCATTGCACACGAGAAAAATAAAACAGGATGCTACATTATTGACTCTTTTTTTTTTTTGTGTTTCTCTCAAACAGATGCCCTGACCACTTTTGCCTTGGTTTTTTAAATTTGTTTTAGGCAAGACAAGCTCTTTGTTCTCTAATGCGTCTTGAAAACATTCTATTTTTTAATTGGGATATAAATGCAATTCAATTAAAAAGAAATGAAATGACTTGAGTATACAGTACATTCTCTAAAATGTTTGCAGGATACTGGTTGATCACTCTTATTGAAACATCCCATTGTTAAATTACAAGCTGGAAAAGTACACCCGACTTTAGTTATACTTGGAAACTTATGAAGATATGATTTGATGGTGAGTAACTGTCGTGATTATCCGAGTCAGCGCCAGAGGTTTCCATTCCAACCGGAGAGATGACCCTGCAGTGTGAAATTGACAAAGAAAACGTCAAGTAGTTTTTCATAAAATTAATTGCTGTTTACAATCTAACTGGCGGAGACCACACTCTCCATGGTTATAGAAATAAAGTCAACATTGAGACAGTAAAAACAAGCAAACTTATTCTCTGCAAAGCCAGGTTGAATTTGTAAAAACATGCACGCCGCAGACTTTCACCAGCATTAGCCTGAAGGGATACAGGCAGATATAGTCTCAGGTCTTATTGTGGAATCAGAAAACCAAGAAAGTGTCACCTTTTTAGTTGCATTTTCGTAACATTGTTAAAATGGCACCTATTTTTAATTAAAAAAAAAAAAAATCTATGTGCGTTCAGGACGTAATTGAACCTCTTGGAACTTGGCATTAAAAGTTGTTAGTTAAAAGATATTGTGTTTTCATTTTACAAGCCTAAACCACTCAATATCAAATTGGGCTGAATGTGGCTCCAGACTGAAAATCACCTCGGATTACGTTTTACCAATGTTGGTAAATTTGGCTACCAAGGACCCTCGTTGGTTTGTATAAGATGCTGCTTTATGAAGGGAAAGGCATCATCATCATCATCATCATGATCAGCACCTTAAAAGCCCCGACAGAACAGATGTTCTACTTAAGATGTTCTTCTCCTGTAAAGTAACATCTCAATGTATTTCTAATTCAAAATGTTAACTGTTGCCATTGAATATCATGGAGAAATACTTTGATCCAACTCTTAATTTCCTGGAGCTTTAAGCCATGACTGTAACTTAGGTGACAGGGCTTTTCTGGCTTCTTCTTGCTTCTCAATCAGAGCTTTTCGCAGTTGCTCATTACACCCCAGATGTTGCCTCATGTGGTACTGATGAGCTCATTTCACTGGCCAAATGACAAATCAAGCCGGCTTTCACTCACAACAAAACACTGTCTCAAGTGATTGCCTCGGGTCGGCGGAAGTCTTATTGGTCAGACGAGAGTTTTTAACCTTTGACCTTTGGCGGGGATATTATACGGGCAGCACACGTTCATTTCTCGAGAGGTAGCGATGCCTCAAGGTGACGCGCGGAGCCAAGTATGTGCTGATTTCCAATGTGGCGAATGGCAACCATGATGGCTGTCAAACCGTCTCTGTGTTGTTCTTAAAACGGTTCCACGTTTCACTCGGCGGGTCGAGAAAGACTCCATCTTTTTGGTAAAAAAGATGAAATGAAATCGATCAAAAGTAACAATGGATAATTAGCTGATCTGCGAACTGATTTGAGTGTTTGTGTGGAGTCCTGATCAACACTTGGATCAAGCAGCAGTGGCCGATCAGAGTGATTGATTTCTCCGATGGCTGCCTGGAACTTTCAATCAGTGTAAGGAGGGAGATGCCAGAATTTCACACTGCAAGCCATTCTCCGTTCAAATGCAGCTTCTCGTTTCACATGCCAGTGTTTACACAACTCTTGAGAGAAAGGTAGTGTATGCAACACAACAAAATCCGCACAACTTAATTGTGGTCGGGAGCAGCTGGAGCCGATCCCAGCTTACGTCGTACGAGAGGCAGAGTTCAACCTCGCTACAAACCCCAGATCGGACTTTACATTGGCTTACAGTGATATTTGTGCTGTCTGACGTTTGGTGTTTCACCAGGATTAATAGCAGAGTTTCACCAAATTCTTGTGGCTGAAGCCCTCAGAGAAAAATCATTGTTTGCAAATACTAATTTATTCAGTCAGAGACGTTTTGTCTAGTGTACTGCGGCCTTTTCAGATGGAGCGCCATGCTCTGAAATTACTGCAGTTTATTACGAATTAGGAATGTTTTCCTTGAAATGCAATAAATCATTTTCACAATCCTATTGGACAACTTATTATATAAAAGTCATAATGAATCTTTGTTGTATCAACATTGTTGCAGAGTTTCAAAGGATTCCTTTGGGAACAGTCTGACTGGCCACCATCAATCTTTCTGTGTCAAGGGGGGAAAAAAATTGGAGGCAGTTATAACATTATGTCATTATAGTAATCATACCTTTACTTAGGCAGCGTGTTTGTGGGTTACTCGCTGATCCTATGAAAGTGTGAATAAAAAGTCCTGAATACAATAGGAGACGCAGTGTTGCTTAAGAGATGATTTTTTTGACAAAGCAACTAATATCTGGTTTTGCGCCGTATGTATGTGTACCTTATATCGTACTACACATGCGTATGATTTAATTGTGCAACTATAATCTGAATCCATTTTTTTTTTTTTTAAATATTACTAACTTGTTATTGACATAGATGGGTGCATTGTTGTAGTGACAAGTACGTAAGTTCAGCTGTCAGTCGAAGGCGTAGGTGGGTACTGCTGGTATTGTTGCTTTACTGCATTGCATGTTTCTAGATATTGTTCTGCTATGACTCACCGTGCTGCTAAAGGTGGACCTGCAGAGCTTCATAATGACACTTTCTTAAAATCTGGGTGTGTTGGAGCAGGTAGACATTGAAAACACGCAGGACTGTGGTCCTCCAGGACCAGACGTGCCCTCCAAAGGTCCAATGACTCGTTCACTCGTTCATTTCTGTTGAAGTTACACCAGTAACTGAAGTTAAATGCTTTTTGGATGTTTTTGAGTTAATCAGTCATCATTAGGGTCAGGTTGCCGTCACAGCAGGGTCTCCTGTGGCGGGTCACAGTTAGGCTGTCGTGCAGACCTCGGCACAACACCTGTTTTTAAAGACGTGTCAACAAAACGGCTGAGATAAACGAAGGTAAGCTGATGTTTCTAATGCAAATACATAATATCAGTACTGTGGAAAGACGCGTGATAATATTCAAAGTCGGACATCTTTCATGTTGCCGTCATGAGTAATGAGGCGCTTCTTCAGTAAACAGGAGGTTTGAAGAGAGAGAGAGAGAGAGAGAGAGAGAGAGAGAGAGAGAGAGAGAGAGAGAGAGAGAGAGAGAGAGATCAAAAGTAATGATTTTTTCAACCAGCTGATAAAACGCTGATGCACTTATAAAGGTATTTCCCTTAATCTATCTTCTCTTCCTCTTTATCCAACTTGAATGTGAAGGCCGGGTTCACTGTGGGCAAGACTGGTCACCGGTCCATCTCAAGGCAAACAGAGTGACAAACATCCAGATTCACTCCGCGGAGGCAATTTAGAAAATTTGCCTCAAAAGGAATGTTTTGTGGACTCTGGCAGGAAAACAGAGGATCCAGATCCAATCCACGCACGCCTAGAGAAAACATGCAAACTCTGCACGGAAACTACTCCGAGTCTGGAATCGAACCGGTGAGTTCTTTCTGTGAGGCAAGACTGTTAACCCGTTTGGGCGTGCCCAAAAAACAAGGAGATATGAATCATAATATTAAGAATTAAATGGAAAATGTTATGAACCAATGACATCAGATGTCAGAATTGAGACATTTATTTATTTGAAAATCTTACCCAGTGTTAAGTCGTAACACATTTTCAAAAAGTTGGAAGGACATCATCGGTTCACTTTTTAAATGTTTGTTTGGCTCACGGAATAAAGAAAATCTCTCACCGATCAACAAATTGAAAGTTTCTTTTTGAATTTCATATTTATTTTTTTAGAGAGACGTTTACAAACCATTAGTCCAAATGAAGACGAAAAGCAACATTTTGCATTTATTTACTTGTGACTATTTGCAAAACTTTACCGTTTCCAGTGTGTATTTCTGCAGATCAAACAGCAATTTATTGGACACTGGTTTCTAAATATTGGTTTCACATAAATAGCTTCACATGCCGTTCAGCTCAAAAGGCAAAAGGAAAACAAAACGGCATCGCTCCAAACATTATGGAGTTAAAAACAACTTGGAGAGAACATTTTGAACTGTCAGCTCCACTCCAGCTAGCGGATATTACAGTACTAATGATGTCCACATGATACACTCAGAAGTTCTTATGATTGCGTGTTGATGTAAATCATGTAAAATATCTTCCCTGCGGTAAATATCTCGGCTCAAGGGTTAAAAGAGGGGATTTCTAGTTAGACAAATGAAACAATTGGGTTTGGATTATATTTGTGGTTGGGCCACTCTATCCCTGAGAAAAAAAAAAACTGAGGTTAAGATAATGGATAAACGAATAAATAAGTTTACAAAAAGCTCAAACGTCCCTCACAACAGAAAGACTTCGTGGCATGAGTTAAACCCAGGTCGGCAGCATTTTGGGACATTTCCAGCCATTCGCCAGCCCGACCACGGCACCCTCGCTTTCCACCACGTCGCTTCGACGTGAAAAACGACTGGCTCGCTTCCTTCTCATGATCCCGGAGTGGTGGGAAATGTACAGCTGTCACTTCTCATGAACACGAGCGTAATTGCGCGGCAGCGCTTTTCCTGCTCGCGTCACGGGCATTTGAGGAGAGCGCTGACGAACACGAGAGGGTTCGTCTGAGAGCGCAATCGAAGAGACAAGTGAAAAGTTTTACTTAACAATGAGAAAGGCGCTGCACATCTCGGATTGCAGTATTTCCCCGCTTACCCACACACACACCCCCCTCCCCCGTTATCCTCCTCCCCTCCAAACGTTTCCCTGTGCCTCACTGTTCGCAACAGTACTGACTCCTAATTAGAGCCAGATATGAGCTGCCAAATTCTTCTCGATGGTTTACTGAGCGCTGATGTCAGAGATGCAGCGGAGGTGAAAGTTGAAGCCAATGATTCAGTTCGTCTGATGGATTGTGAAGAAGTTAATAGGAAGTACGGCTTTAAGTCATGTTCCGTATTTGCTTTTTTAAGGCTGCTACACTTTGAACAGAGTTTAAAAAGTCACTGTACGTCTACACAGCTTTTCTCTCGTTTGGATTTATTGTTTTGATCCGGAAAAAAAAGAAAAACCTAATAAAGAAACAATTGACTTATTGCCTTTTGGTGTTTAAACACTTTTAGAGCGACTGGAATCAATCGGCTTGAAAAAACAACAACAAAAAAACTACCTTTTCTCACTGGATTTACATTGTGGTCCCAATGAGTTGAAACATATTGGCTTTTACAATGTGTTTCTTCCACTTAAATGCAGTATTTTCACACTGCCATTTTTATCAGCACAGTAAATATGGTTTCATGGCTTATTTATGATAAAACCTCACACTTATTAGAGAAACTTATGAAAAAATAAGCCTGACAGCCAAAGCTTTTTATACTGTTTTAACTGATTAGACTGGCATGGAGACTAATAACGGCAGTTTTATTAGTGTTTTCTTTTGGCCACAAGTGGTTTGGATTTTGACAAAGGTCAAGGTCACCGTACGTCTTAATCTGCTAATGATAAGTATCAGCATGAACCACAACACCTCTACCATTATGGCCTCGACTCGGGTTTGAACCTCACTGAAAGAGTGTATCTCTTACATTTTGAATCCCAAACTCATCCCTTAAACAGCTCTTTATTTCATGCATAAAAGTTTTATGCATGAAGCTGAAGAAATATAGAAAGAGACACATTTTCTGCTGAAGCAGCACTCTGATGTGACAGCTTGTCTTAAACAGTGGGACACAATTGCACAAGATAAATTACAGAGACCAAATGGGGGCATAAGCGTGAAATGAAGTTGCAGAACATTCAAATACATCTGGCGGAGTAATTCTTTTATTTAAATTTTTGGGGGGTGAAGATAACAAAGCAACAGAGCCAGTTTTTTTTTTAGCGTGCCATATACATTCAGAGAAAATGGAGTTTAAAGAAACAGTATAGTGCATTAATGATAAGTGAATTATATCTGTATAAGACAGAAAGCACAGAGCAAACATGACACCGTCAGGAGACACAAGCCGGACGGACCCCCCAGACATCTGTGTGTTCAGCAAATGTGATTAAGGGTCAATTAGGAGAGGAACATTTTGACACATGTCTTATATTTGGAGTGAGAAGAATCAGATATCAGCTGTGGAGGAAGGTTGTGACTGTATGGATGATATTCAATACATTGCTGATGTTAAATCCATAAAGTTTGTGGTAAGCTTAACCTGAGCGTCCACGTAAAGTACATCTCCATGTCAACTGTATTATCTTTATAAATGGCACACGTGCTCTTGCGGGAGTTAAAGTGCCTTAAAGCAAGTTTCCAGTCGCCAGCATTTCACACTCTTATTGTTTGGAGCCGAGCTATCTTAAAAGAAAAAGGAAAAAAAAAAAATATCTGTGGTTTTGATACATTGCAGGACCAGGCTTGAATTTTCTTTGGGAAAGCGTCCACAGCATAACACACTCTGGTGAGAAAGTACACTTACAAGGCTGCTATGACCTCACATTTCTGCATACGTACATAAAGTCAGTAATATGTCCAGGTTTCCTACGTCACTGGATAGCTCTGTGAAACCGCTAAAGCGGAGCTGTAAGTCTTGTTTTGGTAAACACTCCTCTAGAAACCACCCCGATCAGAATGTGGCTCAGCGGCTGCTGCCAGAATTAATATGCGGTTAATGACATGGTTTGGCTGCCTGCCCTGCTCTATTGATCCAATGTGGGTTCTTCCAGCACACTTTATTGCTCTAATGTAAAACATTCATCGCTGGTGATTCCGGCCGTCCACATTGGCTGAGTGCTGTACAGTACATGCAGAATTTTCCTTCTGGCACTAATGTGGTTCTCAGGCAGAAAGTGAATATTTCAGATCATCAGATTTGCATCAGATTTACATGCTTTAGTCCTCTACACCCTTAAGTGGGTTAAAGGCTGTTGGCCAAGGTCCTCGTGCGGAGAACCCTACCTCAGTTATTCAGAAAGATGTGCACCATCTTCTTAAAACCACTTTTTTTTTGGGGGGGGGGGGGGGGGGGGGGGGGTAAATTTCTACAGGGTGAGGTAAACTTTTAAAAAGGCACTAAAAGAAATAAAGTAAAATTCAGATGATCTCTCACACTATATGCCTGGCAAAATGGTATATTGCTTCAATTCATGGGAGTCATACATGACAACATCTGGAGGTAATCTGTAAGGAATAGCAGCATGATGTTTGCACTAATACCTGACAGCAGGACATAGAGAATGTCAAACACAGAAAGAAAGTAGGGGGGTGCGGTCATAGACCTCCAGGTTACAGGCTCATCCATTTGTCTTTCTGTGTGTCTGCCCGTCCGTCTCTCCCTGGGCTGGGCTCCAGGTGTGTTGTAACGTTGCGGTTGTTTCCAGGGAATACACTCCGTGCTCAGGCACCAGAGTGTTGTGGTTCCTCATGGTCGGTTTTTATGAACAGTTGGTTTTGAATGAGCTGCAGCCAATTCCCATCATGCGAACTCACAGCATAACTCTCTTAGCAATACTGCCTTTTAATGGCATAACACAATGATGACCAACATCGAAAACCTGTGCATTCGCAGTACTCGCAGCCATCGGTGGCGACAACCTCTCACGTCTCACTTCAGCCTGATGAAGAGAACAATGAAACTTATTGTGTTCCTAAAATTCCCCAAGTGCCCCTTATCCAAAGAGCCTAGAGGTTGCTCATTTTGGCCTCAGACTTGTTACTGTCTGAATTCGGGGATGTTTTCTCAGGTGAAAATTTAAGAAAACAGCCACGGGCTTAACCCTTTAGTGGACACTCACTGAAATATATGGAAATTGGAAATTTAACCCTGTAAGGTGTTATTTAAGGATTTACCAAGAGTTGTGATTTTTAGTTTTTTTATTTTTACTTTCTCTTTTGTCGGGGCTCAAATGTACGGCATAATGTCTCATTTGTACATAACAAAACCTAGTGGAAAGTGTAAAACTGTTCAAAATCAAACCTAAATCATGATGGAAAAGCTAAAACACTCTGAATGTGATGGATTGACAGCTTGTAAAATGGTGTAAACTCACTTTGTCCATCATTAGCTGGAATTGACTGTGGCGCTCTGTGACCTTCACTTGGATGAAATGGTGACGGAAATGGATGAATGAATCCTGTTCTTGTTGCAGTGCGTCTCGTAAAAGGTTTATATAATCCTGTTGTCACAGCTTGCAATCTCTGGGCGAAGATTACAAAATTAAATCAATAAATGCTACAGGCACATTGACTTCTCAGGCTTACTTCAGCTTTTACTTACAAACAAAGTTGTAGGAAGAACTAACTAGTATCCATTTTCAAATAGGATCTATTCCCTGTGGACATTAAGAAAAATGTTTGATTTTAAAACTTTACAAATAATTTCAAGTTAAATGCATCAAGGTGCATTCGTACACTGACTGGTAATAACATATACTGAGTTAAATCAAGGTTGAAAAGACAGTGATTCAGTGCAAATATGAGGTGCAAAGCAGTGATGTCATGCGTTCTCATATATGTGTAAAGATTGTACGCAAACAACATGCATGTTTGATGCTTAGCACAACTCTTTCATCATAGGTTCTGTGATTGACGTGAACTTTCCATTGCATTGTTTGTTTGGGAGAATTGTGAAGAAATGCAGATGTTACCAGATGTATTTACTTGCATGATAAAAGGTTAAAGAGGTGGTAGTACGCCGACATTAATGAAGTCATATGGAAATTAAGAACAGAAGAAAGTGAGAGTCTTCAGTCCAGCTGTGTAGAGGAACAGGTAAACAAAGTCAATCATCTTTCCACAAATAAATGACTGCTACATAATTTGAGCAGGCAAATCCTGTCAGTTGGACAAAAGTAGGAACTTTTAAGGCGATCACCGGACTCTTGTGAGTTAACTGATGTGCGAGTTCATGTGTAATTAAGTCCGGCTCTCTGTCATAATAAGACATCTCGGCCTTTGCTGCTTCAAAGAGTGCACATGTGCTTTGTAGTGCGGTGCACAATGGGGCTTTCCTGAAGTGTTTCAAGTTTCCAAACTACAACTTCTCTCAAAATATGAGATTAAATCGACAAATTAGCAAAATGAGAATCAAATAGTTGAAAATATAGTGAAGCTGTAAGTAATAAGTAAGTAAATGTGCCATTTTGACCTATTCTGTCGTATTGGGATGAGGGTGTGTATTTCATCACGTCACACGCTCTTATGTTACTCCTGCAGCTGCACCAAAGAAATGAAATAAAAGAAAGTAAAACAAAGGTCCCCAAACCCACCCACCAATCCTCACCTCTCTCTCTCTCTCTGTCTCTCTGTCTCTCTCTCTCTTTCTTTTCTTTTTTTTTAACACATCCACACCTTTACTGAATCAGTTATCAAAATTTCCCTTTTCAGTCACTTTTTCAGGCCTGTCATCATTTCTTGGCCACATTTCCTGTCTCAACTCCACCCTGTTGCTGACAACTTGTCACACTGTCCCGTCCTGTTATATGCCATGTTTTGCATTTCCCCGCCATCCCACCCCTTCCTGTCCAGTCCAGTCCCATCCCGTCCACACCAACATATTTCTCTCCTCACACTCCTGCAAGTCCCTATCTCTTGGCCAGCTACACATTCCACCCCTCCTTTCCTCTCCAATAAGCAGTGTGACTGTAACATTTACCTAGCAGCTGAAATATTGACAAACATGAAGCGAATCTGCCCAGAGAGAACTTTATAAACAGGATAGTGTGGCCAGAGAAAGTCAAGCTCCGTCTGGCTCAGATTGTTTGAATTAGAGCAATTGCGTCTTTTAGCCTCCCCCTGCTCCCCCAACACAAACACACACACACACACACACATTCTCACACACACACACACACGCACTCAGACACACACACACGCACACACTTACACACACACAAGCATGAGCAAAGAGTGAAGGAATTGTTACAATCCAGCTGCCTCCCATTCGAGGCTTGTCCACTACTGCCAAAGGATGATGATGATGATGCTGATGATGAAGTTGCACTGGACAGCGTGCCAGCGTTGGTCCCATGATGACATCACAGGCTGATGTCAAGCAGATGGGTGTGGTGATTAGACAGGCAGCTGAGAGGGGTATGTTGTGTGTGTGTGTGCATGTGTGTGCATGTGTGTGTGTGTGTGTGTATGTGTGTGTGAGTGTGTGTGTGTGTGTGTCAGGGCTGGGTGAAAATATGCGGCGTCCTCTGGGGTTTTCTGCAGTCAGTCAGGGCTTTTGGATGGACACTTGCTATTACGTTTACACTGGAGGAGGATCGGATTGAGGAAGAGGAGGAGGAGAAGGAAGTGGATGGGGAAGAGGAAAAAAGAAGAGGTGAGCAGGAAGGAAAAGGATGGACATTAGTAATTTGGATGTGGAGAAGATAAAAGAAGGTTCGCAGTATTAAAAACTAAAGACTATAAGCTCATTGTCAATCACAGTGCGAGACCCCTGAACCAGAGAGACTTTTGTTTTCATGTTTTGCTTTGGTGATATATATATATATTTTTATTTTTTTTATTTTTTTATTTTTTTCCCCCAAGGAATTTATAGAGATCTTGCAACAGGCAGCATTTCTCCCAAGATTGGTGGTTTTACCTACAAGCTCAGAAAGCTTTAATCAGTTTCAGCAGTATTTATATTGAATTATTTTTCAATTTCCTAGCAGGAATCGACTTGTGAATTCTACAACAATTTTTATTATGCATGGGGTTAGGATGATTTGAATAAACCTGTCCATTATACTCCCAATCCAAAGAGAAGATGTGCCTCTATGCTCCATCTGCATTCATTCTCTATATGCACATAGAGGAATGTGAGATTGCATGAGGTTTCAAGATGTTTCATCTGAAAAGGCAAAAAAAAAAAAAACTCCTCTGGAATATATTCCACATCACGGAGTTGTCATTATATCGACTCAAGGATATGTGATGCTTAAGAATCATCTGGTTGATTTTGGACAATTTGGGCCTTTTTTTTTTTTTTTTTTTTTTTTTTTGAGGAAAACCACATTTTTGAAATGACAACAATGTGCTGTGCTCCTCTTCTCCACCCATAGTTCCACAAACGTGTATCAGGCAGAGTTTGACTACAGTGCGCATGTGCTGTTTTAGGAGAATAGGCTTTAAAGAAAGATCTGATGGGATCATCTAGGATTTGTTCAGGTTAATTCTTTTAAAACCTATCTGACTCTTGTAGTGTTTCCCAGAGCTACCTGCTCCAGCAATAATTATGATGGATTCATGCAGCTGGGTGCGGGGATAAGTTACCAGTTGGGAAGGTCCCATTTCCCAGTTTACCATACCAAGTGAGCAACATGGCCGCCTCCTGTAGAGTCGCTGTCCGGGTCAAGGAAAGAGTATATGTGATGATAAACTCTACATAAGAATTTATTTTCACTCAAACTTTATGCACATTTGATGTACATACATTACTTTTTTGGGGCTTATAATTTTGTCTTCTAATTTATGCCAACATTTGTGTGAAGAGCGAGAATGTTTTCTAACTCAGATTAAAACGTTGAGTGACTTCAGATCTCTGGGACCTCTAGGAAACCTCACATGTTCCCAGTTTGAACACATTCAGATGCATTCCCACTCGGAGGTGGGACCTTTCAAACTTCTCAGTTACTCATCACACGATTACTGTTGATATATGGTTTTAATAGCTAAAATGCTACAAGGTGTGTAAATTAGGCTGATGAAATAATCACTAATTCTTTTTTCTTTTTTTGTTAAAAAGTACAATGTTGATGTCTGATAGAATTCCTACATGATGAATACAGTAGGACATTAAGGTGACACCAACATTTCAACGGAACAATCTTGTGATAGAACCCGATTTTCATAATGATGTGTGATTCAACCTGACAGTGGATCCCTACTGTCGTAGAAAAGCATTACAAGGAAGGACAACATACTGAAAGTATTCCGTTTCCCTTCATTTGAATATGAGAATAATGATTCTCATGCCGTGTGTTACTCGTGTAAGGTATGCAGGTCACTGGGTACCCGTGGAACTGGCTGTAAAGAGTGATTCAACTCAAAGGAAATGCAGAACACCACATGTGATGGCACGTTTAATCTAATCTCTGCTCGTGAATCCCCAGGGCAGTGGGTATTTTTCTTTAAGCATTCTACTCTCTTACTTGTGCTCTCATTGAGGTGAACCCAGAGTTATTGCTTGGACTTTGAATGGGCTCCATGTTGCAGTAAATTGCACGACAAACCTCCCACGCAGTCCACAAGCGATAAGCCTATCAGCATAATTTAATGTTGTGACAACAGTGGAGAAAATACAAAGTTAGCAATGGCAGCATATGACATAAAACATGTTATTTTATGAATTGTTCAGATATATGAGAAACAAACCAGGTGGAGTTTCTTGAAATGAATGAAAATACAATGAGCCTTTATCAGACACCAGGCCAGTGATGAGTCATGTGTGGGTGAAAGTAGGCCAGTGGAGGTATGACAAACAAAGGTATTAAGGAGTGGGCTGTTACCACAGAGTTTAGTTGACTTTAGTTGCCTCACCTGTATATCAGTGTGTGTGCGTATGATGTCTCACATCTGTTCTTTTGAGAGTTGACAGATGTTTGAAGTATTGGATGGATTCAATCATTTCCGAGTTCTTTCGACAAGGAGCAGAAAACAGATGTCGATGGAGTATATCTAAGATAAGAGCCAGAGGTGACTTCATCTTGTCTTCAGGATGTTTATCAAGTGATCAGCTTGTGCCTGGTGCACCAACACGACTCTACTTACTTTGACGGGCAGAGCCTAAAATAGACTACAAGGAAGCTGATGGAGTAAATTCTTGTACACCCATTTACCTAAATAACTTTCGGCCATTGCTCCGTTTGCAAAAGTATTTTTGACCTTGGCAGGACTGAAAATATGATGAATATGTCATTAAGAGGCAGAACAGTGGTAAATACCAGCTCGTTGACATTTTTCCTTTTATAACATCTTGGTTTGTGGATGTCTCCTAACTGACTGCTTATTACACAATTTAAAGTAAAGCCCCCAAAAACCCAGGGGTTTAGTTCAAAGACCCCTTTTCTTAGCCTGGCTTCAGAATTTAAGAGTCATTAACTTCAATAGTTTTCTGTTGATATATTTTACATATTATAGATAGTTAACAATCAATATACAGTGTACTGTAACAGTGCAGCCTTCAAGTTTTTGGACAATGGAAAGACTTCCATTGTTTTGGCTGTAACCCAGCAGTTGTGATAGGAAATAAACAATGACTGTGAAGCTGAAGTGTTGACTTTCAGCTTCAAGAGTGTTTTGGGTGTTCACATCCACGTTGAATGAACAATGTCGAAATATTTATATGCTGTAAGTTGGGTCTGTGAGTTAAGTTGAAGATTTTTTGTTCTTACATGAATAGTTTTTAGGCTGCACAGGAAAGCTGTTTTAGACTTGTTGTTTTCTGCTGTTTCCACTCTTCACATGACTTCTTACACCCTGGCTGCACATTGAGATGGGATTTAGTCTGCTTGGCAAGTAAGCCTGTATGCGAAATTCACAATTTGTGCTTTCCTTCAAAGAAGGTTTTAATATATTACCTGCTCTTACTGTGGAGGGCAGGAGCTCCGACTGTCAAAGCAGCAGCGGAGGCAGACAGGTAGTGAAGTCTGCAGTGCTTGATATCCGGCCAGGAGGGCGTGGGTCCACATCCTCTGCCAGCGTTGTGACAACTCTTTGGCACGGGGCTCCGTGTCCTCTAGTGGGTGGAGGGATTTGTGTGTGTTGTCTGGTGATGAAGTGCCCTGTCATGGCAGAAAAATGAGGGAGGGGATGAGAGACTAGGCGCGTGCATGAACCTTGTCTTGTGGTGCGTTTGTAGGCATGGGTGGGTGTCGATATCTTTCCAGCTTGTGTGCAGGTGCTTGTGTGAAGGCAGGCACATGGGTGTGTGCACATTCCTCGATCGTGGCCGGGCCCTCCTTGTGTGTATCCCTCCAGCTGACAGGAGCTTCCTGTTGTAGTAATTGTCTTTTTATAGCTAGACAGAGGCGCCCCTTGGCCTACAGCAGACAAGCAGACACGCACTCCGAAATCATCTGTGAGTCGGTGAAGAAGAAACGGAGTGAATGACAGCACAAGAAAGTGAAAGCGAACAGACAAGACTAAATGCCTCGGGGTGAATGTAGGGGTGTTGAAGTGTCACAGGGCCCCTAGCCCCATCAAGCTCGGGGCTTCAATCAGCCACTTCAATCAGCCCGAAGTGGCAGCAGCCCTTCCAGGCGTTGCATAACTTTCCTCTTCATTTTGTTTTTCTTGAACTGAACTTATCTGAATTGTGGCCCCCGTGAAAGGATCCCTGCATTGTTACTGAACAGAATAGTAACAAGATTAGACCTGGCCTGGCTTTGTGTGTGTAATAACTCCACCTCTGTGGCATTCATAGCACCGGCCCGGGTCACAGTGAAATGAGAGAGAGAGGATAAAATAAAGCAGCGGCAGCACTCTTATCCCGCGCTCCCCTCCCTTCTCCTTTCCTTCCTGCGAAATCAGATCTGAGCGCTCGCCCGTCTCTCCGCCGGCCCCCCGAGAGGCTGTGGGGGGATCTGTCTGTCCTCGACGCTTCCTCCCCGGGCTAGCCACCATGGGTGGCGCTGGGGTCGTTGCATAACTACGGGTTGATAGCACAATGTTATGAGGTCATCGTCCTTTGACCGACATTATGCCTGCTCACCATCTCCAGCCAGGCTCGAGCGCCATCGCCTTGCTTCCCTTTCCAGAGTTTTTCGTGTGATGTAGTGAAAGTAGGTCTGAGTCTAAGGTTATATCAGGCTTTTTGCATTATGTCATCGACACCACCAAAAGCATTATAACACCGACACAACCTCAATATACACTATAATTAGGATTTGCCCTGCACAGTGGTTTAGTGGTTAGCACCCTCGGCTCATAGGTCAAGGTCCTTGGTTCAAGTCCAGGTTGGATTACGTAGCCTCTCTGTGTGGAGTTTGCATGTTTGCCCTGTGTGTGCCTGAATAGGTTTTCTCTGTACTTTCTGTACTCACTTTTCCGACCACAGTCTAAAATAAATACCTTGTGGTGGACTGCCGACCTCTCCAACACGAACCACGCCTTCACTCAAAGCCAGCTTGTATGGGCTTCAGCCCCCCTGTGCCATGCGACCCTGTGTTGGATACGATGTATGGATATAATGGAAGTTAAGATTTACCACATTTCTTCAACATTCGGTGACCACACCGCATGATCGCCTACACACAAATGACTTACTGGGTGTGCTTAGGGATATTTCCACATGAGCTCAACTTAACCTGTGATAAATGTGTGAATCTTTTTCTTCTTCTCACCCCACATGGGTAGAGTTCAGCTCACTTTGTGTTGTCTTTGCTACAGCTGATTTCTATTGGGCCCAGATACACTACATCTGGGCAAAAGTTCACCTTTTACAAACTGATTTGGACACAGAACTTTGTGTGTGTCATATCAATTGTACTAGACTTTGAGAACTTGCTATTGAACAGTATATGTCTATGAGTATTCACATTGTTTGATTCGGATGAGTTTTTAAACAGCTCTGACAACCTTCTATGACCATTCTAAGAACAATACCAATGGCTTTGTCAAACGCTGGGGTTTTCTGTGTTACCACTTGGGATTGTGCATAAACTCCAATGCTACATCAAAACATTTATTATATTTACTTTGGCTTTGAGCGCACTACGGGTTCATACAGGCAATTAAGCCAGCATGTCAAGCGAGATCTCATGTTTGAAACAATCAAACAATCCAACGCTCAGTGGTCACCGTCTTGGTTCTAAAAAAGGATGTGAAGGCTGCAGCTGTGGAGCCAAACAACTTCCAATATGAATTAAAAACAGGTCCTCAAGCATGTTTTCCCACATTTCATGAAAAATAAAAGTGACAAAACGAGGCCCGTGGTAGCTGATATTTTGAAATTTTAAATGGTGTGGTCATTCTTTCTGGTAACTACTCAGCAGCATCTAAGTAATTCCACTGCATAGAAGAAAGAACCAAAGGACATATCCAAGTGTACTTTTATAGCTGCTTGGGCGTAAAGTTGGGAAAACTGGATCCTTAACTGCCCACTTCAGGCCACATAAAAAAACTTTTATTTCTTGGAATATTTCGGACCTCATTTAGCTGTGATCCAAATAAGCTGAGAAAGACAAATATTACACTATAACACCTTTCAAAAGCTCAATTTTTTTTATCATAAAACTTCTCCGCTTTTAGACGGTGGCCTGTAATCTGTGACATATAAAACAGTGTCTTTGTGCTTATCAATTGAAGCATCAGTGAACTGAAACAGGAAATGTCTTTTTAATGGCCATGCTGCCCTTGTACCGTAACGCTATGCCAGCCAATTAGTTACCAATAATTACGAGCTTGTGTGTGTTTTAGAAATGGACCTTGGCTCTGGGCTCTTTTATTAGTTTTGTTTAGACAGCAAAGGGGACGCGGTCACAAAAGGTCCCTTTGAGGAGCTCCTCAGGTGCGTTTTGTCACTGCGATCTGGAATCTTATCTGATTAAACTGCAAGATGAGACCGGCGTTCTGTGGTCCCACTTTAACATTTCTCCACTGCAAAAAAAATGATTACATTATGTGCTGTAGCTGGTCACGACAGAGAGCGGAGACTAAGTGGCGCAGTGAAATTGTGATAAACATCAAATTACTCCAGTCGGTGACAAAAACTGTCTCTGTTTCTCACATCTTGTGGCTCCGGCCGTCGTCCTTAGGAAAAGGACGGCTTTGAGACCGAGCTTAATAACATACCTTATGGAGGAGTTAACAGAAATAACTGCTTTTAGTTCAGAAACAAGTCGTCAGGTTCATTAGTGTTTCTCTTGATATGCAACTTTATTTCTTGAGTGGAGGATTTTTGCAACATTTGTTTGGCTTCTTTTCCTTGTGCCGTGTTTCCAGCTCCCATAAGAGCTTTTTTTTTTTTTTTTAACCAGGATCCTTAAATAGAGTACCAAAGGAACAAGAAAATTATTAAATGACTTAGACTTGAGGTTCAGAGGGTTGTCCAAGGATACTTGTACACATGGAAAGGACAGCGTGGGGATCAAACTGCCAGCTCACTGAGCCACTTCAATACTCCAGCAAAATTAAACGAGTAAAGAAAAACAAACGTACTATTCTCCTAGTATTTTTTTAAGATATGGGCTCAGAATTGGGGTTTCAGATATTTAGTCTATGAATAACTTGTTAGTCAAAATTTAATAATACAGGGGAAGCATGTTGTGTTATGCACCACAGTGTCGTTAATCCCTACTGTTTTCCATACTGCACATGCTTGGTCAGCATTTTCTCACTGCTCTGCGCTGGGTTTTTTTTTTTTTCTGTGCTGTCACTGTAACTGAGCTTGTGTGTATAGTTTAAGATAAAAGGCTGCTCCTATCTGTGGGCAGAGGGTGTGTACACCAGATCAGCACGCACATTATCGTCAAGTTTACCCTTGGCCTGATGCCCTAGCTTCTCTCTCACGATGGCATCTGACGTGGTTTCTGTGCCTCCGAGCCCATTGAACATGTCCTGGCAGTAGACGGTGCCACATTTCTTTGATCCACACTGAAGCTGAATTTACACATTCTTGTTGATTTTTTTTCTTTTCTTCTTCTCATTTTTAGACCTTTAGCACAACTATGTTTCATATTGATAAAAAGATAAATTGACAGCTCTGATACTTCATGTAGCCAAGTGTAATAGTGTTGCTGGCAATGTCCAGTTTGACTTTATAATTTTGGTAACACCCTCATTATGGCTTAATGGAGCCGTGAGAATGACGTAATCCTACTGAGACCCCAGACTCAACGGAAAACCCCCTCAACAATGATCCGTCTTTGACCCAAGTTGTGTCACTGTGTCCTCAACACCTGCCGCTCGCCTGCACATGCTTTCTCCTCACTTATATCATTCTTTTTTTCCCTCTTAACCTCAGCCCCCTCTTCTCGTCACATCCTTCGTCTGGCTTTTTTCACCACTGGACTACAGCTTCACACTTAATTCTCACGCTCAGCAGCATACTCCTAGAAAGAAAGACTAAGAAACTAAATACATGAATGTTTCAGTGGAAATCCTTCATCTATATTATGATCTAATTTGGCTGTCACAGTGACTTGTTCTGTTTTTCAACATGGCGAGCTTGGCACAGAAAGCTGGCACTGCAACAGCAGCTATGATGACGATGTTGATTATGACGATGAAGACAATAATAATGGTAGGAGTAATGGAATACTACTCTTGGGTCTGTAGTGGCTGCTTACGCACGTATCAGAATGAGTCACGGGGAGTGGAGGGTCGTTCTTCGCCCTGCAGCTCCGTGGTGAGGTATTTTAAATAGTGCAGAGAGAAAAAACTAAACTGGTTTGACAGACAGTTGCACAATCTGGATTCTTCTGTTAATGAATGTGGGGAAAGTGGTAGTTGATGCGTTGGTGAGAGCCACGCATGCACGTGAAAGTGAGGAAAGGCTAAATAGAAGTGGTGCAAAGAAAGTTGAAGGTAGAAATCGTGAAGGGAAAGTCAGTGTGCCATTTGGAAGATCATTTTGTAGGGGATTGCAGGGCACGTTACAACACAGAAACCAAGCCCTAATGTGTAAATGACATTATTAACAAAACAAGAGCGTAATATTTGTTCAGTTTTTCTGTATGATGATCTGTCATCATATTGCAAAGTCAGTGTTTTCACAGCTAAATAATTTTCTGTTTTTTGTACTGTAAGTGTGTTAGATCGACTAAACCAGAATATTGACTCATGAGTTTTGTCAAATAATTCCAATGAATGCACCTTTACACATTTTAGCCCTACTAATAGCATTGCACAGTTTATCTGCATGATTGGAGCAAGTACGCGTACAAGCATTTCCTTCATTTGAGTACTATGCGTCCAGCCATCACAATCACACACACTCACATTCATGTTTACAGCCATTTTTAGAGTCATCGATTGGCCTCAAATGGATGTTTTTTGGAGTGTTGAAGGAAACCAGATTACCTTGAGAAAAACCACAAAGACAAACACAGAATGGCCGAAAGCCCGGAGAAGGAACATTTCAAACAGTGAATCTCATTTAACTGTATGTATAAAATCTTTGGGGTGGGGGGGATGCGTGACGATTCTGCATTAAAGCATTGATCAAAAATACATTGTTCAAGTCAGAGGTGAGCTGTTCCAAAAATAGCTTTATGTCTTCCCTGTGGTGGTTCCCAGGTCGGGGACAGCGTGAAAGTGACACTGTATACTTCTCGGCAGTACAATAAACAGATCTTCTATTGGTATGGCTCTTACACACACACACACACACACACACACACACACACACACACACACACACACACACACACACACACACACACACACACACACACACACACACACACACACACACACACACGCACAGACAACCACATGCAGAATGAGGATAGTCATAGCTCCTGGGTATGTGTGAGCACACAAACACAAACCCTTCAGTCCCAACGTCAACTCGGTCACAACAGGTACACAAACTGCTGATTGTTCCTCTGTTCACGTCATCCTGCAGCCTGCCGAGCCAGCTCACGTACTCGCTGGTTCTGTGCAGGAAGTAGCCCCTTATAGTACCTATTCAACAAGAAAATACACAAGCTTTAAATAGAAAAAAAATGACTTTTTTTCTTTTTGTATGGGACCGTGGTTACACTTTCATTGAAGCCTCCAAGACAAACAAAAAAGTTGTATTTTTCCTCCAGGGCACAGACTGTACGTGTGTACAAGTGTGTGTGTATGTGCATAAGCTTACGTGGGGGTTGCATGCCCACGCCTCACAGGCTTTTTGTGTTCCATAGTAAGTCGACGTCACATTTTCCCTAGTACAGATGTAACTAGCTCATGTCTGCCATGCATGTGAGCAGGCATACATGCTGTATCTTGGCATCACGGTGTCGGTGGAATAAGTCCCTTCACACACTCTCACACCATCAACAAGCTGGAGACCATCCACTCTCGACTGTAAAGTCCATAAACCAATGCAGGGCAACGAGGTCACATAGTTTAGGAGAACCACTGAGTGAGTCACACAGTTCTCTTAAAACGTCTGGTGGCTTGAGGTATTGTTGGAAAAGCACACAAGGCACAAAAGTACTGAAAACCGTGAGATACATCTCAAGAAACGTATCGACAACGCATGCAAATTTATAATTGTACCGTCACCATCATTTAGTTGTTTTGTTTTGTATGCAAGTTTTTTTGACAAAAGTGAAAAGGTGGAAAGAATTACGCTAATCACACAAAAGGCGAAGATACACTACAATGTTGGGTCGTTCCAGAAGGAAGATTCAAACCTTTCCAGCTCTTCTGGAGACCCTAAATCACTCCCAGATCAACTGTAAGACAAAGGGTAGTTTCACAGCGGCTGGTTTTAAGCCGACCTAGTTGATCTGTGTATCCTGTTTGTCCTTTTGTGTGTGCCCGAGAAAATAGGGAAGCAATTGCCAACCCATCGATCTATAGCCAAATACTGCTTTTTCTAATTCTGGGTAACTGGGCACTGGAACCAATCGGAAAGCAGGACACCCAAGGACAAGTCGTCAGTCTATCAGAAGGCAAAGCCACTTTAATTCATAGCTGCAGCATGTTTAGAGAGATATACTAACGTCAAATACATGTTGTTTTTTTTTTACGGACTGTGGCAGGATCCCAGAGTTCCAAACATACACACAGGGACAACATGCAATCGCAACACTGAAAGGCCCCGAGTCTGGACTCAAATTAGGATTGAAACCGCATCACTGTGTGACTCTGCTAACCCAGAGGGAAATTGTCCTATTTTTCAGTTTATGAATGTTATCAAATTATTAACCAGATAATGAAACTTGACAAATGAAAACAAAAAATTTCTCTGTCTCTGTCTCTGTCTCTGTCTCTGTCTCTGTCTCTGTCTCTCTCTGCTTACATGTCCAACACATATTTGGAGGTACATCATTTTACTTTTCAGTTTGCTACAATTCCAATGCTTTCGTCCTGATTAGTTTATAAATACTGAGGTTGAAAGTCTTTTTTTCCTCTTCCAGTCTATCTTCTTCACTAAAGATCAATAAAATCTGCGTGCAACAATTACAGTGAAAGTGCTAAAACATAGCCAAAATGTAATGACTACCATGCTTTTGTCATGTTTATGAAAATGACTGCCAAGGAAACCCTAATTTGATTCATGAAACCTTCGTGTGTTGTTGTTTTTTTTCTTTTTTCTCAGAGCTTGTTGTCGAGGGTGCTCCGTTCTGTGTCATGAATGTCGTTAGCAGATGGAGAATTTACTCATTCGCCTTCAAAGTCTACTATTGACTGGAGTTGTTACGACACCAGAAAGTCTCTGATGTCTTTTCAAAAATATCTGCACATGAAGCGTGCTTTGCTGATGTGGCAGATTTCCCATTCTGGTTCTAAAGAAGTCCATGTGAACCCACTAATTTAGTTCACTTCTAACAGCCAGTTTGCTTCTCAAACTCATTAAATCCATGTGTCTAATGAACAGCCTGTGTTGTAGCTCTCGTTCAGTGTAATGGTAGTGCTCTGTACCTTACTGTGGGACTAAGTATGCACTTTAGCATTTTGTGTGTATGTTTTTATTTTCCACTTCCTCTAAAGTCTGGGGCTGGTTTAAAGTCTAAGTAAGCAATTTGATTATGAGAAAGAAAAAGTGGTTCGCCTAACATTTGTAAAGGGAACAAAACCACCTCTAAATAAAAGGTTTAATTTATTTAAATGTACTACCTGGTTTGACCCAGATAGAACGCCAATCGAGACTTTTTGCCGATGAGACAAGGAAAGTGAACTTGAGCCATATGTAAACATACACGGGCAAAATCCAACTACATTTTTATAATAGATCCACCCATGCATCAATCTTCTAGCACCTCATCCAACATAGGGGTCATGGGACGTTGGAGCGGATGCAAACTGACTGCATGAATACGGGGCAACAGTCCATCACAGTGCAAACAGAAATGGATAATAACAATAAAATTTACCTCACACGCATGATGTTTTTGCGCTGTGGGAGGAAATCTCAGTATCTAGGGGAAGAAAAAAAAACTCCTAGAGAGAACATGCAAACTGCACAGAAAGGACTCTGAAGCAACAGACTTGAACTGGAGATAGTCTTGATGTGGGGTGAGAGGGTGAGCTCTAGATCACTGTGCAGACCAGGTACACGTATGAATGTTATCACTGTTTCCATCTACGTCTTGACAAGAGAGCAAATCAGTATAGTTCCTAAAATGTGAAACTATTTCCTTGAGCACTTTCATTAAGTTCTAAATCTGATGTAAAATCCATGAAGTTCGACATGTAAAGATGATACTTTCACCACTTTCTTTCCCGTGCCAGCTTTACGTCTCTTTATGATTAATGGGATGCTATCAAATTCCAACAATCAATGGAAATAGGTCATTTTATTTCATAGTTAAGCATTTCATTGAGCCAAAAATATTTCTGTAAGTGTAAGAGAGAGACAGAGTGAGAGTGAGAGACAGCGAGTGAGAGTGGTGGTGGTGGTGGGGGGGTTGTTAGCTCACGAGCTGGTGGCCCATCTGGTTTGAGTTACCGAAACCCCCCTCCTCAATTAGACCCAGCATGATGTCAATAAAACGTCAGACTGGAGAAGCCATCACTTAAATTGAGCCTGTCAAGTATTGTTCTTTCCTCGGCATTCCAGCCGGGTTGATCAGTCTGAAGTGATTTGTAGTTTGATTAAGGTTACCACAATGTGCCATTTCTCATTTGATTTGGGTATGTGCCTTGAAAACAGTGCCACAAACGGTTCTTTATTTCTGAGGTTGCACAGAATATACAACATAAAAAAACTGAGACAGATATCTTCCCTACTCAAAATGCTTTTGAGCGAGAAGCAAGTAATCAACCTCGACTTTGAAGTTCTATTTTCCCAACTACAAGTTTCCATGTCTCCACCATTCGTCCTTAACAACAGTCTTCTTTTTTTTCTTTCTATGCTATGAGTTTTGCCATCCAACTCTCAGATTTATGCGTGATTATTAAAGCGCATACCATAGGGAGGTTTGGGGAAACAGTGGAGACATTTATGTTTCTCGTTTTCTTATTGCACTGCCAATTTTTTTATTTTTTTTTTTGGTTTAGTTTTTGTGACGGGAGTTTCCCAACAAGGCTGTTTCCTCCCTCCTATAAACCATGGATCATCTTGCAGCACCAGCTTGCTGATACTCCGGGATTATTATTGTCATTTGCACATCTCTGAATGGTTTTACCAATCCCAGGCATATTTCCAGTGAGTCAATCCAGGGTCTGAAAAACAGCCATCCATGGAAAAGGTCACACATTCCCAACCGCTCCCAGTGGGAAAACAGGAGAGTCCACACCTTCGCAGGAACGCAGAGGCCTGCTACCCAGAAATCTGACAGCAATTACCACATGAATTTCAGCATATTATTGTGCCAAACACTTTATCTGCAGGCCTCTACTCAGTGGCGTTCACTCAATCTGGAGATCATCAGCGGAGGACGTGTTGGCAGTTTGGCGGTTTTAACTATAAAAGCTATGCATCTAAGTATTTAAGCTTCAACCAAACTCGCATTATTAATGCTCACAATTCTGGCGCGAGGATCTGTGAATCACAAACTCGGACCTACTTGTCTGTGTCGCCGCAACACTGAGTTTCGATCACGTCTCGTATCGGATTTCAATACGCTTCACAAGCATGAAGATTTAATCAGGGATAGTGAGAATGTGACAGCCACGGTTTAACAACAGTACATCGAGAGGATCGATGACCCGTTAGTGACCTTTGAATCAATGTCAGCAATCTTTTAGTTTTCAAGAATGTGGGTGATTGCCATATTTTCTGTGCAGCCGATGATGCTAATGGAGACTCGTACAGTTGAAGAAAAAAAGCCCTGAATGTCCATATGTTTCTATAGGAACCTCTCTAATCATGTAAAGATGTTACAGTGGTACACTCAGCATTAATGGCACAAGCTTGACTGAAATGCATGCATATCAATTTCATTGTTCTGAATAGCTTAACTTCCGATTTGAATTCAGCGACAGACGGGTGGGTAGAGTCAATGGTACTGTATTTTATAGAACAAGATATTATGTACTGTCAATGTTTATTGATACGTTAACAGAATGTCTCAAAATGTTTCACTTCCATCCCAACTCTATTTTCTCGACTTGAATATTATTTACTTCTGTCTCTCACAGCTGAAATTACTTCCATTCATGCTTGCATTGTGTCGTCTACACCCTAAAGAGTCCTGCAGAAAGGTTGTCCCGAAGTCTAAAAATAAGTTAGCCTTTTAACATAAATCTGAATTTAAATGTTCTGAGTATAGAATATTGCAGCGTTAGCCCCCAAGCAAAATGACTAAAGTTTAAAAACAGAAGTGAAAGTGCAGTTTGAATCAATTATTAATGAGCAAATAAGTTAAAATACAATGATAAAGTAACAAAACACAGCAATATGCCAGCTGGAGGAACAGATTGACAAAAATAAATATCCAGAGAACCACGATACTAAATGTGAGAAAATGTGAGCTATAAAGTTCCATTTTAATTGTCAACAAGCTCTGCGGCCCTCGGGTCTCCATACAGGCCACAGACGTGGACCATAACTATGGGTAAGTGTTTGTCGCGTAGTAAATGATCTCTAAATCCCTCTTGTTAACGTCACCATTAGAAAGCAAACTCAATTAGAAGAACTAGACCTCTTGATGGACGTGTAAGTACGTATCTAGGATGTAAACTATGGCTTCTTGCTTTTGTAGTGGATCTTTTGATTCACAGTAAACAGGAAATACCAACACATAGCTTTTCAGTGGACGCCTCAGACCTTGACATGTGTGTCATCGACATTTATATCAGACTTCCACCGTGAAAAAGGTTTAATGGTCTTGCTTCAAAAATAAGAAGCTACAACAGTTTCTTGTTTATTGTTAGACGATATTGAACATTTGCTTCCCGTGGACTCAAAGATTGAATTATCAATCATGACCAAATGTTGGATGACTGAAAATGGACTCAGTTTAGGTACAGATTGTACTTTGGCTGTCAGTGGAGCAACAACCCTAAAACCATTTCTGGATTTGATTTGCCTTGAAAACATTGCCATAAATGTTGATTCTTTTATTACAGAGGATGTAGAGCACACGCAGATGCACAGAAACACAAGATCATGGGCTTTATTTTTTGGGATTCAGAAAGCCAAAGTTTTTTCCTTGAAAATTTTAGGAACGTTATTATTGAATAGAATGTATGAAAATTCTGTGACAGCGGGAAAACTAGTTCTGATCAAAATTAGTGGGGGGAAAATTTGCTAATCTATTAGATTCTGATGTATTTGCTGTGAATGAGAAGCAAATCAAGTCGTGATGTGAAGTTGGCACCGATCTCAGGTCTTAGATTGAGGCATGAAGCAGTCCAAGTTCTCTGTATGTCAACAAGGTGAGCTCATGGTAAGTCCCTGATTCTCCCATGTCGGGCAGACAGAGAAACACATTCTCTCCAGCTCTGGCAGCCCAGTCCCAGGCCTTTTCTTTTTAGAGGCTTCTAATCCTGGTGGGTCCCTGGCCTGACGTCACAGGGCCCTCCCCCCCAGCCCTCCGTCTGCCGATGTGCTGTACCCACACTCTAATTTCCTCCGCTGCTCACGAACACCAATCACTGCTCCGGACCGCTCCGGCTTCTGACGTCTGAGCATCTGATTAAAACAGACTGCCTCATCTGACGCCTCATCTGGCCAGCTGAGCGAGTTAAACTTTGGAGAGAGGAGGTGCTGAGTGAATGTGTGGGCTGGTGTGAGTTGTGGAGCAGCCAACCGAGCTGCCTCTCCTCCCCTCATTCGCTCTTCCCCAACTCCCCCGTCATATTCGGCCGACTGGGCTGCATCATGTGACCAGGAAGTGTGGCTCCCCTCCATTTCCCCTCCTGTCAGAAAGGAAATATTGTAACAGAGGGGGCCGGCGCTGGGCTCTGTTACGTCGCCGGTTAAAAATAACTGGCATATTTAAGGCTGCTGAGGAATCCCAGGGCAGGCAAAGGCTGGACAGCTTGCCGCCCGGCAGGAGCTCTCTCTCCTCCCTCTCAGTCTGATTCTCGCTGACTTTACCCCTCTCTACCTCCCCTTCTGAACCCGTTTCACTTCACACCAGCCCTGCAACATGACCACGACCACCACCGTGTACCTCAACCACATTTTCCTACTCCGGCAAAAGCCCACCACTAAACTTTACGACGTGATGAAAGCTCGGTGTGTGTTGGTTGCATCCCAGCCTCGCCGCAGCTTCGTCGGGCTATCGTAGGTTGGCTGACAGTCCAAGCACAAAGCCCCGACGCCCCAAACATCCTTCACACGCATACCATCACACGGCAGAAGAGCCAACCAAACCCTTCAAGCTGTACGGTCACCCTATGGAAAACTAAACCCAAACTATTCAATCTTAAAAAGTACCGTAGCTGCCTTCTGCCTCTGTGATCAGTCATACTGACGGTGCTGCTCGGTGGTAAATATCTGGATCGCCATAACAGGTGTGCCGCTCTGGGGACTGAAAATGGTACGCCTCGTATACATTTTATGAGATCAGTAGTCCTAATCCTAATCATATCGACTGTAAATCCATGTCACATTTTCATGAATCAAAATCAATGAACAAAATAAATAAATCTGTTTTTAATGACATGCTTCAATAGAAATAAATACATGAAACCATTTTTTCTTCTCTATAGAGTACAATACTGTGATGTTTTTAATATCATTGTCTCTCTACTTTGAAGCAGATTAATTCTTCGGTCTCATTTTGAGGAAGAAAAGAAGAACATTGACTTTCACTGACTTTCTCTGATGTCACTTGCATGTCTTTGGGATTTGGGCCGTTCCTCAGACTGAAAAACGCAATTTGCAGACTTCACCTTAGGCCTTGAAGGATTGTCATCATTCCTGCTACATTCCCAGAGAGCTGTTTATGATCTTTGAACAGATGTTTTCATATACACAAATCAGCCATAACATTACGACCACCCGCCTAATACTGTGTTTGTCCGCTTGTTGCAGCTGCACGCTGAACAAACTGCAGTTCTTCTGTGTACCTGACACCTTTCGGTCGAAAACACCATCAATTATGGTCCCCCATGTCTGTTCTTTTCTTTTCTTTAATTGTACCACTTTTGATAGATACTGAGCAGCTGAAGCTTTGGAGATGCTCTCAAATGCTCATACTTACCCATTTCTCCTGCTTCAAACTCATCAACTTTGAGGACAAAATGGTGCCTAATACTTCCCACCCGCCAGCATATTGTAACGTGTTTAACACTGGTCATATTGTTATGGTTAATCTATGTATTAAATCAAAAGCCCAATGCTATACGTGCACTTTGGATTAGATTACATTTTCATTACAGATTGTATTTCAAATATACATGTTCTCTGGTGCAGTAAAGTCTTCCAATCCTTTCTAAGATGAGGTATTAACTGTATAAGATTAAAAAAACAGCTGTTCAGGTGCCACAAACTGCAACAATGGTCGACGTAAATCTGGGCCTTTGTTGCTGGTGCTGCTTGAGGTAAGTCCCCAAAAAAACTGAATTGTGGTTCTGTTTCAGCTTTACGCCGAGGGACAAAACAGACAGAAAGTCCCTATGTATATAATTGTATTAAGGCGAAAGTGAGATGAAGTGGAGGGAGTGAGAGCTCTGAGAATCAGCATAGCTTGACTCAGCTTTCAAGAATTAAAGAAAGAATGAAAGCTATTTTTTAATTACCGAACAGCATCTGGAAGAGAGAAGTGAAAACCTCAATATCTGGAGTTATGATCCGCTGATACTCATATTCACTTGGATGCGTTCCAGGAAGGGGGACTTGACTGGGGGAGGACGAACACGTGCGAAGTTGTTTGTCATTCGTACGACTTATTTATGCTCACTTCTCCGTGACTGGGCTATAAAGCATTCTACCTCTATTTAAAGAGATTAAGCACAGGTTAAGTCAGCTGCGCCACCATTAGTTAGAAAATAGTACATGTTTGAGAAGTGAAACTGGAATAACGGCCAAAGTCAACACGTGAGCTCACCTTTAAAACAATGAGTGTTTTGAATGTGCGTCCTCAGGTAGGCGTCAAGATGTCCACACTTTATCCAAGATGAGAAGCACTGGAGACAAGTTGGAATGCTAGTGGATGTCAATGACAGGAAAATATTATACCTCTCGAACGCTGGGGTACAACACTTCAACAGCCATTCTTTCTGATAGAATAACATTACCTCAGTCTGATTCTCACTGATGTCTTTTAATCACAAACTGTGTCGGAGTAGAAATGATTCAGTGTATTTAAGGTATTGCATCTTGCCTTTCTGTTTACCCATTACTGCATTCGGTCTGCACCGAAGGTCTTGCATCAAGATATTGCATACAAGTGTTTTGGTGTGAGTTACTAAACGGCCATGACTTCATTGTGTTAGGAAAAGAGCACACTATACAGTGGTGTCATCTTCTCTTCCTTTATCTCTTTTCTCTCTCTCCCTCCTCTGCCTGTCAAAGTCGAAGTCGGCCTTTTGTTTTCAGGATCACTTTCAAAACCATTATCTCTCGTCATAAAGAATAAGGCTATAGTGACATGGCTTCTATTGTCTTCCTACCTGCTGGAGGAAGCAGGTCTTCAAGAACAAGAGATGTAGTGCAAACACGGTTGGTTTAAAGCCATTTCTCGTCCGCACGCGGAAGAAAGTTGAAGACGGTGCATTACGGTTTGAAATCCTAATAAGTGTGGTTTCTGTGGTTAAAATATCAAATAATATGTGCGTATGTTGCCCAACAGGATATGCTTCCTAGTCACAAAGTTCCCATGTCGTTGTAATCTACATTTTTCCCACCAGCTTTGTTTGCCAACCAAAGCTCTCTGCGTTCATGCAATTTTAAATTTGAACGAGGATACAAACAGACATTTACAGTGCATGCGTCCTGTTGAAATGATGGCGTGTTTGTTGACATGCCTAACAGACAAGATCCTGATGCAGCAGGATCAGCAGTGAGCGCTTTGTTTGCTCTCGCACTGAACTCTTGAGTCAATGTGTCTAATTATGTTGGATAGAGAGGTTTGTGTTAGCTCGCTAGCTCTGTGCAAACAGTGCCTGAACCCAGTTCAAACTCACCACTGAGCTGTATGTTTTAATGCTTGCAGGTAAGGCAGCTCTCTCTCTCTCTCTCTCTCTCTCTCCATCCTACAGACTTCTCATTACAGTAATCCTTCGGGATATTGTATCTTTCAAACAAGAGAGTGACAGCAAAAAAAAAAAACCTGGGTGAAGCTTAATTTGGTTTGCTTACAGTACAGCTAATGTACTATCTCCATAAACAAAGGTGTCAGTGATGTCATCGCTAGAATGCTATTTTGACATTTTAATTTGATGATATAGTTACACACTAAAAAAACCCAAAAACTGCTTCGTATGTTGCAACCCAGTGCTTTAACATGGATTAACCTGTCTTCCAAAGCTTTACTTAACCATCTATCTGGGAAAAATATAAAGTCTCACAATTCACCTCCTAACAAACTCATATTTAAATTCAGACACGTGTTGCAGTAACTGGTGGAAATCACATGTCACTGTTGAGAGCCTTTAAAGAGAAACCTTTTTTTGGGGGGGAATCCATCAAAAGAGGCTGCCAGAAAGTAGATTTTTGTGTCTATGAATGCATCATGCTGTGTACACATGGGTAACATTTTTTTAATGATTATATACTTAAACATGACCTATTTTCCTCAAATGAATTAATCCATTAATCTATCTTTCTAAGGAAAGTGGGGTTCCACACGCACTACTTGCGCTTCATTGGCTTGAAGTTTAAAGCAAATCTGCAAATCCAACATGCCTCTGTTTGATTTAGTTATTTAAAGAATCAGCAACTAAGTGTTATATAGATTTTCTTTTTTGTTTTTGATTGTGTAAAGGAGTGAGAATGAATATAAGAGGCCTTCCCTCTGTCAAAGGTGTGGGACCTTTAATGTGTCCATTGGACAACACAGGGGGACTCTAATCAGAAACGTGTACACACAATAAATTGTGGACAAAATGCAGTACGTTTGAATGTAGACTATGAAATATAAATTTATTCGGTTGATAATTACCTTTCTGCTATTTCACAAATTGTACGACTATAATTTGAATGAAATCCCAACTCTTCGGTCTGCATACACGTATGAAAGAAGTATATTCTTTTAATAGAAAAAAAAGTTTTTTTACAGTATTTGCTACAGAAAGCCTACTTGGTTATTTATGTAGATTTGTGCTTCAAATATAGATATTATTTGCAGGTTGAATTTGATACTTGTCATTGACATTGCACCATTGTTTAAAAAGTAAATCATACCATGAGCACTTTGTACTTTCACTTGAGTGTTTCTCTTCAACAGTAGACCTTATACTTGTAATTGAATGTGCAAGTTGTGATCAGGGGTGGAACTTCCAAGGTGGCACGAGGAATCAGCCCCCCTGCGAGTTCTAAATACTCAAACATAAAAGTCATTCATCAGGAAGTCACTATAGATCTTTGATGTTCAGGGTTTTTCCTGTGTGCTTTTCATGGTTAAAACTGAAACAAATATCACACAATGTGTGTTAACTGACACTATAGTGTTCATGATTTGGACTTTTTAAACATTGCCTACTAACCCCTGAGAGGCAGATCTTACAGAAAAGTCTAACCCATTCAATGTTGACAGTGGAATAAATAACAGCAACCAAACTTTACAATCAGTTGTCCAAAAAATATTAACAAGATTAACCTAAATCAAATAATGATTATTTATGTGATTAGAAAGACGCACGTCATACTTATAATGCAGTAATATATCCGTGGGAGTGTATTGAAGCAGACTAAGGTGAGCCTTTGCACTTAAAGGAGGTGCGCATGCCCGGAGGTGGCCCCTCAGACGCTCAGTGTTTTTTCTTTTTTCTTTTTTTTTTTTTTTTAAGTCTTTGGTACTCTTGTGTCAGTCGGTGCACTGCGTCTGGAAAGATACGTTTCTTCACCCGCTTCTCGCAGAAATAATAGCAGTAAGGATAGGTGCTGTTGCTATGAATACAAACAAACCTCTCTCTGCCTCTCTCTCTCTCTCTCTCTCTCTCTCTCTCTCTCTCTCTCTCTCTCTCTCTCTCTCTCTCTTTCTCTCTCTCTCGCGCAAATTGTTTTTGCTCTCTCGTTGCTGCGCAACGTAGGCGGTTCCCTACGATTTAAGGATACCTCTCACGCGGTTTTCTCAGTTCAGACTGCCGGTCCCTGCATGGCTACAGGCGGGAGGGATTCCCCCTGTACGTCGCCTCTCTGTCTTCCCCTCTTTTAACATTGCTTTGGCTTTAAAAAAAAAAAAAAGAACACAAAAACAATCTGTATTGACTGCTTTCACCGGCGCGCCCATCAGCGGCGGCATGTCCTGGAGTGTTACGCGCGACGCGGAGCAGAAACTTTAAATCCCGGGAATATATTTTATTTGAAGAAAACAGAAAGTGCAGTCAGAGCGACGAGCGACCAACCGGACATCCACAGACAGATTCTTACTGATGAGGTGTGGATCTTGTGAAACTTTCATTGACAGCTTTTTGACTGATCTGCCCGTGTCGGACTGTAACAGGCTGCGCTCGCTCCTCCGGGATCGCTCCTCAAGGATTTACGCTCTTTTTCTTTTTTTTGCTCTTTATTTGCAGGCAGCCTCCAAATGACGTCGAGATGGCACTAAGTGGGACACTTTTGCCGTCCATTTCCACGTTCGCCAGCGGCCCCACTGTCAAGAGCAAATCCATAGGAAGTGCCAATTTAGTGAGTAGCCCGCGGTGGCTTTCTTATGTATTACGCGCGCATGCCAAATAGCCATGGGTATCAAAAGAGTCTGTTTGGGGAAGAATGTAGTCTATGCAGTTTGTTTACAATGTGTTTGTTTTCCCAATGTGTCGCTCCCATGTTATTGTACCACAGTCAGGGCATGACACCACGCTCTGCTGGGGCGTGCACCAGTTTACACAGGCTACTTCAGAGGGTTTTCAGCCAGCATGGAGACGTGAGAGCGCACATGGGGCACTGCACTCCTCCAGAGAAGGCATGCTGATGCTCAGTCTGAATGTTGTTGTTTTGTAATACCGCTGCAGGAATAACCAGATCATTTTTCCCATGAGTCTGTTTTTTTTTTTTTTTTTATATACATATCCCAGAAAAATGTGCCCTTCCTTTGCTACTTCTTGTGTTTTCCAATGCAATTTCATGGCTTGTGATAGATATCAGTATTCGAGGAAGTGCTTTGTGCCAAGGACAATTTCTGCTCCTGACTTAGCTCTGTAACTAAGCTGTCATAATAATCACTCTCCATTGCAGAAGAAGGAGTTGTTCTTCTTAAAGTCATTATCACAGTACACTCTGGCCTCTTATTCATGTGTGTGTTCAAACACAACCACCAATTTCTAAGTAGGACAGGTCAAACCCAAGTGTGATTTTCTTGGCCGTGTGTCTTATAAACAGTAACATGACTCAAACAAGCAGACCGCACAGTCACTAATGTTTCTGTAACTTTCCCCTCTAGAGATGGAAGGAAGAGCTGGCCCATCTTAAGAGGATCAGTGTTCCAGCCGGAAGTAGCTGCCCGAACCCGGACCATCCCACTGCCACCAGCACAACGAGCCCCAGCATGTCCAAGAAAGACGCAGAGCCAGACCTTGATTTAGACTATGACTTTATTTTATCAAACTCCATTCTACAGCAACAGCAACAACAGCAGCAGCAGCAGGAGCAACAGCAGCAGGAGGACACTATGGCGACCCTGTCCCCGTCCCCTGGTTCTTTCTCCTCATCTTATCCTCTTCCGTCCCCTCAAAGCACTGCCAGTGACCTACTCTACACTATCCCAGACATCAGCGATGTCTCGCCCTCTGGGGGCTTTGTGGCAGAACTCATGAGACCTGAGTTGGACCCGGCATACCTCCACCCCACCAGCCTCCACGGCAAGTTTGTGGTAAAGACGACAATGGACATGGGAGAATACGGCCAAACCATGAACGTGAGCAAAGCCTGTGTTAACGCTGTGTCAGACCCGGTGACTCCTCGTGCGTCGCCCTCCTTCACCTGCCACAGGATAAAGCAGGAGAACCCCAGTAATTGCACCATCTCGCAGCCCATGGACCTACACCTGGTTGGGGTACCCTCCCATGGCAGAGGGGGCCCACAGCAGCGCCCCAGCCACTTGGATCTACATGGGTTCCCCGGCGCAGGGCGGTCCATGACGAGCAGCAGGCTATCCTCATCCTCCTCCCTCTCCCCGGACCATCCTCTCAGCCGGGAACACCAGGTGTTGGGCCATCCCCACTCTCAGCTTCCTCTACCTCCACAGGGTTACCACCACAGCTCCCCGCAGGGCTACACCTCCTACGCTCCGGCATCGTCCCTGCAGTATCAAGGTCAGAAACCATTTCACGCTTCCTGATTGAGACGTGTTGCATCTTTTCCATTCAGTTTTTGGCAGCTAATGAGTAGTTTTTTCTTTGACGTGCATTTTGTTTACACCGAAAACATGCATTCAGAATATATTAAAAGCCCCTCAATATGATAAATACATCTTGTGTGAATGTAAAATGTAACAATCTATCCATTGTAAACTTGAGATATGACCATCAATGTTATGAGTTATTCAACAAAAAACTGAAGTTATTACTTTTAGGTAGGGGTCTTTAACTTCTCATCTGATGAGCTTTATTCCTTAAAGTTTCAAAATACAACATGGCGGTTCATAAAAGCTAAATATTCGACTCCGTGATCAAGCAGTTCGAGCCTGTGTGTACTTAAGCGACCCATGTAGTGTTCAAATAGAGTGATGATGATGATGATGTTTTGACTGCGCAGAGCCCCTGATGATCTCCAGCGGGGACTGCCTGCCAGAGGAGACCAAGCCTAAACGTGGTAGGCGCTCTTGGCCGAGGAAGAGAGTGGCAACACACACGTGCGACTACGTGGGCTGTGGGAAGACGTACACAAAGAGCTCCCACCTTAAAGCACATCACCGGACACACACAGGTAGGCTGCTGCACGTTAAGATAGAAGTAGATGTATGTGAAATGTTTCTGGTGATTTTATTTATTTATTTTTTAACATCTGGCTTCACTTTGGTAACAAGTAGATTACAGACTTGCTTCGTTCTCTATTTGAAGCTTTTTTTAACGCCGTGTTTTTATTGTTGAAACGACCAAAACAGCCACATCAGTCGCACATTATATGAACAAACACTTGACTTTTTTTTATTGAGTTGCGGATAGTTGTTAGATGGGTGGGGGATGGCATAGCGGAGCAGTTGAGCAGGTGCGGTGGAACAGGTTAGTGCCGATCCCTGCTCAAATACAATCCCCGGGCTGATTGCTTTGGTCTGAACACACAGGCTGCAGGACAGGACGGACCTCTTTCCTCGCGCAGGTCCGGTGGCCAGGGCCATTTTAACCTCACGGGCCGGTACTAACTGCTGCGTCTGTGTGTGTGTATTGTGTTTTCCTTCAAAGGGGAGAAGCCTTACCACTGTGACTGGGAGGGCTGCGGTTGGAAGTTTGCACGTTCGGATGAGCTCACTCGCCACTACAGGAAACACACAGGCCACCGACCATTTCAGTGTCAGAAGTGCGACCGGGCGTTTTCAAGGTCAGACCACCTAGCGCTCCATATGAAGAGACACTTATGAGGCCTCGGTCGGAGGACAAGACAAGATGGCAATGGATGAAGGCTCCAGAGTGAAATATATATGTTAGCAGAACCCTGAACAAACTTGTGACCTACACTTTCTAAAGCCATAATTTGCCTTCAAGCCGACGTCAAGCAACAAGACAAGCTGTGGTGTTCATGGCTAAAAAGAACATTTCTCCTTTACGAGCCTAGAATTTCTCTCAAGACTGATCCTGACATCGTGCAGGTGACTCGACAAGACCTCTCAACCAGGGTTGTAAACTTTTATGAAAGGGACCAAACTGGAATTTGTCATATTTAACCGACAAAACTTGGAGGACCAGGTGCCAACAGCTTTTAACTGGAAATGTATTTTTTTCTGTCAGGGAATCCAGGAGCAACAGATAAACATCTCCAGAGGCCTTCTTACCAGCATCACGCCATCATTAGTTCAACTACACACTGTTCAAAATACTGTATTAATAAATACACTATATTTATACACACATTTCACCTGCGTTGCCATCGATTTCAGGTACAATGTTAATTTATACAGAATGGTGCTCAGTAACTTTGAAGAAGGTTTTTTTTTTTTAATAAAAGGTACCAAAGATAAAGACAAATATTCAAAAGGGTGAAATGACAAAGTGCCATGCAGTTGATTGTGTGTTTCGCGGAAACGTCGCAATACGACTCAAATCAGGTGAACACTTTTTAAACGGTGATGGCAATCTACAATGCACTGCAGCTGCAAAGTGCAATAATTTATATGAGACATTCATATTTTTGTATTGAATGAGTAACTCTGAACAAAGATTTTTTTTTTTGTTTATAGCCAAAAAAATATGTAATATAATCTTGAATTTTGTACATTTGTAAATAAAAATGCTTTGTTATGGTTTTGTATTTTACATTATAATAAAATCAAAGTGTATTTGAAATAAGAAAACCACCATGACCTTAATACTACTTCATCATAGCCACACTAAAACATCTTGATATATTAATGTATATTAAAAGAACAAAATACCTTGCTTGTCAAGTCCTCGGACATTATTAGTTACAGTAATAGTATATTTACCTGGTAGTGTAATGGAGACGCTCATTTAAATGGCAGTAATAGCTCACAGTCAGCTCAAACACAATGCCCTCGCTGATAATACTGAGATGACCTGAGGCAAACTAACACAATGTTGCTGTTAAAAAGAGTTTCAAAAGAAGATTCGCTCTTACAATGCCCCTTTTCCGTGGGGTTCTCTTTCCACCTGTCATGGGGAAGAATAGCGAGTACAGCCAAGTTACTACTTGACATTCAAAGGTGACACCAAATCTGATTTCCACATTGTGCCAGAGCTCTCAGGTGCACTGCAAGAATAATAATGATAATAAAAAAAAACAAAAAAGAAAATCCCACAAAGATGCTGGAATGAGATATTGTCTTCATTGGTTTCTGCAACACGATTTCTGTCATTTTGTATCACTGTATGCAAATTGAGTGATAGTGGTGTAGTTTTTGGGGAAAAACTATAAAACAAACTGCCACATTTCTTCTTAAAACTTGAGTCACATTCAGTCCCAACATCTGTAATTAAACTATAAAAACTTAGATTGCTTTAACTTTGCAGTATGCGGGAAAAGTAAAGTAAAGCCATTCAGTTGACAAACTTAATTTTAATTTAATCAATATACATCAGCAAATTCCAAAAATTAAAGAATATGATATTAGAGACGATAAGGCAGCATTTGAGCAATACTGAGGGACCTTGGCATGAAGTTTGCATGTTCTCCCCTGTCTGTGTTTGCTCCAGTTCAAGTTTCCTCCCATAGTCCAAAAACGTCCTCAATGTCCACTCTAAATTTCCCTTCGGTGTGGATTTGAGTGTGTGTTGCTGCCTGTATCTCTGTTTGCAGTGGGATTGACTGCACCGCAATATCAAAACATCCTGCTGCCATTTTTTTGAAGTTCTTAAAGATTAGTACTAAATTATATGTTTGTCCATCTTTGGGGTAAAGAAAAATAAAGAATGGACTCCGAGGTACTTTTTTGGGGAGTAAAATTTAGATGCTGACACATTTGACTTATTTTCAAGCTGCCTGTTGGTTCTGAAACCATGGTCTGTGATGCCCCCTATAGGATAAATCGGCATCAGCAGCCTGAGATCTGAGTCAAGGCCTTCTCTGTCCCAAAATGCTCCACAGGGGTATGGCTGCGCTTTTGTTTTTTTAAGAGTTAGGGTTATAATTACCGTTTACAACTTACTTACAAGGCTGATGTAAGGCCATGAAGTGCATTTGATGACACCAATTAAGCACACATGAAAATAAATTACACCCTGTATCCTCTTAATGGGTAACTTAATAGCAACGGCTATGTTTCTGTATGAGCAAATTACACATGTAGTCATTATCAGCTGTCTCGGGTTATCATTTGTTGTGTTTTAATGCATCATAAACCTGGTCTGAAACTCTGTGGTTTTGCGTATCAGAGTCAGGTGTTTTTTTTTTTTATTACATTTTTTTCATGGATCGTTTCTGAAGTTATACAATGTGAACATTGTGGGACTTTTCTCTGTGGAGTTTGCAAGCACGCACTTGAGGCTGATTGGTGACTTTAAGATAGGTGTGAACGTGTGTTTATCCAGCGTGTAACTTTCCAATCACCTGCTGTCTGCTGAGATTACACCCCCACCACGAGTCCCGCAATGAACTCAATGAAGCAGTACAGAAAATGAATGCCTGGTTTTTGAACTTTGTAAAGAATAGCAAGCGGTGGCAGCAAGAAATGGACGGTTATAAAAGGAAAGTCAAGAGGTTGATACTGAGACTGTTTTAGAGACCGGAGTCTGAACTGGAGGTGGCAGGTTGTTTTTTTCTGAATGCGACCAGGGTGACCACGATTACATGGCAACAGGGTGTCAAGCATAAATCCTGCAGACCAGATCCAGCTCAGGATCAGTTTTAGGATTGCAGTACCTGCAATTCTCCATCTGTCCACAGAGATTAGCAGCCTGCCCACAGTACTGAACAGCAGATGGCAGCAATACCTGCTTGCTACAGAACCCTATGCTGCTCTGGCCCCATCGGGAGCTAGAACCAGGCTGTATATCGCACCCCTGCATTAGTGGAACAGCCCATGTTGGGCCAATTTGGTGGTAAAGTATAGAGAACTAACAACAGAGGGGATAAAGTGTTTTGAAATAACCCAAAGAAACCAGAAAAAAAAAAAAAAAAAGCCAATTCAATTGAGACAATTCCAGTATTAGTGACTGTTCTCGATATACCAAAGGTGTTGTCTTCAAAAATTGCACAAAACCAACAGCCACTGACGCATCTTTCTGCAAAACTTTTATTTCCTTTTTAAAAATGACAAGTCATTGCAACCAAGTCTTCTGACGCCTATGTAAACTTTATACATGGTAAAACACCTTCATACATGCAAAGCTGTTCAGGTTTCTTCACACGGCTCCTGTTGATAATTCCGGCAACTTCACATGCAAATAGTGGATGTTTGATAGAAAAGTGTCGTACGTGTTGCTTGTTCTGCAGTTTTTTTGTTTTTTTTATTTCTTTTTCAAATTTCCATCTCCACTAACTTGGAAATTCAAATAAGAGGATGAATACGGTCATCTGGTTTCAGATCGACACCAAGAACCATGTTGAGATCAAACTGGTTTTGAATAAAGAATTTTAAGAAATCAATAGAAGACAGGTAATTTATGATGCAAAGTATTGGACTTTAATTTTTTTTTAATCCATTTTAAACCTGATCACAAACAACAGCCTGTACTTGTACGTCAGCCAAAAGCTGATAATGATCCAGTGTTATCAGAGAGTTGAACGTGAAAGAGGTGAGTGAGCTATCTTTGTGGGAAATTAAAAGGCTTGTTGTACACATATTGAATATGAGCAATCGAAAAGTACAGGAACGAAGTATGCAAACAAAAACAAAGAAAATGGAGAAGGCCGTTTCAATCGTCGTCAAAGTTCTGTTGTAAAAGGAAGTTGGCAGCCAGGTTCTCATTCTTCTCACAGGCAAAGTAGGCTTGTATAACAAGTCCCTCTGGAAATCCTAAGGCTTTTAGCTGGAATAAAGAAAAGTCACACAGAAGTACCGCAAATTAGTCAAACAATACTTTATAAGCAAATGGCAACTTCTGCTATATTGTTTACTGCTCTCTGCAGCGCTTTGTGGCGAATAAGAATTACGCCGAGGCTTTTGGCAAGATCATCAAAGAAATGGATTTACATAATATTCCAGCACTTCTGTTAAAGCAGCTCGAGGTGTATGGGGGGGGGGGTACATACCCTCTCTATGGCCTCTTTCTCCTGGGGCGTGACCTGAATATAGTTCATGTTACTTCCACCAGGTGTGTCTGCTCCTATCCCTCCAGCTCCCCCTGCTCCCCCCGTGCCTCCGCCCCCGCCACCGCCACCTCCTACGGGCACGGCGTCTGGGTTGGGCTCATTCAGCATCTGGATGAACTCCTCTTGGTGGCTGCTGATCTCCTGCGATGGCAAATGAAAGACTTCTAAAGCATGGACTCCTCACAACGCTCCTTGGTCAAAACAAATGAAGCGACATGACTGATATTAAGGACCGCCCACTCCACCTGCAGCAGCTCGGGGTTTTCTCTGCCGATCTCCTGCAGCAGAGCAGGAAGCAGGGCGGCGTTTTGCTGGATCAGCTGTCGCATCACATGGAACTGGGGCTGATTTCTCAGGAAGCTCAAGGGATTGCCTAGAAGAAGGCAGAACAGGTTGGAGCAATAAGCGAGACAAACGTTCTCTTGTTGTAGTTGCACTGCTGTGGTGAACTGTACAGGTTGTTTACCTCCGCCAGCGCTGGGCGAGGAGCCCGTGTTGGCGGGGACACTCAGGCCAGCTGCAGACGCTGCTGGAGCGCCACCGGCTGGGGGCGGCACCGTCTCAGATACTGACGCAGGGGTCTGATCTCTGCCTGGGAAACCCTGAGAGAAGAGAAAATGCTAATGAGTAATTCGGGTTCACTCTAGGGCTGCGTGATTTGACCTGAAAATTATAAAAAAAAAAAAAATTAATTAATGAAAGAAAGAAAAATTATATATATATATATATATATAGAGAGAGAGAGAGATTATTATTTTTTTTTTTAAATCTCAGATTTTTTTTAAAGAAAAATTTGAGTTTCGATTTTTTTCCCTCAATGTACTTAAAAATGGCTGCAGACATCAGATATAGTCAAAACTGCAACTTTATTGCTTTGATTGTCCTCGGCGCTAAAATGCATATAAACAATTCCAGAATAAAAAGTAAATGAGGCTCAGTCATTCAACAAATTCAAGCGTTAACCCCAGTTTAAGCAAAAGTGCTACAGCAACTACGGAAACCCACAAGAAATGGTAGAACGGAATGCGAGAAATGCTGAAAAAAACTCAAATTGGCAAAATAAAAATCTTTTTTTGGCTACAAGTTTGATCAATTTAATTGATTTCTTTGCCCAGCCCTTGTTCACTCTAAGTTCAGGATCATAACATCCAAGATGATTTACAGAGACAATCTTATCCCCCTTAAATAAGTTGTATGGTTTGAATAACTTGGATAAAACTCAGTTTCTAATATGTATATTGTACGAGCAGATATGTGTCAAGCTGTGTGCTAATCCGTCACTGGGCGGTTCTTACTGTGAGCAGGTACTCCACAGCTCTGTCTGGGTTGTTGAAGCTCGCCCTCAGTGCTGCCACCACCTGCTCCCTCTCGTAGCCCATGAGCATCATCTCATTCACCATGGCGTCATAGGACGGGCCTGTTACTGAAGCACAAGAGACAAAAAGTTCATTTCTGTTAGACTGGGAAGTCAGAATTGACTATTGTCAAGCACACATACCTTTGTATGCTGCGGTTTGAAGAAACTTATATAATAATCTGAATAACACATCAGGTATGTTTAACTTTATAGCCGATTTAAAAGTGAGACTGATTGAAATCAATTCCTCCACTGGCTCCCATGAAAATAAACAACCTGCATAAAATGCCAAAGATTCACTCATCGGCTGTATGAGTCATAATAATTAAGACCTACAGGATTTGCTCTGTGCAAAGCAATTTTAGCAAAGTTCAGAGCAAGTGGCTCGTGGGAACTGTGGGATTAGGTTCTGGCTGAGCCGCGCGATCAGCCTGCTTATTGATCAGCCTGAGTCGATGTCAGCATGCGGCGATATCCAACAGAAATAATGTGGGCCAGACGTAAACAGCCCCTCAGACTGCAGGCGATTCAAGAGCAAAGATTTGTAAAACTCCCGTAGTTGATGCATGACAAAACATAACAGCCTTACCGAGATTTGACACGGCCTCACTGATGAAGTTTGCAGGGGCCGAACCTTCAGCGCTTCTGCGGGAGAAACGAAGCTTTACTGAGACACAATCAAGGCTTTATTTCTTAATGCAAGACGCACCAACACCAAACTCTTTGTTCAAAGACAATCATCTACCCATCTTTACCCGACAGGGGTGGAGGGTGGCTCAGCCGGGGAAGACTGTTTCTCCTCGGGTTTGTCCTCTGTTGGAGAAGACTCTGCTGGTTTGTCCGAGGAGGCGGAGGAGGCCGGGGGAGCTGCTGGAGCCGAGGTGCTGGGAGCTGAAGCTGAAGCTGCTGCAGAAGCTGACGGGGCAGCGGAGGCTGCTTTAGTCTGTAAAACAAGGTTCAATGATATTGGAGCCTTTTCATTATTACAAAGTCATTTCACCAACAGTTGGTGGATTAATAATTAAAATTTAAATAATACCGTAGTCAGGGTTAGTAAAATACAAAAAAAGTTATTATCTGTTTACTTTTTAACAATGTCCATTGTGTGTAAAACAAAGTTGTACAATGGATTTAAGGAAATAGCTTATCTTGTTAAATTAGTTTTTGTTCCAACGTAATACTACTTTCACATTAAAATGTATAAGGTGATTTTATAATCTGGTTCCTGAGCTGCTCAGCAGGATTAAAAATCATTTCTTCACCTTTAAAATTTGAAGGAATACATAACCACTTACCTATAAATTCACAAATTAACTTTCATTAAGTAGAACACAATATCCTTTGAAATGTTTTGTGGCACAATTTAACAAGCAGGTAATCAACCAACAACTTCAGTACGTTTTGAGGCAAAAAATAGTGAGATATATATATATATATGAATAATAATAAAACAGGAGCACACAACCCCCACTTTAAGCCAAAGCAGTGAACTACTTGTTCCTGTAGAATAGAAGAGGCTTTTCAACAGGACAAACGCAGACATAAGTGGCAAACAGTGAAAAGAGGTTATAGAACGTAATCATAGTTCAATATTATCGTACACTCACAACATTCAAGGACAAAATGTTACTACAAAAAAAAAGAAAGAGGAAAAACTTGTTTAATCCATCAATTTACTGAAAACAATCAAATTCCCAAACCTTTGTCACCATGACGACCACAAAGTTCTTCTCGTCGATTTTGTATTCTTTGAGCGGCACGTCATCGTTGAGGATTTTACCTGTGAAAACACAAAACATCAAGTCACGGCTCACTGGCTTTACCTGCTGTGACCCAAGATAGTATCATACTGTATCACTGAATAGAGCCGATAAACATCTGCTTCTGTCACTCCATGTGGTTCCTCTTGTTACATTGTGAAACGCTGCCTTTGTCTGGCAGTGTTTGTGTGTCTGGGAAACTTTTAGTAGGTCAAACTAAATACTATACACTGTGGTGATGTACGCCATCTTTAAAGTGTATGGAGCGTCCATTGGACCATTTTCAAACTAAATGAACACAAAGTTGTAATTACTGCAAAGCTTCTCTCCATATAGTCTGAGCTTTATTTTAAGGCAACATTTTTAAAGATAGAATGTTGATCAAACGGAAGCATGCGTGTCAGGAAACACTCACACATCTCTGTCAACTACAATAATACAATCAAGACAAAAATAAGTTTTAGTCTGCAGAGTACTCTCAAAGATACTGCGATTGAACATAAAGACCATTACTTTCCATAGCCTTATTAAAACCTGTTTGAATTTTCCTTTTGGTACAAAAGCCTAGAACTCATCATATTCTTCTTCATGATCATAATGTTTGTGATTTTAAGAAGTTCTGTCTATCAGCGCCAAACACATCCAGGAGCTCTTGACACACCTCCACCTGCCTTCTCCATCTGCCGACTGCCAACTGCTCGGGAACCCACTCAGGTAACAGATCTTGTTATCTCCCGTCAGAAATTACTCCTTGTACTAAACCCACGACACACTTCACATCAGTAATGTCCTGACAAGTCATGAGGCTGGGAGCAAAGCTGAGAGATTTTTTCCAAACTGGATTTCATAGTTGCCACGATGACGGTGCAAATGAACAAAACATACACAGCCTGAACTGTAGAGTTGTCCAGATGAGTGATGTCCAAGCTGTGATCTTTGACCAAAGTTGTCACGTTAGATCGACATGCATCAAATAAACCATAAAAAGACACTTTCTTGGAAGTAGCACAGACTGTACATGGGGAAACTGCCCATAACTACTTCTTTGGTGAGTCCTATGTTGGTGAGTCAAAGTTTGGCTTCACCATAAAGTTTTGAATAATTACGAGACCGTGAAGGTGATTCACAAGCTTTCTTGAAGGAAATCTGGGGGGTTCCTGCGAAAAAAAAACCATGAGGAACCTTTGACATGTGAAGCTAAAACCTGAGTGACTTTTGCTTAAATCACTCAGTGTTAAACCTTGTGTCCCAACAAGATTGTCCTCAAATCATCTTGCATTAACTGGCCCGACATGAAACCTGAATCCAAATCTGGCCCTCTGAAAAACTTAATGCTATGATGCTATGTCGTAAGACAGAAAACATTTTTGGAAAGCACAAATTATTACAGTCTGGAGAAAATTCTTATTTGCTAAAAGACCACATCACAAAGTTATTTTGAAGCACGAGCATAAATATTTTTTTAAGTCGCTTTCCATTTAACTAGGACTCATGTTTTAATGCTAATTTAAACAATTGCAGTTATTTATGAGACTTTGTGCCTATGATAATAAGTCGTGCTCATTGGCCAAAACAAATAAAACTACTATTGCTCCTTTGTTCCAGCACAGTCAGTATCTTTCTGTTGCAAGAGCAAAATGAAAGGAGACAGGATTACGATGGCGTTTCTGCAACCCATGTTGCAATTGGGAACCCATGCAGATGATGAATAATCACAATCAAAGGCTATATAATCTTAGCAGTGTCGTCATATGGATTTACTTTACCCTGCCAACACAATTTGAGCAATTAAGGAAATAAAGAAATATGTTGACAAACTTCTTCTGTCAAGTCAAGTCAAGTCAACTCCTACACCACTGACAGGCTTGGACCAAACCAAAGAACAGCACCATGTTATGACTCTTAAATAATATGAGACAGCAATAAACTGTTGTATAATTGTATATCGCATTTTCCTGATCCTGATCAAACCTCTATATCAGATTTACTGATGTATACAGTCACAGGAGCACACGAGTAACTCGTAAAACATAAACTTTTGAAGAGAAAGTTGACATTGTTTTGATCAACTGAATCTTTTTCCTATCAACATTCCTCATATGATTTGACGTCATGACTCAAGACAATAACTTCATGTGTCGTTCTTCTGGAGACTGTGCTTTCAACTCTTTCTTAACCTTGATCTCTGGCTGTTGAGCTGGAAGGTGGTGATTGTGGCCATACCCCCTCCCGCCAAATTTGAAGCATCTGCGTTAGATTGCTGCTGGTGTCAACTTTTTTTTATTTTATTGATCTCTGCTCACCCTTTTCCACTTTATTAGCCCCAACTGGTTCAACCATAAAACCATTTTGCTGGAGGTTTCTTCCTGATGTAAATTAGTTTTTCTTTCCCAAGTATCTCCCCGATGCTTCCCCAGGTGGAGTTGTTCTTCCTTTATGTTCTATTGGAATGTAATGTACCTTGAGATGGCTACACTGAAATATAAATAAAAATGAAAGGAAAACTTCGAGAGCTGCAGGATACACTGAGTGTATCAATGTGTGTCACACATTCAATTGAACAGTACACAACAACATACAAACAAATCAAGAAAATAATCTGAAGAAAGATTTAAATCTATTAACTCAACATACCTGCATAAATCAGTTTCTGCCCAGCAACTGAAAAATGCTCCTTTCCCTTCTCCTGTTCGATCATTTCCTTTAGTGTCTTCACCTGTGGGAAATTACCTTTATGAATAAACATAAATTCATATGGAGCACCAAAAAATATAGAAATCACAAAACCGGTGAGTACTTTGTTATACTTTCATTCAACCCATAAAGAAAGCAAACCATCCACTAGTTTGAACATTACAATATACTCCTGCTTGTCTTTACTTTGTCTTACAAAGTAGGTTAAACACCACAAATGAACAAGTTTTACTTTAGACCTCATGATTGTGAACAGAAAAAAAAAAAATAATCTCAAGCCTTCTTTTGTGAAAAAAACAAACAAACAACGTATCTCATAAGAAATGAAAGGTCTTGTGACAGGAAGGCCTGAAGAGTTGGAGCTAACATTAGCTAACAGATCTTATTTACCACCAAACATAACCTCACGACGACTCTGCTTTATTCAAGTTTAGTAACAGTAACTTTAGACTCCTGGAACTGCAGACGTGGTTTTTCACTACTACGACCGAAAAGGCGACAACGGTCGTTTACGTCGGAGAAAACAAAATGAAAAACCGCCAGAAAGAGAGAAAGTTGGACTGCATGCTAACCTGTCAACTCTCCCCCATATCTGGAGCCTGATACGGGCTCCGACTAAATGCTGAACACAAACTAGATTTGTGATAAATGACACTAATCTAATTCAAATTAAGATCCAACTACAAGCCTCGGCGCCAGCTCATTCCGAAACCAATCTGTTTCTCTTCATTGGCATCTCTCTTTAAACTGTCTAAATATAAACATTCCACACTGCATTGGTTTCCAGGATGTACCCAGCTCCTATTCCTCCCCCTTCATGAAGGCATGGTTATTTTTTTAAAAACTCTCACCGTCTCCTCCTCATCGATTTCGACTTTGAACGTCTGTTGCTGTAAGGTCTTCAAAGTTATCTGCATTTTGCCGGCAGAGTTTGTATCCCCAATCCTCGCTTAAACCTTAAATATCCAACTTGGAAGTGACTTTACTATTTTCGTTGGCTCATCACAAACTGTCAGCCGCCATGACTTTCCACTCTTCTTCTTCTGTGTTCTGAAGTGAGACTGCAGCGCCTCCAGCGGCTCACCGGCACATTGCTGCTACCGCCATCTAATTATACTGGATTACCCCAGGAATGTTTTTTTAAAACTGATTGATAACAAAATTGTGAAAAAATTAAATATATATATATATATATATAAAGAAAGAAAATCAATTTACTGTATCACTTGGTATATCAAAGTAGAACCGGTTTCAGGACTTCAAACATGCATCTTCAACACCACTTTATTGAAGTCAGGGTTAAACAGGCTGGAGATCAGCCCAGACGACCATGAATGCAAAGGGAGAACATGCAAATTCCACACAAAAGGCCGAGATAGGACTTAAACCAACAACATTTTCCTTGTGTGACGAGAGCACGACACTACTACAATTTAAGTGAACACACTCTACTGTTTCAAAACATCAGTTGATTGTGAAAAATAGAACAACTTATTCCCCCCAAAATAGTAAGGCATTTGAAAGTTGTCAGGATTGTCACGTGATCATCATCATCAGAAGAATTCTGTATTTGTCACATATACAATGAATGTACAACAACATTTGTTTTCTGTATTTAACCTATTAGTGGGGATACTTTGCAGTGTACGGGGAGCAGTTGGGGATCGAGGGTCTTGCTCAGGGAGTCACAGTGAGAAAATCCATGCCAACACTGGTAGAAGATGCAAACCACACAGAGAGGCCCCAGAGCCCAACAACATTCTCACAATGAAATGAGAGACACTTGGCCTTTCCTTGTAAATATTCCAATTTCCCATGCTACATGACAGCAGAATTATTTTCCATAAGAAAAATTAAGAACATACAATAATCTATATGACAATAACTGATCGCTAAAATATCAAATATTGTGTGTTCATTGTGACGTGTAAAAATGAAGTAGATTCTTGGCCTCATATTGGGTCATTGAAAGAAAAATATTTCTTCTTGTGATTGTTGATCTTACTTTTAACAAGACTGTGTCTGTCCTTATCCTCACAACATATATTTTTTTACCTTGTGCAGCACAGCAAGGTGAGGAAGGAAATAAATGTTTATGACAAATCAAAATGAGTTCTGAAGGTCTGAGATTTTTCAAACACACACACACACACACACACACACACACACACACACACACACACACACACACACACACACACACACACACACACACACACACACACACACACACACACACACACACACACACACACACACACACACACACACACACACACACACAAACACACACAATAATGAACCATAAACTCTTTTTCTATAAACTCTTTTTATAGCGAGCATTTTGACTTGTCACAGTCAGAAAAGCAAAGGTGACATGAAGGAAAGCTCAGTGAGCCATGAGAAGTAAACATTCACGAAAGGGGCACTCACTAAAATACATTTTCAAAGAGTATTTCAAGGGTCAGGTGTAGTCACTGGAAGTATGAGGGGATTTTTTGAAAGGAATGTTGGAATAACACATTTTTGTTATATTATTATTCCAGCACAAGTACCAGCATTTTCAAGATGTCAAAGCTTTTATTTTTCATGTCTGTCTCATCATTGTCAGTTTGGATAAAAACAGGAAGAAATGAGGAAAATACAAACTTTTTTTTACTGTGCCAGGTTAAGACATTAGTATTGGAAATAATCTACAAGTCTGGTTGTTTACTCCACTTGGCTGACATTGCAAATACAGCCTGATGTTTACATGCTTACCAACTTCTTCAAGACTGCTCCTCCGTTGCTTTTAACCAAACACCAAAACGACCGGATCCGCCAGAAGACACGTTCCTCAACACCCAATCATAATGTAGCTTGTACCTGAGCTCGGAAACATTAACTGAAAGTTTTGTTGCTTCTTGTCGTGAGACAAGGAAAGAAAAACTTGTTGCACCGACTCAACTTGAGACTGCAGATTGAACTCTTATCTGAAGTTTCAACAATTCCCGGTGCTTCGAGCAACGCGTGGAGGAATTTCAATATCACCGATGCAGCACTCAGTATTCAAAGGTTTTATTGACTTCTATCTTCAATGCAGCCAAGTTGCCCAACTCTGACTTTAAGAGGCCTGTTAAGTGAGGGAGATAATATGCTGTGTGCTCAATGGGGTCTCTTCCCTGGGCCACTTTGCCCTTATTCTCACATCACTCCCTCTTAAATTCAATAGCTGTATGTATGAGCCTGGCTCTCTTTATGTCCCACTCCTCTCAACTGCCTCTGTCCTTCTGCCACAGTTTGCCCTTCTTACTCTTCTTGCATCCTGACCCCCCCCCCCCCCCCCCCCCCCCCTCACATCATCCTGTTATTACAACAGTTGTGCCTTCGCCTGCCTCGGCCTGAGCGCTCACTCATCAGGCATTCCTTATGTTGCTCCCTTCAGCAGCAGCGGCGGCGGCAGCAGCAGTGTCCTCTTTTCCCCTCTACCCACCATGGCTGTGCCTCTTGCTCCCGTCTCCAGGGGTCGTCAGTCTGCCACCGGCCCCCTTTCTGAAGTGGTGAGCCACTGAGATTACCACCCCCCCCCCCCCCCCCCCTCCCCCCCAGTGACTTGGAGATATTTTTAAGAGATGATGTTAGAGATGTGAAATAAAGACTCAGCCCCTTCTAAAATAGGCAGCAGAGAAAATGTAGAGGACATATCTGAAATTACAACATTCAGCAGGAGGAAAATCGGAAAAGTGGCCTTTTAGAGAAGGAAGAGCCGGGGACACGAAGCTCGACATACTTGCTGGCATCAATGGCTTGTGGTATTTAAGGTGCAGGAGCAGCAACATTTCATGCACACAAGTGCACACACAGCTGGCACCAGCAGAGGCTGTGGTTTTGGTCTCCGGAGCACCTCCAGGGTGTGGAGTGGAGAAAGAGAAACAGAGGGGTGGAAGGGTCCAACAGAGAGCACAGGCAATTGAGATGCCTTCTAAGCCTGAAGCTATTTCCTGTGAACATGGTGCAGGGACTATTATTGCTCATTCAAGGAGCTGCTGTGGACAAGTTACAAAGAAAAGCTGTGAATCCTGTTACAGCAAAAGATGCAAGTGACTACGGACAAAGGATAATCAACATGTATTAGAAGTATTTCAACTTTATAATATAGAAGAGGCATGATATATTCCAGCTTAAACTAAAGAGGATTTTTTTCATGCAGCTTTTCCTTAATAAATCTTCTTTTACATATTAATATCATAACATTAACTAATTATTGTCAAATATGTGCAGCTAAGGTTAATGTTTTCAAATATTCATTAAAGAAATTTGCAATATAGAAAAAACATTTTTGACCAAATAGTTTACTTGAATAAGGAGCAGCTGTATTTGTTGGCGTTATCTTCAAATATTTGTTCATTATGTGATTTTAAAAAGTGAATATTACACAAGATTAATGATTTAGTTGTAAACATGCTTAAAGGAAATCGAAATATATGTACACAGTTTTATAAAACACTGTTCAACAAGTAATCAAACATGTAAGAATCAACAGGTTTCTGCAGTGCCATACTCTAATGATCAGAACGCACTCCGCGCTAAATCTCAGTGTTGTGTTTCGGACGTAAAAGAGAACAACACCATTATTTGTTATCTGATAACTTTATTATCAAGTTAAAAAAAGACAATGAATTACAATATTTACAGAATATCCAGAGATAAATGGAATAAAATTGTAAACAATCATTCTAGGCAACATCACAACCCACCATCAGGTAATCAGATTTATATGGGAGAAAGGCAAGAAGGAGAGATTCTAGTGTCAAACAATGGAGACAACAGTCTGAGAAGAGAAATGCATCGGAAACAAACTAAACATATATACAAGTATCCAGTGTGTTGTCAGCAAGAGGGTTAACTTTGGGTAAAGTGGGAATATTACAGTCTTAACGACTGCACACAGTGAGGGATTCATAGTAATTTTCTATTAAAATGATCACAGAACAACAAACAATTTGGGGTTTTGACAGCTTCGTTACCCAGGCTGTCCCGATTCATCGTGTGGTTCAAACCGGGCTCTTGAGCTGGGCGACAGGCTGCCTAACAAAGCTTATTTCTACAACAACTAGTTTCAAACAGTTCTCACTTCCAAAGATACACGCTGGTCCTGTAAAAAGAGTAAAAGGGGCTTTGAGATTCAGCACCAACTCAACCGTTCTAAGGACCGACGAGCGGAGTCGGACAGCTACATTCCTACCTACTGTTGAGCGCGTCAACTATGGGTAGGCACACTTGAAGCGAGCGAGTTGATGCCCGTCGTGGTCGCGGATCGAAGGATAACGGAGTGTCCTGTCTTTATTTGGACCCGAATGAACAAGATCCAAAAGAGTGTACGGGCTGTCGAGGAACCCAGCTGGTGGCCAAGCTCCGGAAAAGGACCAATCAGGAAGGTGAGACGCTCCCAGAAGGAGGTCACTTGTCTCGACGTGTTTTCCTTTCTCCACATAAAAGCCCTCCCCATTAATTAGTAGAGAACTGCATATTTGTTCTTCATGTTTCATATCGTACAACCACACTGTGCTTCCTATCTGTTCGTTCCCATGACAGTATAAAAAGGGGATATTTTTCATCGTAACCAGACATTGTACAACAGCATAATAATGTTGGATCGGGTACTTAAAAGCCCCAAAAGGGTTAGCTATCATTTGTAGATTTCTTTTATTTTTTTTTCTTCTTCTTCTTCTTCCATTTTTTTATTTTATTTTTTTCAAAAATGAGAACACCTAAAGGAAATAAGGGTTAAATTATCCTTTCTGAAACACCACAGTTCAAACACTTAACGAGTAGTTTTGTTTTCTATACATGGCTGCAAACATGTAGTCCAGCAGGGTTTCCCCACCCGCTGAACTCTAAAATAATTCTATGGTCCAAACCCAGATTTCCCGTTTCCATCAATGGTTCAATACTTAAGAAAGACGATTACAGCAGCAAACACAGCAGGCTTGGTAAATATTTTGGTACCATTGAACACAGTTACATTATTCGTGTTCGTCTTTAGAATTGTACGTGGGAGCCATTTTTTCCAGGCTGTTCAATGTGACTTGTTGGTCTTATTGGAATTGGATACAAATTTGACTTCATTGCTATTCACTTCTCATAAGGCTTTAGGGCGTTCAAGCAGCAACTTCCGACAAATACAATCTCTGCCTTTTGTCAATATCAACAATAACATAACATTTTTTTTATTTTTCAATAAAGAAGCACAGAAATGGAGACTATGATGACATATTGATGCAAAATGAGAGCTTAAGGGACCGTTTGAAATTCATAGGATTTGAGGAGATGACTTGGAAAAGTTAGTCTTGACCATGAGGCCAGATAAATTCTATTTATGTGTTCTATTTTCCCCGTTTACACTTGTCTTTTCAGCATGTCCCTTATGTGCAAAGTGAACTATAAACGTGAACGTTTTTGATCGACACCAGTGCAAATATTAAAAGTGTGGACGAACTTTAAGATCATTTCATTCCCGGTGCTGAGTGTGAAAAGAGTTGGAGAGTTTCATTTGTGGTGCTACCTGCATTTGAAAAAGCTCAACATGATTAAAAGCGGAATCTTCCATCAAAAACATTTAGATTTAGTTGGGAAAGTGTGATTTTTATACTATGACTAACTTTTGGATCAGGGCGAAGGCAGAAAATAATTCAGAATTTCGGCATTTGAATAAAATCTAAATCAGAATAAAATCAGATTGTATGTTTCCGGTCATCTAAAACAGTAAAAAAAAAATTATCCACTGGCTGTATTGGGAGTTCTTGTTAAATCTATCAATCAAAAATAGGAATTTATTTTGATTAAAATTTTTAAATATTGCCACTACGCCTCACATTTGAATCAAATAATTCATTGAATTAATACAAGTCTGCTGTTAAAAAAAAACAATTAATAGGGAAATTGCATTTATTCCTAGTAAAGTTTTAAGTATTTTGACTTTACTTTAAACCATATAGTTAATCCAGGAACTATGTTTTAAGGCACTTTTGCACTGGTTTCAAATCACTGGTCTGAACGTAATCTGGTTTGATCCTGTGCACAGTTAAACGCCAGTGAACCGCACCAAACACAGCGGTTCAGATTGTGAGATGACTGTGGACTGAGCTGGATTCTGGGCCCAAACACAACTTCAGCTTCAAAAAGACAAGTGTAAGCTTCTTCTTTTTTTTTTTATATATCTTGTTAAATATAACAATTATCATGAAGACCTTTAGTCATCTTTCAAGCTAATCCTGAACGAGTACGTTTACAGTTGTGACACATCAAAACACATTTCTATTGCTATACTAATTGGTATAGGATGCAAAAAGGGAAGTTTTATTGTTCATTTCGGACACGGATCGAGACCTAATCGTAACCCCGTCGCATTTTTTGATTTCTTCAGTAAAGTTATCGGACAATTATGAACGGAGTCAGAACGGGAAGGACGCCACAGGCTGCTTATACGCAGTATAATGCAAGGGGCCTAAATCACAGCAGTTTGCTACAAACATCAATCATCAGGGCAAAATTGTCAATATTTCTACAAATGGAGAAATTGTGATTTGTGGTTTTTACGAGAACAGATAAGGTGCGACTCTTCCTCATAGACTACCTCCACACAATTTACACAAGGCTAAGATGATAAAAAAAAAAAAGTCTTGACAAGGAATAAGAAAAGATAGCTCTACAGTGGGCCGTGGTTGTAAATGCTTCCATACCTTGTTTGTTTCAGGTAAATTTACAGTACCCCTGTTTTAGATGAGTAGAGAGGAGTGTAAAAGGTGCTTCAAATAATAAAATGAGAAATTTAGTTAATCATTTTGGACAACATTCTTATAAATAGCTTAGTTTTGTCTAGGTGGGATCTTTCACTGTAGATTTGACCAGAATGTCAGCAATAAAGAGTTCTGTTCACTATTGGTTACCAATATATTAAGATCTGTCCTAGGGGACCGCCCGTTCAAAGAGCTCAGCCGTTTTTATGCAGCACAACCTAATACTTATAATATGTAACACCTAAATTCTAATAATGCACCAACTCATAAAAAGTCACTTTTAATAAGATTCAAACTTTTCGTTTCCTTTGACATCTTATTTTCCTTGACCACTCAGCGCTGATCCCACCCAATGTTTTCTTTTTCTAGCACAGTATCCACAAGAGGCCACAATCAGTTCAACCGAAGTGTTGATCCTTTTTGGTGTCAAGCATTTCTTTGTCTTCCACATACTGGCTTTGACTTGTTAGTGACGGATCAGCAGGGGTTCCCTCCTCCTCTTTCCCGGTGCTGGACAGGTCCATGTTTGTGTCGGTGAACACAGAGGAGCCCGTGGAAGAAGAAGCCGAGGTTTCTGTTGCTGAAGTGGCGCTGGTGTCCAGCTGACTGTTGCTGACCACCCTGTGAAGATAAAGGAAGGACAGCGAACGGTAAGAAAGGGCATGACTACTTGTCCATCATGTAAACCCAGTAGGAAGCTTTCCCATGGGATAAAATTGATCCTGCGGTGGGGAACAAAACCCCTAACATATGGCCTGTTTATGTTAAGAGGTACCTTCACCTGTGCAAAGCTCTTTAAAAAAAGAAAGAAAAAAGAAACTATATACAAGTTTGCTTTGAAGGTGATCATACCAATTTATTTATATTCATATTTCTTATTGTAATTTTTTTTTTTTAAACAATCTTGCAGCCCCCCCCCCCCCCCCCCCCCCCCCCCCCCCCATCAACCTAAAACATTTGCACCTTTCTGCAGCCAGTAATCAAAAAGGAGTAAAGAGCGCCGCAGTAATGAACTGGCCAGCTGCAGTCTTTAGAAATGCCCATTACTGAGAGATTTGCTCAAGACTGCCACTTGCATGGATAAAATCTGGGGCTCGTAGAGCAGCATTAAGAGGGATAATGTCCCCATCATGTGTAATCCTGAAGTCTAAATGCATAAACGCTGGCATTTAAAACGTGCGGACCCAAGTAATTGCCCTTAATGAGCAGAGACGCAGGTAGAGGGGGTTGTGGAGGAGATGAAAGGAAAGAATGCAGGACAACAGACACATGCAAGAAGACGGCAACGAGAGAGAGAGAGAGAGAGAGAGAGAGAGAGAGCGAGAGAGAGAGAGTGAGAGAGAGAGAGAGGAAAAATGTACTAACATGCCATGTCGAAGGACGTGCCGCTCCCATTCGAGGCTGTTAGTAAAGCAGCGGCCACAGAACTCGCAGGGAAGACGCTTCTCGATACTGCCCGGCCCGGAGTTGCTGCTGCTGCTGCTGATGGGAGACGAAAGGACCTCTGGGAAATGGGAGTTTAAAACAACCGGTCAGTCATTTCACAGGTGATATTCGAAACAGATTCCTCTCAGTCGACATGTCAGGTCAAATCATTCAGAGTTTATGGGACAATGGAATACAAATTAAAAAGGGAAAACAGTGAGCCACAACAAAAAGCCCACATACAGGTATTCATGTTACAGGAACAAGAATAAACGATATTCTAAAAGTATGATTTATGTCTTACGTCATATTTATTTTCCTTACAAAGACACAGTTGATCCTGTATATCACAGTTTGAAATAAAATAACTCGGGATACTGAGAGAAAATGACTTTCAGCAGATCATCATTCACAGTCAAATCCCATCAGGCTTTGTGAGAGAAATCTGCTCTGCTCATATATACCAGTTAAATATCATCCGGCCCTGTTTTACATTTGACCAGCCAGGTGTGAAGTCTACATTTGTTCTTGTTCAGCAAACATCAGTGGTTTGACAGGCTGATGCGAAAGGGAAGAAATTTTCACATTATTTTTCCGCTTGGCTCAGATCTTTATTGACAAATAATATCGGGTTTCACGGTTACTGCTGAATGATATCTGCTCTTGTGGTCACATGCTTTGCCCATTATATTTAGACTGCAGTTTATTTTACAGCTTGTTGTAATCATTTTCCGATACATGTTTTTATTATGAACATGTGTCCTTTAAATTGAGACACTGTCTATTTATGCAGTAAAATACTTAAACGTCCCGCAAGATTATGGGAAGAACGGTGACCTTCTTGACTGCAAAGTTGCTTTATTATCGAACAGAACACGGTTACCATGGGCCGTAACCACGTCAACACAACAAAACAACAGACACAAACTGATCGGGCTGCTCGGTTAATTCATTTATCCCCAACTCCTCTCGCACAGAGGCCGCCTCGTCACGCCTGACCCGCCCCCATTCTCCACTCGGTGCATTCAAGCATTCAAACAAAAAAATAATCGGAACAATCAGAACATCATTATTGAACAATAAAACCACAGCTATTACACAACTGCAGAGATGTTACAATGCTACGTTACCTTGTGAGGAAGGCTTGTCCTCCTCCACCTCCTTGACTTCTTGCTCCTCCTCTTCCTCCTCCTCCTCCTCCAAGTCTTCCTCCTCCCCCTCCCCCTCATCTTTGATGATGTCCTCCATCTCCTCATCGTCCAGCTCCGTCTGGTCCCCCACCATATTGTCTGTGATGTCCATTTCTTCGTCGTCGTAGTCTTCCTCCAGCGCCATCTTTCCATCTTCTACCATTTCTACCATTTCTACCATTTCTCTGTCCTCTTCCTCCTCCGCGCTGCTCCCGTGCTCCTGCATCATTTCCAGCTGGTCCAGTTTGACTCGACCCATCAGTTCAAAGTTGCGGATGACCTGATGAGACAGTTTCATATAGTTAGATTTTTTTTTTTTTTTCATTTTCCAGCTGCAGCGTCCCGGGTTCTACATTCTCAGTTTCTTAATTTGTATTTTGTGCAGTCAATATTTGAGAACAACTGGTATTTCCTACAGAATTTGAATCAAAGAATGAGATGCATTCATTCCGAACAACTGGAAAATTATTCCGTTGTAAAATGTATATACAAACCTTGAAAAGTTGTCTTTCTTACTTAACATAATCTAAAAGTCATTGCAGAAAATGTGTTTGAGCAGCTCTAGCTCTTTATTTGATATTTGAGGCAGAGTAAGTTTCGGGGGATTTTCTAGGGACTTTCTGGATGATTGATTTTCTTCGTATGCAGCCAGAGTTTTCTTCTCCTCCTCCTCCTCCTCATTGACAATGTTCTCAGGCATCGAATCTACCGAATTTGCACGAACTGGGAGTAAAGCGAGAGAGCAGCATTAAATGATGAACTGCAATAATTTGACCGAGAAGAGTTTCGACAGTGGAAATGGAAGGCTGAATCATCTAATCTCTCATGCATCCAGTCACTGTCTCTGAGTAACTTCCTCCCTAAAGGCTCAGAATTGCAGCTCCCCAAAACTCTCCGCAGCATCAACAACGCCTGTTCTTCTGCTTTTCTTAGCATGAATAAGCTTCAGCGCTGCTAAACCCAGGAGGATCCCTGCTCTCTCACTTTTTCCTGTTAATCGTTTGGAGACACAAACTTATATATTATTTGAGGAGGAAGAGAAAGATTTGCCTAAAATATCATGCCTATGTATCATGTTCATCCAAAAATATAAGGATGTGACCTTAAATCAAATGAAGTGGTATGGAAGATGAATGGATATTTGGATGGATTCACGATTCCCCGCAGCTTCACCACATTTACCAGAATTTCCAAAGACAAGTTCTACCGCTGATAATCTAATACCTGTCACTAAACTCCATGTGTAAAGGATTCCTTAAATTTGCCACAGCTCACAATCCGCGTATGAATAGATTCTTTTTTTTTTCTTCTGAGCAGCAAATTACTGTGATAATTATAACTTAGTCCATGATGGATATAAACTGTTCTTGATTTGAAACAGTTGGGCCGGAACTTTGATTCTATTAAGCGTGTGATAAAATCCAGTCATGTGGAGATTGGAGGCTCGTATCTAGATGTGAGATCAGGTTAATTGTTCTCTAAACTGCTCAATGAACCCACGTGCCTTCTCATATCGTCTTACTCAAAAATCTACATTAAGTGACACAGAGAGATGAGATAAGTTCCTGCTCGACGTGGTGGGAATCCACTAAATGTGTAGTGATTTCATATATATTGCATCTGTATATACACCCACTCATCTTATTACAAGTCGTCAGTCAACTGCTATTTCATTTCCTGCACTGTTTGAGTAAAACTTAATTCCTGGGTATCAGTTTTTCAGTGTGGCAAAAATATTCTACTTGATTAAATACATTCATTTAAAATGATAGAAAATACTGTATTGGGTAAGTTCCTCTTGAAGGACGTGTCAAAGGGGGCAAGTTGTAATGATTTGCTATGAAAAGTAGCAGAATGATAAAGGTATACTGTACTATTAATAATACTAATGGTACGACGGCGACTAGCATTAAATACATTTTAACATGTAACATGACTAAGAATAGGTCACTTACTTGATAATATAGAGAAATCTTTTTTATTGGAGTTAAGATAACGTTCAGTCCAGCTATTGAAGATAATTATTATAAAAACCCATTCTTAGCTATAATATGTCATAGTCGTGGTAGTTATTGTAGTCATCATGGTTACAATAAACCATGGACATGGAGATACTATACGGAGTCCGACTGACCTTGTGCTCGAGGCGGAGGTGCTCCTCCAGCTGCCTCCGTCGGCTGCTGTCGTAGTAGCAGAGCTGGCACTGGTAGGGCTTGATCTCATCGTGCTTCTGCAGGTGTAGCTGCAGGGCCTGGTCACTGGAGCACGTGAAGGTGCATTTGTGGCAGCGGAACACCAGGCCCTGAAGGTGGCGCGACAGCTTGGAGCGGCTCACCTCCAGCGGAGCCACTCGTTCTTCTGGTGGAGGGAAGAAAGCAGAGTGGACGGTCAGGTTGGAGAACGACGAGAGGGGAGAAAACCAAAAAAGGGCAAGCACATAAAAAACTAATCACAGTGGCTGCTACCTTTGGGTGGCTTTGTATTTTTTATTTTTTTCCAGTTTCAACACAAACACAATTCTCCAGATAACTAAAGAAAAACCTCTTGAACACACAAACAATATCTTTTTTTTAACTTCTCATTGCTTAGAAAGGATCTTTTTTTCTTTTGAGTTCCAGACAATGTTTCCATATAAAGCCAGCAATGACTTCAATTTGAAAAGCTCCATGAACAGGGAAAACAGTCCATACATTCATTTATTTCTCAATGTCATTTTGTAACATTCATGTAGACGGGAGAAATATTTTTCAGTTTATCAAAATGTGTCAAATATGTTAACGTGTACAGTGTGAGGATTTCACTGAACTATAACCACAATCAAGAAAAATGTCTTGGCACTTGCAGACAAATGCAAATGCATCTCATTGCACAGCGTAATGAAGAGCAGCGATACCTCTCTCATAGCGACAAACCGTTGCCAACACCGACACAGAGCCAACATCAATGGACTGTTACATCAAAATCAAATCCAAAATCAACACCATCCAAGCATGCCTGTCGCTCGCGCCACTTGTTAATCAGCTGCAAATGTCTCGGAGGCCACTGTCCTTCTGGCACCTGGTGTATCCATCCTACAACGACGTGTGAAGTGGCTTTCTGAGGAGCATTTTCTCTTTTCTTTCTGTTTTTACCAGCATTTTAAATGCACCACTGTGTTATTTTTAAAGTCTGGCCAAGCACACCGACTTCCTGGATTCTTGATGTCACCATGAGGTTGCCAGGCAGCCAGCGGTGACTCCACACCACCAAAAGGAAAAACAGCCTTCTCCTCCATGTCACTAGTCTTCAATCAAGCCAAATTGTTTGATAAACACACATGGTGTTCCCACAATGTTTCACTACTTTGTTAAAAAAAGCGGATTTCTATGTGCCTGGCTCCATGAAACGCACCTCTGTGCAGAACAATGTGGTCGATCATGTTGCTCTTGTGTTTGGTGTGGTAGAGGCAGAGGGGGCAGCGCAGGTCTTTAGGGAGGTCCTCGGATGCATTGTTGTTGTGACCCGCCTCCACATGCATGGTGAAGTTATTCCTGACAAGGACAAACAACAAACCGTTGAACTAATGCACATGTGTTGTAGCACGCGTCGCTCTAATTATAGAAGTATTTTTCTTACTTGTAGCAGGTGAAGAATGAACAATCTTTGCACTTGAAGAGTTTCTTGCCGCCATGGCGGTCCCTGTAGTGCCGGCGCAGACTCTGCATGTATCCAGAGCTGAACTCACAGAACTCGCACGTCAGGATGCCGTCTGGACGATTGTCAGCCACTGTTGAGCCACCAGATGTCGAGTTGGAAGACATTTGACTGCGGGAGGCCAGCTGGTAATGACTAAGCTGCTGACGAACATCCGCAGGCTCCAGGTACGATGGATCTGAGAGAGAGAAGAGGAAGTTAGAAGAATTTGGTGTCCATTGAAATGTAACACAGAGGGTAGATATACAGGATGGAGGTGTAATACATACAAATTGGAGTTTTCCCCGGTGGTATTGACCAATAAGGTATTTATATTCACTGAAAATCTTTTCCAATTTAAGCCACACGTTCCGACATTGAAAAACAGATATATCCCCCACAAAAAGTGACACAGTATTAATATTGAAGATGGATAATTATGAACTATCAAAGTTTGGCAAGTGATTTTCAAAATGTGAGGTGGCCAGGGGGTAATTTCTTCTCCCAGAATGTTCTTTTTTCTTCCTTTTAACCAAATGGAAGAAATAATTATCAAAAAAAAAAAAATGTGTGGAAGGTAAAAAAGTTAAATCTTTTTCAAACAACTTATTTAGAATCATTTCTGGGGTGTGTACATGTTTACTGGTTTGAATAATTTAAGGGCTTTATTTCACAAAGATGTATTACTAATTTCATAACATGTCAATTAACAAAACATACGATCCATTGGTTTGTTGCTATTTTTCTTCGGAGCAAAAACAGATTTTTACAGGCTGGCGAGTGTTTGATTCTGTTTTTCTTTCATGCAGTTACGACACTAAACTAAACATACATGTGCTGAAGGTAAAATATTTCTTATTATTGGTTCATATCAAGAAGATTCAGACACTAACTTTCATCCCACCGGAGCCATCGAAGAGCGACTCTGATGCACAGTGAAGTTGTCAAGCTGGTGACATTTTTGCACAACAGGAAGGAGTTTAACCTACTTTATATATTCTATCCAGATCAATTCGCGCATCTCTGCTGTTGTTAGATGTCTAGTTGTTCCTTAAAACAGAGGAAACTCACCAAGGACTTTATTAAGAAACCTATAGGTAACACTGTGCACAGCTATTCCTTCAAACTTCCATTTGAGAATATCCTTCAGGTTGACATGTTTGTTTCATGCTATTTCTGAAGAATTTCATTTTATTTTTAAATAAAGCTACTTGAATCAGACTTCAGTCTTGGGGTGGGGGGGCTGGAACATATTAAAGCAAGGCTTTGTACTGTTGGAGGAAGTCAGACTGCATTGAGAAAACACACAACCACTCAAGATAACACTATTGTGTTGATGAGACAAGTGAATTTGATGAATTATTCTGTTGAAATTAGCATTTAAAAACACATGCAAGTCACCGACAATACACTGTGGCATTGAAGTGGTTCAAAGTGGTGCAATGTGTGTCAGAAAACATTCCCCACACTATTAAACCACCATCACTATCAGCTTGGACTGTTGATGCAAGGCATGGTTGGGTCCGTGGATTAATGCTGTAATGCTATCGATGCCAACATTCTGAGCCCACCATCTGCAGGCTCACTAGAAGTCAAGATTCATCGGACCATTCCATGTTTTTCCAATCGTCAACTGTCCGGTTCTGGTGAGTCTGTGCCCACTGTAGCCTCGGATTTCTTTTCTTTGGCTGACAGAGTGGAACCCAATGTGGTCCTCTGCTGTTGTTGCCCATCTGCCTCAAGGCTCGACGGGTTGCGCATACTAAGAGACTTTTCTGCTCGCTGAAGTTGTACAGAGCAAGTTGTCCGAGCCTGTCTGTGAGCTCCAACCAGTCCGACCTTTCTCCTCTGACCTCTCTCATCAACAAGGAATTTCAGTTCACAAGAGACGCCACCCACTGGATGTTTTGCGAGTGTTGCGTCATTCTGAGTCAACACCACTGGACGATGTGCACGTGTGGAAAAATCCCCGGGCAATCACCAGGTTCAGAAATAGTCAGAAAACCAGCCTGTCTGGCACTAACAATCACACCATGGTCGCAAACTACTGTGAACACAATTTAGCCCCGATACAGATATTTAAACATCTAATGCAGTATTTCACCAACTGACCGACTCACAGGATATATGCAGGAATAAACTGGGCTTCCTATCAAGTAATTTGTGGTCAAATACAATATACAGCCGTTAAGAAACTACGAGAGAAATTCAAATGAGCTTACATAAAATATCCATCCCCGATTCCTGCCCTCTTCACAGATGCAGAAGTGTAACTGTCATCATTTGTCCCACACCACTCCCCCCCCCCCCCCCATTCCCTATTTTCAAGAGTCTATAATATCAGTGAGGAAGCTCATATTCTCGTCCTACTTTAAGGCTCCGACACATCAATAAATAAACCGCAGTGACACTAATAGAATATCTATCCGTTTGAAAAATGCCTCATTCAGCACTCGGAAGACGTGGGAGCATGGAAGGAGAAGAAGAAGAAGAAGAAGAAGAAGAAGAAGAAGGGAGAAAAAAAACTTTTATACTTTCACTCTGTAAAATTCTTGAGATCTAATTTCTGACTTTTGCAGAAAAGGCAGAGGAATTCATATGAATCAAACAATGCCACAGCTGATTCATGCTTTTAATATCCTCTGCTTTGAGGAGATGCATGGAGATGAGGCAGCAGACGGAAGGCGCACTCTGTCGTCAGGTGGTGATGTGTCTTTTTAAATGTGTTAAACGCCAAAGTGTATGAGAGAGAGAGGTGACTCTCTTGTGAGAGAACCAGAATATGATGGTGCCTGTATGAGGCCGGCTATGTTTCAAGAAGACTAAAGTTAACAATGCATATTAACAAGCAGAGAGGGACTAGAATAAAATGGCAATGTAAAGATTTACAATGGTAAAAGTCATTGTGCATCCATATCTGTATTCATTTTACAACGAGGCACTTATCTGGGTTTCTCTGTGTATAATCTGATGTTCTCTGACATTTCATCTAATAGAAGCTCTTCTCTGCACTACTGGAGCACTGGCTTTGTATGAAGAGTGTTGAACGTACATTTTGAACACACCTCTACTTTGAAGAAATGCATAAACTCATAGAAAGCAGTTAGCTCTCCAACAACATTTCATATTACGTTTCAGCTCCAAAATAATAACCCCCCGTTTATTGCTTTTTTATTCTGGTTTGCTTTCATAAAATGAAAATGACAAACCCTGCAGGAAAATAAGTTCGTCCAATTAATTACCCTCATCTTCCCATTGTCCATTCACTGCACTCGCTGTTTAAGTTTGACTGCAAATACAATAAAAATGTTTTTTTTTCTCTCAATGGCTTTAAGCAAGAAAAGTATGTTCATTAGAGTCTGAAGGTTTTTTTTTCTTAATGTGGCAATATGGCTTTTAGTACCTTGCAATGGCTTACTGGATTATTTCTGGGATTAGTATATGTACTTATTGCATATCTCTTTTGGAATAACCTAAGCCCAAAACTAATCTCACACCACAACTAAGTCAAACCTTGGCAGCCCAAAGTTAACTTTTTGTGTACATCATATTTTATCAGAAAATGCATTTGTTTTTGGAAAAGCCAATTATTTTCCCTGATTACCATTTGTTCTTGGAACAAATCGGACAAAATTATGTTTTAACTTGATGCATAGTTCTACACTATTCAATGATAATTCTTTAATATTCAAACCAAGAGACTGACATTCTCTTTTTTTTTGCTCCAAGTAGAAATGCGGTTGCATTTCCAAGAACTTTTTTTTGTTTTGCTTTGTGCAGGAGCCCAGTACAAATATCACAGAAAATCCCCTCAAAAATATAAATAAATCTAAAAAGAAGCAAGCAAATAGTAATATTTTCAAAACCCACTGCCAGAAAAACACAAACTGCCTCTGTCCAAAATTTCAGACGTTTCAGTTGAAGGTAGCTAGTTTGGCACAGTGGAGAGACATTCAATATGTCAACTCTGCTCTTTCTCAATGCTTCATTTGTCTTGGTGGGGCACAGCTGACAGTGGTAGATGGTGCAATGAGGAATGCTGCCCTGCTTCAGCTCCAGGGAAGATTCCACAGCTCCAGCAGCAAGGTGACAGCTGCTGCCAAGAACCGTCTACAAGCTAAAGCTGCCGCTGCAAAGCCACGAAAACACCTAAAACATGGCATCACATCAAGGAGTTTACTGCTACATGAATGTAGGGAGAAGCTACCTCACCGACTGAACATATTCTGCAAGGATGGGTGTCATAATCAACACCGAAGGCTTAGGTGGTGCAGTCTGAACAGCCAGAGCCTAATTTATTCAACCCGTGCACACAAATCTCCCCGTCAGACTGAGGATATCTCCCTGGCGTTCACTGCAGTCCTCTCATTCATCTGACTGTAGGTAGTCAGTCAGTCAGTCAGTCAGTCAGTCTGTCTCCAAGAACCTCAAACTGCAACTTTAATACAGTAATCAGGATTTGCCAAATCTGGCCTGGCAAGCTTATCGTACAAACTCCCATCTATTAAAAAAAGAAAAAAAAAGAGAGGATGATTTCATACCATCCGGGGCCAAGGAAGTCTGCTCTGTGTTAGTGGTCAGCCGGGAGGGCCTGAGGGCAGCGTGTGCAGCCTGGGTAGCAGCTCGAAGTTTGGGGAGGGTCAAGACCTCGCCGTGGTCTCGGAGGGAGTGCTCCTTCAGCTGGCTGATGGTCATGGAGGAGAAGGGACACGACAAGCACCTATAGGTGTGCTGCTCACCTGGAGGGAAATGAGGAAACATGAGTAACCCGGCTTAAACCGTTAATTTATCAACGCACGAATGGCAAAACTGCGACAATTAAAGATTCATCTTCCACCATGAGTAAACGCATTTCAATGAGTACAACTCTTCACTTGCAATGCGTGTTCTGTTATGGTGTTAACATAAATGAAGTGCAACAATTACTAAAAGTGAAATACCTTCAAAGTACTACAACGTGCTGAAACACTTTAAAAAAGGGGTTGACAATCAATGCATGTTGATTAAAATCCCACTGATGTTCTCACTAATTTATGGCCCGAATTTCCTATACGGAATGAGACTGATTACGGTGTTGCTGCTGTGTGTTATTCAGACGCTTGGGTGTTTTGAATGCTCCCAAGAGGAATTTTTAGCATCGCGCTTCCTGTTTCTGCTCAATGGATTTGGCAAACATCCTTGTTCATACAGCATCCTGAGAAGCAGAGCCACTGCACGCAAATCTGATCTGACCGTAACAAGGAACTTACCAGAAGTGCTTGAATAATGGGAGTCGCTTCCTCAGAGAACTGGCTCTGCGGAGGGTTTTGTTCATATCAGACAACATTGTCTGTCAAAATTATCTTTAATGCGACAGTTCCGTAATAGTTTTAGTAGTGTGCAAATTTCCTTGAAATCACACTTTTTATCAGTCATGATAGCTGGAAGTAAATCTTTTAGAAATAATAAGTACTACTGACTTACTGATGCTTCTTGTTTAGATATTGAATATATACAGGTTGAGACCTTCTGTATGGTGACTGATATTCCTCTGGGTGTTGATTTTCTCCCATTTCTTTACATTTGTGTTTAAAGTTTAATGATGAATCTAACCTTTGTGACTGCCTCTCTGTGTTTGCCTGATCTGTAGAACTTTCGAATTCCTTTTGCTTTACATATTCATTCTGGCAGCCTAAGAATCTGTATTTGAATTTTGTTCTGCTCAATATTCTCAATTTACAAGTGTATGGAGTGAAAGGCTAAGATGCTGCTAAAGTTAATCCACTAGTTGCTTTACTTTGAAGAGGAAACATCAGGGGCTGCATATTTTATTTTTTTTTAATGTGAAAGAAGATCACAAGAGGTTGCTGTTTGGGAATACCTTGTTAGTCATGGAGACAGCAGTAAGATGTGATGTAAGTTAGGTGTGCGTCTGTTCTTACCCGTGTGTGCCTTATGCAGGTGGCTCTTCAAGCGACTCACGTAGGCAGATTTAAAGGGGCAGAGCTTGCACTTGAAGGGCTTGTGGTGCCCGTGGTGAGACTGCACATGTCTGTCCAGACTGGCGGTGAGAGGAAATAAAAAAATAAAAAAATAAATAAAAAACAGACAGGAGGATATGAGATAAGAGGATAAAAGAAGGAAAAAAATGGATGAAATGAGGGGGAAAAAGGATAGCAGATAAAGAGAGAAAGTGAAAAGAATAGTGTACAGGGGAGAAAGAGAGAGAGAGACAGAAAGAGAGAGAGCGAGCTCTTCTCTACAGCTTCCACTTTGATGATTTCAACAGCAGGGTTTTTTCGGCAGCATCTAAAGCGCTCAATTCTGTTTACCTCACAAACAACAGCCACACATTTCCAATGACTACAGAACAAGGAGCCGTGGGGTGAACTCATCTACCCACAATCCCCTGGTGGGAATGAGTGTGTGAGTGCCTGTGGGGACGATAGCTGTGTTTTTAATGCCAGCCTCCTAGGTGGCATGGGAATGCGGCTTCTTTCTGGGTCAGGGCACATACAGTACAGAGGGATTACACCTGGGAGCTCAGAGGAGATGAGGACTCTCTCTTTCCCACTCGCTCTGTGTGTCTCTGTGATGGATAAAACAAATCACACTACCAAAATGTCTGTCTTGCTATAATGTTTGTCTTACTCTCCTAGGAGGCAGGGACTCTGAGAGAAGATTGGAGATTCAAAGGGATTGCGACACGGTAAACAGAATAAGGTGTAAAACGGTGCTCTGGACAAAATGAGTATAACATCCAGATGATTTGAGGCACAGCTGGCGAAGGACTGGTAACGTATAGAGGGGTAAACGTTTAAAATGCACCAACACTAAGGATACTTTTTGTAAACACGCTTTATTTTTTTTTTGACTGTAACTTGTTAATATTAATATCAGAGTCACTGCTCGCTGATAAGTTCATGCAAAGAAAAGATGTCCAAGAGGTGCTACTTTACACATGTTGTGTTTAAATACCACAGTGAGGGAGTGTGTTTGTCAGAGTTTCTCACGGTCGGTAATATCATGATTTAGCTAAATAATCTCTTTTCTTTCTCATTATTTTCAATGAACGATACAATGCAAAGCTGCACAGTAAACATTTTAAAAAGTGAAAGCCACTGATCAAGCAGGACTGAGGTGTTAAAGGTCCTTTAAAGTCACAGACCAGACATTCAAAATTACTCTACACTGTTGGCCTCATGTGATTTCCCCCAAAAAATAATGTTAAGAGAATAAAAAAAGAACAAAAGAGAAGAAGGATATACGCAAATATAGTAGCAGAGTGGAGGGGGTATGCACAGATTACAGAATGAACTTACAACATATATCCATGAATAAAAGCCAAAGTAAAAGGACATTCAATAGTTCAAGCTCATTTTCTAAATTGGTAAATGTGACATGGAAAAACGAATACTTTGTGCCATCAGTGCATACTCCCGGTCCTGGAGTGTCAGAATCCTGCATGTCTTAAACATGTCACCGCTTCAATTCACGTGATCATAATGAGTGCTGCGTTATCAGGTTTTCTGAACAGCTTCGGGATGACACATTCAATAAATGCAGGTGTGTTGGAGAAGAAAGACATTAAAAAGATGCAGGACTGTGGCCCACCAGGACCGGGAGCTCCCACCACTGCTGTGTCAGCTCCAGATAAATGGAGCATTTTCAACACAAATTTCCATGATCTAATCTAATCTACTCATCGGGTGACGGCAGTTTGAAAGGTGCCCCCATTCGCATGCCGCGCATCTTTCTACTCACTTGTGTCTGAAGGGTGAGACGAACTGGCAGTACTGGCAGCTGTATTTGTCCTCTCTGCTGAACAGCGCCATGGCAGAGTGGCTCCTCTCGTGGGACCTCAGTCCCTGCATGGACATGAAGACTCTGTCGCATTGGGCACACGGGTGACCCCTTGTGGCTAAGCGCTGGTTCAGCTGTCCCCCTGACACCACTGCGCGGGCAGCGGCCACGAGCGCGGCCGCACGTCCCTCAGCGACATCCGGTTCGGGATCCAGGGTCTCCACGGCAACGGCAATGCCCCCAGAAGCCGCGGAGTAGGATGGGCTCATCGTTACGGCCACAGACTCATCGAAGCCATCCACCTCGGGCGCTTCGTTCTCCTCGAGGTTCCCGTTGGTCAGAGTCTCCGTGGGCAGAGTCAGTGGAACCTCAGTGGCTTCCTGCTGCAAAACAAAGTTTATAAGGTGGTCAGCCACTCGTCTGTACCTTTAAAATAGTTAGTCAGAGGGAATCCAAGTACTGAAACAAAAGGAAAAATAGGCTTTTTATTCATCGCTTAGAGTCTGGAATTTGTCGCCCTGAGATACATTGTGTAATAGCACATGAGCCACAGTTAAGCATCTGTCTAAACACCTCCCGTTTTGTCTTTTGTATCCCTGCAATCACTGTCAATTAAGCTTTAGTTACAGCCTTCTCTCAATCTGTGCCTTCGCTTTTTATGTTGCATGATCGACTCAAGAGTATGAGGTAACGATTACCTAAGGCCAACTTTAACCCTGACCTAAAATAAGACCTCTGGTTTTCCAGTGCACTGACAATAATAAATGTTTTGATGAGAAAAAAGAAAGATCACTAGAACTGCTACAATTTGGCAGATCTTAAATCTTAATACAACAAATTGATTTCTTGTTTAAGTTTGGCACAGTGATAACCAACTCCTATCACCACAACCCCATATAAGCACTTTTCAACCTATGCATCTTCAATACTGCTTTAGCCAATGCCGGGTCACATGGGACCGGAGCCAATCCCAGCTGACTGCCGGTAATGGAAGAGTACACCCTGTACAGGTCCCGAGTCCATCACGGGGCAAATCCAGACTGACACCGTCATACAAACACATTTACATTTACAGGTAATTTACAGTGACCAGCTGCAAATGCGTGGTTTGACTGTGGGAGGAAATATTAGTATCAGGAGAAAATACACACACACAAAGAAGTCCCCGCACACTGTGTCATATCATACTGTACATGTTAACCATTACATCAATGTGCAGCCCCCACTTATTTTAAACAAGTACTTATACAATTACACAAACTGAGAAGTAAAACTCCTCCATCTCCTTTCACTTCCTCCGTCTGCCGGAGTGCAAGCCGCTTACTGCAGCCATCACAAGCAGACAGACAATCACCATGACTTCTTTACTGCCTGGAGGAAACTCATTCTTCTGTGGAAGGACCTGACCCTGCACTTCATGCAGCCATAAATAAGATGTGGCATCCACTGGCCGAACCTTGCCATCCAGTCCCTGAATGCACTCCGAGCCTGTACTTCATCACTCTGTATAAGCAGCCGATGGAGCTTTTGAATTAAAACTTCTATTTGTGACATTTTTTGTTGCCCTGCGCATGGATGAAAAAACACAGTTTAAGCCATGTGCTAGGAATGCCGTGCATGGACAAAGCCCCATCTCGCAAATTGTCAGTCAGTCACACACATCACCATGGCAGACTTTTTAAAAATACATCTAAAACTCAAATTTAAGCCAAATCGGGTCTAATTTGAAGTTTTTTTTTTTTTTTTCTTTCTTCCTTCAAAGTGAATGCAGGATTCTGCCTGGCCTCAAACCATCTCATCTTAGATACATTAAGACAGGCTGTCTGATGGGAGAACCAGGCCTACATTTGGGTGAGGCGTTGGATCCTTGGGCCTCTTCCCCTCACTGGCAGCCTCAGTGGAATACTAATGTTCGAGTGGCTACCCGCCGCTGCCCTGAAAGTTATGGCTCACGAATCCAGTCCCCGTCCACAGCAAAGGGACAGTAGGGATTGTATTGACTGGAGGAAACTGACGGACTATTTTGAAGCCCCGGGCAGTTAATAAACAAAACTGAAAAAAAAAAAAAAAAAACAAGTGCAGTAAAACAGATCACCGTGATGAACGGAGGATAACAGAAAAATAGTCTTCTGTTTCTCAACATGTGTCGAAATCTCTACAGCGCAGGGACACGACTGACATATTCACTACATTAACAGACTTTATGATTCAGTGCATCCACAATTTGTTGTGACTCACCAAAACGCGTAATTGTTTCCCTTTGTATATAATTTGCAAATAAATGTTCAGCACATGCCAAAATGTAGAATAGCACTTTTTTAACTTGGCTGCAAATAAGGAATATTATTTGGTAAATATTTAAGTGCACCGATATCTCAGAGACTGTTATTATCTGTGAAATGGTCGTTGTTTTTTTCTACACTCATAACATCAAGTAAAACATTTCAAGCATTTCGATGATTATTTTTCCTTTTCATAAAATAGGAAAAACTGCTCTGAAATACTGAGTTACATTATTGTTGATGTTGAAGGCTTGACCTATATCAGTTTGTGCTTAATAAATATAGAATAGCTGGACGTATGAATATTAAAATGAAATTAAAGAAACATCTGCTTTCCCATTGTAATCGTTTTTAAGATGCACCTGCCAGCAGTTTTATCCAAATTTTGCATTCGGGCTTTCACATGGAGATGATGATAATTAAAAGTTACTTACTTTGACATGTCCTTCTTTGGCCTCTCCATACTGGACGTGCTTCCTCAGGTGGTTGCAGATAGCGCGGAGGGTTGGATGTATCTCTACACAGAAGTTGCACCTGAATCCTATAGGAACTTTATTTACAGGATTTTCCTGAAAACAGACGAAAACAAGCAATAAATCATTTTTCATTTAACACTTTTATGGTCATAAAATCACTTTACAAGATACATTTTTTTAACAATATTTATGCAATTCATACAGGCAGGTCTTTGTAATCTTTATTAATACTGCCCACCTGCTGTATTTTCCATAATGTGAAATCACCATTTCATATTTCTTTAATTTCTCTAATAGAAGCTGCAAAGTGACTCAAATCTTACATTTATTATTCAATTATTCAATACTAAATTAGGTATGGTGGTTTTGATGAACTTATTATAAAACTAATTATCATTTTTCATTAATGTGCACTGTCACATATACTCACACTGTAGGAAAAAATGTTTTAATGTATAATTATCACTTTAAATATCTCCACACTTTAGCTTTGGTTGAATATTACTACAGCAGACATAGCAGTAAATTAGGGTTTTTAAAGTATCTTGATGTTTGAAAAAAACACAACAATGGCGAACTTCTCATAGTGAGTGCACACATTTTCTTACCTTGTCAAATTTGGTCTCAGGTAGATCTGCAGTTTTCTGTTTGCTGAGAGTCTGTTTTCTCTTCTCCATCCTCATGGCTCTTTTGTGAAACTCCTCATTGTGATTCAGCAGATGGTTAGCCAGAACAGGGAGGTCCAGAAACTTCAGCTCACAGTGAGAACACTGGTACAGCTCGGACTCCTCATCCTCAGGAAGAGGGGACACCACAAAGTCCCTCATTAAGTCAATGGTGTGGTGGTCATTGTAGTGCATAGAGAGCAGCTGGCCCGTGCTAAAGGACAACTGGAAGCATTTTAGACACTTGAAAGGCAGCCATCCAGCATCTGCGTCTTGCTCGGGTTGAAGAGGGACCTCCAGTAGTTCCTTGTTGTCCTCTACCTCTGCATCGTCAGCAATCTTCTCAGGTTCTTTGGCATAAATAACAGTAAAGTAGCGGCCGAGCTTGCTTGAATGCTGCTTCTTGGGGAAGACACCTGGGTGGCGTTTAATGTAGTGCGAGACAATGCTCTTCCTGCTGAAGGCCTGGAAGCCACAAAGAGAGCACCTCCTTCTCTCCACAGCCAAGCGTAGCTCTTCAGTCATTTCTGTATTTTCTGTGTCAGATGTGGGGGCAGCAATCACTTTGTTCGGTTTGTCGGTCAAAGTCTTGGAAGCTGCAAGACAGTGAGTATAATAGGCGTCGATGTCGTGACGCTTCTGGTAGTGCGCTGCCAGACCTTTGCGTATGGGGTTTGTGTATGAACACAGAGCGCATTTGAAGACGTTGTTTTTCCCCTCTGGCTGAGCACGGACATTGTTGTGTTTGATACGATAGTGGCGAGCGATGCCTTTCCTGGTTGAGCAAAAGTATTTGCAGAGCTGACACTTGAATACTGCATGTTTCTCCGTCTTATTGATGGGTAACTGAGAGAGAGCAAGGTCCAACTCACTGACCTCCTGGACTTTTCCTGCACTTGATAGATTGCTAACACTGCATTCAGCTACTGGCTCCATTTCTTTACCGGAAGAGAAATGTGTCAGAGAGGGAGTGAACATATCAGAGGCAGACTGATTGTGATATTTCTCATAGTGGATTTTGAGTTTCTCTAGTGTCCCATGTGTGTATGGACACATTTTACATCTGTACGCCCCATAGCCCTGCCTTTGCGTTTTAAACTTGTCATCTCCTTCTTGTACGTCAGCGATATGCTCTATGTCATCTGCAAAGTCTTCTGCGGTGACTTTCACTAATGGGTGTCGTTTCTGGTAATGAGTTAGCACACCGTGAATGCGGGAGTTTACATATGGACAGTGGCGACACTTATACACAGAACTGGGGTTGATGTCTGCCTCCTGGGCAAAATCTGCAGCTTTTACTTTCATGCCTGGGTGCTTCTTCCCATAGTGAGTGAGGAGGCCGTGGAGACTGTTATACTCCGACAGACAAACGGTGCACTGATAAGCATTATTTGAGATGGAAAGGCGTGGGTGGGGAGGATGAGGGTTGCTTTCTTGAGGTGGAGTGGCAATGACCAGTGCTCCATCATCCTCAACAGACTGGCAATTCAAAGGCGCAAAATTTGTGGCAACCTGCTGGTGGATCTTTTCAGCTGGGCCATTCCCTTTGATGATGTCGAGGAGCACAGACTCATCCCCTTTGATAGCCCATGGGTGAACTGCCTGATAGTGACTGGTGATGTCCCATATTGAACAGGCCTCAAAGGCACAGTCTTTACATTTGTAATGCTTCGTTTCCAGATTGCCCCCTTGATGGGTGGTCTCAGGACCAGCCCATAGCTTGCTAGCCATGTAGGCGTAATCAACATTATGCTCGGGGTGACGTCTTTGGTAATGGAGCAACAGGCCTTGGGGTTCAGCATGGGAGTAAATGCACCACTCACAATGGTACCCAGCTTCCAGAATACCATCTTGGTAGGCCCAGTGTAAAATGGTCATGGCGGTGGCTTTCACAGTGGGGTGCTCTTTCTTCAGGTGTTTTTTCAGGGCATAGACGTAGGGTGATGTGTAGGAACAGTGTCTGCACTTAAGGGAACGCAAAGGTGTGGCGTCTTCTGGGTCTGGAGGAGCCGCGTTCATCGCAGAAGAGATGCTACTTGACTGAACCATCTGCGCATGCTCGCGTTGACTCCGCACAACTGCAGTGTGACGGCGTACAAGATCGGCATTGGCCTTGGTTTCTCTGTGCTTTTTCTGGTAGTGAATAAGCACCCCTTTTACAGTACGGTTGCCATAATCACAGTGCTGGCAAAAGAACAGCTCATCCTCACCTTTCTCAACACTGCCAGGTTTGGGACTTGAGTTATTCGATCCGCTGTGGCCATTATTTTGAAACTGCTTCAAAAACTGTTTAGGAGTTGCAATCTGCAATTCATCCATTAGCTTCATCAAACCAGGAGTTGGAGCGCCATGTTTGATATATTTAGCCGTCACTTTCACTTCTGGGTGTCGTTTTTGATAATGAACCAACACCCCAACGACAGACCTGTTGCTGTAGACGCAGTGTTTACAGTAGTACATTTCATCATCTGTTCCATACAGTGCTGCACTTGAATGTTTTGGAGTTGTAGACATGCTGGGGCTGAATGAAGAGTTGGCAACCGGCTGTGACTGATCCACTGAGATGACCTTCATGGTTTTCTGGATACGAAAATAAGACGCCTTTTGTTCCGGGTGTTTCTTCTGGTAGTGGACCAATACTGAGTGCATATTGGGGCTAGCAAAGGTACACACATCACAGTCATACACAACTACATTACCACCCATAGCTTCTTTGAGAGGTTCTGCTTCAGCACTAGCTTCGGGGGATTTGGAAGCAGCTTTTAGTACTGGACTTGAACCACTCGACCTGGGCATCGATGTTGCCGAATTAAAATTCTTGGGGCCAGAGTTCAGTATTTCCCTCAGAGTTTGTGATTCAGCCGTTTTGGGGGTCTGTTCCACAATATAGCTGGAGAAGATCATAGCGTTGTTAATCTTCACTGTGGGATGCATTCTTTGGTAATGAGGCATTAGGCTCCTGACATTGGGGCTCGTGTAGGAACAGAAACGGCACATGTACAATAGATGTGGTTGGTTGAAATTGAGCACATTGCTCGCTTCAGGGTGATGATCCATGTAGTGTTGGTGCAGGTCATTGTAACTTGTGTATTCGATGTAGCACTCCAAGCAGCGAAAGACTGCACTCTGGTCTTCTGGGTCCAGGATATACTTAAAGCTGAATTTGATGTATGGGTGCATCCTCTGGTAATGGGTGCTGACGCTACGAGCTGATTTGTTGTGATAGTCACAGTGTTTACAGTAGAAACGTGCGGTTCCAGCTTCTTCCGAATATTCAATGCTCTCTTGAATAGTGCCGTCGTTGGGATCAACAGAGACATTTTCACTATCATCCGAGAGAATCAGTGATAAAGGAATGTTTCTAGGTTTGGACTTGGGATTGCTTTTTCGTTTTCCTATTCTGCCTCCGTCATGAGTGAGCACCGATTCTCTTCCATGAAGTTGTGTGCTGTAGGCAAAGATTGGGTTTGTGTTGTCAAAATTTCCACTCTCATCAGCACTGACATTTTCTCCTACATCTTCATCATCCATGTCATCCAGATTTATGATCATGTCCTGCTGGCTTTGGCTTATCTTACTTTGAAGGTTACTGGCAATCTCATCAATTCTAGTTCTCTTTTTGACTGAGGACAAATCCAAAGGCAAGTCATTAATGGACTTCCTGGCTCTTTTCCCTGTTACTAGGGACTTTTTGGTGGCGAGGCCTAAAATGGATGTCTGGGTTTTTTGCAGCAAGATTGGAGAGGCATCCACTTCAGAATCGGGCTGGTCTGTCAGCTGGTTTTCAAAGACAGTAGAATCTAGGTCATCACAGTAGGAATGCTTATGCTGCTGGTGCACCCTCAGACCTTTCAGAGTGGTGGTTGAGAAGCTGCACAGTGTGCAGCGGTGAGGGTTCTGCTGGTCGTTTGATGTGCTGGTTGTCTTTTTTCCATTGACTTTGGAACATACATTCCCCCCATTAACGGGCTCCGCTGCATTGTCATTCTGAGGTTCTGGGCTATCACTGGTTAGATCCATTGTCTCTAAATCTGAGGAGTTGTGGCTCTGTTTGTGCGCGCCGAGTTTCAGAGCGGTGGTGCAAATAAACGGGCATTCGTCACATTTATACACTGTGGTCTTGCCGGAAAGGTGGATGTTTTCAATGTGACGAGAGATGCTCCGCCTGTGCATGGTGAGGAAGGAGCAGAAGGGACACTGGAAACGGTTCATGTATTTTCTGAAAGGAATTCCTTTAGTCTCCAGTAATTTATTATCCTCATCTGTTAATAGCTGCTTTGCATCTGCAGACAAGGTTCCTGTATAGCTGGGATCATCCATGTCGCCCAACTCTTCATCATCATCGTCATCCTCTAAGCTGCTCCTGGAGTGCTCCTCATTGATTAAGCTCGCGTCCATCTCTGTGACACTGTTGGAGACGTCTGAGGACGCAAACCTCTTCGACAATATGGAGGAACCTGTGCTGTTGGGTGTGATTGCACTGATCTGTGCGTATTGAAAGGCGACTGTCTTTGCCACTGCATTTTCAGGTGTCTTTGCTCCTGACCCGTCTTTTCCACTAATATCATCAGAACTCATCTTTGATCTCGTAGGGCTGAGGGAAGAGGCGGGAGAATCTGGCTTGGGTGAGCTTGCGCTCGCCTCCCCTTCTACATCTGCAATGCAGGAAACTATCTTGACCTTGTCGCTGTGTTCCTTAACCACGTGGCTAGTCCAGCTGTCCTTCTGGTCAGTCTGATAGTCACACCATTCGCAGGCAAATGTTCCTGTCGTGAGCCCACTGGCCGAGTTAGATTCCTCCCCAGTCTCCACGTACTCAGGAGGATCTCCAGCAGTAGCCGAAGGACCTTTATTATGATACATAAGTTGGTGTTTTATTATCCTTGCTTTCCGTGGAGACTTGTATGTGCAATACTGACAGGAATACACCTTTGAATGGTCATTGTGCCTTATAACGGTGTAGCTGGGCTGCTTAGCTGTTGGTGAGGAAACGCTTGCATCTGAATCTTCCTCCCCGACATTATGCACCTTTTTGGTGTGATTCCTCAAGAATGCCTTCGATCTGAAGTAACGGACGCAGAATTTGCACTGGTAAAACTGCAGATGTGTTTCAGCTGTCTGCTTCTGTGATGTTTGGTTAGGACTGTCAGCAGGATCGGGGCCTAGAAGGAGAAAATACGTGAGACATGTTAAAAAAAAAAAAAAACAGCACAATAATATTTTGCATTTACTATTTAGACTTTGTGCTGCTTGTGTTTATAAAAACAGCCACAGCTCATACTACATTGTATACTAACAATGTTACCTAATCCTCAATAAATGAACGACATGTGTATCGAAGTGGTCGGCATACTTGTTCCGGCTTGAGGAGGTGTAAAATCCTTGTTATTCTTATCTTCAAGTTCCCTTTCTTCCTCCTCGTCTTCATCCTCATCTTTCAGAGAGTCAGACCCATCTGCATCTGCAGGTTGCAGGAAAACAGTGTGCACTTCCTGTATGTGGGTCTTCAAGTCGTCGTAGGAGTCGGCGCGGAAGTCACAGCCATCACACTGCAATACCTCCATCACTATAACGGGGTAGAAGTCCCTGGAAAATCAGGGAAACCTATAAAGACGGAAAAAGAACAAAGCATGCGGAGAGTTGAATTTAAACGTTCGGAAGAGGCACAGGCTGAAATATTTTACAGAACAAATAGAAGCATCAAATGATGTATGTTAAAATGTGTAAACTGGAGTCGGTCCAATGCTTCTGCGTTATATGATGCTACACTGCCACTATATTCGGTGTATTTAATGTGCCCTTCCGTCAGAATGAGCTGGTGATGATGTTAGATGATTACTACTGGTGATTCCTGCTGTGAACAAAGAATAATCAGGTGCAGGATGAAAGACACACCTTTTTTTTTTTCTTCCACAGAACAAGTAAGACAATGGGGGGGGGGGGGGGGGGTGCTTTCTAATGTGTATGATTGTGCTCTCAGATATAATATAAAAAAATAAGCCTCATTTGCCTTTTTAGAGCTTCTTCAATTTGCAAGGTGCTAAAAAAAGGTGCTGCATAATTTAACCATGTGAGCAGAAAATGTGTATGACTTGTTGTGTCAGTTTTACTTGGATTTTAAGATTGGAAAAGCTTGCAAAAAAAAATGAAAAATAAAATTACACAATTATAAAAACACTGTCGTAACACAACTCCTAACACCAAAATGAAATGTGGGTGCAAAACAATCCAAATATGCTAAAAAAAATATGGACTCATTGGCTGTTATTATTTTAAAAGCTGTGGGAAAATGCTACAAACATTGAGAAATGAAAAAAATAGGAAAGCACGGTACCCATTTTTTTAAAGGTTGACTACAAGTACTAACTTTTAGTTACTTGCCAATATAAAGTACCCATATACCTACTTATTACATAGTGTTAAAATTCTTATAATTGTTTTCAAATGTTTTATTTTCATCTGATGCTTTCAACATTTATCTCGCACAAACAGTCACTGTATAGTTTTCTTGGACTTGACATTTGATTAAAAAAAAAAACACTGAAATTTGAAGTATAACAAAACTTTATTAAATAATCTTTTACCATTTTACTAGCTGGGATCTGTAACACTGAACTGAATGAAGATGTATAGAAGATGGACAGATGGCACAAGCAACTAAGAGATTCTAATTTTCAAAACAATACGTCAAATATCAAGCTTCACAGATTCCTACACAAAGATTTTGTACCTCTAAAAAATTGATGGAAACTCGACCAGAAACCAGACAGTGAGCTGATTTCATCCAAAATGCTACTCACAATATCACTCAGAATACCAAGAAGGCCCCATTTTTTCAACATAGATCTCATTCTAAGAACAATGGAGGGACTGAGGAGGGATTACAGGCTGATTTGACCCCTTTTTATTACCTTGGGATAAGCAACAGCTGGAGAGCAGCTCCACAGCTCCGTATTAAGAGCAGACTATTCCATCAGATTGTATCAACTGTTCTGAGAAAAAAAAAGATTGAATGAATCAACCACGAAATGAAAGCTTTACGTCTTTAAGGCTTTTTTTTTTTTTTTTTCGTAGGTTCGACTTGAAGCCAGAAAGAAAATGGAGGCTGATGGTGTGGCCATCATTTCAGACCTCTTTCATCATGGCTTTCTAATCATCAGTCATCTGGTGTTGAAACCATATAAAAACCACAAACTTGTGGTCTTGTGGCTCACACTGATATTAAATAGGCAGTTAAAGGGCACAGTTTACAACCTTGACTATTGAATCACAAGCCATTCAGTCAGGATTTCTTTGACTTTCTTTTGAATAGGATGGCAGGTAGTATCTGAAGAATGTATTATATTTATGTATGCATTCATGTAGGATTTGAGACATTTTGTATGTGTATTCTGTATTTCTTTTAAACATGGGTCGACAGAGGAAAACATTGCAAATTGCATTATCGAATTGTCGAGTTTTCACTTTTCACAATCAGAATTTAAACTCGGCCCCCACAGTCGAGGTCAAGACTTGACCTGATGCGCCAGATATTTCTTAATATATGCTCATTTCAAAATCATCTGAATATGGATGTACAGCATATGAGATGCAAGATGCATCACCAACATAGTCTGTACACATGGGTACTTTTTGTTCAATAAATGGTCAAATTAAGTATACCTGTATGCTGTTTAAATTTTAATTGCTGAATTGGATGGCTCATGATTGGACTGCTATTCAGTTTTTTTCAGGAAATGAATATTAACTGAACCATAGCGTCTGAATAAATGCACACAACAAAATTGACAAGCACAGTTAGATAGATGAAATATATATATTTAGATTTGCTGGGGTCAATCCACCTGATTGTAGGGGAAGGTAGGTAAACCCTGGAGAGGTTGCCAGTCTGTCACACACATGCACGCACGCACTCAAAAGGGCACATATTGACATACCAATTCGCCTCAAATGCATTCTAAATAAACAAAAAAAAAAAACACAAGCACAGGGAGAACATGCTAACGCACCACCCCCGAGCCCAAACCACTACACCACCAACAGCTCCGTCCAACTACATTATGAAATTCTATAAATACGTATTGTTGCATTCAAAAATTTATCATAACCATTTGACAGAGCTTTAAAACACACATTTACAAATAAATTCTGTGTGTGTTTATTCTTTTGGAAAGGGAACTGTCTCAACGCTGAACTCTAGGCTCAACAATCGTGGTCTGAAGACCAATAACGGAAACCAAATATTGCCTGCAAAGCAGAAGGGAGGCTCTGAAAAGATGTCAACGTGCTTCCAAGTTGCAATTTCCACTGTGTGAAATGTCTTTCAGAAATGGCAGTTAGGGGGATCCGTAGAAATCAAGACAGGGAAACCTGCACATCTGCTGAACAGACCAGCAAAGCCCCAAAAGAGCTGCGGGTTTTAGCTGACACAGGAGCGCTGGTACGACGTTCCACTGCACAACACTGATACACAAGCAGGGTCAATATGGAAGAGTCATCACAGGAAAGCCAGACCTGCAACCTCAACACAAAAGACAACACAAGGATAAGCCCAGGTGATTTTAAAGCATGCTGGGGACAGATTCTAAAACACCGTTAATTGAGTCGAACTATGATTTCAACGTGATGTCAACAGGGGATCATTCACCATTAACTTGTGTTCAAAGACAAACGATAGTAGTAGTTGTTTTTTTACAAGATTATGGAAATGGATTGCAGTTTGTGATAATATTTCTGTAAATTTAACATATTTTGAATATTTTTTTTAATATTTTCAAAGATATCTAAAGGGAAAGGTAATAGTGCATTAAAACCCTTAACAAACACATCCCATACAAAACAGGCATCAGATAATTAATTGTGCTTTTCCAAGAAAATTATTTAGTATTTTTAAGTCAATTAAAAAAATACAAATATCTAATATAAATTTCTGACATGACACAACATATATTTCCGCACTCATATCCAAACTTTTTAAACCAAAAGTAATTTAAAAACCAAAAAGTGTGTGCCAAATATTCTGTGTAGATTCATTTATTACCAATGTGTCTGCTTATTACTCAGGGTAGATACACAGTATAAAGTAACTTAAAAAGAACTAGGTGTCCAAACTCTCTCTGCTTTTTTTTCTCTCTCTTTTCCTATTTCAGGATGATTCTACCAAAATCAAACAATTACACTGGTTTCGGTATGGACACCTTCCAGATCTGAACAGATTTTAATCAGAATTTCTTCGAGATGGACTTCAGGCATAAACAGGTGGCCCCTCTTCGCTTCTTTTCCTCTGTAGATGATTTGCAAACTGTTTTCTTCATTTTGTGCAGCACTGACTATCAATTTCAGTAACATTACAAAAAAAAAAAATCTGAAACAACAAAGTAGTGAGCACAAGGAAAACTGTGCACACACTGGTGGCGTGCACATGAATAAACTCTCACACACAGATACACACACACACACAGCAGTTGTGTATCTGGTAAAAACCAGAAGGACAGAAGAGTGTAGCATGTAACAACTGTCTTGTTTTTTGCCATTGTCACATTTTTGGCTGTTCTCACTAACCTTCACAGCGCGATGGTGTGGGGAGTGACAAAAAGCACACACTATTACCTGGTTAGACTCAAACTGAAGATGTCAGGGTCAGGATAGATTGTAAACAGGTATTACACTGAAATAAGCGTCTGCCTTTACTCTTAAACTTTCCAACCCGACACATTGAACACTTGCTCAGTCAGCCTTGCCAGACCTATTTATTTGTGTAAGCTATTAGGCAAATCTCCAAACATTTTACATGCATTGGAAGAATATTAATGTTTTGCATGGCAAGTGTGACACTTTCTTGATCATTCGCTCTAAATGAAAAAGGCCCGATAGTTTAGAAAGTGATGAATTGCTCTATTAGTGCACTTCTCTCAGATAGGTAGACTCACTAATGAAGATGACTTGTTACACTGAAATTTAATATTGAGATGTCAAGTGGCGGTGTCTTTAAATAAAAAGTTAAACCAAATTAAAACAGGGAGTTGGGCTCAATAGACGACAAACTGAAATACAGTGGCTCGCAAACATATAAATCCAGCTGTTCTGTGAACAAACAGCATCAGGAGGAGCAAGAAACACACCAGAGGGGTCAGGGAGAAAGTTGCACTGTGCAATCCACCATCTGAAAATAGAAAGAGCATGGCACAACTGCAAAGCTACCAAGACACCTGAAGTGACAGGCCTGGCAAGGAGAGCATTGATCAGAGAAGCAGCCGAGATGGCCATGGTAACTTTTGAGGAACTGCTTTTGAGGAATCCACTGCTTAGGCCGGTCCCCCCGGGACACTCCACAAATCAGGTCTTTATGGAAGAGTGGCAAGAAGAAAGCCATTGTTAAAACAAATCCAGAAGAAATCCCATTTGCCACCAGCCATGTTGGGGGACACAGTAAACATGTGGTGGAAGGTGCTCTGGTCAGATGAAACCAAACATTTATATTTTGGACTACATCCAAAATGCAATGTTTTTTTAGTGAAAAAACTAGCAGTGCATATCACCCTGAACACACCATCTCCACTGTGAAATATGGTGGTGGCAGCATCATGCTGTTAGGATGCTTTTCTTCAGGAGGCACAGGGAGGCTGCTCTGAGTTGATGGGAGGATGGACAGAGCCAAATACAGGACAATCTTTGAGTTTGCAAAAGTCTTGAGATTGAGGTGGCGGTTCACCTTCCAGCAGGTTAACGACACATAGAGCCAGAAGAATAATGAAATGATTTAGGTCAAACACATTCATGTGTAAGAATGGTTGAGTCAAAGTCCAGACCTTAATCCAACTGAAAATGTCGGGCATGACTTGAAAATTGTTATTTACAGACGTTCTCCATCCAATATGACTGAGCTTGAGATCATCCGTAAAGAAGAATGGGCAAGTATTTTAGTCACTGCATGTGCAAAGTTGACCAAATACCCCTAAAAAACTTGCAGCTGTTATTCCAGCTCAAGGTGGCTCTACAATGTAAGGGGGCATGAATACTTTGCCACAATTTTGAGTTTTTTATTTGGAAAAAAATAAGAAAAGAAAAAGAAAACCATGTATCATTTCCTTCCAATTCACCTTTACACTGTTATGCTGGTCTATAACATTGAATCCCAATAAAATAATTTACATTTGTCAGTTATAATGTAAAGAACTTCAAGGGTATATGAACCAGCCACGGGTTCTGCCCTCACATGAAGTTGTATGGATTTCTTATTAGGTCATTTTTCTTGAGATGTTTTAGAACCTAATCTATTATGCGTGTAATGGAGAGGAGTTAAATTACAGCGTACCAGTCATACACTACACATAAACATGCATGAGATATTTAAAATTCACAGGCTAAAGATAGCATGAGAATAGTTTTATTACCAAAGACTCCCGATGGTTGGAAACACTAATATCTATAGTGTGCAGAAAAACGTTAGGTTTGGGATTTAATAAAAATGTAATTGTCACAATGTGAGACAAAGCAGGTGAGGCATGAGAGTTGGAGCCATTATGGGGCCTCGTTCTCCCACACTTTGAACAAACATCGATTAAAGACTTCTTTACAGGGGTTATCAAGAATAACAATAAAATGCATTGTTGGGAAAGTTGCTTCATAGGCGAGATACATTCATCCAATTAAAACTTCAGCTGGTAAAGAGTTAAAATAAAATAAAGTCATTGCAGAAGAAAACAGGCCAAGTGTAATCTAACTTCACAAACAAAGGTAATTAAATACGTGATGCACAAAAAAATAACTCAAACAAAAATGAGTTGCTGTGCCATTTACAGTGTCAACTTTAATTTGAACAGATACCAGTGAGCTATGGCTTTAATATCACTATCAATTTCAATCTGCTGCGCTCACTTTTTCCTGAAACTTCCACTGAGATCCAGCCAGAGACCGTTGGGAATCCCACCCTGCGCCCCACACCCAACTGGCCGGCCAGTGAAGAGCTCCATGTGAGGCAGCCAAACAGCCAGTGCGTCCCTCGGCAACCAGGGGATCCATTGTTGTTGAGGGTCAGGTTACAGCCTCACCACGTGGCCCCACCCTGCTCCCTTGGCAGTTCAATGCTGTTTTGAACAAAGTTGCCTGCTAATGCCAGGTTCCTTGACATGGATATCAAGAGAATCCTAAGAGGGGAGAGGATTGCCCAGTGAAAAAGGGAGAGGAAAAAAAAAACAAAAAAAAAAACCTCCTACACAACCACCATCTGCCTCAGAGATGTCTGTGTCTTTTCAGCTAGTCCGTCCCTGCGCCACACCAAGTTAATGGGTGAGATTGTGTAACTGCTTTCATCTAGTCAGCTGGGGCTCTAACAGACAGCGACTGAGCTGCTCAGATCCTCCTCTGAGCTGAGCTTCAAGGGCAGCCATTTTAGGAGCTGACTATGTGCGCTTAGGTGTTCAGCCAGCACACAACATGGACCCACAGATCTGATCCTCTTCCTCAAAGGCAGGCGGCCTGTCGCTGGAGAGCCGCTGACAGAAATCTATCTGCCAGATGTACAGTAGTGTACCCAAGCCCTCTGCCCACACAGCTCAGCAGAAAACACCTCGCACCCTTGCCAGCCTGACTTTGCTCGGCCCTTTCATTTCTCAGGGACATTATCTCACACACATCGAGAGATTTTCAGAGAAACGCTGGGACCCTCTCTCCAAAGAAAGGAGGGATAGGTCAGAGCAAGTGGCAGAGAAAAATAGCAAAACGCATTCTGTGGAAGCTGCCAACTACGTTCCACAAGGGGGTCTAAAAATGTGAGGCATGTTTGAACTTCTTTATCTCAGAGCTGTGCAACCCTGAGCCCCGAGGAGAGGAGAAGACGAGGGAGAGACACAGAGAGAGAGAGAGAGAGAGAGAGAGAGAGAGAGAGAGAGAGAGAGAGAGAGAGAGAGAGAGAGAGAGAGAGAGAGAGAGAGAGAGAGAGAGAGAGAGAGAGAGAGAGAGAGAGAGAATGCAGAGAGCAGGTCTGAAGGAAAGGGAACAGTGGGAGGAGAAAGAAAGGAGCATGACGAGGCCACCTGGAAGACCTTCAGTGGTGAGCAACACAGGACAAAGCCATCTGACTGGGCTCCCCAGATTCCAAAGTCTACAGACGTTTGTTAATCACCAACCGGTCTCTCTGCATCGACGAGCACTGCCAGCAGTCACACCCTCTACTCAAACTGGCTGGCAGCAGCTGCTCTATCTGAAAGAGGGCCTTTGAATAAGCCAGCATTAAGCTGATTAGGAGTACAGGGGTTTTGTCCTTAACTGTTGGTTAGTGCTACCATCTCATGCCTTCTGGAGGAGACGGGTCTATGAATGAGTTACATTATCACAGGCCACGCATGGTGGATACAGATAATTCATCTGGCAAACAGGGCCGGATGTGAGTCTTGTCAACCTGCACAGCCTCAATAATTCATGACCTATTGATTAGCAATGACAGGCAGCTTTCTAAAGGAAAAAAAGAAATGCTTTGGCAATAAGAGCAGTAGGTAGCCAGAATCATGGAAATTGATTTTTTTTGCAGAGATAAGATGACAACATCAGAGAAAAATCAATAGATTCTTAGTTTCAAGAAAGTTACAATAAAAGAGGGACAGAGAGGGAAAGACAGAGGAGTGAATAGATAACCACACAATGCAACTGATCACTTTAGCTCCGTGCTCACCAGGTGTAACCAGAAGGACAGGAACAGAGGGCACAGAAAGATCTCACTGTGTCTGCAGAGGAGCAGAAAACATTGCGTCACAGGACCTGTGAGAATTTGGCCTCTTGCACAAACAAGAGAGCAGGAGATCAAGATGGCTACTCCCATCCTGATGTCAGCAGCCCTGGAGAACTCAACACCACCGGATCAGACGGTGTGCTTTAGAGGTTTACCACACACGAAATGGCACAATGCACAGTGCCATTATTATTATTTTTATACATTAATAACAATAACAAGGACTACAGCCTACCATTACAAAAGACTTGAAGCAGCCCGAAGTAACTTGTTGCTGAGCTGTGGCACCACCATGACAGGTTTAACTGGGGCACGTCCTGCAGGCGTCTTGTAGATATTTCAGCCTACCTTCACTTAGCATATATTTAGTTCACCTAACAACAAGCCGGCAGCCACATACAGTTCAATGGCTACTGTGATTGCATGATGGGAAACAAGACAAAACCAGTTAACATGACATCTAATGAGCGTTCGCTTCTCCCTCAAAACGAGTTAGGGATCATTTTTCTACAGACTACACTGTGTGACATGTACTCCGTAAGCATGGCTACGACAGTTTGCACAATGTCAACTGAATCTGGAGCGTGGTTGTACAGGGCGAATGCTCACTATAGAAGCAGATGAACAATGTAGACCTGGAGTAGCATTTCCCCAAGTTAGGACAAAGCCAACTATTGACTTTGGCGTATTACAGGTGTTGATCATTTCTTTTGTCGTGGACAGATATGTATACTGTACAGCTTAATAAATGGCTGGAATTTCTATCAGACAGAAGATATCTCAGGCAAATTCCCATTCATGCCCAGCAATAACAACCATCTTCAAACAAATTTCAATAAAAGACCCCTATTCATGGACCATGTCATGTGAAAACTGCTCATCTTCTGCCTAAAATCACACAATGTCTGCCCACCTTTACCTAAACAGTCATAGATGCATTTTAAACCAGCAAGACGTGAAACAGATAATCTTTTAACATCCAATCAAATCACTACATTTGAGCCGAGCTGAGAAAAATGATTTATCACACAAAACTACCAACCCTTCAAGTAATTTGTCCTCAGACAGATTGTAAACTTTCAAATTAAACAGTCAAACCAGCCAGACTGGGCCTCAACTTCTTACAAACCAGTTGTGAAATCTGAACAGTAGATTGTAGTGATGGTGAAAGTGAGATTTCTTTACATAGATTTAAGATTCTCCAGGTATTTGTTTTTATTTTATGATAAATTTGTTGCAGCCTCATAAGACAAAATGTTTGCTGCACGCCACTACAGACTAAAAAGGTGTGCTGACACACAGTTGGCGACTGTGTAAATAACTAATATCAAGATCGTGTCACTGGAAGGTTTTTATAAGGTCAGAAAATCTGACTTTTTTTTTTTTTCTTAAAAAATTCCTATAACATATTTTTCTAGTGTGTCTGTGCAACTGCCTGCAAAGCACATATAGCCACGTAGATATCAAATGCCAACCTGTGACAAGATCCTGCAACAACAACAAACATTCAACTGTATTTAACGATGATACTTTGGGTCAAAGTGAGTGAGTGAAAAAAAACCCATTATGTCTATGAAAAAAACTATATGATGAATGTTTTACTTCTTGTATGAGAAAATCAATAAGACAGCACAATTTAAAAAAAAAAATTTAAACCTCTGAAACAAAGGCCATATAGTTTTCTGTACTGCTTGATTGTTTTGTATGTAAAATATATAAAAAATTAAATTGTCCATCTCATCCATCTTGTTTGCTCAACAGTGTCAATCAGCTCATGTTATAATCATGTCAGTCAGCACAACAGTTTCGTGCATGTTTGCACAGATTTTTTTGGCATCAGAAACCAAAAAAATATAACTCACCCATAACCCATCGGACAAAATGAAGGCATACATACAAGCTAAAGAAGAAAAATCTGACCAAAGAAACATTTGATAGCTCGTCGGCCGCAAAACAGCGTGATGGAAAATGTGACTTGGCGATGCATATTAATCGCGTGTCAAAAAAACTATTAAAAAGGAAGTTAAAAGCTAGACTAATTTGTATGAACTCGATTTTGGATTTACAACTGGTAGTAAAGGTAGTAAGACACATCTGGTTAAGCGTTGACCTTTAGGGATTCATTACACAGCTTTTTCAAGATCCATCCACCAGTTTTCAATGATTTTCAAGTGTGGGGATTGTGAGGACCACTTCAAATGCTTCAGTTTGAAATGCTTTAAGTAGGTCACTGTGAATCGTGGCGTGTATACTTTGAATACTGACTTTCTTGACGACTGACAGCTTCCATTTGCAACTCAAAACTGCAGATATTTGTGAATTCCTCCAAACTGTGTTTGCTGTCTGCGTGGCTTATACACCATAGTAATGAACATTCTAATGCTTAAACGCTGCTCTTTTATGAAATGCTGCTCTTTTCTCCTTGAAACACATATTTGATTATTGGAATTTGAACATTGCCCGACCACAATTTTCCGCCAAAACTGACTGACTTATGCAGATGTTGCTTTGTATGTTTCAAATGTTGACTTTTTCTGATGAGTTTGCACGTGAGGTTTCCTGATGAGCCTTCCATGTAAGCCTTGTTTTTGCAAGCAACGCTGTGCAAGTGGAACAGTGCCGCTCCACTCCTGTGTCAGCTAAACCATCCTGCATGCTGGTCCTTTACTGATTCAGCTTTGCCTTTGCAGTTTTCTTGGTCTTTCAGAGGTTGTCTTGCATCCACAGTTCCCCCTAAACTGTCCGCTCGTGAGGACAACTCAGATAGTGGAAAGTGACAATTGGGCACGTTTTCATACGCTGCCGTGATCTCCACCTGCTTTGTGGGGATTCTTCGTTTCCTCGCTCAAAGACGCGTCGAAGATTAAGACGGCTTTTCATTCAGACTGTCACCAGTTGATAATTTGGAGTGGCAATTTTTGACCTTGCTCCTAAAAGCCCTGATGAGTTAATTACAGCGCAATCAGTGAGGGAAAGCTATGCAGATTTCTAAACTCACAAATTAGGATAGCAGAACACTTGGAAGACGGACAATTTTTTATCTAACCATTCAGGGACATGGAGCCCAAACTTGACGATGAACAAAAAAAAAAAAAAAAAAGGTTACAACCAAAGCAGTTTCATCGATCCATCAATAGAGTCACCAATTAACCCCACAAGCATGTTTTTGGAAATGGGAGTACCCGTAGAAAAGGAAGGTGGTCTTTTTGACCAGGATAGCGTCTTTCCTTGCGGTGTGCAAGCCTTTAACACCCACTCTTTTTGAAACATTCTTTGTTTCGTGTCTGGAAAAGACTGAACTGCACAACGTGTTTATCTGGAAGTGCAAAACACGCCTTTCTCTCCCTATAAAGTAAATACAATTAAAACAATTAACAACGATAACCTGTGTTTCCAATGAAAGTTTTTCATCATTATTAAGTTATGAGGTCTTTTTGGTCATAAACGTTTTCAAAAGTACAGTTATTCGCCATGCGGACTTCAAAATATCTGGTAGAAAGAAATTGCCGATTTTCTGTCCCTCGGCTTAAATAAAAGACTTCTATAAGAACAGTCAGGAATACTTGTCTTTATCACAGATTGACAAGCTTTACTCACCCTTTCCATGTGAAAGATGAAATCTTTGCTCTGAAATCCAGCATCTGCTGATGCAAGTATGGGCCAAGTCATGCAGCGGCAAGAAGTATTTATTTTGGCACCATACCTTTAATCATTCTTTTCACCCGTTACAACTGAGAGACTTTGAAAACAGAAAAAACTGATGTAAGGCTTTGGTTTCAAAGTCGTACCTTTCTTTCTTCTCGTACTACACCTGGTGACTACATCATTAGGTGAGTGTTGGCAATAGAGATTGGGAGCCTGTCAATAATTGTCTTGAAAAGAGACGGGTTATTTGTCATAAGATGATTTATTCTTTCAGTATCTATTCAAACATGATTGCTGATCGAATTAAGTTTTGAACATTGATGAAAATGAACCATACATTACTTCTACCCTTCTTCAAATCTAATAATTAGACTGAAACACCCTTACAGAACATTATCACCCACTAATTTAAATACCAAATAGCTGATAATAGTTCATTTAAAGCACAAATGCCGGCTCATGATGTGATGGAAAATGGGTTTTGCAAAGTGGCTTTTGATAAAAACCACTAAAGAAGGGACAAACCAGGAACCAGGAACAGGGATTCACTAGTCTGATCCACTGCCGCACTGAATGACAACTTAAAGGACTTAAAGGATCTGCTGGTAACGTCCCGGTGCCAGATACCACAGGGCACCTTCAGGTCCTGGAGAGTCCGTGCCATTTGTGTGGTCGGAGTGCTCTTGGCGACACCCAAAGGGACCAAATGGTGTTCAGAATGAATTGGCTCAGCAAAAGTATTAATTGACAGGAGAGTGGGACGCATGGCGATGACCAAGAACAAATTGACTGGAATATTTCAAATCATGTGTTACATTTAATCTCTAATTACATCTCATATTATGTCACACAACCAAAAAGGATGCAGGAGAATGAGCTCATTTCTCTTCTCATTGGTTTTTTAAAATATATTAAAAAGATACATCTCTTAAATGGACAATATATGTAGCTATGCTCACCAAGACTGGAATAATATTGAGCATTTTCAAATAAGACTTTGTCAGTTGAAACACCAAAAGCAGTTCAGACGAGGTGACTGCCACTGACATTGCTGCTGCCCCGAGTTGCAAATAGAGCCACCACAGACATTGACTGGAGAGTCAGGACAACTGAGTCACTCCTTCCACATCTGTGGGAAATCTTAACACGCTATTTCTGTTTGCGCCGTAGCAAACGCGCTAAACCTTAGCCCACAAAAGGTCTGGTCATTGATTACTGCCGTCTCTTCTCCCACAACAGCTTTCTGCTATTAAACGATTATACACAGAGTTCATAAACAGCCACATCAATAAATGACAGTTTTCCACATAACGTTTTTCGTAAACATTTGCGGCAGCTCCATAAAACTGCACCACATTGGTCAAAGTCACATCCAATATTGGGCTGTGACTGCAAGAACTCTAAATATTTATCACAATTTGGTGACTTTGCACCTAACATCTTTTCAGAATCATACGGCTGCTTTACCTCACAATCATCATTATAAGTAATTCTTTTTAACCTCTGAAAGGCTGAAACAGGAAAATATTTGATTTGTCTGAAAAATTACCAAAACAGCTTGTTTAGCCCGTTGATGAGCCATGCCACTAGGACCATATTGTGTCTTCCTACTTTCTCTTGATATCATCTTTTAAAGTCTGAAGAGTACAGATCTTTGAAGGTGTTGTGTGGTATCAGACGCCATGTCAGAAGCAACCAATCCTTTATGTCTCAGACGGACTGAGTTGTGGCCTTCGTGACTCGGACATGTTTGGCCTTAAAAATTCTCTCGATCTCAGTTCAGTCAATCAATTTCTGAACAATTATCCTGCCGACTGTGGCCACGGCCCACAGGTAACCATGTGATATTGTTTTAGACAGCTAGTTTGTATGAAAATAACATCCACATGAATGTCTGCGTCAATATTTCACAACAGAACATGTTTTTTTTTCAGAAATTCAAATATAAGTACATCATTTTAAAGCATAAATGTTCTGTCTTATCAATCTGGATGGGAAGTTGGGGTAATAAATGAATAAGAGTTATTTGTGAGGAAGTCCTATTAGTGTCACAAATAATCAACTTATAATCGATTCTTCTCTGTTGTTACACAGTATTATTATATAATTGTTTTACTGAGGCAAAACACTTTTCAGGATATCAACTGTAATAAAGTCTCACTGTGCACCTAATCCTCAAAATTCAGTAGCAATCACATTGTGTTAATAACCAGCCAGCGAACATTGAGGAGTATTATTTTGCACTTTTAGAAGAAAAAAAACAATAGTCAATTTTCATTATCAATTCATAGAGATGAAAACCAGAGTGGCTAATGGGCTTAAATTTGCCAGCTGGCCAGAAATATGATTTGAAAATCAATGATAACATTGTTCTGTAACTGCTGGATATACAAATAAGTAACCGTTTTCAAGCAGCTTGTTAAACCAGCTTAAAATGTGGCGATATAACAGCATTGTGTAAACAGAAAGCAAGTTTTAAAAATAACAAAGTAAAATAATACAACACTATATTGTAATATCATCGCTTGATATCATCATGAGGCTGCTAATCCATGATAAACAATGCTGTGTCTTATGCTGAACAGTCATAGTGTGCTTAGAGGCCCTGAAACCCCGGCTAAAGGCAACAGTGTAATTACCATTTATACTGTTGGTGAACATACATCCACGTGTGGCTGGATTCACTGCGTTGCACACATATATCGATCAGTAGAGAAAGATTACACACACAGTCACTGAGCACCGTCGCAACTTCAAATACCCACAGAGCGGCGCTTCGGTGTCAACTTGTCTTGGATTTTTTTTATGGCTTAGCCTCACCTGAAGGTCTCAACAGAGCCCCGGGGTCTGAAGGTGTCACAGAGCATTATTCCTTTAAAAGGATTTGTCAAGACTTTCTTAAAACATGCACAGTTCTGTTCAGAACAGGAATGGTGCAGTAAAACTGCCGGCCAGCTAAAATAACAGTGTTGTCGTGATTCTTGGGCCTGTGTGCAGCTTACACTCGCCGGCTCTCTGTTCGGGTTTTATCTGTCAGCACTGGAGCAGACAACAACAGAAAAGCTGGTTTGACCTGACTGACCTTCATTTTCCAATATGGTGTCTCTTCCCCTAACAGAAGAATAACCTACTGACAATTACAACCACAACACTGTATAGTGATCACAAAGAGATTCATCACCCGGCCACAACCACACAACCACTGGGGTGAAGAACTTTGATCATTTCGTTATAGTTACACTTTGAGAAGAACTGGGTATATCACGCATCATGTCAAGACTCAAATCTAATGTTTGAGGAGAGAAACTGGGCAAATGATCAAGCACAACAACTCCAAAACTGCAGCTCTGTGCCTTCCAGGTCTGCAGTGAATCGGACGTAGTGAGAACACACAGTGCAACACAACTGTTGTGTATGGGGCCCTGCTGGCCGATCTCCACTGCTGAGTGAGCATCAAAACCTGACCACAGGGCAACCAAAACAGATACGCAAGTCATTTAACTTGGGAAGGCAAGAAGACACAACACCGGGATGCACAACGGGAAATGCTACGTTGAGAGAAGAAGTCAGTTTTCCTTGAGACATTCGTGTCATCCATTATATCCCTCTTTGTTCGATCATATCCTCTCATTACCCTTCGTTTTCTGTATCCTTCTTCCTCACACCAATCACCCGCATCTGTTGAATGTGCTAAAAAAACAAGCCGGAAAGAACTTCTATGAACTCTGTATTTGAGTTTGAACAGGGAGTCTTGGACTGTGGGACAGTAGCTTCCTCGTCTGTAATCCATTGTGATCGTGACACTGCAAGTACTCATCCAATCAGATTCATTCAGCGCTGTAGACCCCCCCACCCCCACCCCAACCAAATAAAGTTCCTGAACCTTTTTGAAAGTATCACTGCATGGGCAGGGCTTTTTCTTTCAGGGTACTGAAACGGTACCACAACTTTAGAGCCATGTTCCAGGGTCAAAATGCACAAGGTTCCTGTAATGGCCTTTAGAACTTTAGTACTTCCTGGTGTTAAAATTCAGCTCATGAAGTACTATGTATAAGGTTTAGATGGTCCCAAAAATATTTATGTATGATTTTATAAATATTGGGTGACTCCATAAATTCTGATTCCCCAAATAAACCTCCCCAAAAAAAAAAACCCAACCCTAAGTCTATGAATAGTGGGTTTGACCAGCTTGATATCTGCTTTAGTGTTTTGGATCGGTAGGAGATCTTCAAACTGTTCTGTAGAAGTCTCTCTCTCTCTCTCTGTCTCGCTCTTCAAGCTATTCCAGAGTGATTTAATCAATGTTGCTGATGTTTGGACTCTGGGGGGGGTTAGGATGCGCAATACCATCTGTTGGAGGAGTCCTGCCTCTTTTTCACTGCTCAAGATTATTCTGTGAGACTCTGGCTCTATGGTTGCTTTCCAAAGAAAATTTGGTACTACATGATGCATAAGATTTCAAAAATTAATGTGCACAAAACGTTGGCACAAAGTACCTGAAGAGTAATGTCAAAATAATACATGCACCAAACCTGGCAAGGCTTGGTCGGCGTTAACTTTTGGCCTCTAATATTTCACAGGGACAAACCAGTGTGGTACTAACTCACTGCGATGCAAGTCGTTCACACACAGGAATTAATTTGTAACACTTTATCTGTATTAGAACCTGACAAGATATTTCTCTTTACTTTATCCTTAATATGCATATCAATCTCATCCCAGCAGCCCTTGTGTGAAAACAATTTGCTGGACGCTGACCTCATTCCTCTCTGCCTGTGATCAGAGCGCCCAGCTTCCTTAAAACGATGTGATCACATGGTGCTGCTCATTTGAGGAAGTCTGAATACAGAGATGAAACATCGATCCCACCTGCCCGATCAATGAAGCAGGCCTTTTCACAGGAGATGTGAGGAATCAATAATGTTCAGTATGAACGCTTTGTCATAACATTCATCAGACATCTGCTGGAATTGAATGAAAGATACTGAAATGACATGAAATGCAGCAGAAGAGAAGAGAACAAAGATGGAAACACAGCAGCAACACCTTCCCATGTCTCCCTTGTTGAATGACAGCATACTGTTTGACTTCACAAGTTCCCAAAACTTGGCTAATATTTAATATTGTGGATTTCATTCATTCAACCACAAGGTGAGAAACTGACTACGGAGGTCCAAACCACAGCAATACTAGAGATGCGTCATGCTCATAATCAATCAAAGCCAGTTCATCTGCAAGTCCCAAATATTTGTGATGGATACATTAACAAACATTTTCACAAGTTGTAATGAGCCACCTTAGTCCAAACACTGGCATTAATCCGACAACAAATCGGTTTCAGGAGGCATATGGCATTCGAAAAAGTAGGTCAACCACTAGCTGGCCAGCTAACATGGCGTTGACAAGGGACATCCTTCATCTTCACTTTAAATCCATTGGAAATGTCTTATATTGAGCAAAATGCTTATGAATAACACAAGATAGTTCTCATCATTAAAATAACAAAATATCCTTCCCTCTATAAAAAAAACGATGAATTGATGTGAATTGACAATGTCTGAAGAGTCAGAACATCCATTTGTTTTGGTGTGATGCTTTACGTTTTCTTATTTGAAAAGCAGCTTATATTATCATCCAATGTTGAATGTAGGGGCAATCACAATGTATACTTGTTTTCTATAACATTTTTTTCATTTACTGTTTCTTTTTTTTTGTGTGTGTGTGAACGCTGCTGTAAGTTTCACAGGATCAATAAAGTCTGAACTACTATGGCTATGAATAGGACTGATAAAATAACTGCAGTGTTTTTGTATAGAAAAAGAAAATCACACATGTGTTTATACATTTCTGTTACAAATTCTCAAATTAGTACAAGAAGCAGAAGAGGTATGTTTCATTTTTTAGATCGCTGAAACAGCTTTCAAAAGCCAATAATTTGGACTGAGAGTGCAACTCTCCAGCCACAATAACTTTTAATATCACTGTAATATTCTCTCCTTGATGGTAGTGCAATTAAGTGTAGATTTTATGCGCCTTTTCGATTTATTTGAGGAGTAACATCAAAATATCCAGGCTTAGAGCTGCATCCGCTATTCCGGGAAATTGCAAGACGAATATGTAGCTTTTGGAAAGAGGAGATTTGTATGTCCCGAGGAGAGCTACAAACTGTGCAGAACATGTAAAACTCTGGCTAAGTGCATGTAGTGGACAGGCTCTACTATACAGTGCTTTTATTTTTAGCATGCTGTTGGCCTCTCGGTAGTTTTTCCTTGAGAGCTTCCTCTTTATTTGACCATTCATCACAGGAAGATGACCTGATCTAGATATGGTCCTAATGGTGCCATAATTCCCCCTTAGACGTCTTGTCTTCACTGTGCTTCAGGAAAGACAAAAAAATTAAGGGTCTTTAAATCTGATTTAATACCCATCTTCAAACTTAAACTCTGTATCTTAAAAATGTTATACAGGCTCCTGTGTTTACTGTGCTCTCTGACATAAAAAAAAAAAAAAATAGATATATACTCAATTAGTTTGATTTAAATAGAAGCAGATTCAACAAAAATAGACCACTTCTAGATTTTCTCTGTGATTAATTCATGCCATAGAATTAGATATATAATTAGGCGCAGACAGAATTATCTAACTACAAGTCGGACTCCATGACTTGATTTACAAAACAGAAAGTCCTGCATGAGTTTTTGACAGTGTTTAACTTTCTACAAGGGTTCTGAATAACTGAATACATTTTTTAAAAAGTTTGTTTTCTTGTGAACATTCAGGAACCCAGCGCAGTAATCCCACATTGTCTCGGAGGAATGGTAAATTCAGGTGCAGAGCCTTTCAGACGTTTCAAGCCAGCAAGCTTTGCTGATCTGTCTGCAGCCTGACCTTCACTGGTGTCACATTCAGAGGGTGTGAAAAAGAAACAACTCATTGCAACAGGCTCTGGTGACCCTTAAAGATTCTGAGCGAAGCAGGAGATCATGTGGGTCTACAACCACACCATTAGTCTGACTGAATGCTGGTTTAATGGAACACAATGAAGAGCACAACATTACTGGATTTGCATAAAATGGATTTGCATAACTGATTTACTCAGTAATCAACTGCTTCAACTTCAGTGTTCATGCAGCTCACTGTAAGCACATATGCTGCCTCGGTCATAAAGGAAACAAGCACAGAATAGATGGCAGGCAAGATTTTGATCTTTGGACCTCAAAGTATTCTGCTGACTGAGGCCTTCAAACAAGGCCTCACTTCAAAAAACACAGGCGAGCTATACCGGGGAGGCAGAAATGCCTTTCGCATGGCTCCTAGTTGGAATCCTGTGCTAAGAAGAGATGATAATTTTCTATTTTATGTCTGGGTCATCTATACTGCAAGGTCAGCCAGCGCCTGTGTCAGCCTGTCTCTCTCTGACAGATGGTTACCTGACATCACCCACCCAGTCAGACAGCCTTTAATACTTAATATCACTGCACTCGCTGTCCTCTTTGTACTCTTGCATTGCAAACCAAGACACTTCCTTTTCTCAATCAAAGAAATCCAAGTCACTGATTCCAATGTTTGTTTGTTTTTCTCTGAAGCTGCACAGGAAAAAAAGAAAAAAAAGAAAAAAAAGAAAGACACTGGCCATCGTCATACAAGTAACCTTGCTCCAAGGGTAGCCTTTATGCTGAGGAAAGGGCTCAGATTGTTCCTTCTGAAAAGGGAAACGGCTGCAACAGAGAGCACTCAGAAGTAACATTTGGCCTCTTTTGCACAGATGATAATGACCAAGCAGATTAAGGGGGTAGACAAGCATTAATAGCCATCTTCTTGGTGCTACCATCTTCAGGTTGTCATGGTGAAAACGCCCCAAAAAATAAAAGAAAAATACTAGTGCATTGAAGAGGTAGCTCTAACAGTGTTTTTACATCTCCTGCATTTACGTTGTAATCATGAGCCTCAAAGATATTTATGTGACCTTCAAGGCTGAAATTTCCACAAAGCCACAAAACAGGGGGCTGGTAAATCCCTCAGCGAGAGCCTGCTGGGTGTGAAGGTTAGATAATGAATACCCATACATAGTCACTCTCTTCATCTCTGTTAACAAAACCGAAAATGAACCTTTTCATACTAAGCTGATCATTCTTCAATGTCTTTCACATGCAAAAACCAGCAAGTGAAAACAAGGCTGCTAATGAGAGGAATCAGGTAGCCGAGTGAGGATACAAGATGGACGCAAGCAGACGGGCAAGGTCTGAGTCCTCTGAAAGTCTTCTGCTCAGCCTTCTTTCAGCATAGTCACCTCACTGGGCTGCTCTCTCGTCTCTTTCTCTCTCTCTCTCGGGGCTGACAGAATTATCTTCTGCATCAGAGCTGAGGCTGGGCCAACGCTCCACACAGAGGACTCCATTTCACACAGCCAGCCCCACAGTGGCCAAGGAGACACAGCCAATCACGCTGGAGTATCAGTGGCATGGCCATCCACCATTTTGTGCTCCTCAAGGTCTTTGACTTGTCCTGCTCAGCTGAGTGGAGCTGCCTCTGCTCGCTCTGCTATCTGGTTACACAGATGGAAGCGTTTAGCTTTAAGAGCACAGACCTGAGCGAGCAGCTTCCCCTCCTGTCGGTTCCTCTGCAGATTGTCATGGGAGTCAGCAGAAATAGCAGAAGCGAGATGAGAGATGTGTGGTTTCGCTCACTGCAAAGATGGCCACCCCAAGAGCGTGGCTCTGTTGTCCTTCACAAGCTGGAGACCACTTCCACTTGCAGACCATTTAAAAAAAAAAAGAGTTCTCAGTCACCTCAGACAAAAAAAAAAATGTAGGTGTGCGCAACCTTGTCTGGATAACAAAATCAAATATGGGTGACCCGACATGTTCTAATCATGTTTTTAGAGTGTAATATATATATATATATATATATATTTTCACACTGAAAAGCATCAAAGATAAAACTTGGGGCAACCCTCAGAAACATGATTAAATATTCCATCCAAAAATGATTAAGTGAACTATTTAATTAATAGCCTGAGGCGTGATTATTTTTACAATTTTATATGGAGACGAATAGGTAGATATATTTGGTTTCCCCCAAGAGGTTTCTTCCCTGGAGCATAAAGAGAAACATTTGCAGGAAAAGAATTCGACTAAATTGTGTACACAAGTAGGCTACACTAAAAACAATCGCTATCTGGTTTTAACGATATATGTCCTCAGTCAGATCAGTCAAAACTGAAACTCACAGATTCGTGTGCTAAACACACTCCGCTGAGTCGGGCCAGTGAAGGATGTCCAAGGACAGATCTTGGATAGAAACCAGGAAGTGTTTTTCCACAAGGACAATAAGTCCAGGAAACCTTACATTCCATGCAGTCTTGTAGTCCATCTTTCTGAGGAAACCATTTCCTGACATGAATCAATCTGCTTCTGTCTCACATTCTCCATATTGAGACTGAACTTATGTCAGTAAATACAAACAAACTCAACCAACGACAGACAAAGGTTATTGCATGGACAATGTGATGATCGTATACCTTCCTCCTCACTGTCAATAACAGTATCTTCCACTGAAAGCTCTCGTCACATTTCAAACAATAGTCTAACACCTTGATTTTACTTCGCCTTTCTTTTTTTTTCTTTTTTTTTTTTAACCAAGTGCCTTTAGGCGATTGTAATCCCTCAAAAAAAGAAGGGGGAAAAAAAAAAAACATTACATGAAAAGACTGCAGGATTCACTGAAGGGTTTCTTGTAAGTGGTGCTCAGTGGACAACTGCCAGAAAACACTGCAATGCTGACTTCCTTGTAAGCCTGACATGGCAGTTACTACAGTTACAGAGAGTGGGTGAGGTTACAAGCTAGTCAGGATGGAGTATTTCAGAGTGACCAGAGGAGGACACGAGAAGCGGTGGGGGGAAAAAAAAAAAAGAGGCAAAGAAGGCACATTCAAACCTGCTTTGCTCGCAGAAATGTTGGAGAGAAAACACAAGATTGTGATCGTTTAAAGCTACAGAGAAGTTGTGAAAGGAAACGGCAGACGTGATGTTCTCCTCCCAGGTCCACCAAACCAGACTCTTGAGGCAACTCAACAAGTTTGAGAAGGGAAAGATGAGAGACCCATCAATATTAACTTACCACTGAGACCTCCTTTCCAAGTTCTTAAATATTTAACCGTCCTTGGACAGCTCTGTTGCTTCGGAGGCTGAGCCAGTGTGGATCCCTTCTACAAGACCACTCCTGTTCCTGCTCAATGAAGGCCTTGTCCAGTGGCACCACACAGCCCAAGGAACGGGCGTCTCCAAAGAATTCAGGATTTTTTTTTTTTTTCCCCCACAGTCAGCGAGAGGCTGACAGAGTTGGTTCACTGTGTCTTATTACAGAAGCACATAAATCCTGACTTTAAGCTGGAACCCTGAGGACACCTTGTATACAGCACAGCCGCTTTATGCCTCCAACTTTGACAAAACTAGTCCCCTATATGCTTATGTAAGCCAACAGGACTGGCACCGACAGATAAAGACATGCACCTCCGTGAGCTTCTCTCAGCTACAAGCAGGTTTTTTTTTTTTTGTTTTTTTTTTCCAGGAGGGGAAAGGCAGCATTGAAGTGTTGATGTTCTGATGGAAAGCAGAGAGGAGGAACCAGTTATGCAGCAGTGTAACGTGGCAACTCACAACAGAAACTGGAAAGACACCTCGACCAAGCCACTTCCTTGTTCGACACAAACCCTGACCTGATGTTGTTTGGTGGGTTTTGTCAGATTAGAAAAAACCCAAAACAAGCTACAGTCATAGAGCAATTCCTTGGAAGAGAGCAGGTTTAAGAGGGAATAATGATTTGCGCAAGGAAAAGGAGTAAGGTTTGTTTTGTTTTTCTGCTGTACTCTAATGACTACGGTGTTTTGGATCTGGGTCTGTGTATTTCAGTGCACTTGCAAGTGTAGCAGCCGGGCCAGGCTGCATCTTATGAGCCATGCATCATGTCAAGAAAGCACTCACTGGAGCATTTCAATTTGCTTTTGTGCGTCTCCCCAGCCTTCTTCACTGCCCCAGGTAGAGAAGAATGGAGGAGTGCATCACCCAATGTGACTGAGAGAGAGAGAGAGAGAGAGAGAGAGAGAGAGAGAGAGAGAGAGAGAGAGAGAGAGAGAGAGCTTCACGAGCACTTCCTTCCAGTATTCAAACCATCACAGAAGTCTCTCTGGTTTGATCCCTCATATTCCCTGTCAAGCTTTTTAGCGTAATCCCAAAATTCCTTGCAAAAATCCAGTTACGTAATTTCTATTTCTCTATCTGCCACAGTTCGGTTGTGACCCGTCGCCATAAAGATGAATTGCAGCAGCAATTTGTACTAAATGTTTTATGCACGGGTAACATTCTAACGTCTCTGCAGTCACTGATTCTGGACGTTCAAGTCAAACATATAAAAGTCATTGCAACTTGCACCATAGACTTGTGTAGTTCTGAGGTCTGATGCCTTTTCTGACATAACTGGGATTCAAACTCGCGCCCCCACACACAAGGTTCACCTGCCGCTCCACTCGGAGAGACAAAATCATTAGTTGTACTCTAGTATGACATGACACTCTTGCAGCCTGTGTCCAGGACGATCTGAATAATGCAGTGCACTGTAAAACATGTCATAAATATTGCATTATCTTAAGCATGTTTAGAAACATGTATCACACAGTTACACCGAGGGCGACCACGTGAGCTGTAGTTCTTCCTCGTAGGTTTTCTGCATGTCAGTGCAGCTTGTTTAATTAATTAACACACTGCTTTGTTTTTTAAATAAAAACCTAAAAACCTCAGCTTCAAAAATACAGATTATATCCTTCATCAATTAAACACGCCGTAAAACGAGATCATAGCACTTTCTGTTAGTCCAAGGTAATATTATCAAATACGAAGTTGAGTCTGATGAACAGTTTACAATCCAAGGACATTCAATGGAGAAAAGCATTAATAGAACAATCATCTTTACACTGACAATGCAGAACCTTGAGTGTAAAAATTGCAGCATACTTGTTCGGGCTGTGTGATTTTTTTTTGTCTAACTCTCATACCGATGGCCGTCATTACCGCCAAAAACATAAGGTTTGTCAAATAAAACCGTGACATGCATGAGAACCTGGAGACTCAGAGGGTCTGGGGCCACTTGTCAGACGCAAACGAACTACTTGTTGGTGTCGCATGAACAGGTCAAGAATGTGTTGAAGACTTGTGAAAGTTACTACAGGAACTGCAGCGAGAGTGTCACACGGCGGGCAAACCCCTGCAGACTCTGAGCCTTCATCAATATCAAACATCACAACCACCTCCGGGTTTAAATCATGTCGCTCATTTGCGGAACATCCGGGCAGACTATATTTGTTTCGCCTTCCGTCTGCGAGGGAAATGTGTCGACCACAGCAGATTCCCGCCCCGGCTGTCCTCTATCGGCTCCTCCTTGAGAACCTGTTTGCCCTGCCACGCCAGGGAGAAGGAGCATCGCCACCATTTTGATTGCTCTTCTCAGCCCCAGCATTGTCGCAGCACAGTGTGTCAAGCTCACAGTCTCCTTGTCAGCAAGATTTCACACAGTGGCCAGGGGAACTGCAGAGCGTAGCACAACCACACACACACACATTCACACACACACACACACACACACACACTCCATCTCTCTCTCTCTCTTACACACACATAAACACACACACACACACACACCAGTCACCAAACACACCACAGCTTGCTAACACACCTCCTTCACTCTCCTGACATGCTGGTCAACAGACACCTTTAGGATATTTGTGCAAAAAGTCATCCAAAGGTTGTGCAGAGGACCCGGAGTGCATTGCGACGTCAAGCCAGTTAATCCAGTAGTTTCAGGAACTTTTAAAAGGACTCAAACCACCAAAGAGTATGACCTCGCACTAACAAGCACATGTGCCGTCCCGGTGAGAGACAAGTTTGCTATCGAATATAAAGTTATAAAGACGCCAATCGTTCAATATCACATATGACCACAACAAACAAACAAAAAAAAAAGGAGCATCATCTGGAGAACTTCTTTTAAAACCTGCCACAGTTACTACTTCACAATGATACGCTCGGACCGAAGAGAGACCAGAGAGCTGTTGAACATTAACTAGCCGCATGGTCAAAATACTGCATTATTCAGCATTAAAATGCACATCTCATCCATGTGTCAGCCGTCACAATCACAAACGCATATTCCATTCCCAGCCTTAGAAAACCCCACATAGGACACAGGTCACTGTTTGAATGTTGTTCCAGCAGCGAGTTGGAGGAGCTAAAAACAGAGAAGTTAACCTTGAAAGCCCCACTTAAAGATCCAACCTCACTTTTCAGAGTTCCTCTGCTTCCTCTGCAAGACTAAAACTTCCAAGTTGAGAAGAAAAAGGCAAGAAGAAGAAAAGAAAGGAGCAGGAGAAGAAGAAGGGGAGAAGGAGAAGGAGAAGGAGGAGGAGGAGGAGGTGGCCGGATCATTTCTCAACACAACCTTTGTTCTGGCGTGAGGGATCCTGACTGTCTGACTCCAGGGCTCTCCTTGGAGACTCATCTGCTTTCCTCCATTTTATGGTGAAGCCCTACAAGTAATGACATACCTGACTGGAGACCAGTGACAGCAAAAGGCATCCACAACAGTGCAGGGGGTGGGGTGGTGGTGGTGGTGGGGGGGGCAACAATGTAGCAATAAGGAACAAAAGCAAAAACGTTACAATGAAATTATAAACGCCACCCTGCGCTTTTTTTGGGGGGGGGGGATTCATTTCACGAACATCAACATGTCTATCTCCAACACTGGACAACCGAGCCAGAAACCACCAGATCCTGTCCTTTTTTCTTCAAAAAAGAGAGAGAGAGAGGAGCAGGGGAGGAGGGGGGGGGGGGGGGGGGGGGCACATTTAGCCTCCTCACACTGGACATGGCTTTCATGAGTGTGTGTCTGTGTGTGTGTGTGTGTGCCTGTGTGTGTGTGTGTGTGTGTGTGTGAGTGTGTGTGTGTGTGAGAGAGAGAGGACCAGCGGCTATGCCAGCTCCTGTGTGTCGCTAATGGAGGCTGGTTGGGAGAAGAGAGGAGAGGAGAGAGGAGAAGCAATCCGTGCAATGGCTTCTTCCATGAAGCGAGCGCAGCAGCAGCACGCGCGGCCGGAGAGGGGACGCACAGCCGGGGCCAGTAATTCCCCTGACCAGACATGTCAGAATAGCAAAACACTCCGCCAGGAACACGCAGGCGAGCCTCTCTCTTACGCCGCCGCGTCCATTTCCTTGTGTCACTTTTGACAACAAACCGAAAGGCGACATAAGCGAGGACGCGCTGCGTTTGGTTTATGGATATTTAACTGGGAAGCGAGAAGACCCACTTGACTTTGGCTGCATTGGGGTTGCCACGGCACGGAGCGCCCACCCGACTAAAAAAAAAAAAGAAAAGAAAAAGAAAATATATATCTTCCCCTCGACTTCCACTGCCGACTCGTCTGGACCTGGACTAAAAAAAAAAGAAAAAAAAAAGGGTGAAACGGGGAGATCAGCTCTTTCCAGGTCACTCACGAGGCGCTCGCTCCATTATATCCCATGATCTACCATACCGACGTTCTCGCAGACCTTGAGAGCCCCAGCCGAAATCTTGACGAAACTGGAAATATAGTGCAAGATGGAGAGAGAAAAAACTCACTGGGTACAATCTTCTCCTCAAGCGATCCTCCCAAAAGTTGTCCTCGTATTTCATGCGTGCGCCCGGTCGGTCTAATGGATGATCGCCATCTTTCCTGCTTCTCCTTTGCTGCAGCTGCAGATGACCTGAGATCCGTCTGTCTCTGAATAATGAGCAACCACACAGACAAGGAAGACAATCTGCAAAGCAGGCTACACAAAGAAGTTTGGGAGACTAGCAAGCACCAGAGGGTGCACAAGAGTTTACGATGAGGCGAGGGAGCATCAGCAGGATGGACAACGTCTATGCCTGAGAAGCTCATCCTTCATCTAAGACTGAAGTCAGATAGTCCGCAAAGCCCTTATCAGCGGCTCAGACCACCAGCAGACACATGCGGCCACCGTGAATTTTATATAGGCGTGCATAGTATGTCTGCCACGTCATGAGGTTATCTGCAGTTCACTTTGGTGATGGTGATGCTGCTTCTCCACCAAACACACCGCCACATACAAACATAGATAGATAGATAGATAGATAGATAGATAGATAGATAGATAGATAGATAGATAGATATTGACTTTATACCCATCATCCCATTTCCCAAAATATGTGTTTTAAATGAACCAACCCACCTCTCATAAGGGTTTCCCATCTTCATTCAAATAAACTCAAAAAGCATAAATTATTATTATTATTATTATTATTATTATTATTATTATTATTATTATATTTTTAAATTATTCTCACTTGATTACTTTACATTCAAATAAATAAATGGGGAACATCCCTGTTGTGGTGCATTGTGCTGATCCTTAAACTGTTACTGTATGCATGCATGCATCTCACTGCTCTGCTCTGTCCACCAGCTGCTAACAAAGAGGGAGCCCAAGACAAAAGGTGCAGGGTCCTGCTCAGATGTATGTCAGGGGTGGCTGAAGGATGGGTGGGTGGCAGGGTGGGGGCGGAGCGGCAGGAAGGGGGCACACGCTGGGTGGGAGGGTGTATGGGAGGGTGGGTGTCTGCAGGGCAGTCAGAAGGAGAGTATATGTACCTTGCATGACTGAGCGATTATAATGTATCAAATAAAATTATTTGTTTGCTTAGAAGAATTAGCATGTGATAGTTTGGTTATTGTTATGGCTGGAGGTGGAAGGAGAGCTGGAAATTTGTACAGGGCTTAAATGTATTAGTTATTAACATTTGAACAATTATATCTATAGATATATATCTATATATATATATATATATATATATATCTATATATATATATATATATATATATATCTATATATATATATATATATATATATCTATATATATATATATATATATATATCACCTCCCCCACCCCAATCTTAAAAAAACAATGAATAAAATAATACAAAATGTGGACTCAGTAGTAACATGTCATTCTAAAACCAGCAAAGTGCAGTGTGTGTAACTGTGTGCTTTTCTTGTTCTGGGTGTGTGTTGCAGCATGAGTACTTTCAAAAATGACTGTTTATCACCCCATGTAAATTGAGCAGTGAATCAGCACTGGAGAAATCAGTGTTTGCCGTCACAACCCTTTAAATTTAAAGCAGCATGCGTTCTTCTCAGCACACTCAAACACTGTTTTTGAAGAAAGTGACACAGACGTTTCAGAACATATATAAGACACACTGTAGGGGGTCACACCATTACTTCCCCTTGTTCGCCTTCGCATTAGATTTTTATTTTTTTTTATTGGACTTGGTGTGTGTTTGGGTTTGTTTTTCTTTTCTGTGCATTCGATTTGGAACCAATCAGATGTATTTCTGTTACATGATGGATAATTAGCATTATATAACACCCATCAGGATAAACTGTTTTCAAAGGGTTGTAACTGACATGGACTAATTTTACCTAAATATGTAAATATGACTTAAATTAGATTCTCAAAAAAAAAAAACTTAATGAAAGTACAAGTACCGCTTAATTAAAGTAATATGAGCATCTGAGTATGTTTTAGTTCTATTGATGTTTATTGATCAGCAAAATATGCTACATTATATATGTGCATGCCATTTGATAATATATCAGACATATATTTAGTTTTTAAAGTATTGCATGATAGAATCTTTCCCCTTTGATATCGTTGTATCAAAAAATTACACTCGAGTGACACACACACACACACACACACACACACAAAACAAACAAATCCAGGTCAGTATTTGATACTGCAGCTTTTTGCATTTAAGACTGTGCTCTCTTCCCCAAGCCTTCTCAGTAGGTTAGTTAATCTAAGCATCTTCAAGGACTTAAGCTCTCATTTGCTTCTGTATTTTTATGTAATCCAATGAACATTAACAACAAGACTCCATCAATGCCCTGGAGGGGATTGTGACAGGGTGGGAGGCAGTGCCATCTGTTGCAAGACCTCATGTTCTTCTTGTAGCTGAAGATATATTTTGTATGTATATGATCATTCCTGTGAAATATTGTGAATAAAGTTTATTATCATTTCTCATTATTCACGTAATGAAATATTACTTTGTCTGAATGATGTGATTGTCAGATGCAGTTCTTGTCTTAAGTAGACAGTAGATGGCAACAATAACATCTGCTCAGATTATTCAAACAGGGACATGAACTCTTCTGTGTCCCTTAAGTTTAGTTTATTTTAATTTAAGGGAAAAAGTGGTTGTGTAAGGTGCTTTTTTTTTTTTTTTTTTTTTTTTTTTAATGTTAGTATGACATTCAAACACATGAAAGAAATCCAAGCCACAAATCTTGCACACACCGCTCATGATGGTTTTCTGATATACAGGCAGAGACACAGAGGAATTAAATCTGTGTAAGATTCAGACGTAGTTAATCATGTTTGACAAGTGTTGATGTTGCCTTTTGCGTGGCTCACTTATGAATTATGGATCGTGGGATGCACTTTTTTTTGTTTTTTTGGGTGGAATTTAATAGAAAACTTCAGATAGGAAATTAAATTCAGTCAGTCTTTGTGTTATCAACCTGCAATCCATTTCTCCGGTGCTAATAGTGGAGTGGATATTCTCCACAATGCTGATAAAAAGTGTGATATAAGCAGTGTCTAAAATGTCACACCTTTGCAAAATGAATCATGCACGAACATGAAAGATATAATATACTGTTAAGCATAAGGTGACAGATGGAAACAGGAATCAGCCGTTGTTAATGCTTTTCCATTAGTGCCAGTTCTCCTGTCGCAGTGACGTCCACAGCCCCATGTATTTCCCAAACACTGTGGCAACTTATCAATTGGCCCCAAAATGACTTCCTCTTCCTTCAGAATTACCTTCAGTGCCCTGTTGTTGTTGTTGTTGGTTTTTTTATAAATTCTCACAGCATCTTGAATTGATAATTATAGGAAACATAAAGACAGCCAGATATTTTCATGTCAAGAAATGTTGACGTCTCAACAGATCTTTGAAGGAATGTCTCTGGAGGAACAACGTGTGAAATGCACACATCGCTGTAGACACACACACACACACACACAGACACACTGTGTTGACAGCGCGCCCTGCGAGTGCCAGGTAGCAGCCGGGGTTTATCATGCTGCTTGGACATATGGCTGCTGCGGCAAATCTGATTAATATGGGATGGCCAGGAGTCCAGCGTACAGCGTAGGACAGACTGCACCAGGACATCCCCACTGCTCCGGCCTCCCCCTCGCACCGTGTCAGGCCTCCACCCAGCACAGCTAAAAACAGACACGTCGCCAGGGATTCAGATGGTCTGAGCGGTGGGAGAGAAGGAGAAGATGGGGGGGGGGGCTGGACAGAATTAGAAGGAGAGAGACTTTTTTTGGTACATATGGGTAAATCAACGTTTAACTGGAAAATCTTATAGATGGCAGAAAAGCATTGATTTTTTTTGTATTAAAAGTAATATCTTTAAGGATATTCAATTTAGCTATTTGTTTTTATTCATAAACTTTCAAAATGTTGAAATATGGGAAGCAGTCTGTTGAACATTTTCCAAGATTGAGACACGGTGGAGTCCTGTGTGGGTCAGCAAACACTGCAGGGTGTCTGACCTATGTGCCTGTGCAGAGGGGACAGAGGAGATACAAGGAGATAAAATGACTGCTGTGGCGATAGTGTGGGTTTTCATGGATAACTGCTTTCAACCTAAAGCCTTATCACACTGCAGCTTGTCTCTCTAACTCCTCTCCCTTGAAAAACACAGGCAAACACTGCACACACACAGTATAAACAGGTAACTATTCAAGAACTACTGCAGTCACTTCAGTTCTGATCATTTTCCATTCAATCCAGTCGACAATGACTGGTTACTCACAATGTCTGTGTCTCTGAAAAAAAAAAAGAAGACACTTCTGCTTTGACAGATAGACTTAAATCATGAAACAAAACTGAAACAATGTGCATGAATTGAAAATAAAACAGCTGCATTTTGCCTGCAGGGATTTTATTTTTGACAGTGATGTTACATCCAAACAAATTTCAATAACATGTGTCTAACTGAAGAAATGCTGATGAATTATTAACCTTTCAATTAATGTGTTATTCAGTTAAGCCTTTTAAATAGTCAGTAAAGCGGTTAAAATGCTTGAATTTGTTTGGGATGACTTTTTTGTATCATTGCAACAATTGCTTTCATGGAGATATTATAACCCCAACCCACACCATGATCTGGTTGCTCAATAGCAACCACCACTATGAAAAAAAAGAAAGAAAGAAAAGTTATGTTCACCATTGTATAAACTAACCACCAAAATGGAAATAGAAATAAAACTCAAACTTGAGAGTGATTTCACTACGAAAAGTATAATTAGACTTTGTGTGTCCTTGAGTTTATTCTGGGGTTATTTACCTAATGTTTTTCACTGGAACAAACAATCTAAAAATTACACTCACACTGAAAATACTAAAGTAGCGCTCTTGTCCAAACCGGAGGGCCACTTCCTGTGTTGTCAGGGTTACATCAGGAAAACGTGTGGTGAACAAAAATTAAAATAAAAATGCAAATCCTGACTATGACATTCATACAGGATTGGTCATGGCCGAGGCTAAGAACAACCGCCTCTGATGCGGTTGAGCCACAGAGTGCAAGTGGAAATTGGATGGCAGGAGTTTGTAGGTTATGTTAAGGTATTGGATAAGAAAAAACGAGAGCTTGAAGTTGAAAGTTGAGGGTTTATTCCATAATTTGCAGAAGATGCCACCTGAAAGTGATCTGTGACTATTACAAGGTACCAGAGGAGAATGTAACAAGGCAGCCTGGGATTATAGTTTGTCAAATGAGATTACAAATACAAGAAGCGAGTGAAGCCAGAGCCAAAGATTAAATGGTGGAAACTAAAGATGGAGTCTCGGTCCTCTGAAGCTAACTGAGGGCATTACAGCTGAGATTGCGAGAGGAAACTGGCAGGAACATGCCCGATGAAAGAAGACAAGGGAAGCTGGTGTTGGAATGAGGAAGTTCAACAGACTATTCAGAGGAAGAAGACTCTTAAGACCAAGTGGGACCACAAGGGAGGTGAAGGAACTAGGTAGGAGGCTCAGCAAAGGAAACAGCGGCAATGACAGAGGTGAAGACTTGTGATGAAGGAACAGTGTGTTGAGTAGAAGGGAGGAGTACCTCAGAGATCTCACGCATTAGGAAAATGAGCGAAGCTGGAGCACAGATGGAAGATCAGGGAGTGTAGTGAACTAGGAGGAAGTGAGGTCAGCTGTGAAGGGGAGGAAGAGAGGAAATGCAGCTGGTCCAGAGGATATGTATGGCTGGGAGAGAAGCAAAACCTGAAAGGAAGCTTTTCAAAACAGTCTTGAGGCCTGCTACAACATGGCACTGTGTAAGAAGGAGAAAGCTGAAAGAGGTGGCATTGAAAAAAAATAAATGCAGTGATTTATTTTAACAGTGACCAGGATGGATGAAGAAGGACAGCTAAGGCTGAATCCTATTGAGGTCAAGCTGGAGAGGCCGAGTTGAGATGTTTTGGACATGTGCTGAGGAGACATCGTAGATATAATCGACAAAGGATGTTGAACCTCGGAGAAGATTCATGGATGTATTAAAGGAAGACATGGGGATAGTTGTTTTAATAATAGAAAAGTCAGGGCATTGGGTGAGATGGATGTGGATGATCCCCTCCCCTGAGGGGTTTAACCAAAAGACAAAGGAGAAGCTTCTTAGGATTCTGAATAGCTTACAAACTGTAACCAAAAAGACATGTCCAACCTATTTCTGATGTTGACTATGCAAAATGAAAGAATCAAAATGCACCTTTTACAAGATAAACACTTTCCAAAGACAGTGCAGTGCATGGTTTTGTCTGTTTTCAATGCTTGCTTGTGACTGTGTCAATTCCTTGCTGTCTCCATAGTGCATGTCGATCTCCACATGGCCCTGAATAAGAATGACAAGACATATAAACAGTATTTCAAGGTATAAATAGACTTTTCAGTCTTTCAGGTGCCTGAGCTTTTATCTGGTCTTTTATTATTTTACCTTGTGCAGTTTTATGTCAAATTTTCTTCTGAATCAAAAGGGAACAGGCAGTACAATAGTTACGCCGCACTTACAGTAGCGTTTCAAAATCGCACAATGAACAATGGATATACTGACTGTGTAATCTGAATGCAATTTTCAACAGTCCAAACTCAAACTATTCCGTTGAAAAAGAGCATTTAATATATTTGGTGCTACACAACAGTTTTTTGGTGTAAAAAAAAAAAAAAAAAAGTAACAGACTGAGAGCACCTATTTCATTTTATTCTTTTGAGATGAAACAAAAGAAAACAAAAGAAAACAAAAAAAACAAAACAAAACATTCTCGTGTTACTTACAATATGAAAGCTGAAAATGCTCCCTTATGAACATACTTGCTGGGTTTGTCTCTGTAAATAGCACCTAGAAATGACTGTGTTGCATTTGGTTTTATGTAAATAAGTAGAATTGAATTGAATTTAATATTCAAACAACATTTTTACCAAATCAAAAAAAACAGCATACAGTTTCATGTTTTCTTGGATTGGTGGACAAGTTAGGAACATCTTATGGCATAACACCTTTGCTTTTTATTTATTTCCACAGTCCTTCAGCAAATAACAATCAAATGGTTAAAGTGAACCAGACAAAATATGCATTTCCACTTACTTCAATCAGCACATAACAAATGTAAAGCCATTTATTCATACGCATCGAAATAGACACATTTTCCAACCTTTTTACCAGCATCGTGCAATTTGTAAGTGTGAAAACGTTGGAATAAAATATATTTTTCAGTGACATGGTTTAGACGGTGCAGAAGCTGCACGTCAGCAAACGGCTGCCCCGTCATTTACGTACCCTTCCACAGCTCATTTGGCTATGATCTTCTCATCTGCAGATGCTATCAGTGGATGTATCACCTTTCTGAAGGGCTGAAGGATGGCTCTGCCAGCCCGGCTTCTCCCTCGTCTCCCTCACGGCTGGCTGGCTCTGACGGCTCCTCTGCTGCTGATGGCTCTGAAATGAGGACTGATCTGTGGATTGGATGCAAACAAATAAGTACATCTACATCCCGAGTATTATTCCTCGCTGCTAGGGTGCTAAACTCTGTTTTACATCCTCCATCAAGTCACCTCTGCGATTATTAATTTAGGATTGAATAAATAACTGCAATAAAAGCTAATATTACAGCTTCTTTCAGTGTAATTATAGCACGCAAGGGCATATTTTGCCCACATCTCACTAAAACATGCATTAATATTTATGTACTGGTATTTATTTAAACAAGACTCTGTGAAGCTGTACCTTGGCGGAGGAGTGCTTTGACTGGAATTGTAAGACAAAAATGCTCGGAATGACGAGAGGCGAGTGGGGGAACAAAGAAAACTTGGCCGCAGATTTGGCTCAATTTGTATCTGAAAGCGTTATCATAAACAGACATTTTGGAAAAGTTAAATCTAACAACACGGCAAGATTTTATATCAGTTTTAATACTAGATGTCATGGGACACCCACACTCAAGGTCAAGATTTAGTTAAATTGTTCATCGGGGGGGACTGAGCTCTAACAGTTAATGATCACCTTAAATAGAAATAATCACCTCAGTCATCTTCAGTTCATTAGATTTACCAGTGGATTTGAAAGTGTGGGGCACCAGAGATCATTAGGAGGTGCCCGTCAGCAGGAAAACATAGTTGTCAGTGGCATAACTTCTCCAGTGGGATTCTTTCTTTGGACTATTTGTGCCAAAATCAAAACTGGAGGAAAAGACTTTGACTCGTTTTGTATTGAATTATGGTTGAATTGATTGTAAGTGAAATAGAAATGAACTAAAAAAAAAAAAAAATTATATTTCTTTATTTCCTATGCATCCCAGTAGGAATTAGCTATAATATGGTTTGCTGTGAAAGTTATTAATTAGGAAATTCAAGTGAAATTGTCTGATTTATGTGAGGGACATGCAGCGTGAGAGTTTCTGGGGTACAATGCGGTTCCAGCTTTATGAAAAGAGGTCTTATTCTCCCACAAAAAAAAAAAACACAAAAAAAACACAAAAAAAACCCTGAGCTATGGCACTTGAAATCATGACTTACCAGAAATAAACAATAGAATTAACCAATACTCAAGGTATCTATGAAACTGTTGGATTCGTCTTCGCCAAACCTAGTCACTAGTTCACAGAATTAGAAAGAAATGAAGTGATAGTCGGAGCGATATTGAAGTATTATTTATTCTCTGGGTATCACGAGAGCCATTGCGGCATTTCTTGGAAATCCATCAACAAGTTGATGAGATATTTCTGTCTGGATCAACCTGCTGACGATGCCATCTGTAAAGGCATGCAACTACACAGCTGTATTCAATTTTCCACAGATGGATATCTTGGCATTTCAGCTCTGCAAAGATGCAATTCTCTGCAGAAATGTTTTGCACACTTCTTTTTGTTTCCATTTTTCTTTCTTTTTTATTTAATTTTTTTTACACAAATGTCATTCAGTTTTGGGTATGTGGCATGTACTTTCATGTGAGTGTTGATGGATATTTTCTCATTGAGGGGGGAGATTTATTGCTTTCAAGTCCTCGTTCTTTGACCTCAGTGAAGTGATTGCCTCTGATAATACCATTAACTTCTGCCCTGCAATTCCCTGGGGCACAATCAAGAGACCGAGAATAGAAAATAATTTTATTTCTATAAGAGGTGTGAATGTTTCGAGCTTTTGATTCATGAAAGACCCACATATTTTATCTGAGTCTAACTAACTAACTGAATTATACATTGATTGGTCCCTACCTACTAAGGCATGTATGTGCCCGACAGAAACAGAATAAAAAAAAAAAAAAAAGGTAAAGGAACAAGTGTTAGCAAATGAAACAAAATACTAAGGGTCTTTATTATTTTTATTTATTGCTACAAACAACAGTAGATTGTGGAATGTCAACCTCCCCCTTTTAAAAAAAAAAAAAATCAAAATTTAAATATATAAACCAAGTGAATGGAAAACTTTTGATGCAGAGAGCCTCCCATTGACTGGATTGCAATAACTCTGATCATCAATGTTCATCTTTATTGTTATTGTTCAGTCGAAAACCATAACAGTCAAATCAATCACGGTTGTCTTCCAGAATGTAACAAAAAAAATGCAAATAAAGCACATAGACTGGAGATAAGTCATCTTTCACTGACTTATTATTTCTATCCTGAAGATATATGTGGTTTTCATTGTTATATCTGGCATGCTGTCATCATATTACAGCTGTATAGATGGTGTTTTATTTTTTTTATAATTTTAATTACTGGTGAGATGGTTTTGAACAAGCTCCATGAATGGTTTGTCTTTGCACTGTATCAAACAGCCCGTAGATCAAAACCAGTGCTTTAGCGATGGCAATCCAGTCAGCGGGTTGACTTTGGCTTTCATTGCCATTTTTCATTCAAACATACTTGATGCTGTTAATTTGTCCAGTGGCGTTCGCTCCTGCTTCAGTAGTTGTAGAGGACATAACACCAGACCTGAATAGTTGACGGCAGCAACACTTTGAGTTTGTTGCCATCAAATTCCTAAAGTTGTCAGAAATGTGGTGTGAAAGATTTTTAAAAATGTATTTTATTTATTTATATATAGATATTTTCACTTCACATCCTCAACATTTTTTCGACATGTCCTGTCTGGGACTTTTAAGAAGAAAAAAAAAATCTCAAAATGAGCATGTTTCATTGTTTTAAATGCTATGAAGCAAGATTTAATATATGCCATGCTTGTGTTTGATCATTCATCTTATTTATGTAATTTGTTGTACTTTTATGCAAATCACTTTGCGGTGCATCTGGTTCCTTTAGTTTTTCACTCACGCATTTTGTTGCGACCATTAAGACATGACCGGGCTATAATGCACTTATACATATTTCATTCATCTCATTTCATTTCTTTGTTTATTTGGACAAGACAGTGCATATTAATGAACAACCAATCTCTTCATGAGGCTACCGTAAATATGCCAGGTTTAGCACAAGGCTGATTTCCATCTGTTCCATCCATCTCATAACTTTCTTGAAAGTAAATTAGTTGCGGAAAAAAAAAAAAGTTTACAACCATGAATACATTTCAATACTGTGTAAAACACGTCAGAACTGCTTAGACATGCTCTCATCTTAAACCTGTATGTGTGTTTCAGCCCTTTTATCTGTGTTTCTGTCTGCAGGTCCAAGGTGCACAGTCTTTATCCCCATCTATGCAACAATAAATCTGCTCTGCCACAGGAACTTTAAAGTCCCCAGGTGAGAGCAGCGCAAAGAGGCCCTCATATCAGAGTACAGCCAAGCATACAGTGGACAGTGGCATCTCTGGGATTAAAAACTGCTGCATCCACTGTTCCCCTGGTCCATTGACGGATGGATAAAGCCTTGGACTTCACCTTATTGAAAGAAGGAGAGAGCGCCCGGGGAGCCATGAAATCCATAGACCCTTCTTTAAATGGGTTTGTAAGAGGCTTCCGCCTAGCAAACCACAGCTGAAAGAGCCCATTAAATAAAGCCCAGCTCCTCAGCAAGGAGCTGGGGCAGATTCATCAGAGAGAAGAAGGCAAAGATAATGATTGCTCATGGCCAGATGTGAGATGCTGGCTCCACTCGCATGTCATGTGGGACCATGACAGTAACAACAACAAACAGACAAACAGTGTTTTCTCACTTTCCTCTGTCATCTCTCTTTTGGGGATTGTTTCTGTAGAAGACGCAAGATGCAGTCACGTATAAGAGCACATCATATACACAGAACTTTAAGGCAAGGAAGTGGAATTAATTCTCCTTTAGGGTGGAGGATGTCCTCAGTTTAACTATCTTGACCACCTTAGCATTTTTGAAAACAGATTGCAGGTGAACGATCTGGACGAGTCTTCAGAGGAGAACTCGCAACACATGCTCTTCCTTTTCTACATGTCCACCCCGGGACGAAGGATCCCTGGTGATACTGATATTTGGCGAGACCCTGTTGGTGAGAGGAGGAGGAGGAATGCAGCCTGGGTAGATTTGAATATCAATGTGGTCAGATAGGATGGGAAGGTGCTAGAAGGAGGGAGGACGGAAGGTAGTGGAGGGCCCCTGGCAGGACACTGGGAGAGCGAGAGATGCAGAGAGAGAGAAAGAGAGAGATTTGTCATTTGCTCTCTGCTCCACCTGCTCCCCTGTCATGCATCCTGCCGGGGGGGAAATACACCCTGATGTCTGAGGGAGACAGAAGGAAAAGGGATGAGTGAGGTGGGAGGGGGGTAGGCTTAGAAAAGGGGAAGCAAATAGAGGAGGGGAAAGATGGACAGGATTGTGAAGTAGACAAAGGAAATGCAAGATAGAAAAAGAAAACAACATAGTTGAGGGAAAAAAAAGAAGAAAATATATGCATACCTTTGCGTATTTGAGGTGCCAAGTCCTGAAATGCAGGCGCTAACTACAGGGGCTGGCAGGTATGCAAATGGGAGGGTGTACCAACGCGCCACCAGATTACTTTTCCTGCATTTGCTATTCATATATTTGCAAGGTGACTCACTTCAGACAAAGCAGGTGATCAAGAGCTCTTTCCTTTTGCCTCTCACTCTTCTCCTTCCCTCTTCTTCCACATCTGAATAGGAAGGAGAGAAGGAGAGCAGGCAAGGCATGATGGATCCATAGCCTCAGCAGAAGCCATAAGCCTTGCAAATGCTGCAGCCCACAATTGCATGCCCTCAGATTTGATATGTATTCCGTCAGCAAACCCATTTAATCCATTTTGCTGTCAGTCCCCCTTAAAAGCATCTCAGTTAATATAAGGAGAGTTGAGAGTGCAGGAGAGAGACAAACAAGATGGCAACAGGAATATCTAACGCTCACAGCCCAATCACTTACAAACATTTGATATATTCATCTTTATGTTTTTCACTTGGCTTTCGCCGACCAATTCTCTTCAAATTCGCCATCTTTGTCTTGCAGAGATTCGTACTGTTGTGTGAAGAGCTGACTTTCCAGGGAATACCTCCATAGACTAATAGCACAGAGACTCAAACACTTTTGGCAGCTGAAGAGAAGGTTTCTACTTGATGTGCTTTCAGAACATACTCGATATGAATCACTTAATCAACATGTGCTGTGAATAAATTAAGCACGAAAAATGATGACATTTATGTGTTGTAGATTGATGTTGTTGTTGTTGTTGTTGTTGTTATAGGAATATTTCTTCTTTACATACAATATATGTCTTATAACATACCAGAGCTTGATTGTTTCCTTCTTAAATACTGTAGTGCCAAATGTGTAATACGTATGCATTTGTGGGCTAAGCAGAGTTAAGTAAAGCCAATAAAGAACAACTTTGTTTGGTATCATTGCTGATTTTTGTACTTCTGGAGTCCACATGTACTGCCAATCAGGTGCCTGACTGACTTTGTCAGTGGCTGTGAGCCTGGATAATGCTATAGTAATCTGTTGGAGTGGGATGGATGGATGGATGGATGGATGGATGGATGGATGGATGGATGGATTGATTGATGGGCCCTTGCAGCATCTGTAAAATGAAGGCCAAGTTCAATAAGAAATGTGATGTTGGAGACAAACCACATGGCGAATGTCCCAAGACAACTTTTTTCCACATCCTGTCTGCACTCTGTAGGCAGGCCTGGAGAGAGATTCTGAGTCACAGCTCGCAGGAAGATATTGAACATGGCTTCATGCTCAGTCCAGAACAGAGTTAATGGAGTCAGTCCCCAGTCTCTTAGGGCTGCTGGGAGGCCTGCCATGACTGCTATTCATCATCAAACCACTGCAGTGGTCGTGTCAGCACTGGAACTTAAACATGTGGTAGAATTTTATGTTCAACGATGAGTCCAGATCTAGTGTGGACAGGACACTGAAAACACTATGTTGAAGAGTTGACCAACAGAGGGTTATCTCATCAATGGTGGAGGTAGTGTGATCAGCATCTCCGTCACTGGAGAAACGAGGCTTTCATTCATTGGGAACAAGCTGAATGCAGATCGATAATGTGGTGAAACACTGCTGGGTTTTGTGTGTGTGTGTGTGTGTGTGTGTGTGTGTGTGTGTGTGTGTGTGTGTGTGTGTGTGTGTGTGTGTGTGTGTTTGTGTCCAACACAATCATGTGACAAATGCTGGTTGGTTGAGTGTGTCACCAGGCTGGTGACCACCATGATGAGGAGGCGCTGGGCTGTTGTGGATCTTCCAAACGCTACAAAGTTTGAGAAATGAATAAATTGATAGATTTCCTATATGAATTGTTTCTTCATACTTTAATCACACAATCCACCAAACAACACCAATCAAGAAGCATCAGCAAAGTAAAGCTGTTTGGCTTTGCCAGAGAGCACTGGGGCGCAATCTACAGACTCAGATGCTCATCCCTCTTGTTCCTTGCAAATATGGCACCATTTGAAATAGGATTTCCAATGTTGTACAATATTTTGTCAAGAAGCACTAATTGTTATAGAAATTATTCACGAAAAACTATTTCCTTTACTTTTTGTGCATAATTTGTGTGATCATTATAGAAAAAGGTAATATACTGAATATACTGGATATTTGGAATAGGAAATGATTCAACATTGTCTTGTCTCTTTCTATATTGGTGTTTTAATAGATGAAACACAATTCTCATGCCATCACCAACCTTTCTGCATCTGGTTCCTTATTCAGTACCTGATTATTTCTTTAAATTCCTCCTGGAACCATCATACATAATTCCAATGTTGTTTGTTTTTCACCTTATTAAATTTTATGTTAACTGGTTGTGCATCCAGCGCTTATCTCATTCATAAAAAAGAACTGGATCCAATATGTTTTTGTAGATTTGGCAAAACACTGCTCGTGTCTATATAAAGAAGCAGCTGCAATATATTTTGCGGTGTCCTGATCTTTGAAGAGGCCCAGCTTATATATAAAACTTTGATGGATTATATAGCACAAATTCTGTATGGATAATTTCAAGTTCTAGTGTTTTTCTACAACTGTAAATAAAAACAGATCAAAATGATAAATACCGCCAGTCAGACTCCTTTAAGTGTAAGACTGCACTTAGTGGGGATTTAGACCAAAACAATCCTCTATTAAAACAGAGCAAGTGCATTGGTGATTAAGGAATATAATTTTGGGTTGCGGATTGGTGCAATTAAAGGCTTATCAGATGGTGAACAACCACTTTAGAAAATCTGAATCCTAAAAATGCAATTTTAAACATAAATGTACTAAATTACTGCACTGTTTGTTGAGGCCTTGGCATTATTTGAAGCTCGTATAACTTATCCACAGTGTAATGTGACGGTATTACAGAACCAAGGTCAACTGGACTGTTTGCGATTTTAAATATAATATCGACTGCAACACTCTAAACAAAAGCCTATAATAGTCAAGCATTTTACAACCCAACCAAGTAACCACAGGAACAGGTACAGTTAAATACCAAAAGTAGTTAGTAGTAGTTAGTAATATTCATGCTTTTTACCTGATCAACTGAAAGAGTGTGTCCATCCAGCAGTAATTACTGTGCTCTTGTATATGTTGAATTACGAGGAGATATTTGTACTAAATAAATGTCATTATGATGCCATTTGCAATTTAATAGTATTTAAAAACAAAAATAATTCGGACACATTATATTTTAAAATAGAACATGTCTTTCCATAATTATGGATGTTGACATTTTTCAGAAATGAAAACATATCTGCTGGTGTGCTATGGAAATCACATGATTGCCAAATTAATTTTGATTCAGCCTCTTGGCGCAACATGCAACAACACATGTTTTGGGCTTCCTTGAAGACACCCTGAGTGTAACTAAATATTTTTGTTCTACCAATTTAAGTACACAGGTGAACATAAAGATTGTATAGGTCCAAATCTGTGGTATTGGTATGAATACACTACAGACACTGATATCCACAGGATATTCACTACTGAGCTGACTGACAGATTGACTTACTGTCTTCTCAAAAAGCCTCTGAGGGGTTTTGTTTTGGTGGGATTCCAGATGAGTTATTCCCTTCAATTCTATTTTATTACAGCCAGCTGTCAGTAAACAAATATGAAGGCACTGGGAGAATAACATTGTACGTTCCCATTTTGAAATGCCTTTGTATTGTAGCACCCTCATCTGAGGGGATACGGCACGGAAGGAGGATAGCTGTGATGCGCCCACAGTGCTACAAGATGCGACAGTCTCTCCAAGGTCACATCCCTCCACCAAGGATGTCATGCAATCACGAGAAATAAATGAAAAGCATGCGGCATCCTGAGTGGGGGGAACCACACCAAACACCGGGCTGAAGTCTTCTATGGGGATCTTGAAATTTCTCTCTATTAGTGTAGGAGAATCAGAATAGCATTCATGTACATTTAGATTTTGTACCACTGGGTTTCTATTCCCAGAAAGATAACTGTCAATCATGTTCGCAAATGTCCATGTCAGTTTGAGATGAGAGCCCAAGTATTTGTGATATCCATATTGGGGTGAATTTTTCCCTCAGGTCGAATCTTTGAAATCTAATCCAAGACTCCAGGCCACATAGTGACCTACATTTTTATTTTTTTTTCCTGTGTGTGGCCATTCCTCTCACATTGCTTTGTTGTTTTACTTCACTCATCATCACAAATATTCAACCTCTCAATCAACATTTCCTTCTTTTTCAAAGTTTAAATGTGTTGTATATTTCTTTCTCTCAGCAGTATGTACAGTACAGCCAGTCTGGTGAGACATCATCACTGCAACAGACATCGCGGTGATGTTATGGAACCTCTGAATACTTTTCAGCATATACTGTATTTATTTCTATTCATTAAATATTTCAGCAGATGCTGCCTTTCCAGACTTGTAAGATACCCACACTATAGGCACAAATGTAAACCCATACCATCAGAGATAGAGGCTTGTGAACTCTGCACAGATAACAAGCTGAACAGGCTCTCTCCTCGTCAGTCTACACACCATAGAAACTGTTTAATGTTCATTTGATCACCAGAAAATTTGCCTCAATGAGCGTTGACATTATGCTAGTTATGTATGCAAAGGGCCGCTGGTAAACAGGTGATGTTCAGGGTTGATGTTCAATCCTTTGGTGGATTCACCTTCTTTTGTGGTTGGTTAATTTTTAAAGTCTCTGAGAGAAGATAGTGTTCCCTCACCACCAGCTGCATGTTGCTTATATTTCTGGAAAAAAAAAAAAAAAACGACGGCTGCTTCAGGATACATGGAATAATCCACTGTGGAACATTTCTCCTTCATTGTTACAATATGTTGTAGTTTATCACTAACTGTTTTTAATTCTTCGATATTTTAAATCTTGTTATTGCTGGGGTTTTTTTTGTTTTTTTTTAAATCTCTAATAATGTTGTTGACCTTTTGTTTAATGACCCAAGGGGTTTGTGGCAAAAATAAATATATTTTTTGTGGTAGTTTTAAATATGATCTCAACCTTTTTGGTATTGGAATTGAATGAAACCGATATGACTGGTACACATTGGTATTATTGGATTGTCAATAATTTTTAATTTTTTAGTCTAATTGTTTTTGGACATACAACTTGCGATTATGAATCATTCCAAATGCTTGTTTCATGAACGACAAGAAAATACAAGTGATAGTTAATGATAATCAAGCAATTCTTGATATTGGTAAGGAAAACTGTGTGGCGAGAATGCAAACAATGTCGTTCGTTTTCCTCTTCCTTCATCCCTTGAACCCAGTTCTCATCAGGTCAGACATGAATAAAAAAAGACCTGACTAAAAAGCAGGTATGAAATATTAAAGCGGGTCTGTAACTCCAGGAAGCACAGAAGAAGTTGTCGGCATTTAATTTCACTTCTTTGTTGAGATTTCTTCCTGAGACAGTTGGTGGTGTCAGCACATTCCTGTCGCTGGCACAAAATTCATGGGACAAGTGTCCATGTCAGCACTTTCTCCCCCCTCAGCCGGTGTGTAAAAGGACATCACACTTGTCAGGCGCAGTAAGCCGAAATTATAAGGACAAATAAAATGGTGTGTCTGTGAGCAGGGCTCTTCAACGACGACGTCCATCTGACTGGTAACGTGATAACCTATATGGGTTTCTCACAAAGGCTCACAACCCGCATGTACGTATACGTATACGAGTGGATGTGAAGGAAAGTTTGTGAGGGAAAGTGTGGCGATCTCCGTATCAATATGGCATTGCTTTGACATGCAATTGTATGATGCTTTGCAAATGCCAATCTTTTTTTTTTTTACCTAAAATTTTTACTTCTCTTTGTTTCATTTCAATGAAAAATAAAGTATTGTGGTGGTATTTTTAAAAAAAAATTTAAAACATTTTTTTAACCACGTCTGTGAAAACAAATTGTGGGTGTTGCTTAGTTGTCCCATCAACACCGCCGTGCTAATGTACCTGACAGGAGAAGCTTCGAAATGTGGCCCACATCTTAATTTCTATTATCTGTTAATGTGATTTCTCCCCTGCCCACACAAGCTGGTAACGTTGCATTTCAAAGGAGAGGTGGAAGACGAGAGAGCAAAGCTACCGAGCTTTAAAGAAGAAAAGCTATATACAGAAAGTTGATTGTTCACCGTCAGAGACAATTATTGACAAGCAGAATCCGAGTCGCCTTACTGTACACATTTGGAGTTGAGAGCATGTAATTTGTAGTTTGTCTGGTTTTTCTGTGTTTTATGAGGCTTTTCGGTTGCTTTTGTCAGTCAGTGTGTGTGAATGAGTCAAATGTTGCTAAAAGTGTGTGTGAAACCTGTTGTGCTTATTCACCTTCCAGTTAGGGTCCCTATTCTCATCACCACGTGAACATTAAGGCTCAACAACTGCGATTTCTTACACGTCTTTTCTGTTCAGGATTGTCACACTAGGCTGTAACCTTATTACTACCCTAATACATTATTGTGAACCTAAAACATGCAGGGTGCCATAAAAGAGGTTAAACGTTTATGTGACTTTTACGATACATTAAAAACAGAACCAGTCAAATATCAGCGTCATCTTGTTCCCGCCCTCCTGCTGTTCGAAGCCAGCCCGCCCCCATAGGGACTGTGAGGAGTTGGACTCTGAAGTTCAGTGAGGCCCAGCACAAAGGCTTTGAAACTCTGACTGGGATGTGCTCTACAATTCACTTTAGGATGATGAAAATATCATTATAGACTGCAACATTGACTACCTCCTATTCTGTCTCCACAACACCACCAAGACATGTTGAGCCTTTTCATAATTATAGGCCTCAGATTGCTAGTTGCCTGATGTCTCTGTGAAATAAGAGGAAGGCTGCCGTCAGGTCCAGTGACAAGGACAAACTGGAGAGAGTCCAACGTGACCTGAAGGGCTGATTGAGTGCATGGATGCTTAAAGGCGGGTATCAGAAGATGAATTATACACGGAACCAGTCACAGACACTAATACAATCCTTTAGCTCAATTCACCGATATCTGTATCCTGAAGACACTGGCTGGTTTGCTGATGAGCCTCATATGGGTACAGCTGAAGCTGTCGCTGCAGCACAGTCACACACAGCTGGATGGTAAAAGGACTTTACCATCATATATCGACTAATACGACTAAACTACTTTCTTTCTTTCTTTCTTTCTTTGTGTTTGTTCACTCTCTCCATCTTTAGGTGTCCAGCAATACATTGAATTATGCCTCTGCAGAAATTCCCTGATGCCTCTGAGGTCATGGGGTGTTTTACAGATGTGCAGAAGTCTGACCAAAGGGAACATTGTGAACCGGTCTTCTAAATGTAAAGAAAACCCAGGAGATGGCTGATGGGTGAACACACCACTGTCTGTCTGTACACATCAATGTACCGGTTGTGTATATTAGTCACTCTCACTTTGCTCTAATTGCTCATTTTTAATAAAAAAAAAAAAATTCCCTGCTTTTACTACTGTTATTTTATGTGTTTTGCTTGACACATTTGCACTCTTGCTTGATATTTCACTGTTATTCCCAATCAGTTTTTAATTATGATGGTGTGTCATAACGGTTCCTCTCATGGGCTCAATAAAGAAAATGTATCTGTTAATGTGACGATATTGTCAGTCAGAGGCAGACATTAATGCCGCCCGCCCCCCGAGAACCATAATGTAGGAAGTCCAATCGGTTTGCTTGTTTCATTTGAACAAAATCCGAGCACGAGTCCATCAATGAACCGTTGATCTGTTCTGATCTGATCTGCTTCTTGCCTGATGCCAGTAGGGAGCGGCTCAACTTTCCTGCAATCCTCGTCTGGATAAAGAAGGGATAGAGGATGGAGGAAAGAAAGTAAACAAGCTAGAACATATTAACAACCTTTAAGCTTCATCCAACCTTTATATATGGATATACCATCCTTCATGAACCCGTTGCATGCTGCCATCACACATCGACTCAGTGCTAGTTTGTAAACAAGTGTAAGGTGAGTCAGGAATTAGCAGCTGGTAGGTGTGGATTAAGGTTTCTGCTCATTAGACCTAGGTAGCAGAGCTGTAATCCACATCCTCCCTCTGAGCAAATATACACATACATCGGCCTGTATTCCCTTTTAGACTCAGAAACAAACACCCGGGTTTGTCAGTTAAAAAGTTTACATTCATTAATTTTGCATGACCAAATGGCAGGAGCCTCTCTTTCAGGTTGTACACATGCAGCTGCTGATGTAACTGGGTGAAAAAGACAGGAGGGTTTGCAGCAGGTATGTTTTAAGGTTGAGATTTTTATCTGAGAAAAAAAAAAAAAGTGTGAGAATGGCTGCAGTGCCGGAATCTGGGTTATGGCTGCCGCCTTTGTCCCTGCCTTGTGAGTTGGTGAGATGGAGCAGAAGCAGAGGTTTTCAAAAGTCTGATCCTCTTGCTGTTCTATCGAAATCCTCGCAGGGCGTCATTATGAAGTTATTGATTTGATGACTAGTCGTGCTGAATGTCACCGCGAAGATGGGGCTATATTTTTTGTGGTATTAAAAGGTAAGAGAGTCAGACATGTGTCGTAAAGTGGAAGAAATAATACTGAATACATACACAGTAAATAAAGTAATCTATAGAGATTCCTGCTAAGAGAAGACAAAATTGTTTTGCAGTCCATAAGAAGGCCATATGTCCCAGACATTTTTTTTTTTTTTACATTTCCATCAAGAGCTGACAAATCCAATCTAATGTAACAAGTCCAAGACTGGCTTATTAAGAGGCTGACCTCAGCAATGAATATAAAGTATGTCTTGTTTTTATCTTAAACCTTTCTCTGCTAACATGAGTGAATTAAAATCTCCCTCTGCACACATTGATAACACACGACACATTCAATGAAGCAGTCAAAGAAAAGCGGAGACGATTGTTGATAGCAAAGGCTCTAATTCACCTCACATATCATTTTTTTTTAGGTATTTTGCAGGTTGGCTGCCTAAAAATGTTTGAGAAGCAGTTGGTTCCGTCTCCTCCCGGACTGACTCAGTGTGGCCATCCCAGCTCACGGGAGGGGGGGGCTGGGGGCCTGCCATCTGTTGCAGGACCCCGAGTTGTTCTGGTTGCTGGAGATAGTTCTGACTGCAGCTGTATGGTTGTCGTCAGGCTGCAGAATGATTTTGGCAAAAAAAAAAAATTGGATACCTCGCTGATGGCAGCCTAAAAAAATATGTTGAGTCCTTCAAACTTTCATGAGTGTAAAATCTTATGCACTGAAGACGAATTGATTGACCTTTCTGCAGTATAAATATTTTACTGCACGGACTTGTAACACATTCTGTCCCGTTTAAATTCAAAAGAATAGAATTTGCAGGTTCCTCATCAATCCACAACAAAATAAGCCAAATCTCCCAAAAGATGAAAACTAAATTCTGTCATTTGGAAAAGCAGCAGATTTTTAAGTCAATACTTTGTAGAACCCTCTTTGGCAGTAATGACAGCTCCAGGTCTTGTTGGATAAGTCTCTACAGGGTTGGCACACCTGGTTTTAGGTAGTTTATCCCATTCTTCTTGACAGGTCCTGTCGGGCTTTGTCAGGTTGGACGGGGCGCATCTGTGAACTGCCATCTTCAGGTCCCTCCACAGATGTTTCATGGCATTTAAGTCTGAGCTGAGACTGGACCGCTCTTAGACAGTCCAAGACTTGTCCTGATGGTGTCCTAGAATTGTCTTGGCTGCGTGCTTCAGTTCATGTGACGCCATGTGACCAGAGCAGGCTGCTATCTCCCTGGCTCACATGCCGGAGTGATGTGTGTTAGCAGGTAATGAGCAGAGCCTGGAATGCACCTGGAACCTGAGTGCTTCGGCCTCTGAGCAAATACTTCAGTATTTGACTTGTCAGGTAAGATAGGCGTTTCCCAAAATATGACACTGCTGTTTGGCAGGCTCTGAGACGACTACCATGTGCTCTTTTACTCAGATGTTTCCATGTTCGCAAAAGGCATTACGTATGGGGTTCTTCTGGGAGAAGCAGGTCTTCCTGTCTCTGCATATCTGCTTAGAACAGAGACCATCGAGTGAAATGTGTCTCTCCCAACCAAGGCTGTCTTCACCCACTCTCTAGTTTGAATGTCACCTGTCATATTTAACTTTGACATCACAATGTTGCTCTCCACAGAATTAGAGGTAGAAACTGCTCCAACTTGCTTCAATAGGAATAAAAAACTTTGTCCTGTACATCATTGAGGAAGTAAACCACCAGTGTGGTTGGGGAATACTGTATATATGTGTATATATATATGACCAAGAATGAAGTCTTTTGTCTCACTGTAAATATACAGAAACAAAATTATGTATAGAAATAGATGGGGTATGCTGAGACGGTCCTGTGTTCTACATCTATGGGATTCTGCAGACTATATTTCTAACGTCAGTGTTGCTTTGAGCTTGTTGCAATTTTCTGTCACATTTCTATGTAAGTATCCATACAGCATAGTTTATTTATTAGAACAACCAGCACAACATAGTTTTGATGTACAACTTTTTTACGTGTGGGATGACAGAGGTGGACTCATGGTGCCCGACACTGGAAAAACTCATTTTATTGTCAAAACGAGAAATCAAAAATCCCAAAACAAAGTCTTCCAGTTCAAGGTGAGCGAAGTCCACCAACACACGCTGAGCAGTTGACGCACAGGAAGGCAGAGACACAGGAAACGCAGGAATGCAGTAACGCAGTAACGCAGACGGACCGACAAACCAGAGTGGACAAGAACAACCCCTTATATAACCAAGGCACCAGGTGATGACAATCACACTCTCAGGCACAGGTGAAACACATCAGGGCGGGGAACAGCTATCAAACACAGGGAAAGAAACCTAAAACAAGGAGCAGAGTCAGACTCTCACAAAAAACACAAAACAGAACATGAACCTTGACGACAACTTTAGAAATGGTGACATATGCTTATTTTTTATCTGGCAGAGGACAAGATTGAATGTTTTCACACGCCTGCGAATTCACAAGTAAATTTATTTCACTCCTTGGATCATTCGAATGGTTTTTATAGTTTTGATTAACCAAAACTGTGTCACATATGTCAACAGATCCATGGCTCCGTTTTGATCCTGATATGTACCAATGATGAAGTGCCCGGCTCCTTTAACTCTGATGAATCGACTCAATTTCTATTACCATGATGTTCAAAGCATATCACAGCAGTAGATGATCAACTCAAAAACGTCTTACAGCATGATCTGACTTGTAAGTCATTGAGAAATGTATTAGAATACTGTAGTTACTCTATTGGAAATGACTAAAAAACACAAACAGCTAAAAAAAAAAAAAAAAAAAAAAAAGCAGACTCTCTTTTCAGAAGAAATATCTGATTAAATTTGTGTTGGTGGCACACACCTTCACATTTTGACATGTGCTTGTTTGGTGTTACGTAAGCTTCAAATGAAGTGAAAACAGCTTTGAACACATTGTGAAATCTTTATCACGTATTAATTGTCATCTCATGTCCAACCTTCCTTTATCTCGCTTGCTCTCTGGTTATTTGTGCTCAGAAAGGATTTTTCCTGTCTCGAGTTTGCCTCATGTGTAGAATGTTTTTCACTGTACACTATGACATTATCCAACAACTTCGGTTAAAAGATACATCTTCCTTTTCTGTGAGTTTCTCTCTTCAGGGGTCGCGACAGCAGATCATCTGCCTCCATCTCACTCTTCATTCACGAATCTTCCTCTTCTCCTTTGACCTCAAAGCTCCATCTCCAGCATCCTTTGTTCAAACCATCTCAACCTGGCGCTTGGTGCACTTTGTGTTTACGCATCACTTTTTATTGGTACATACAGTTCAAAAGACCCGTGTAAGAATTTGTTTTTGTTAAATATATAATGACTATTGCACAAAAGAGAAAGACGTTCACCAGCCATGTAAGCAACCTAATGAGTTGAGCCGTTTTCAACTAGCTAGAGTTTATTTGTGATGGCGACAGCAGCATTTCTGTGGCATTCAAGTACAGTATAATATACTGTATAACCTTAATCTTTAGCTGGGAAGCAGACAGTATACCCTTATTTTGTTTCCCTGTTCTCGGAACTTTTCTTGCTCCACTTTGCAATAGAAGGCACATGATTCTAAGACAATTTTCTTTCCGCAGGGCAGAGAAAAAGATGTTTACTTTAGATGATTACTGTCATGACCTTTAAAATCATTTTTGATTTTTGTTTGTTTTTGTGCATATTTTCATTCACACACATTTGAAGGTATTGCATTTTATGAAGACAGTGTCTTTGTTAAAAAAAAAAAAAGAAGAAGAAAAAAAGCACCACCTTATCTCAGAAACACTGGAGGCAGCTTGTCAAGCTTGTGATGTTTTATATTCAGGGGTAATATCTGGATTCAGACGAACAGAGGAACCCAGGTGTATCTGGCCACTGTCTGTGCAGGATTCAATCAAAGCCGAGTCAGATTTTCTCCATCTTCCTTTCCCAATTCACTCTCGCTATTTCTCTTAATTTCACTTCAATTCACCGAGCTCGATTGCATGAATGACAGATGAGCTGCATTGCAGCGTCTGACAATAAACATCTTTGGACCATTTGTAGTACTATGAAGCGGGCCTTCGTAAGCCAGACCTGGTTGTTATATCTTTATTTCCATTTTTGCCCTCGACCATCGCCAACTGTCGGAAATTGTTTCAGACACAAATTATCAGAATTTTGGTCATGAATTTACACCAAGTTAACCCGGAGTTTATTTTTTTCAGCGTCTTATCGTTTGTACTTGCTTCAGTCATTCAGATTTCTGCGTTGTTATTTATGTAATTTTGGAACAATATTATTAATACTAACATTATAATGGATGAGATATTTGCGCAACAAAAAAATATGAATTCATTAGCATTGTAGAGTGTTCAATTATATCCAGATTATAGTTGTTGTTTTCGCAAATTATTTCATGCAGCAGATTGGTTAATATTTCATTTAAATTATTATTTTTTTTTTAAAAAGATGTAATATATTCAATGTGCAAATCATCCCATCTTTTCTCACTCATATCTGAAAACTTTGTCTATGACTCAATACTTAGAGAGAAAAAAACATTTTCATAATTTTGATGACACACCAAACATTCTTGGCCTGAGAGAAAAGAAGCTCCTCTGTGCTTTGTGGTGCACATTTGCTTCTGTGTGTGCTTGTGATTGCACTTTGTTGGGGGGGGGGGGGGGGGGGGGGGGGGGGATTTTCTCTCGCCATTTAGGCCACCAGTGATTAGATGAGTCTATGTCTGAGAGTTTAATCCTTGTTGGAAGGAGAACCAAGTTGCATGTGGCCTTCTCTCTCTCTCTTCTCTATCTATCTCTATCTCTATCTCACTCACACACACACACACACACACACACACACACACACACACACACACACACACACACACACACACACACACACACACACACACACACACACACACACACACACACACTTTGAGATCCAGATGTTTTTTTTTTTTAAGTGCTGCATCTGCAGGGAGGCATGTGGCCCTTATGGCACAGACCCAAGCTGCTTATTGATAGGCAGATTTAGCCTCCATTCATTTCACTCAGACATTCCTTTGTCGGGCCCCTCACCCTCTCTTTCTCTCCCTCATAGCGCACACATCATGTGTAAGATGATGCCAGCAGGGGCCGGAGGTTTTGTGCAAATGGGCAGAAAGAAAATGATCATGTCTATCAAAACATAATTTAACATGAAGTATTTAGATTGCATTTCTTTTTCTGCTCTCCTGCCATTTTTAAAGCAGAGGCTGATGGGCTGAACTGACAGTGAACCGTGAAACATGCATGCATTTTTGGATTGTTAATCCGCCCTGGACAGACGGACAGAGGTGTTTTAGCATAATAATGCAGCTCCTCTACTGTACATTAATATTCATATTTACAGACGCTGTGGCGGCTTTGACAAGACGCCCCTCTTGCACCTTTCAGACATCTGTGTCAGAGAAGACAACCAGAGTTTTCCTTTTATTAATAATGTGAATATTCTCATGCTTAACTTATTTCACCTGCAACACAGATGAGCCATGTTTCTGAACGACCCATTTGGAAATGATGACCGGTTTTGCTTGCAGATAAATATGAGTAAAACATATTTCACCAAGGATATCTTCACAATTCCACTCTCATACAAATAACATTGGCTCCAGGAGTGGATGATTGAATGAATTACCTAATGGCACCCCTAAGCACATTCAAGCCACTTAACGGCAGTTGCAAAATCCAATTACTGTGAAAATTTACTCATAAATAGAACAGATATTGATGAAAATAATAAAATAATTAAAGCATTTCCATAGTTATGGTGTGATTTCTGCAAAAAAAACCAACCAAAAAACAAAAAACAAAACCCAGAGTGGTGGTGTTTAATTGACATAAATGGACAAATTTACATTACTGAGCACATAATGGCCTTTTAGCACTTTTTAGATAAATTGAGTGGTGTTACAGTAACGAAGCTCAGCAGAGCACTAAATATAAACACCTACAAATAACAAGTTAACTTGTACATTATGTTGTTTATAGCTTAAATGGCCTATTCATCATACAGTGACACAGTTACATTCTGATGGAGTACATTCAAATACAGAGCTGACAAAGTGAGATAAAAGTGAATAAAAAGACTTAAAGAAATTTTTTTTCATTCATTCATTGTTTTTCTTTTCACATCAGAATCAAAATTGTTTCATTAACATTTTATAATATATTATGAAAGTCTCCATTTTTTGTAGCATACAACTGCATTTTTTTTATTTTGTCAGAGCTAATTTTATATGTTCTCATAATCCCTTTTCCCCCCATATTATCCCTCCATTTTCTATCATGGATTGTGTGGGAAACCCAAATAAACCCATTGTAAAATAATTTGTCTGTCAGGGTCCAGCTCGAACCAATAAAAATCGGCAGCACTTAAACCTCCAACTTGTTCAAGCAATGATCACCGATGATGATGTCAAGTAGTGCAGATTCTATTCTGGCAAAAAAAATAAAACATGTAGTTGATTTTCTGTCCTAAAGACCCTCATAATGGTGTGGAAAGCATCCCAAACTATTGTCAACCCACCAAACGTGTATTTTGTTTTTCTAGCCCGTGTTCAAAACAAACCAATTGTGTAGAATTCCACCCAATCTGGCAACACTGCCTGTCTGCTCATGATAAACGGGAGGCAGACCTGCACATCTCCGTCGACTTAAATCAATCAGCCAATCACAGAACAATATATGAAAGAATTCTGATATGACAGAAATATTTGCTTCCTAATGTCTTCAAAATGAGACATTGAAACATGTTTCTGCCTTTGCCTTCATCCCACTGCAGCTGCCTCATCCTCTGTCTTCCAGTGCAACTCATGTGTCCTCTGGCATCCCAGGAACACACACACACACACACACACACACACACACACACACACACACACACACACACACACACACACACACACACACACACACACACACACACACACACACACACACACGCACACGCACACGATAATTAAAGCTCTTCATTGCTTATTTACATCTTTCCTTTGTTGATCATTTCAGTCTCGTTGAGCATAAGCTTCACATATTAAGACAACCGGTGGTACCATATGAAATAAGGTATTTGAAAGCTGTCTGTATCCCTGCAGTGACACCCCGCAGAAGTGTTATTGATAACACACTGACAGGTTCATGCCATCAGATCAGGTTTTTGTCTCTGGTATTTTAAACATCTGTCATTTAGGTAGTAAATCTGTTCATACGTGAGCGAGAGAGACATTTCATGCCTCTTCGGAAGTGTAATATTTTTACATGTCACTCTACCATTTTTATTATTACTGATCCTCTTTTCTCAGGGGCAGAAGAGAGGTTGAGAGATGCATCAGAGGATTTGTCTGATATCCTACCGGGGAGAGAACAGGAGGCTTGTTGTTGTCATTTAAGTGAAAAACAAAAGCAAAGGTGATTGCTGCGGAATTAGAATTGGGAAAGGGAAGAAACAACATTTGGGATTTGGGTTATCATCAGAGGCCAAGAGCAACAAAAGGTGGGTTTGCAGGGTTTTTAGATGAAGAAAGGCTGTGTTTATATTACCACATAGACTTTTTTTTGTCCCCAAACAATCACATTTTGTCCATGTTTTGATCTACACTGGTTCTCCACGGATGACGATGGATCTTTGCTATTTGGCAACCTGTCTTGGATGACAATTTTTATTGCAGGGGAGACAGTGAAAAATAGTTGGTTCTTTGCATAGATGTCTCACTCGCTCTCTGAGGCGAGCGTCTCGCAATTAGTATGCAACCGAGATGCCTCAATGTGGCCGCAATCTGAATAGAGAAAATGAAAGTTGTGGAAAATATGATGTGTTTTCAGAGCCTTGGGAGAAAAGAGCTAATATGCATGTCAGTCAAGCCTACTGGCAGCAGATAAAGCAGAGCGACCATTTTATGCCTGAGAGTGACAAAGATATTGGTGTGAACTAACTGACCGGATGCTGTTTTCAGAGTCAGTGACCTCCAAACAGAGATTTATGCAGAGCAGGGGAGAGTGAGAGAAGCAAGGAGTGATTCTCATTTGTCCTGGATGTCATTCAAATCAGGAATGGAGTGACACTTCAATTAACTCCCCGTCCTCAACAAAGTTTACCTTGGTCTTCAAAAAAAAGCGAAGTATTTCAGCTCATCCTGGAGGATTAGCCAATCATATATCCAATCTCAGACCTGTCACCGTGTTGTCGCTATGCGGCAGCGGGTAGTCATATTGACAATCAATTTTTTAAGAAGTGAAAAGCTATTCCCTCTTGAATTTTTAACAGCTGACCACTGTTTTACTTCATTGGAGCTTTTCACTTATATTTCTTCTTTGTATCAAATCCCATTTCTGTCTGTCTTTTTTGTTTATCCATCTGTTGGTCTGTCTATCTACCTTTACTTGTTGCATTTCCCTTCGTCTGTCTCTCCATCTGCCCGGAAGTTTTTCTTTCATTTGCTCTGTTGGTAAGTTTCTTGTAATTGAAATGTGGGTTTTTACACCATTTCACCTCTGGGTTCGGTCATAACAAATATTTGGGTGGACACTTTTGGTCTTTACCAGACAGCGATGGAAATATCCATCGCCTGATGCCAAAGCCTGTGGAACAGTCCTGAGAAAGTTTTCTGCTTTTACAGAATTCAATGGTCTAACATCTTCCTCAGCCACCCTGAAGAAAACATGCAGTTTAAAGCTGCGGCTCTGGTCTGAAGAAGCACATGAGGAGAGTTTTTTAGGATTTCAGTGTTGCAGCAGTGGAAATTGACATTGTTCCAGATGTAGTTGTAGGACTGTTTTGGCCGAGATTACCTCTCTCTGCTTCTGGAAAAAAAGCACCAGGAGACGATTGAAGAATTCAAGCAGATGTTTAGCATTACTGGATGTCGGCCAGGTTTCAGTTTGACTGTCCCGTGATGGATGAAACGATGGCTGAGAAAGAGTGACACTGCCTTCGGTACCATCAAGGTAGTCTCCTATGATGATGTGTTTCCGGCTGCAAATTGCACCTTGCTTATTGTGCATTTTGCTGCTTTTGGACTCTCAAAATACTTTGTATTATTCTGGACAATCACACAGCAACGATACAACGATGCATGCTCCTTGTGTCTTGCACAGGGACACTTGAACATATGGACAGTGCAAGATGGGACTATGGACTGACAAGCTCGGGGTTGGAAGTTAACCCGCTCTACCAACCCAGCAGCAGTCACCCGGGAGTATTGCACATAATTATCAAGTACACCCTCATGAGCAATAGTGACTCTTTCTTGAGTTACATATTGTTCATTTTCCCATCGTGGTGTGGTTTTCCTGTAATTCTAGACAGATCTTTTGAATTGTTCTGCTGATTTTTTATTTATTTTTTTCACACTGAAAGTACAGAACATGTCATCTTACTTCCTAAATTAAATGGTGAACTCAAAATAATGTCGACAGTGTGCACAACAACCTCAGATAAACATGCTTACCTGCTTCATCTGAACTTCACGTCGTTCAGGTTTTATTGCACATATAAAATGCCCTCAGTTCTTCAGATCTTTTATGTATTATACTCTGAACTTAAGCACATTTCATGTACCATTAACAAGGTGATGCTGACGCGAATAAATGTTTTGTTGTTGACTTGTTCGAGCTCATTTATTTGAAAATAGTAAATAAACATGTGTGCTTTCATCCACTGTTATTATGTCACTTTGTGTGTTTTACTGCAGGGAACAGATGCATGTTTACTGCAGCTTTTTTTCAGTTTGTTCAGAGCTTCCTCACGCATCAGCCCTCATTTCTATAAATTAAAACAACTGCTGCGCTGTTGTCTCATTTGTACTCTCTCTGTTGGTGGTATGTTTTCATTGCTCGCAAATACATCGCTCTGAGCTTTTGTTTTGCGTGTGATGCAGTATTTGGAGGATCTTTTTGAATGCCGAATGACTCTTGACATAATATAGAGTCATGTTTTGCTTATCTGCCTGTGTAAAAAAAAATATATGCTCCTGGATTTATCGCCTTACTGTCATAAGTGAAACTATCCCATTTCCCTGTCTCCTCCATTCGCCTCTGTTCTGATCCTCTCAGACAACATTCGCCTCTAATTGAGTCCATGCATGATACAAGAGATGCATAACATTTACATGACTATATTCATTAGTCTGAGATCCCTAAAATTGGGTTCATCCTCAGCTGCTTCACCTTCTTTATCTAATATTCATCAGAAACAACAAACAACACCCCTAAGTCCGCCTTGCGTCACATGTGAGGCGAGATGATCAAAAACTGTGGTGAGTCACACAAAGATCCAATATATTTCTTTTTTCCATCTAAGTCAAGGTGTCATCCTGTGCATGTAACACAGGCTCATTCCAACTGATGCAAACATAAATATTATTCCCTCTACAGCCTTGTGTGGTAGGACATGACTCCTCCGTCATTACACACCTTCGAATGTGCGCCGATGGTCATGAATATAAATTCAATGCTCCGTAAAGAAATGGGCACCAACAACAGCATCTAATAAGAATATTCATACTGTATATCAACCCAGACATGCATGAATAAATATAATTGAAGGATGTGGTGCAAAGGTAAATGAAAGAAAATGATAGACAGGAGAGCTACTGTAAGGCGATGGAGAGATGGAGGCGTTGAGAGACGTGAGCCTAATGATGAAAATAAAACAGTCGTATTCCTGTTGCAAAACACGAGCCTGAATTTTAGGTATTGATTCAGACATTTGCTCTCTTCTCAGCTGAATCGTCACCATCTTAGTGTCGACCAAATTTGACAATGAAAACCTAAAAACAAAAATTGCTGATAATCCAGTGTCATAATTTTGTTATTGAATTTTTTCAATCGTTGAGCATGCGGTGTTGTCTTCACCCATAAAAACATTTTAATCTTTGACAAGCCTACGCACAGAGAAACACAGAGAATTGAACTGAGCTCAAAGGCAAGGATTTAAAAGAAATAAAATAAAGATTTACAATAGATGACGTGTCGTTGCAATAGTAGTCCTGCCAGTCCACCCTTTATGGTTTATGCATGAGGCAGAGCTCACATTATGAGATGAGGTCATTTTTTCACAAAAATGAGGAAAGTAAAACACTCCGAACAAGAAGAAAAGCAATTTTTACTTTTTAAACCAAAACTCAATGAAAGAACAGATTGTTGAAAGTGAACTTAAAAATATCATGTGATGATGTGAAATTAACATTAAAGCACAAAGCGTCAGGGCTGAATGTCTCACTCTAATTTAATTATGACATGTAATATAGTGGATGTAACGAAATGTATAAATGTTTAGGAATTATGGTTGCTGGCCATTCTTTTTTTTTTTTATTTAAATAAAAAATAAATAAATGAGGATTCCTGAACAAGGTCAGTTAATCTACCAATTGTCCCACTTTGGTCCTGTTCAATGTTAACATGGAAATGTGGTTAAAAAAAAAAAGAAAATCAGTTTTTCCAGTACCTTTTCTGACTTCACTTTGCCAAACAGACACATGTTATTACTAAAGAGTTACCAGTACTGACATATGTTTGATGTGCGATCACTGAGTGGTCCAACCTGTCTGATAATAACAACCTGTCACACCTGGCTGGAACAACTAGTGACAAACCACAAATTCAGACGTAAAGTCAGCGTGCTCTGATCTCATATCCGAAATGAAATGATCTATAAAATCTATAAGTTGACGGTTTACAGAAGGTAGTCTCAAAGTCATTTCTTGATACGTTCAATTTCAACACGGACAAATCTTTGTTGTTTTTCAGGTGGGCTCTGTTGCCTGAGCGGTCGATGCATTAACCGGTGGTTTTCTTTTTCTCTGAGCTGTACTTGTGTGCAGAATCAGATACATTCATACGCTCTGCTGTGATTGCTAACATTTTCACACATTGGACACACACTGTGCAAACAGCATTTCCTTTCTAGCTAAACCACAATGTGACTCTCAGAGTCACACTGAGTTACATTTCCTGAAAAGGTTTGCGGGTCACTTTATTTCAAGACACCAAGGTCACCTCGGTTCAGTTTGCAGAATACCAACAACGCAAACACATTTGGTAATGGTGTCACTAATGGAGACACTTTTTACAATTTTTTTTTATTCTATTCAATTTAAGCTGCTGCTTTGAAGTTTTGTAAATATCAAAGCAACTCCACTTTAAAAGACCTTTACTCATTCAATGTTTTAATTTCTTATATATAAAACAGAAAAATATGTTGATGCTGTTGTTGGACAACTTAGAAGCCATTGGTGATGATAAAGATGGTTGATTTTCATGTACTTTACAAGGTACTGTGAATTCTGTGGTGAAAATTAAGGCGTGCCAATAATTCTCACCAGGACTGCATTATCCACGATATTAACCATTTATAAGGCACCAGTTGAAATATGTATTAAAGGAAATTGAAACTTTTTTACTCCTAACATTCACTTCCAGGATTGTCATGAGTAAAATAAATTTCAATATACTGCAAGCCTTGTATGTGTGAGCAAATCTGTTGGAAATGAAATAAAACTCACTGAAGTTTAAAATTTCTAAGCTAAAAAAAAAGTTCTCTAAATAAAGTCATTTGAATGGATTGATTGGTAACATATTGTACAATCCTGCTGCCTCACCCTTTACATTATCAAGCAACACTTTCTCAGTACAGGAATGTGTTATTTGCAAAAACACCTCTACATACTATTTATACTTATATGTGTATAGAAGTATGTATAGGTGTGGGTGTACTTGGATATAGATTAGTTATTTTCTGTGAATATATATTCAGAAAATAAATTTTTTATTATTTATATGGATTATCAACAAAGGGTTTATTTATGTATACGTGTGTATATAAGTGTATCAGAGTGCATATGTGCTTGCAGACATGTTTTGCTTTGTCATGTCTGAAATAAATGAATTAAATAAGAAATAGCTCAAGCTCAGTCAGATTGGATGGAGAGCATCTGTGAACAGCAATTTTTAGGTCTTGCCAGAGATTTTCAATTGGATGAAGATCTGGTGCTTTGGCTCGTCCATTCTAATGAATATAATTTGCATTGCAGCTCTGGTCAATGTCCTGCTGGAAGGTGAACCTCCACTCCAACCTCAAGTCTTTTGCAGACTCTGACAGGTTTTCCTCCAAAATCATCCTGCATTTGTCCCGTCCATCCTCCAATCAACTCTGACCAGTCTCCTTGTTCCTCTTACCTTGGGCCTCTCAGCTGATTCTCTGATCAATACTCTCCTTGCCCGGCCTGTCACTTTAAGTGGACGGCCATGTCTTGGTAGGTTTGCAGTTGTGCCACAGTTTCCAATTTTGGACGATTGCTTGTTGCTCCGTGAGATGTTCAACACTCGGGATATTTTTTTTTTCTAACTTAACTGCTTTGAACTTCTCCATAACTTCATCTGTGACCTGTCTGGTGTGTTCCTTTGTCGTCATGATAGCGTTGTTCACAAATGTCCTTGAATGAATATCTGGGGCCTTCAGAGAACAACTAGATTTATACTGAGATTAGATTGCACACAGGTGGATTCAGTTTACTAATTAGGTGACGTCTGAAGGAACTTGGTTGCGCTGGATTTTATTTAGGGGGATTAGAGTGAGGCCACGTTTCCACGTTCTCAGGTATTTATAAAACTGTGATATTTCTCTGCGTTTGGGCATTACACTCACACATAAACGCAATTATTGACGTTGTGTTTTTTTTTTTAAAGATTCTAATTGGCTATCATAACTTCATGCTTCTCATTACACTGCCCCCTACAGGTTCTGCATGCTCATATCAGCTCTGAAACAGGTGTATATGTAGGTCTGTGTCAATTAAGAGTTTTTTGTCAACGTCGAGGGGGAAATATCCATTTTTGTAAAATGTAGGTGTAACTGTGGCCTGTAGGGGGTTGAATACTTTTGCACGGTGCAACGGTAAATATGAACACGCTGAATCTAGGATGTTTAAGATTAAAGTGTTATGTGTTGTGAATCTAAATTGGAAAAAAATACAACAATGATATTGTTTAAATTCAATCAAATCAGTTTCATGTTGTTGTCACACCCGGAGTTTCTCCCAGACTCTTGAAGGAGTTCCCACATGTGCTGACCACTTGTTGGCTGCTTTCCTGTCACTCTAGTGATAAATTCATTACAAACCATCTCAAATGGGTTTAACTTGGGTAAGCGTGGAGGCCAGGTCATCTGTTACAATGCTCCGTCACTCCCATTCCCGGTCAAACAGGCTGCTCAGGGCCTGGAGGTGTATTTTGGCTCTCCGTCCTGTTGAGAAATAAACGATAGTCTCAGAGAGCACAGACCAGATGGGATGACGTGTCTGTGCAGAATGTTGTGGTAGACATGCTGATTAAGTATTTCCTTGGACTGAAAACAAACTGCCGACAGTGTCACCCCACATCCCCACCACATGTAGATACCATCCATTTACTTTCCCAACAAGTTCAACCCGAATACTTACATCTGGACCTGAGATTATTCCTGGAGAACTAAAAAAAATCTAAAACAAAAAGAAACATGTCCAAGAAGTGTATTTATGGATGTGAATATCAAAGATGATATTAAGTTTAGACATATGATGCTATCAAGTAAGTGTTTGTACGGTCTATCCATCCATCCATCCATCCATCCATCCATCCATCCATCCATCCATCCGTCCGTCCGTCCCTCCCTCCCTCCCTCCCTCCCTCCCTCCCTCCATCCATCCTTCCAAACTGACATATATAAGCTTGAATTCGGAGGAATATTTGTGGTCACTAATTCACCTGACCGGCATGTCTTTGGACGGAGCAATCAAACCAGATTACCATCAAAACCTCTGCACATGTACAGGGAGAACAAACAAACTCAACACATAACTTCCACAAGCTTGAAATTGAACTGGTCTTCCAGCTGTGAGGTGAGATTATCTCTTCTTTAACATCACCTGTCTGCTGTTCTGCTCCGTGCACAACTGTACAGACAAAGACCTCCAACAGGGAGTTTCTTTGAGAATGATACTTTTTTCTACTCTGCATAAAATTAAACCGGATCTGATTTATCACACTGTCTCTGTGCGTCTCTGGAGTAAATGCAGCTTTTGGAAATAACATATTTCACAACTTCCCCTACAGTGATATCTTCTTTGCAGCTATTCAACCGTAAAGGCCTGACTCCTGCAGAGTCCTCAGAGCGGTTGATGTTACGGTGTTTCTGCAACCTGAACTCTGGGAAGCTTGAATGTGAGCTCTAATCTGAGCCGCTTTTAATTGGCAATTTCTGTGGCTGCTAACGCTAATGAAAGTTTTCTCAGCAGCTGAGGTAACCCGTCCTTTCCTCATGAGACCCAGTTTTATCACAGGATTTGATGGCTTTTTAGTCGGGGGAACTTTGAAGTTCTTGAAATGTTTTCAGCCCAACTGATCGTCATATCTTTCAGTAATAATTTAATTCAGTTTTCTTTGATTTAGCTGCTACAACGTTATATACAACCAAAGTTGGAGTCGTCAAATCCAAGGAACCTAAAAAAAATGAAGCAGATTGGCCTTTGTTGCTCAGACTTTCCCACCACATCATCAGTCTGTGTCCTATCTGATCTGATGTCTTGATAATAGTTCTACGCTGACAGAAATAGTTAGGAGTCCAAAAAAAAGAGAAGAAAAACATAAAAAAAAAAAAAAAAGAAAGCCTATTGTATGTGATTGGTGCCAATAGGGGTCAATCAGAACTGCCTTCATTCAGGCTCACGTTCTCCATCCACGGTTCCCAATTATTACTTTTCAAGGTAACCTCTACCATTTTGAAATACTGCAGACCTTTTTGATCTCTGATCTATCTAAACATGACAGTAAAGCTGAATGCTGGTGGACAAGTCCATTATATAATCTGATATGTCTAATCTATTATATAAAAACAAGAACCTTCAAATGAATCACACAGTTTCAAATGGTCTTATTGTTTTTGTAGACTTGTGCAAATGGAATTATTCCAGGCAAAGCATAGTGACCTCCCTATGATCGCTGGTGCCCCTCCAAGCCCGCCCCAGACACCAGGTTGGGTACTACTGTTATGTAGTTGACTGTAAAGGGGTGACTGGGAGTTTGGTCTGCTGAATATTGACTGTAATGAACATGTACTAGACTTCTATGGTTGTGCATCTTGGTAATCTTCGTGATTTCGACATGCAAACTGTGAATCACAAAGTTAAGGTCATCCTGGGCCTCAATGCAGTCTCGATCAGAACGTGACAAGTTGTGGGTTTGAATTCTGCTGTGGTTGTACTATAAAATGCAGCTATTTTATATCTACAGTTAGATGAATACAAGCATCTGCTTATAGAAAATAGCTGATACTAAATTACTCAAATTAGACATATAGAAAACATGGTGTGTTTTGTTCTGATGTCATGCCTGCTGTTTTATATTGAGGAAAATAATTTAAAAATCTCTTTGGAATGAGTTTGTATGACTGCACGTTGGAGTGTTCATTCATATTCTATGATGCTCTGTGAAAAAAAGCATGCTCCTATAGAGAACGTATATCTCCAAACATAATGACTGTTTACTGCTTGTCAAGCATTCATTTTTTGTCACTACTCTTACTGAATACCAAGTAAAGAAATTTGAATTATTACCTTTGACTGTCGTTCACATGGGACCTAAGACGATTCACATTCTTTTGCTGGAGATCAGTCTTCATCACGTTTAAGCGCATAAGCTTAACACCACTGACCTTCCCCTGGCTAATGACCCTTGTCATCACACAGACTCCACACCAGCACTTTTACACCGGGGAGACAGTATAAACAACAGCTTCGGTTGACCGGTCCTCAATCACCGCTCCATAATGGCGGTTACCTTGGCACAGAGATATCTGTCATCATCACCCAGCATTAATTTATCATAAGGGATGAGGCATTAGAAACTGCAGAGGAACAAAACATAGCACAGCAGGGACAGGGGCTCCCTCTGGTGTGATGAAAATACACTCGGAGCGCCACGCTGTGATGGACAAAATAGTATATATGTCACGGATGTGACAGATTGTGTTTGGTGGAATTGAATATTGTTTCATAAAAGATTGCCAGGGAATAACAGTACTTTAAGCCTTTGTGTTTGCACCTGGAGAACAATGACTGACTTTTTGTTTCTCATTACAGTTTTTGTATGGGTATTTATTTGGTTTATTGACCTCTTGAATACATCAGGAGATGGACAAAATGATTTTAGATGTCAACAAGACCTCAGAATTGTAGCTATTGGTGAGGACACTAAGGTAAAACCATTGGTATATTATTCAGGGGGTATGGGAAATGGCTTGAGTAAAATCTGTCTGTGGCAGTATGGCGAGGTTACACAGTCAACATGAATTTCACACTTGGACTTTCAGAGAGATTTCTTCAGTTAAGTTGATAAATAAAACATACAAAAATCAAATAAACATGTTGGGAACTTGGCAAAGAAGGTCTGCTGGCGGTAATGGAGAAGACTTTGACTTATGCTCTTCACAATTCTAGATGATATCCCCACAGGCAATACATAAACCAACACCACGCATTTCAAGGGAGTTAGTAAAGCTTTGATAAAGCCACACAGAATACATATTTTAAGTGAATCAGAGTAAAAGTCACAATCAGACGAAAATGACAGGAGAGGATTTTCTTTTTTTTCCTTTCTCGGAAAAGTTGATCATGATATATATTTGAGGACCCTACCAAAAAAATTTAACTATTGAGGATTTGAATTCTGTTTTACGTCCTCCTGATACTCCTGGATCTCCACCTTTGGGCTCACCGAGTAGAAAATAACTTGTAAACATCACCGGCTGTGAACATTAAGCAGAGGCCTTTCACAGACTCTGTGACATTGTGCAAACAAGCTTCAGTTTTCACTAAGTAGCCTGTTAACAGAAACCCTGGAAGGTTCACACACAGTTCCATAGGGGCCTGTGACGAGGAGGCGCCGTCTCTCTCAGGAAGGGTTTCGGAGCAGATGGTTGCCTGGGTGTGCAGGCTCCGTGGCGATGCCTCCTGCCCTTCTTTTTGTCACCCTGGCATCCTGCAGCTCCTTCATGGAGGGCAGCTGACAGCCATTCACCCACTCATCAGCGCACACATCATGTTGGGGCTGGCCCTTGGTGTAGGAGGAGGCAGATTAGAACCAGATTGTGGTGGAGGATTTGAGGATGTTTTCAATCACTGATTTACAAAAAAAAAAAAAATAAAAATGAAGTGGGATTGGTGAAGGATAATGCTCAGCTGCTGAAACATGCTGTATCAAGGTTTATTTGACTTTTTTTTTCTTGATTTGAGAGCAGAATTTGGGCTGTAGTGTAACAACCATACAGCCATACAAGAATGTTGACGATAAGCAAGTTTATCCAGAGCCTTACTTTCTACCATGGCAACAAGAGCATGACTTAAAGAAATTGTTGTCATGGCAAATGAATGTTGATTAAGAAATGGTTTGCTACTACACGCGTGGAAACATAACGGTTCAGGATGTGAAACAAAAGCAGCTATTAGAAATATCAAAACATCTGGACAATTATCTCCTTTCTATGCAGTTTGTCACACACTCGTCTGCTCACACACAGCACAGCATGCAGTCTCTCTTCAGGGGCACACAAAACACAATACAAAATACATAAGTGATGGTTAATTTAAGAATAATTATAGTTCTGTGACAGGAAGCTTCTCATTGTTTGTCTGATAACCAAATATTGTGGTGCAATTTCAATTCCAAAAAGCTTGAAATGATACATAAAGCATTTTTTATTCACCATGGAACAAATATGATGCAAATAAGACATTCTCACAATCCATCAAATTTTTAATATTTAAATATTTTTCTGCATTTAACCCTGCCTATTTATAGTTAACCTTAACTACCCATCGTAGGAGCACTATGTTGTATTAGCCTGTCAACAGAAGTGAACCTGTGAACTCTTGAACACAAGCTTAGTTTTAGTACCAGACAATTTTTAAAAATTTGTTTTTATGCAGATCGATGCACTTCACTGCTGCATTTCAGTGTTTTTATATTTTGCGATTGAACCTAACTAGTTGCAAAAAACTCCTGCATAGAAAACATAACTCCTTGTTCTTTCAGCCACTTGTCTTCCTGTATGATTTTATTAGAATGTGTTATTGCCAATATTTTCTAATTTAAAGGTAAAATTCAGCATTCATGAGTAATTGGGAAGCGGGAAAATTCCCACTTCACAGTAGGAAAAACACAGCTCAATGCAGTCAAACTGGGAGGTTCCCTCTGGGAAAGTGGGAGGGTTTTTGAGGATCTCCCAAGAAGCAGGTCTGACATGGTTGCAGGTTTTTGTGAAAGTTAAATATAAATAGGTTATTTACTATCTTTTTGTCATACTGACAAACATAATTACATCACTGCCTCTCACCTCTTTTAACTTTTATAGCAATGGTTATAACGATTGCTCGGTGTGTTAACAGCAGATAACAAAGCAATGATTGTACACCAAAAGTGCTTAAATGCACATAATTGTTAGGATGAAATGTAATGTCTGAGTGTTATTTCCTCTTCTCCTCTTAGTTGATTTATGGCATGACAAGTGTGCATGCTTCTTTTATATTCTCTGACAACCGCAATAAAGCAGCACTGCCGGAGGCAGCCATGTTGCTTGTTTGTTCATGCCAGGTAAACACTGTAAGCTGGGAAATGAGACCTTCCCAACAGTACCGATCCCAGTTCCCAACTGCATCAATGAAGCAAGATACCCCATGAATATCTGATATGCTGTCTATGTCTCTTTGTAAATTGGATGTGAGTAGATGGAATTTCAAATCATTGCATCTTGTTATTGTTTATATTTCACACGATGTCTCAAGCTTCTGGGATTTGAGGCTGTGCAAATAGGAACATTATTGACCACTGTTCCATTCAAAGAAGAAAACCAGATGCAGTCAAAGACTGAATCTACACATTCATACAAGAAGCAATCAGCATTGAGCAAATGAAGATCAAAAAGTAATTGCCGAGTGGATTTAGAATCCACTGATATAATATTCAAAGTGTGTTTGATTGGAGAGGCATCTCTTCACACAGTCTAATTCTGTTGATCTGTTTTGATCACACGGTCCCGCCACCTGTTTCCGCGTCCTCTGCAGACATTTCCTTCGTATCATGACCGGCTTCCTCTTCCTGTTCTCAGACTCTGTTGAAGTCTAATTCTCATCCTTCATCACTGTCCACTTCCTCTCTTGGAAAGATCTTCCTTTTGAAGAAACCCCATGTGTATACAGTACACACACGCACACACACGCACACACACACACACGCACGCACGCACGCACACACACACACACACACGCACGCACGCACGCACGCACGCACGCACGCACGCACGCACGCACGCACGCACGCACGCACGCACGCACGCACGCACACACACACACACACACACGAGTTACAAACATTATTAGCTCAACTAGTATTGATGCTTGCTGTTGCTATATGAGAAGCATTAGCTATACTCTCTACTGTTCTTTCAGTCTTCTTTCCCTTTCTCGTTCAAGCTGTGTCTAATGTATTCTACCCCTTTGGTGGCCTCTCGCCAGCCTCACTCTTATGTTCTTTAACAATGAGAGGGAGGAGGTCACTTGATGCCTCTCCGAAGCTCGCCCCTGCTCTCTTTTGCTCTCCTCATATTCCCTAATATGCTGTGTTCCAATGTCTCTTTTCTTCAGTCTCCTTCTCCTTTTTTTTTCTGTCTCCTCCCCTCCCCTCTCTTCCTGACTTCTCCCAAGCCCTCTGGGTGAGGTTGTCCTACCAGGATGTAAGTAAGCTCGCTCTCTCGTCATCTCACTCTGTCTCAGGAGAAAAGAAAGAGCTGACATGAGGCACATTACGGCAGGCAGGTTCTTCAGGGGACGACGTGATTCTTCAACATACCGAGGGGCTTCAGTAATGTGCTGCAGACTCCTGACGTCAGGCAGCTGTTACAAAAGACTACTATCCCAAAAAAATCCCAAACAACCATATATAAGCTGTATGTCCTGATGGACATAGGAGTATATTACCATCATTCAGATCGCCAAAGATCTATCTGCAAAGATTTTGAATGCATAAGTTTGTCCCTTAAAGCCACAGTTCGATTGGATTTGATGTAATGACCTTGCTGCAGTTTTCACTTTTCAGAAATCCCAAAGGTAATGAAAGAGGTTAAGGTCAAATCCTGATCAGGCCAGACAAGTTGCTCGGTGCATAGTCCAGTATCCTGCGGGATCATATTCTTATTGAGTGTTTGAATTTTGCACAGTCCGACGATATTGTGCCAAATAAAAAAGTGGATCGCCTTTATAATCGCAAGTTTATAATAGCAAGGTTATATTGACTGACTTTGAATTGTAAACTGAATTTCAGATCATTTTGACATTTGTGCATCGATATGAAGGTGTTCTGGCAACAACCATGACATAAACATGACATAGAGCAAGGAAATGATAATAGACTTCAGATGACTGTGAAAACTCAACAGCATCTACAGCAAGGAAGTAAAAACAATTTTAGTCCTTGAGGTCCACATGACAGATGACCTCACCACAAACATCTCCCATTGGCTGAAGAAAGCCCAGCAGAGACTGTACTTCCACTGTGCAGCTGAAGTAAGTTTGCCTTTATCTTCCCCTGCTGATTAGTTTCTGGAAAGCCTCATGAAAGCCAGAGATCAGAGAGGATAAGTAGGAATTTAGGAGGAAGCTGGCGAGGAAGCTCCAGCAGAACAAGATGAGAAAGATCTCATCTGGACCCCTCCAGTTTGCCATCTTCTTCATGCTCAACCACATCTACGCCCACCTGGACAAACCTGCCAGCACTGTGAGAGTCATGTTCCTTGACTTCTCGAGTGCTTTCAACGGCATCAGGCCAGTTCTGCTCTGTGAGAAGCTGACGTTGATGCAGGCGGACGACCCCCTTGTGTCCTGAATTGATGGCTACCTGACTGGCAGGCCACAGTACATGTGTCTGGAGGACTAGAGGTCAGCAACACCAGGGAGGCTCAGGAGACAGTCCTCCCTCCTTTTGTCTTCCCCCTCTACAAGTTCAACTACTGCACTGACACCTACTATCTCGAGCTCAATGCGACAAAGAGTGAGGAACTGGTGATGTATCTGAGAAGGAGCAGCGTGCATGTGACTCCCGGTTTTCATCCAGGGAGTCAGTGTAGACATTGTGGACGAGTACAAGTACCTGGGGGTACATACTGACAATGAACTGGACTGGGTGAGGAACACTGAAGCCCTCTATAGGAAGGAAGGAGCAGGCAGACAGCAGACAGACTGCAGCCAGACCGACAAGCTCAACAAACTAATTAGGAAAGCCAGTGACGTGGTGGGGGTGGAGATGGTCTCTGTACAGGTGGTCCAAGCTGAAGCCCACGCTGATCAATGACTCTTGCTGCCTCCACGATGTCCTGGTCAACAGCAGGAGCTCCTTCAGCAACAGACTAATTCCACCAAAGTGCAGTGCAGAGCACCACGGGAGACCCTTCCTTCCTATGGCCATCAGACATTAGATCTCTTCCCTGTGAATAGTGTTTTTGTTGTGTTTTCACTGTTAAGCCATTCTCCGTGCGTATATTAGTCACTGTTAAGTCTTGAACATATTAATATCTACTTGTTTAATATTTCATTCTTACATATTTGTTAATTTAGCATTCTATTTATTTATTTAGTTATCTATATTTGATTGTGTCTGGAGCAAAATAAGAAATAAAATAAAAGTATTTTCTATTCTATAGAATAGAATAGAATAGAATAGAATAGAATAGAATAGAATAGAATAGAATAGAATAGAATAGCACAAGTCCCTCTTGCTCAAAAGAAATTCTGCAATTATTCTAATAAAAGGAAACCAATAAAAAAAAAGAAGACGTTTAGTAGATTCAGACAAGCTTTGATTTAACAGAGACTCCATGTATATATTCTGCTGAGCCTCTTTCCTTCCACATCTCTTCATCCCCACTCCATCCACGGCAGCTTGCATCAGGCGCCAGCAGCTACTGCTGCAACCGCCTCACGAGCTGCATGTCTAGTCAGCAGAGGGAACTTGCCATCAGGTCCTGATCGACCTCCCCTCAACCTCCCCTCAACCTCCCCTCTCCTCCCCCTTAGCTCTCCATCTCAGTCCTGGACCATGCTGGCGGCCATGATGAATGATTCATTCCCGCAGTAAAAACAGCTGACTCATCACTGCATTTCAGCTCCATATTTCCAAAGTGGGCAGTAACTAAATGGCTTCACCAACAGCGTTGTCTTCTCACCAGCTATACCTACTGCACCTTCTTATTTTACTTCCTGAATATGCAAGAGAGAGAGACATTTAATATATGAACAGGTATTATTCCCCTTTGAGCCGAAGCCCATGTGATGCTGCAGGTCAAAGTTTATTATTTGACCAAATGCATCAACATCATATGTTGCACCATGTAAATTCATATGATCTTTCTTGACTTAATAATAATGCAATATATATATATCAATATAAATATATATATAGATCCAAAAAGCAGTGGTCAAGACATTTCACTGGGCGACTGTCTGTGGCTCTGGAGGAACGGGCTTTGAGGACTTGGTGCGCACAAATATTCACATCCTCACACTCTCACAGTGTGACATTCTGAGATGAAGGACATTTTAGTTCTGCTCTGCCGCAGTGGGCTAATGGTCAATAACACATTTATTTTCATCAGAGTACGTGTTTGTGCGCGTGTGCATCTTGTGTGAGCACGCATGTTTGTGTGTCCCTCACTTCCTTCTCCGGCAGTTATTATGGACATTTGAAATTCTGTGCCAGCTTCTAGATTGAGCAGGGGGATTACTCATCTGCCTCAGATATTGTGCTCCTTGGTGGTGCTTGGCTTTGCGGCTGACTTAATGAGAGTGGAAGGCTTTGTTGTTGTGAATTTCTCTATTCATCTAAAAGAGGAGGAAAAAGGTGCTCCACTGAGGAGAAAGGGGGGGAAGAAATAAGGTAGCTACTCTCAGCTCCTTTTCCTGGTGAAAAGGAATGACAACTAATACCTGAGGGCACTTCCTTATCTCCAGCCTGTCAACACAGACAGGCCATATCATTCACCGGGAGCTTTACTCAGTGGGAAAAAGCCATCCACCAATGGGAATAAGCCCTTTCTTGAAAACAGTGATGCTCTATCTCTCACTGTGACTCTGTAACCTTTATCATACACTGTTTGTGGAAGAATGGTTCCTCACTCTTCCAAATACCGAGACTTTCTTTCATTTCCTGATTTCAAAGTAAGGCAGAGATGTTCTCGGCTTAGAGGAAACAGGATGAGGTGAAGAGGCAGGAAGTGCATTGTGGGACAAAGATGAGATTATGGGGTGAGAAGAGAAGATCAGGTTGAGATTCAAAAGATGTGCTGACCGCAGGTGTGTGTGTGTGTGTGTGTGTGTGTGTGTGTGTGTGTGTGTGTGTGTGTGTGTGTGTGTGTGTGTGTGTGTGTGTGTGTGTGTGTGTGTGTGTGTGTGTGTGTGTGTGTGTGTGTGTGTGTGTGTGTGTGTGTGTGTGAGAGGATCACGGTTGAAATGATGATGCACAGTGAAAATGCTGCTCCTGGGTGTTGCACACAAAGGGGGGCTTGAAACACACCTTGCTTTTACCTTGGATAAGATAGGATTTGGGTATTTAAGAAAAAACAAACACTCACCTGGACAAGAACTCTGACCTAATAACATTTGAGAAACTTCGACACTTGATAAGATTGATCTTCAATATGTCCAAACTGCCATCATCTCTCCAACATCTTAACTTTTTGGAAAATGAGAGCGCAGACTGTAAATGTAAATGATTTGGTTTTTTTGGATTCTTTCTTTAGTTAAATTTTTTTGGTTTATTATTACAAAACTCTTGTTCAATATGATTACCCAAAACACTACAAAAGAAGGTGGAAGATGTGGCTCAGTCGGGCTATGCAAAGTGCCATAAACCTTTGAGCTGCAAATATTCAAAATGAATCCTTTATTGAGCTTCTGACCACATTTAGCAACATCCAAACTAACAGTAGTAAGTTAATGACGGCAACACAATCTAGACTAAAATGTGTGTAAATCACCTTTGGAATTTTAAAAATGTTTTAATATTTTTTTGATAACACTTTAGTACTGTGAAAACAACATGTTGGAAGCATTTAAAGAAATCCCCTGGGAAATGTTATTTTTAAGTCTTTAACAATGAAAATGTTCCTTTTTGGACAGCTTGGTAACTTTCTGATAGATTCGATAAGATAGAAATGACATACAATGGTGTTTATAAATATCATAATATATATTTTTCCACTTTCCAAGTGTATCAACACATGTCCTTGAAAGGAATCATAAATGTGGCTCTCTACCACATAAGTTTGTAGGACTGTAAATGGTTTTATAATGACAATATTAAAACAATGAAAAACACCACTCATATTTCTGTTGCTACTAATGCAAATGATGGCTACTTTGAGAAATCACCTTTACCTTGAAAATAAAAGCAAAGGTACACTGAGGTCATACCACATAAACATAATTAATATCACGATTGTTGTCGATGAAAAAGGTGGTTATTTTGACGCCACTGGAGTCACAACGGCTTTGAATTGAACATCAGTTCAGATGTTTGTGTCTCTACATGTGCTGAGAAGGAGCACTTATCGACTCCTTCTCCCTCCATTGAGGCCCAACTCTTCCCACAGAATCTTAAATGGATTTTGGTCAGACGGTTTTCAAGGTCGGGTCACGATGTCATCCATTGTTGTCTCTTGGTCAAAAGCTTGGCGGTAGGTGAGGGGTAGTTATTGTTGGAATTGTTGTCTATGTCACTGCGAAACATTGCGGTCGCGTTGCTATTTTAAAAAGCCATGCATTCTGATTGAGGTGGTAACAGTGTGACCATAAAAGCACTCATATACCATCAAGTGTATTGCTTCATCTCATACAGGTCCCCATTAGAAGTGACTTCTATAGAAGCAACTCGACCATGAAGACTTGATTGATGATGAGGTTTCATGCAGAGCAGTTAATAGTGAGTCACGTTCACTACACTGAACAGCATTAATGTGGATTCAATTATAAAGTGCTGCGAGTTCTAATGAAAGTTCCTCCTTTTGGACTTTCTTTCTTGGCTGAGTCGAAAGGGGAAAATTTGGTCGCAGTGTCTGGCAATTTTTGAAAGTACACAGAAGTTCATGTTCATGCCAGACACCTTTTCACCATGTTCATCATATGTTTCAAATTACCGTCATAGACATTTAAAAAAAACAACAATTCTAATAAAACATTGACTACTGAATGAGAATTGCATCACACATATTGAGTGAGTTTCAGTTAACCACAAAATTCAGTCAGTTGAATTTTTGAGTTTCCATACTGACGAAAACGCAGATGAAATAGATTCCAAACACCTACAGAAACCACACATAGCATAAATAATAGTGTTAGGAATCGTTTACAGAGAGAAATTACACAAAGAAGAGATCAGTAGTTTCTTGCTGAGCTCCGGCAATATCCTGATGACCCCCACAAACACACACAGACACACACTCTATGTTTCCCAAGAAGAAATCAATGACCTTCAGGGAGAAGGCGGCGATATGCCACAACCCAGAATACAGCCCAATAAATAAGCGGCCACTGGCACAAGATGTCAAGGATAGGAAGGGAAACAAAAGGCTTGTTTGCAGGACAGGATTCAAAGACATGAGGTGAAGAGTCCAAAAAAGCCTTCATCCACATGTCAACTGACTTTTGTCTGACAAAGAAGAGAAAGTGGATCATTAGATGGTTCTATTTTGTAACCATACTTAAAATCCCCCAAATTAAAAACACAAACACTTGTCGGATTGATTAAAGTATCACTGGTACGTGAGAAGAGAAGCCCATGCAATGGAAATGGTTTCCTTTGTGACAGATCTAGACGAGCTACCATTTGATCCTCTTTGGTATATTGCCTACAGATGGAGGTGGTACACTGCAACACAACAAAGAAAGAACCTATACTCCTCTGTGGAAAGAGAAAATAAACCCCCAGCCTGTGGAGATACAATTTGCAACTTTTGCAGAAAAAGCTTCTTGTTGATGTTTTTTTATTTTGTGCGGACACAATGTGACAGTTTCTAACAATGGTTTGCTTAATTCTTTTTCACCACTCGTCTTTGTGAAGTGAATTCAATTGGAAGATATTTCAGGGTTTTCTTCCCTATACTTTGCATTTCAAATCACCTGACAACACTGGAATTAAAACACGCGCTTCGCGCGTTCCACAGCTCCTTTTGAGCAATCAAGGATCATTATCCTATTTGAAGACCCTTCTCATTTTCCATTTCTGGACAGACGGACTCAGATTATCTTCAAGCACTCTTTGATATGATATTCATGGTTTGAACAATGACTACAAGTTGCCCATTTCCCGAGACACTGTAACTCCTCCAAAGCATAATGTTTCCACTTCCAAGCTTCACAGTTAGTACAAGGTTTTTCTTATGAAAAGCAGCCTTCGCTTTACTGTTACTATTGATAAATGACTCTGTATTACAATATTACAAAAGCCATTGTTGTTCACTATGTGTTCAGAAGCAAACAAACATTTTTTTTTAGAAAACAAAGGCTTTTTCTTGCTGTGCCTACCATGCTGCTCGGATTTGAAGAATGTGTTTCTGATTGTCTACTTGTGCACTTTGAACCTAACAGCTGCAGTTACATGCAGATACCTTCAGGAACTTTGGGGGAAAGTGAAGCCTTTTTTAGTATACAATGGTCCAACCATGAGGTAGATTTGTAGGAGAAATAAATCTTGAAAGATTTGTAGTGGATTTATATCTGTTCTGCACACCCTTTGAAACTCAAAAGGTTTGACATTTACATCTGGGCCACACCTTTGTGGGTGAAGTTTGCATGTTCTGGCTAGACATGCATGTCATAACATGTTGTGTTCGCGTCAAGGTTTATATTTTGGTAGAAGGTGTTTTTGTTTCTATATGAAGTACTCAAGCCTCACAGGAAGTGATTGTGCAAACCGGAAGTGATTGCGCAACCCAGAAGTGGAGCTAAATAAGCCGGAAGTGACTCTATAAAAAAGTATGCCTGAGCCATGTGTCTGGCTCTAACAAAAGAGCAAAATTACAACCATGCAATCTGAAGAAGAAGCTTGAGTAACTCATGACCCCACATTACCTGTAGGTCCAAATGTGAGCGTATTATTTGCCCTGTGATGGACAGGGTGTTTACTCTTATTTACCAGGGATTTGCTCAAGCTCCCTGCAACCCTGACCTGGATAAAGCAGTACAGATGATGGATGAATGGCCGGTGGCACATACAGAGATAATACGTGGATAAAAAACAAAAAACAAAAAACAAAAAAACAACAACAACAACCTGTCAAGTAGAATATCTGTGAATTATAAATGTGGAAACAGAATTTCCACCGGTTTGTTCAGAGTAGATATTGAAATATTTGACTGATCATGAACTGAGGCAGGTACTTCCACTGAGAAGAAAAGCTTCATGAGCAGGAGAAGATTTTCCATCGATTTTGAAGCACATACGGACATCTTTGCAGCAGTTCTTCCATTACTCCCCTCTCAGTTCTACCCAGTAACACTAAGACTTGTGGTCTGTGTCTGATAATGACAGTGATGATGAAGTATTGAGGACCCTCAGTCTCCAGAGCTCTGAGTGGCTCACATCCACCTCCATCTCCCTCTAACATGATTGGTCGCTGAGTTAATTGTGGAGGTCACAGATGGATGGGGAATTGAACTTCTTCCTTGGAGACCACAAAAACTAGATCATTGGAAGGGAGACAGCATCATTAAAAGTAAACTATTGCTGTAATAATAAAGACCGATTGTGACCATTTCTTTGTCCTTTGTGGAAGATCACGCAGTGATTCATAATTTAATAATAATTTATTGAGTTCCTTTAATGTAAATGTGACAAGAGCAAGTGAATATCCATGACTGAGTGAATGCTCCTTATGTTTAAGAAAATCAACTTAAAATCTTAATGCAGAAATTTGATTGTAAACTTGGTATAATTGATTAGTTACAGCAAAATCTTAATAAATGAATGTTTTTGCGAATACGAATACAAATATCTATAAAGTTTCCAGGAAACAGCATCAAAAAGCATGTATGCAAATAAACCAAAGATGTATCTGAAGATAAAAAAGGATCTTATACATGAAATAAAACTCATTTATTGAATATGAATGAATTAACTCCATAACAAACACCAATCATCTGGACTTAATGGCCAGTGGACGATGGATTGGTGACCTGTTAAAGCTGTGTTGGCCTTCGGTTAGAGCAGGTACATTTAATGGATTACGTCATTTACTTGATGAATAGTATGATTGATCCAGCCACCTTCTATCTACGCTTGATCCAGGTTGGGGTTGTGAGAGCTGGAGCTTATCTCAGGAGATAATGAGTGAAACAAAGGCCAACCCCACGTCGTCAGTGCATCACATAGAAACAAGCAATCACACTCACTTTTTTATTTTGAGGCAGTCACATTCCCACATTACCCACGCCCACCTATAATTTCTGACCAGGAAACAAAGTTCTGTCCAGATGATGTGTCGAGAAACATTTACATCAATATGCTCACATCTGTCTGTTCTTGCAACACTCTGAAAGAGACCAAACGTATTAGCAGTTAGATTTTTTAGGCAACTTTCTAACATGCATGTGTTTAGATTGTGGGAGGAGGCCAGGGCAGCTGGATCAAACCCATACGTACCCTCAGATATCATATAAAAACTTTACACGAAAAAACTCTAACCCTGAACAAGGTGGTCTCATTATGAACCATAACATCACTCTAACTATACATTTAAAAAAAAAAAAAAAAAAAAAAAAACTGTGACGTTATCCCCCCCAAGATTCTCAAGAAATATAGTTTATTCATTGCATGTTCACATCTTATTTTCCATTTAGTCCTACTCAGGGCGACTGGATTTAATGGGGTGCATATCTGCCTCTGTATCAATACCAGAAAAAAAAAAGCAACTAGAATAGAAGAGACTTAAGCAAAAACCTGTTCCTGAGATAGTAAAGATTAATGATTGAAAACAAGCAGGCGAGACTGAGAAATATACCGCTGAGAAATGTATAACTATAAATACTGATGCTTTAGAGATCTGAGATCAGGCTGGAGCCCCACACATCAATAAGAGCTTCCTCGCTCCACCATTCATTACCCCTCATTGTCTTTGCAGTGGATGGAAAAAAAAAAGGAACATTTCTTTTGTGCAGCTTCGAGACAGTCACTGCGAAGGTGAAACTGAAGGGTCACAGCATGTGATGTTTGTCCAAGTAATCATTTTTAATTCAAAGCATATCATATATTTATTGACGGCTGAACAACAGTGCAAAGTCTCGACCTCTGATGCTTTGTGGACATGCATACGTGCTCCGGTTTTCCTTATTCAGACCAGCAATAGAATGAGCGTAGTTTCCTCTTCCTCTGTGAGGTTGAGACTCATATTTGTTCAGAAGGACTGATTATTTACTGTTGGATATTTGCAGTCTATGTGTTGTCTGTCCTGGAGTCTGTTTACTGAGTTTAGCCATTGTGAGGTTTTCATTGTTACATTCCAAGAGACATCAATTTTTTTTTTGCATTTTTGCTTTGCCTTTAAAGCTATGAAGTTGAAGGCATTTGTATTTTAGGAAATGTGTGTTTCTGCAGAAATGACTTTTGGAGTGTTTTTGTGTTTGTGTTGGGCATGGGCAGACCATGTTTAATGTGTAAACATGAAATGTATGAATCCATCATGGCTTGTTTATTTACATTGATATTGACCCCCCACCCCAACCCCCACCCCCAACAAGCCCATTCAGAAAAATTGGCACTGAAGTAAAATGTTAAATAGAGAATAGTTAAATATTCATATTGAAACCCTGATTTGACTGACAAACTTACTGCAGTCAGCTACAACCTCAATTATATACTCACTGTTTAGAGTTGCTTGAAAACAGATTGTGTTTCTTTGTTTGTTTGTGTGTTGGTATCATGGGTAAATATATCAGACTTTTTTTTTTTTTTTTCAGTTTTGAGTGACACTTTGGCAGGGTTTTTTTGTCTGACCTGGCAACCCTAGTGGGAATGGAGTTGGGGGTAACGCAGAATCAGAATCCTGTACGAATCTCATGGGAGAAATTATTTTGGTTATTGTTGCTTGTTTGGATAAGGTTTGTTTGAGAGTCAGCTTTTCGATTTTATTTTTATTGGGGATTATTTTCCTTTTTAGTACATAAGTAAACATTGATGTACATTATTTACACAGATAGGACATAGAATTATATATATCAAATGGAAAAGAAGGTCACTTGATTTTGTATTAATTAGATTACATGATTGATGTACAACCTTCATCATTCTATCTCTTCTCTATTTTAGAAGCTTTTTAGAAGTTAACAAAATGATTTGTTCTATCACAATTCTCCTCGTGTGAGTATTTCTTTGTAGCTGTTTATCTCAACTGAGTAGTAACAAATATATACAGTCTGCACAAAATTGACGGCTTGCCCCCATTAGCACATAGATTTCCTCAATCTTTTTCCAAGCTGGAGTTTATGACAGATTTGTGTTTCTGACAAGAACATCGTTTTACTCACAACCTGTACCCGTGACCAGTACTTTCTTGTTTCCAAAGTTTAAAGAACAAAAAGTTCTGGAAAGATCGATAAAGTCATTGTCTATTTGGGGCTATTTACAGTTTTGCTCATGTTTCATCCAGTTATAACAAACATAACATTTTCGGACTCGGTACTTTTCCAATCATTGGTTTTTACTTTTTTATGTTTGAAGAGAAGAAGAAAAAAGGAATTGTAAGAGAAACAACTTGTATGAATTTATTGGAGACACATTTTTTTCATTCTGATAAAAACAAACTATAAATGGAACCTAAGACTGCTGCAACATAAACACAGTAAATTTCATCAAAGCTTTTAACTACCACATATGAGCGAAGACTTCTGCTTCTCCACTGATATCAAAGGGGGTCAAGGGGCAGTGGTGGCCTGGAGGCCAGAGAAGCAGATTCCGACGTTTCATTCCCACAGTGGACGGGTCAACGCTGTTGGTCTCTACATAAAAAACCTTGACCTCCATCTGCTCCCCGGAACGCCGTAACATGGCTGCCCACCACATCCTTGAAATAGGATTGGTGAGTTTGGAAAAACATGATTTCCCCAAAGTATGATATATCAGAGGCTTAAAATAAAGAATTACTACAACCTGCAGATCACCATGAGACCTTTGCAGTCCTCTGGTTCTGTGAATTAGTTGATAATCCACTCGTTCATAATTGTTTCACTCACTTCTTTGGAGGCAGCATGTTGTACCTGGATAAAGTAATGCCATTTGGCCAAGACAAAGCAGACGGTCACTGAAATAACCTTCATTCACAACAATCAATCTGTCAATCAATCTTCCTTCTCCCAATCGATCCTGAGATATTGCCGAGGTATTGAGCTTTGGGGGAAAACAAAGCAAGCAAATGAGAGCTCCCTCCATTATTATTCTGATACTCCTTGGAAACTTACTGGGTGTAGACAAGTAGGGGTTTGTTTGCACCCCACCTTTAGCTTTAGGGCGTTCAGTGGAGCATGCAGCCTTGTTGTGGAAGTTACATAACAGAATATACTACACATGTGTTTTATCTGTCTCTTTTCTTCAACTTTGATTTGGACCAAGATCCCACATGAGAAGTGTGAACACTGTCTAATTATGAGATGAATGAAGACTTTGACTCGGTTGTTGGGCCTCTTTGTTGAAGCCAATTCTTATTGTTTGGGCTTTAACATTCCTTTCCAGAGGCAGGTTGATCTCACTGCCAGGGCAAGCTGGAGTAACAGATGGTTGCTGGAGCAAGTCTGGCCTTTGCCTGTCGTTCCCTTTCTTTCACTTCTTCTCCCTCCCTCTCTCGCTCCCTCTGCTCACAATAACCCCACTGCTGTTCTCATGGTAACACTATCTGCCAAGTCTGAAGGATTGGATTTTTACAGGACACATGAGCTCAGCACTGTACCAGCAGTGGACACTCTGCTCCTGCTATCTCCCTCCTTCCCTGCTGCACCTTCATCTTTCTTTCTGTCTCTATTGAATGTTTCATTTCGTCCTCCTCGCTGGCCCAGAATCCCTTTGTCTCCTTCATCTGGCTCCTCCTCTCGTCAGCTCCTCGTCTGTCATCACTGCTTGTTGACTCAACAGTCTCCTCTCTTCCTCCTCCTGGTTTTTGTTTCATCATCCAGAAATCCCAACCATGACTGGGCTTTATCAGCGAGCGCGTATAAATCCAGCTCCCAATCTAATCTCCTGCATCGGCTGCGCTATTGTTCCCCACTTCTTTGTTTCACTGTATCTTCCGTGGCTTGCCTTTCATTGTATCATGTTCTCCTGCCTGTGCTGATAGTGTTATCACATGACTGATGGTTGCAACCATGGACCTGAACTCTCACCTTGAAAACAGTGACAGCCATTTTGGTTTCTGCAGCATGGCTCAGATGGCCACTGGTGCTTTTAAGATTTTTTGGGGGATTGGGGGGGGGGGGGGTTAATCAGGGACACACATGCACAACCTCACACAAACACACTTATTAAGGATATTGAAACAGGCACAGCATGGTGTAGGATAGACAGCCAGCTGTTCTTTGGACCAAGTTAGATTTCTGAAACAGTGGCCATCTGTGGCACACCGATTGAGGGGGTGACCCATTCTGAATTCAAAACATCTACAAATCAAATGCAAGACCACACACATGCGCTTGCGCGTTTGCCCGACCCCTGCTCCATCAAAGCAGAAATTCAAATCACGAGAGTTAAGACGGGAAGCCGGCTTTCTGTGTGTCTTGCCATCTTTCCATCCACAAGGTGAGCTCTCCGAGCTCTCCCTACCTCCTCTTCCCCTCTTTCTTCCTCTGACGGCATTGTAAATGGAATGAGTCTGGTTGCATTGCTGTATTACGGTGGGATAAAGTATCAGTCCTGGTAATCTTCCGTGGATTAATGGCTTCTTCTTTATCTGCTGCGGCTGCTCTGCTCAGATGTCTGGCCGGGCCAGGAGCCTCCTGCTGGAATACTAATGACAGACAGACAGACAGCTCCAGCTCTTCCTGTCCCCAGCCCCAACCAAGCCCACACGAGACGTGTGTGAGGGTTGTGTGTACGTGAACGAGTGTGTGTGTGTGTGTGTGTGTGTGTGTGTGTGTGTGTGTGTGTGTGTGTGTGTGTGTGTGTGTGTGTGTATGTGTGTGTGTGTGTGTGTGTGTAAGAAAGGAAGCACATATGTGTGAAGTGCATATGTAGAGGACATAGAGCAGAAACAGAGGAGACACTGCAATGTGTGTGTGTGTGTGTGTGTGTGTGTGTGTGTGTGTGTGTGTGTGTGTGTGTGTGTGTGCCCCTCTCGCCTCCTTTGTGAGGTAGTCGCTGTCCTCCTTGTCCAGGCTGACACCTGCTTTGCATACAGGAGGGGCCAAATGGCGAACAGGGGAGGGGCAACGATGGTGAAACGGGAGTCCCCCAGGACATGGAATAGGGACACACAAGGGACAAGAGAGGAGGAGAAGAGAGGGGGGGGGGGGGGGGGGGGGGGGGGGGGGGGGGAGAAGGAGAGAAACCAACAGCAGATTAGTAGAAGAAAATAAAGCAGAGTGATGGTTTCAATGAAGAGACCAAAGGAGGAAATGACGGGGAAACAGATGGAAATAAGAACAGATCTCAGCAAGTGGATCACAGATAGTTGCCCTTTTCATTTGAGGTGGTACACTTATATGGACTTCCATTCTGTAGCAAATACCCTCCTGTAGGGCGTAGTTATCCCATAGTAACTCCAAGTCCATTCCCCCAGCAAGGTCACATTTACCCCACACAGACCCTGGGCTAAGAATATCTCCTAGGTCCTTTATGAAAGGGAAAATAACCAACAGTAAATGCCATCTGCTTCCTCTGTGAAAGAAGAAGAAGAAAAGGAGAGGAGGAGGAAAGAAAGAGGAGGGGGAGCAACTGAAGCACACCATGTACCAACCACTGGCCATGCTTATGTGAACAGGAATACAGAGGACAACAAAAGAAGACTGTACGCCCCAATCGTACCTCATTTCCACATCGGAGCAGGAACCAATGAGGGAACATTAGCGCCATGAGAACATCGAAGTTAAAAGTGCAATTCCATTTTGAGGGGCTGCTCCAGCTTCAAACATCAGTCTTTCTTCTAGATGTAAGCCAGTGCTGCCACAAGTTCAAGAAAAAGCAAACTACCAGATAAACATACGTACAAAACAAACTGAGGAATAAAATTATACTTTCAGAAGCAGCAGAAGTAGCTTACCACCAGAGATAAGTTAAAATGATGGCCACAAAACTGAGCATAAATTTAATTTTCACAGCTCTTTGAGTCTTACCCTCTCAGGAAAAACCCTGGCCAATATGAATACTGAATACTTATTTGGCAAAACTACCATTCAGAGACCTCATATGACTTCATCCACAATGATTCATGAGCTCTTGAGAAGCACAAAACCTGAATCCCTGAGAAATATAGTCAGATTTATCAGATGTGGACCTCAGATATAAGCTCTCCTATTAAGCACATAAGCTCTCTTTCCCTTTGCCTTCTGGACCAAGTTGAAATATCTCACACAGGAGGATAACCAAACGAAGAAACAAACCGGTAATACCAGCATTTGCAAGTCACCCAAAGTTAGAGACTTGTTGTCTCAAACAATAACAACAAATTGCATTCTGATTCTGACCATTTCTACTCAATGACAGTTACTAGTTGCTTCTTTAAAAACGAGAGGTCTTACCGGTGCCTTAATTTCAATTATACAATATCTAGGTTGTCATCACTGTCTAATGGCTCACTTATTAAGTTCACTTTAGTTAATTAAACATCCTGTTGTGGTTGAACACACATTGTTTAGATCACTGTGAGTAAATCATGATCAAAGTCTAATATGGCAGTATTGCATTGTGTGGCCTCAGTTCATTTAAAAACACAACTTTAATACTGTTTAAAGACATCATTCTTCTTAGTGACGTTTAACATTGATTGTCTTGGTTTGGTCACCCCTTTCACAAATTTACATGATACACATGTTTGTTTTTTTATTTGTTTTCATTTTTAATAAGCCTTTTTCTGTGTTTCGGTCCTTCCAGCACGTACCCAGCCAGCATGCTAGTCACATTACTGTAGCTTCTTTTATTTGGCACTCTCCTCGCAGCTGTTCTTTACAAATCGGATCTTGAACAGTGGAAGACACATCGGGCCGTTTCAATCGGCGTTCAGTTGGAGCGCCATGAAGGGACGTCTCTGTTTGCTTGTGTGTGTGAGAGCAAAAGAGAGAGAGAGCGAGAGAGTGTGAAAGAAAGAATCAGAGCAAAAAGGGATGTCATGAGGTGACTCTTCATTCCTGCACCACATTCTCTTCCTCTCCTGTGCTCTGTTTCTACACCACTAAGTTAGTCCCTGTCTGTTTCCTTCTTGCCCTCTATATGTCTTTCTCCTCCCTTCTCCCCCAACTCAGTCTTTTCCTGTGTGGTCCCAAGCACTCGTCTCCTCACTTTCATCTCACTTGAAGAGCTAATGAGTCTGATTGCATCACCCGCCGAGTCATTTGTCAAAACTTTGGATTTAAAAAAAAAAAAAAACACAGACTTTGATCGTTTTCTTTTTTTTTTTTCTTAAATGCCAAAAGGAAGAACTTGTCAGGGGGAAATAATGAATGTCTTTCCTGTGATGAATCACCTACAAAACTTTATATTGCATTAGTTCTATTTCTTTAATTGATATGTCACATGTGGCAAACATCAGCTCGGGAGAAACGGGGGTGAACACGTCGTGTCAGTGTGGGAAGAGATCGAACAGCGTTGAGCCTGTGACATTGCTTTTCGACACCACTGAGTCGGAGCAGGTGCAGAGCCACAAGACACAAGATTGCAGGCAGTTTAACACTTTCACATTTTTCTTTTTTTTTTCAAAGCTGAGTATCAAAATAATTCCCTAAAATAGGATATTTAGACAAAAAATACAATGCTTTTTTCTGATTAAAATTCAATCAATTTTCATTCCGTTATTTAACATCCCAATCAGTGAAAAGAGACCAGAGAGCTCATCATAAATGCTGTGACTCCTCCATCTGTATGCAATTAGAAAAAAAGGCAATATACAAAACGCACAATCATCTGCAGGGAAAACATGCAAACTTAACACATGGACGCTCCCAAGCCGCCCGCTGAAAATGGAGGCTGTCTTTCTGTGTGGCGAGAGTGCTTACCACTACAACACCACGCAGCCTCGGAGTTTCAACAGTTAATAGAGTCATCAACACATTTTGCAAAGATAAAACTGATGACATGTTCTCAAGACGTGAGAGAAGGTTGTGAAAAAGAAAGTTGTGAAGCTTTTGTCTGACTTGGTGCCGTCAGGAGTTCTGCTTTCAGGCTCCATGGAAACACTGAGCAAAGGAAGACGCCTCGTCTGAAACAAAATAGGAAAGATCATATGATTTCAGAAACGTTCCCGGTAAGCTATTATCACCCTTGAATGATGTGAAAGGAACGAAATGTTTCACGTGAGCAACAAAGCAAGAAAAATGTGAAAAACTGTTGAATTGTGGTCCGATCGTGATGTTGGGCCTGCTTTACGGAATCTTCCTTAGAGACCGTGGCTATATGAAAGGAAACAATTTATCTGAAATACAGTCAGAAGAGCCACTCATTGTAAATCTCATTTTGAAGTCAAGGTTTTGTGATCTTTCAGCAAGAGCACAGGCGGGACAATCGTACCAGGGCCAGGTGGAACCAAAGTGCGCTTGTATGAAGTTGGAAAAATGAGATTTGCAAGGAAACAAGTAGTCCAGTGGAGGTCTGATGATTGTTGCCTGATACACAGTCTCATATTGGAGACATGTGATGTATGAGAATAATGATGAAAAGTGAAGACTATCAGGGATTTGTGAGTCCAACAAGCCTTCCAGAAAACTAACCTGACACACACACACACACACACACACACACACACACACACACACAACACACACACACACACACACACACACACACACAGAAGCTTGAAGGGTTGCATCAAACTGGAAATAGCATTTTGAATCAAATCTAATTTAAAACTAGTGAAAAATAATGTAAATCGCTTGTTTACGCCACAATGGAGGAGTGGTCGAACGCGTCACGTGCGAGATGATCATAGATTTCTATTGAAACTTCAGGAATCAGTTGTCCAAAGTCTTGAATTCAAACATAGACGAAGAGAGTCTGATGTACTCGCACTGTGTGGTTGTTCTTTCCCAATAAGTTCAAGTTTTGTTTCTAAAACTGAGAGATGAAAATAATTGTCAACAGTATGACAGCATAGCTTTTAAAGCTGCGGCGATTACAAAACACTAAACTCAGAATCAGAACTACAGAAAACCCATTTTCAAGCGTTCTCACTTTAGCAATAAAGATACATTTTAGGCTGCAGTGGACAGGCTGACCAAAACTGGACAGTTGATGGTTGGGGGAAAAAAAACAAACAACATTGCCTGGCCTCATGAATTCCAAATTCTGGTGAGGCTACAGATGGTGGGCTCAGAGTAGGGCTTCGGCGGCTTTAATTCATGGACCTGCCTTATGTCAACGGTCCAGTCTGGTCATGATGGAGGTGTAATAGGGTGGAGAACAATGTCTTGGGACAGTCTGTGCCTGTTAATATCAAGCGGTCATTGTTTTAATGCCATAGGCTGTTGCAGTATGGATGCTCACCACATTCAGTGAAAGTGTAAGTGATCTAATAATCTTAACAGGGGACTTCAGTGTTGAAGCCATCAAACCAAAGTGAGCACAACGTAGTCATGGAGGCGTGGAGCCTGAGGTTGGTAGGAAATTTGCTAAAAACAAGTTGTGATGAAATTATGTCTGTTTTGTGGCCGACATGACAGAGCCTGAATCACCGTGGTGGTCTGAATAGGACCCCCGGGGTGCATAGAAAACTGTTAAATAACAACTCTATTTAAAATATGGACTAGGCATATGCACTGACAGCAGAGGTGTGAATGTGTGTCCGGGTTTGTGCTTGTTTCCTGGTGAATTTAACGCTCTGCGGTCTCTCTGATGGATTGAGGGGTTTGAAGACTGTGCATGTGTGTGCGTTTGCACCCCAAAGGTCTTTGTGCTGGGTTTTTTTTTTTTGATGGGCTCAGCCTTTGTTGCCACTCTACATGTCACATGCACATGCACCAACACAGACAAACACACTAAACCGAACTAGGTCAGTGTTGTTTGTAGTGAGAAGGACGTTTTTCCTAACGCGACTCTTCTGTGGGAGAAGATGCATTAAGCCAAGAAAGAACAAGGAAGACTTCAATACTAAGACAGCTTTGCACTACTGGTTTTAGGAAAATGGACAGAATCAGTGATAGAAAATCTCAGTTGCCTTTCATCACATCTACAGAGTCATCTTAAAGTCTCCGCGAGTGTGAGAACTAACTATACAACCTGCTTTTATTCCCCGTTATCCAGAGAGTCCCCACGAGACCAGATATGTATTCACAGTAGATCCTCACAAGCACAGCTAAACCACACACACACACACACACACACACACACACACACACACACACACACACACACACACACACACACACACACACACACACACACACACACACACACACACACACACACACACACACACACACACACACACACAGGCAGCCACCATTGGCTCTGCAGAGAGGGTCCCCTCCTGTCCCCATCCTTTCTGCCTGCAGCTGCCGGCCAGCCTGTCAGTTCCCAGGCATCAAGCCATCAGAGATGACGCCTCCTCACGCCACCAAGTGGTAATCACCTTTCCTGCACCTTTAAGGCGTCAGTGGAAATTCAAACCTAATCCAAAAATGTTTGGTGCATCTATTTGGAGCACAGGACAAATCTTATTCTGAAAAATAAATGGCTTATAAAGAACTTTATGCTAAACTTTTTTTTTAATGTAAACTTAAAAAGTTTCATCTGGAGCCTAGCTGCAAGTATTAAGATCTTCAAACAGGATTTCTGTGGTCAGTCACTCTTGAACATAAGAGTAATTTACCCAAATAATGTAATTTAAGATAAAGTGCAAATAAATCCATAGGAAATTGAAAATGGTGTATTATCTTTAAACATGTTCAAAGTGATTTAACGGGTAGTCATGGACTTTATTTTAGCCGTGTGGTGTAAGTGGGATGTATTAAAATGAACTACGGTGCTCATGTTCATGTTGACTGAAGTTAGCTTTTGCAAACATGTGGCACACTGTGTTTATTTTTTTGTTTATTAATTGAAGCAAACAATGCTTAAATAGAATAAACATGGCATTGTTTTGGGGTTTTTTAAGGAATGTTTTTTAACTTATTGTACCATGCAAAAATGCAACCATGGAAGCAGCCACAGGCGCTGACTGTCAATGTCAGACATACCCCGATGGCCTCCTAATATTCAGCCAAGCTGTCGCTCCGCTCCCTCCCTGTTTATGTGTCCGAGCTCTCCTGGGTTTGTTTGTGTGCAGTATGCCACGGTCTTCGTACGCCCTTGACCTCTACTTTTGTCATTGTGGGTTGAAAGTCATGCTAAAATATGTATAGGAATGTCTGCGCTTTGCATCCAGGTGCACTGGTGGTGTTTGAGCGTGTCTGTTTGAGTAGAGGATATGTGGATAGTTCAGGGCCATAAGATGCTAAATCCTTCGTATCTGTGACCTTTGTTCAGGTTCAGAGTCACGTATGTGTGAGTGCGTTCCGCGCGTGATTTGCGTGTGCGTGTAAAAGCCAGCTTACGTGCACATTTAAGGATTAATCCTCCGTACTTGACGCATGGAAAAGCGTCAGAAGAAAAGGGATAAAAAGACGCAGAGATGTGCTGCGAGGCAGGTGAAGCACAGGGATCGACGGGCTGAGGCCAAGGGAAAAGGGGGGGTACGGGGCTCGACAGTGGGGGGGCTGCTCACTCCAGTGCGTAATTGTGGTGGGGGGGGGGGGGGGGGGGGGGGGGGGGGGGTCACACAGGTCTGGACCTCATTAAGAGAATTGTCTGGGAACATTCAGGCTCTGAGCTGATGTCTTGTCACCTGCCTTCTTGTCATGAGAGGCAGTGTGAGAACGCGCCTTTCACTTTCTCCAGGTCACATAGTTCACCATTAGGAGTCAGGAAGATCAACACAAAGCAGTTTTGCAGCAAACACTCCGAGAAACAAGCTCATAATTGACATGCAAACATGTGACGTCTGTGGACTGGAGGCGCTTTAAAGGCAGGTACATCATCTCAACCAGCATCGCTTTTGATCGCCTTTGAACGCCTTCTCTTTTTCTCTTCGACACCCACCCTCTGTTTTTAATTTGTATTCACAGGGGGGTTCGTTGCCGTCTGAGGTTACACAGACGAGAATTGGGGGGGATTTGGGGGATCTCTCTCAAGCAGCTTTTTAAAGAGGGCGAGGTATCAATCAGGTGCTGATGTTACACTGATGCAACATTTCAGCCTATAGAGGAGCTCGCCGAGCTGCTTTATATCAGCTTACAAGCATCTAAGTAGTTATCAATTATTCTCAGACGCACGATACCGAGAGAAAATGTAGTTTTATAGAGCTCATAAAGTGTGATTCATGTCTTTTACAGACACATGTACCCCGACTACTAATGCTCATCGGCTTTGTGATATAAATTTAGGGAGTGATCGGTACAAATCGCTTGAATCCAGTGCGACAAATCACAAGACCACTTTTCACGGCGCATTTAAACATGTTTTTATTCTCATGCTTTCAATTTCTAAGTCAAAGCATTCACCAAAGAACCAGATTCAAAACTGGATTCCGCGTCATACATTCAAGAGTGCAATTAGTATAAATAGAAGAAAATACCTGCATGTCATAGAATATAATTTGTCTTTATAAATGTAATCATTTCAGAGTAAGAAATTCAGCATATACATGAAGCAGAATATATACAGAAAGGAAGAAAAAAAAACCCCAACAACATACAATCATAGATCAGCAGGTGCACGGCACTGGTCCCTGAATGAAGAAATATGAGGATCAACTGTTGGTTTTCGATATAAATATAAATATATATGTATTTAAGATGGCGCTACACTCTGTGCTGCAAGTGTGCAATCAGCCCGAGGATAGCTTGATGTTCACGTGCAACTGTATGGATGTTACAGTACTTTAAGGGGTGATTATCACAGAAAGAGGTGCGGGCGCTGTCGAGTCTGCTCTGAGTGGAATTTAATTTCAGTCGGCGTAAAGAAACAGAAAAACAGGCTTTCGGAAAGGAGAGAAAAATAGAACAGAACTTTAGGTGAGCAACTTGACATGACAAATCTGAATCATACGTGACTCCACAACCTCGTGGAGGGGAAAAGGCGCTGTAGGGCGCGAGCTGACTAGTCGCTCTTCTTGCCGTTCCTCGCTGCCGAGTCTTCTTTGGTTTCGACGGGGCTGCTTTGGCCGTTCGCGGGCGAGGCCGGGCTCTGCTGCTCGGCCGCCCCGTTCAGTTTGGACTCTTTGGTCGAGGCGGTGGCGGTCTTCCTGCTCTGCGTGCCGTTGTCGATGCAGGATTTCGTCACCTCGCCGGTGATGGCGGCGTAAGGAGAGGAGCCGCTGAACAGAGTCTTGTAGATGACTGACTCGATGGGGGCGAAGGGCGAGGTGGAGGAGCCCGTCAGCATCATCCTCGACTGAAAGGAACAGAGCAAACGCGTCAAAGCAAAAGGCAAAGTACCGGGAAGAATCCCAGAGGATAATACATTTAATATGGGATTATATCTTTTTAACCATTTCATTCGTATGTCATCTAACTTGGCGTACGTATCTCGGGGCAAAATGCCGATTCATTTGTTTCAGTTTGAGTATATTTCAACTCATTGTTCTGGTTTTCTAGCCAGTAAGATTTATACTATCATAAGATATGGTCAGAATCACAAAACAATTAGTAAAGTTTAACACAGAACCTTCCTTCATAAAAACAGACTTAACATAACATCACTTGAAGAAATCAAGTGTGTAAAACAGCCACTTATTTCACATAAATAGCCAAACCACATATGTGACGGCGGTCTAATCAAGCTTTAAAACTACTATGGGAATGTGCAATGTACTAGTATTTACTTTTAATTAAGGGGTGACAGCATCTAATCCACATCATCAAGGGTGCAAAATAATAAATAGCAGGTTTGGACACAACTCTTAAATCTGATGAAACGGTTCGCCATTAATTTGGAAGATCAGAGTCTTTGGGAGCTAACAGAATGAGAGTTGAAAGAAGACGTGGTAGATTTATCTGTGTCTCAGTCAAGAGCACAAGTTTCCCAGAGAAGGAAAAAAAGTGGATGATGCAAGCTGATGAAAATGATGCAAAAGCCCCAGCCCTGCGGGTAATCCCAGGCTAATGTGAGTCACCACGGCTAAAACTTCAAAAAGGGAGAAAGGTCATTTAGAAGACGAGACACAAAACATTCAAACGGGAGCCGTGGCAGCAAACATCCGTTATTAAAAACGCGACACAAATCCGGACAACGCAAAACACCAACGTACGCAGTTGAATTGAGCCCTCTCAATAAACCCCTGGGTTCACATCCTGATCACGGCTGCATGTCTGAGCGGCACCACGGACGGGCGGACTGACCTTGTTGACAACGACAAAGGTGGTGTAAACGAGCATCAGGTGGTGTTTCTGGACAGGCAGGTAGTGGGTCTGCTGCAAGGCAAACAGCACCGCCCCGATCAGGGTGATCTTTGTGGGGCTTGACAGAGATGCAATGAGAAAAGATCAGTCATGATCCCGGAATTTACGATGAAAAAACATGAGAACGTTTCTACACGGTAGTGAGAATGACGCTTGAAAGATTTTATACGCACATATAAACCAGAGTGGAGGTAATTAATCACAGGTAGCTGCTAAGATGTTCCCGTCATCAGAGGAACGTAACTGTGCTTAAAGGTTTTGATGAACGCGACGGTGCAAACTGCACCACATCCAGCTTTGTTAAATGCACATCATGTATTTTTCTTTTATTTCCTGATTTCTTTTCAGAATAATGTAAATACGCTGCACATAGACTCCAGATATAGTTAAATTATTGTTAAAAGAAATTACTGTGCAACATGGAAGCGTAGTGTATATTCTTTAAATAACTGATGACGAAAAGGTTTAATAAGGTCGTGCTTCCTCCCACTTGAATGAACTCCTGAAATGTATAGGACATTTTGTGCAGGTTACGTTATTCCTGGGCAAACACTCAAAAGAGTAACTTTTACTTTTAAATAACTTAAATACACAATCAACACTGCAACTCAATTTTATACTTTTTTTTTTTGCATTTCACAGAATATTGTACCAATTCTCTGACTACTGCCTGAGTACCAACAAAAATTTATCAAAATGCTTTAAAGTGTATTTCATGAGTACAAAATAAACAACACCAAAGTACACGATTCAACATCCGTGGGTGGAGCTTGTGAAAACTTACTAGGACATTTTGAGAAGCTCATTGGTCTCTGGTTTCCACACGCCTCGAACGAGCTGCTCAAAATTACTGATCAGACCACCTCCAGCACCTAAAGAGGAAAGAGTAGATAGATATCATTAATATATACTGTCATGTGACACGTGGAACTTCAATACTATGAAATCTCTCAGAAACGGATGCTGCTATAAAAAAAATTAATGTGTAATCATTTTAATCTTGAAGAGTCGTGACACCCAGAGACACCTCAGAGGCGGCGCCTCTGTATGTGACACGATCGCATACTGACCTCTGGCCCACCCAACAGCAATCATAACCAGCAGGCCATCTTTGTACTTGTTGTGTGCCTGCGTGACGCCTCCAAGGACCTTCCACGTCCTGGTCACCTCCTTCATTCCTGACAGCACCAGCCTGAGGGGCAGCAGGGCAGCGCAGCAGTACACCAGGTCCATGGGGCAGTAAAACACTAAATACCTTTAAGGAAAGATAACACATGGATGACATGTGCACATACATACAGAACTCTGTGACAGAGGTGTGTAAACTGCAACGACAGAGTCAGGGATTATAGTGGCATCGAGGAAAAGGTGTTTTCTTTCTCCATAAATTAATTCACACATCTTCCATAAAGATTAAAACAGAAATTTGAAGCCTTGTATGATTTATTCTCTATAAATTTAGCTTGTATGAAAATTAGAATGTAAATTGAAAAAAAACAACCTCAAAGAATATTTAATTAGGTATTTTTCTTTAAACCAAAATTGTCACAAATAAACTTTAAGAACAGTTTAAAACCTTCAGTTTACATATCATGAGTCTAGCAAAACCTGGCAAAACAATTTACGTTTTAAATTAATATTAGAATTTTACTTCTATGTATCATACTTCAGAAAGGTTGGCAAGCACCCAATGCTACCAGCAGAGGGCAGTATTTATTTTCATACAACGGATGTAATTATACATGCACCCACCAGAGGGTGCCAAAGGACGCACAGCTAGAAACAGACACTCCACAATGACTCCTCTATTTCATCATGTCTTCCACATTTCATGCTCCCTTTACGGAAGAGAAAGACATAAACAATGACCCAATTGTTGATGTGTTTGCCTAAAGAAAGTATTTCCAATTCATGTTTTTCCCCTTTACTCTCAAGATAAATATACATTTTATTTTTCAGGCATTTACCAGACAATTGAGGCAAGCAGGACACTGGTGCTGTTGGACAAAGGTGCGACTGGTGGCTCGGCCAGCATGATCCCGGACAGTACGGCTCCACCGAAACAGAAGAGCATGGAGCTGAACCAGCAGGCTAAGGGGCTGACCCTGGACACCTCCAGAGCTCCTGCACAAACACAGATGTACAAGTGTCAGCATCAAGCAATGACAGTAAAGTCCACGAAATGCAGTCTATTTCCCATATTCGCAATCCTACAGGGTGTAGGCAGGCGAATCTGGAAAACCGTCTCACCGTGAGAAAACACCCAGTTGGAGTCGGGTTTGTTTAACAATTGCCTTTAAGATTGGTATCTGTATGTGTCTGTCTGCGTCTGCCGTGTGACGGACTGGCGACCTGTTCATGGTGTGACCCGTCTGCGGCACATAGTCAGATTTCATCCACAGGTCTTAAAATAAAAGGGCTCAGCCCTGGTAAAATCACAGCTGTGAATCAACAGCTGTAAATTATGTCACTTCCTGTTATCATTCGTTCTTACAGGTGTACAAAGAAACATAAGAGAACCATGCATTTTCTTATTATGACATATTTGGCTTTACATAGTTGGCCCCGGTTTAGTTTGAAGCAAATATTGTTGCTCTGCTGAATATCAGATCATTTTCTACAATGATTTTTTGTGTATTCTTGTTTCCCTGACTTTATCCATCCATCTTTTAAACTGCTTTATCTGACTGAGGGTTGCAGGGTACAGCCAAGACACACACATTCCCACCTACGGGCACTTTTAAGCCCACCCCCCAAAATTGTTTTTTCATGTGAATGGAATAAGGTAGTAGTTGCATTTGCACTTCATCTTTCCAAATAGTATACAAGCTGCTATGTGAAATCAGTTAAACTCGTGATCAGTGTTAAAAACAAACCAGAGGAAGAAGCCGGGGGGAGTCGGCCCTCTTCTCCCACAGTCCCACTAATCCAAAACCCTTTTTTCATATATTTCTATATCTTAAAACAATATAATAATATTCAGTTTTCGTACCTCAAATTATCTTCTCGTCAAGATTATACCTCTGCCAAGCAGACAGTGATGATGATTACTGGTTTTCTGAAGCGGTAATCACCGAAATCAGTGTTATTTATAGATGCTGCTTAGGGACCATCATCAGTGAAAACTTTGCAAATAAGAAAAGGATGCATTCAACAGTTTCTTTTCTACAACTGGCCAATAAAATGGAAGAATAACACACAGTTGAAATTACAATTTGCATCGTGTTGTATTCTGTGGGTCAAGTCTACAGATGCAGGTGGTCTAACTTTGAATAAAACCATAAAAAAAAAAAACATAATATTTACCAATTTTCCAAACTTTAGTTACACACTCTTTTCTGCAATCAAGAAAATCTATTTCTTCAAAAAGAAAAAAATAATCCCGATTAAGAATTAAGGTTTAAGAGGTTATTCCTCCATATCCATAAATCAGTTCAGTAGAAGTGAAAGAAGGCTGATAAACGTGGCGCCCAGTCTCCAGCTCTGTCTAAATATTAACTAGGTTAGGTTAGAACAGTTGATCAAACAGAGGTGCAGCACGAGAGCCTGACTTCACAGTTCAAAGTTCAGAGCAGTGGAACAAACGTGTACTTTCAGAGTCACTGAGGAGATTTCCTCACCGAAGACACCCCGTTTAGAAAGGACAATGTAGTCCTTCTCCCTCCCCATTAGAGCCACTTTCATGCTAAATTCCTGATATTTAACAGTCATGAGTTAAATACATGGCGAGTTACATGTGAGAGAAGCTTCATGGGAACTGCTTGAGAATGTGTCGCTTGATCACGGTTATTAGTTACCTTTAAAAACAGACCAGTTAGTGACTAGTTCCTCAAAATAACCAGTTACTTGGAAAAGCAGGTTCTACTTTAATTGTCTCAAATAGGATGTCTTCAGAAAGTTCCCATTGTTGGATTATTGACACATGAGCTGAGCCAACACCCATGTGAGGGTCAGTCCAGCTTAACACATTACAGTAGTGACATTTCCCTAACATAACTCTATGCATCTTTGCACACGTGTATAAGACCCTGCAGAGATTCACGGTGTACATTAAGACCTACTGTACAATGTGACCTGTGGCAGGGCGCTCGGACTCAACCCTGAACCACCAGCCTGCCGTCACTGCCGGTGCACACAGGACCGGACTGGTAATCTCAGGATTACAGACAGATTATAGAGTCCTGGAGAGAGATCGGTAAACCAGGGGGATTTTGTACAGTAGCTCTATCTGCCTCCTCTGCAGCCTGCCCTGGACTCTTTAACTTCCCCTCACGCAGCAGCCGGGCCTTTGACCACCTTCAGGTGATACATGGGAACATTAGCAGGAGCAGAAAGAGGAGAAGGCGAGGAAACATCTCTCAAAAAGGGGCAATTTAACTTGTCCAACACAAATAAAATGAGTGGCGTGCGTGTGTGTGTGTGATAAGTTTCTCTAATGAGGAACAGAAAAGTTTGGATTGTACATTAGTTTGTTTTTCACGTTCGAGATGCAACCAGACGCTGTGGCAAATCTGCAATTAACCACTAATTTGCACTCGGAGCGATCCGCGCCCGTTCCCACCATGTTGTGTTCATGACGTGTGCGAGAGGCGGGGTCTATTTCCACATGAAGCTGAGCAGAGGAAATCGAACCAGACGGGAAGTTCTCACGTGCAAAGTGAATGAAACTAAACATCTTGTCATGACAATATATTTCTATTCCGTCGCTGGTTTAACAATTTCCAGCGCCGGATAGCAACACATCAGACGTCAGAGGCATGAAAAGCATGGAACAATAACAACAACAACGGCCTTGAGAACATCTTCACCGGCGGAACATGAAGCAGTCGCATACTTGACTGAACAGTGATCATAACACCACAAGTGTTCTGTGTGGCGCTGAATTCAATAGAACACAAAGCACACTGGAGTGTGTTAACAAAAACTTTAAATATAATGGCATCACTTAGTATTGACGCGTTTTGACGACTCCCCGCCTGCATCATGTGATCCTGCATGTTTGAGTCGACGCAAGTTTGACCTTTCCTCGTGTAATCTGAGTAGTTTGCAGTTAAAAGCCTATTTTCACTTTATGAAGAGTGCGTGATACTCAATGGGCCGACCGTAGCTCACGTGCCCCGATCACAGACACTGATAACTACAGATCCAAACAGATTTGCGTCGTGTTTGGTGTCTGCGTTCACAAAGTCTGCTGTAAATGACATTTTATGGTTAAATCCATTTTGTCACAGGCAGAGAAAGAAGTTCAGGAGAGCAGTAGATCGCCAAAGTCACGCACAGGCTCGGATTTTAGCACTGGACTTAAATAAAGAATTGAATTTGTGCTTGAGTTCACAAAAACCGTGCAGCAGAAAACAGCGTTGCTCCGTCATCACCTTTACTCGCAGAGCAAAACAAACTGCCGCAGTCGGTCTCTTCGTCCGACTGGCCAGACCACAAGTGTAGAGATGAAGGAGAAGAATTTAAGAGTAAAGACACAGGCTTTTAAAAATGTGACTGCACTGTAAAAAAACAAAAAAAACAAACACTATACCAAGTTTTTTTGTCCTTACTTCAGATCAAAATGCATTGCACTCAGAGTAAGACCCAACAAGTTAGATTTAGCAAACTTAGAACTAAACAAGGAAAAAAAAACCCGCCGTTGCAGGTAAATTTCCTGTAATGAGTAAAACTTATCCGACACTTCACCTGACGGATTGACATGTGAAGAAAACACATCTTAAAAAAGGCAAACACAACACACTTTGTCAGATGTTCCCCTTTTTCGTTGTGTAATCACGCTTGTATTTACACAGAAACAAACACACTGCATGGACTTTCCTGCTCCAACAAGTTGGGCTACAAGTTCGCCAAGATCAGATCATCTAAACTGGTTTTACATTCAAAGGCACATTTACAAGTCAAATTTATTGCAAACCCGGAAAAACTACCCCACAGTGTTGATCGCACTCTCGTCCACCGAGTCACTTTGAAAGAAAGCACCAGGCTCGCGTGCGGATCACCTCTGATTAGAATATTCAACCACAAGTCCACAGTCACAAATAAGACGGCTGCGACGGAGGGAGAGTTGCTCCTTCATTTAGAGCTTCACCGGAGAGACGTCTCACAAACGTGCACACACAAACTGCCTCAGTCTGCAGACACGGCTGTTCCAGGAGAAATCAAGTCAGGTGACCACCGCAAACATTTAAGATGGGATCTCTTTTAAAAACGGCGAGACGTGCATGCGTGAGAAGAAGTTTCAAAAAGTTTCACGGGTGGATCCTTCGTGCTTTTCGTCTCCACTCCGAAGCGGATCAGAACTTTTAACATTTTGATGTTAAAAGATTTTGTGAGGAACCAAGAGGAAAGAAAGAACCAATAAATGAAACGTTATTTGACTCAGTATATTGAGTGAGGACTTTAGGTATGATAATGATTTGATTTGATCAGAAAATAGAATAAAAATCACAGGTTTTTGAGGTCACCACTGCTCCTTTACAGCAGGACGGCTGATAGACTGTGTCTCCCCGAGGTGAACTGATGAGTGTTTACAGTGAACTTTGCCTTTTTACTCTAAGTTAACTGGGACAGGCTCCAGCTCACTGAGATAAAGAAAAGCAGTTGGTTTCGTTTTTTTGGTCATTACACATCCGCCTCCGACCTCTTTTTACTAATCACACTGGTTACCACCCTGATCTGCTTTGTTTTCGCCGGTTCCTCCAACAATGTTTTCCTTGTTCCTTGCCGGCCAGGACTTTGTTATGAAAGAACTGATGGCTTCATTTTAAAACAAACATTATAATAATGTATATATAGAGAGAGAGAGAGAGAGAGAGAGAGAGAGAGAGAGAGAGAGAGAGAGAGAGAGAGAGAGAGAGAGAGAGAGAGAGAGAGAGAGAGAGAGAGAGAGAGAGAGAGAGAAGCAAAACGTTTATATTTCAACCTTTTTTTCCAGTTTTTTTTCTGTGAACTTGAGGAAAAGTTCTTCCCGACATCCCCGCTAATCGCTTCAACAATTGGCACATATAAATTGGGGTCAACGTATCTCAGAAAATGAAAAAAAGATACCAGCTCAAACCACAGTGCGAGTCGCTGCTAAGTACAGTCTCGTGTTTTTTAGAGAAATCGTTCAAAACTGAAAATTTGCAGTTTGAAAAATTAGAATGATTCCCCCTCTTAACTCCACCCAACTTCCAAACCACTGTCTGCTATCTATATTCAGCATCTCTTTACTTTCATTTATTTCCATTCCTGAAAAATGTAACTTTACAATTATATTCCCCAAAATTTTTATAAAGACACTTCTAAATGAATTCCTCTTTATGTCTTTGCTTCTTGTCGAGTCAGTGACGTTTCCAGCCTCTTGCTTCCTCCGCCTCGCTCCGTACACACAACCAGGACAAGATAACCAAAAAAAGAGAATCTTTGGTGATTTTCAGTATAAGAGCAGGACCACAGATTGACACACAACCACTGCTCCTCTCCACGGGCTTCCTAAACAATCCCCTCACAGTGTTTACAAATGGACCGAAAATAGCTCCGCGCCGTGACGAGCTCTCGGGAGAACTGGCATGCTCCTTCTAAATGCTCTGCAGAAAAGCTTGTTTGCGTTCATATCTCCAGTTCTAAAAAGTTCTCTTATGGTCTGCTGAGGCCCGGGAACGTCTCGAAGGAGGATGGGAAGCGTTTAATAAAGGGAAAAGTGAAGAAAAACGGAGGGTTGAAAACTTCGGTTCCTTTCCTTTTTTGGGGGAGGAAGAACAAGTGTCGCTGCCTCCGTCATTGTTTTATATCTTCACTTATGTTCCATGTTTCATTGAGTGAGCAAGTAATTTTGCCCTAAAATCCGTGTGCATTACTAGAGCATGTGTGTTTCTCTCCACTCGTCTTCCAGTAGATGTGGCGGAGGACAAAGGGTTAGAGGGTCACAGCAGCTCAGATGCTTGGCGAGGCAAGTTCAAAAATAGACCATGGCCTTCCAGCGGGACTACAATGGATAGCATGTGTGTTGCTGCATGTTTGTATGTGTGTGTGTGCGTGTGTGTGGGTGTGTGTGTGTGTGTGTGGGGGGGGGGGGGGGGGGGGGGGGGTGGTGTTGAAAGCCAACTCGCTTGTGCAGTTAAAAGTCCACCTGTCACCAGAGCCACTATCTCAGTGACATAACACGGCCTGCTGCCATGTGTCTTTGGCCTGATCTGGAACCACGAGCTGCAAAAAAACACTCAAGTTTCTGACTATTCCTCTTTATTCACGCCACTTCACTGGTGCATTTTGGGATTTTTTTGGGGGGGGGAAAAAATTCAAATGAAGCAAAGAAGAATCCAAGAGGGAAGGGATGACTGTCGCTACTTCAAGCCAACTGCACAACTGAAAGCCTTGAACTGAATAGACACTGTTGCTCTTTTTCTATGTGGACAATATACAAATGAGATTTAAACATTTAGAGCAGGAGATTGTTCTTGAGACAAACAAGTGTTATGCAGATTATTTTTGAATGGTGAAGAAATAAAGTCTTTCCCTGTGTGACGTTATACCAGAGAAAACCTGTTTCTGCCTGTGTGAGTACACTCATTCATGAAACTGTATCATCAGAGTACAAATGTCTTTCTTAAACATCATTTCACCCAATGAAACCCTCTTTTTTTTTTTTAAAGTGACTTAAATTTGCCTGCAACAGCTAAGATTGTGTTCCCTCAGGTACTAATCTCTTGATAATTGATCATTTTTAGAATGTAGAAGAAAAAACAACCGTATCACACATTTTAGAAAGGAGCTATTACAAAGCTATTAAGTGCATATTTATAATTAAATCCTTTAAAAATAGTAACTAAAACAAACAGTTTTAAAGAGTATAGGTTTAGTACAAGATTTGCTTTGCTTGTACTCGAGTACAACCACCATGCTTCTTATATTGTCCTCAATTCAAAGTAGAAGCAATATCGCATAAATACTGAAGTATAGGTTGTAGTTCCCAAGAGATGATCTTAACTAAAATACTAGTAGCTACAAAGTACTCTTTGTAAAGTATTGTTTAATTTGAACTATATACACATCCAAAGCATATTCTTAGTGAAACAATGAATCTAAAAATGACCCTCTGATAAACAAAGTTAAATGAATCAGGTAAAAAAAAATAAAGTTGAGCAGAGCAAAAAGTTACTTTAACAGCAACAAAGTGATTTAGATGTAGTAAATTGTACTTAAGCTTTGGTACAAGTACATACTGGTAACCAGTGTGAGACATGTTTGAGGTTTTTGAGTGTTTAAACGTAATAATAAACCGATAAATAAGATAGTATTCAGGTGTGAGTGTGTGTTGCGGGACAGTAACGTCACTTTGCAGCCTCTCAACTCGTCCACTAACGGCTGCTGTTTGCCGTTAAAGGTGGGGAACTTCAGATAACGAGACCGCTGGAGGCCTGTGATCCGGCATCAAGTTTCATCGGGCTGAACTTGACCCGACACGGAGCTCAACAAGCCGCCTGTAACTCCCCCCTTCAGCCGCTTACCTGGCTGCTCGCGCAGAGCCATGATTGACACGACGTAGTGCGCCATCTCAAAGTAAGGAAACATGGACAAGTTGGCCAAGCCGTGGGACAGCTCGTCCAAATGCAGCAACTCCAGCACTTCCATTGTCCCTCTTTTTCTTTTTTTGTGTTCTCTGCAGCTTGTCTAGATCAACCCAGCGTGGACTGGAGGAGGAAGTCAGGCTCGGTTCCAAGTTGGAGCATCAGGGTAAACACCGGAGCCCGGTGGTCCAGGACAGCTGTGCCTCGGACCCGGAGGAGGGGGTGGGAAACGCTGCTGTCAGCCCGTCACAGCTGGTCAGTTCAGCCCGAGGGGAGCCGCTCGTAGCCGGGCAACAGAACCGCACTGCTAGAGGATGGTCATCATCCGTGTTGCCCCATCAACGACGCTGTCAGCGGCGCATAGGCGGAATTCCTGCTCGGCGCTCCGCCATGCTGGTGATGTGGCGGGCGGAGCCAGCGCCGCGCGCTGATTGGACGACGGAGAGCGGCGCGAGCCAATCGGGTGTCACCCCGAGGCTTAGAGAGCGCTTTGTAAAGACAAGCAAACGCTCATGTACTGTATAACAACAACACACACACACACACACACACACACACACACACACACACACACACACACACACACACACACACACGCACACGCTAAATGTGTGCACCTGAAGCAGAACATACACGTCACGTGTGTTCACCTAATGTACATGATAAATACACTAATCAATTATGCACACCTGAAACACAACACAAACATCAACTGTGTGCCTTAAGTAATGCATCTATCATGGTGCAAGTGTGATTGCACTAAAATAATGCAGAGGTCAACTACAATACACACACACACACACACACATCAAGTATGTGCAAATGAAGCTTCTATTTCATTTACATCTATCGTGTTTTATGTGGAGAGACAACTACTAATATTGGTTTTCTCTTAAGTTTTATTGGCCTTTTTGTGATGTTATGTGATGTTTTGATTTTATTATTTTTTTCTTAGCGTGTTCACTGTACCTCACCAATGGAAAATGGCCAATGAATAGTTGTGTCTCCACCTGCAACATGATAGGCTCATGTAATATCTGGGTTTTTTTTTTGTTTTTGTCTTAATATGTTATCCATCCACCCTGCAACGTCTTGTCCTCTGTCGTTTCGTCCTTGTCACTTGATAACTTGCTAATTGGTGACTTTGAATTGCCTGTAGGTGTGAATGTGAGCGTGTGTGACTGTCTGTCTCTCTGTGTTTGCCCTGTGATGGTCTGGTGTCCTGTCCAGGGTGTATCCTGAATTCACCCATAGTCCACTGGCATTGGATGAGTTCTAGTACTCCAGAACCCTGAACTGGATAAAGCTATATATAGAAGCTGAATGACAGATATAACTTGAAGATAAATAATATGAGTAGATTATGGGTCAATGTTAATATTGTATTTAGAAATCTGTGTTCAAAACTGAGAACATCCACCTCAATTTCCCTATAAAGTGAAAAATCTGGTTCTGACAGGGCTGCACAGTGTTGAAGAAAACAAGAACACCCTCTGTGTCCCCAGGCTTGGGGGTCTTTGTGTGATGAGTTAAAGGTCTCAGAGAAACCCATGAATGCACAGTGCGCTGTGGTCTCCTTCTGAGCTCAGCAGGTCATCTGTATGACACAACAGGGGTTATTATAGTAGGTCTCAGGATTAAAGAAAGGTGGCTGTGAACAAAATGCCCTCTTAAAATAATACAGGTCAACGGGCTCCGTCAGCATCCACCACCACGCTGTCATCTCACAACCTGTGGAAGTCTACACTTCACAATGTATGAGGGACACAAATCAAAAACACAAGTACAATTTCTTAGCAAGTATGAGAGGATAAGAGTAGAATGGTGTGAAGTAAATATCATTGGATAAATAATTATGAGACATACTGGGACGAGGACATGGTCCTTGTTTATTCCTGTGTTAATGAAGATGGGAACAGTAGAAGTTGATAAGTGGGAAAAATCTCATTTCCCATTTTACATTGCTGCTTTTCAGTTGCCTGGGAATTCCTGACGTACATGAACATGAACTCCTCAGAATAAAAAACAAACAAACAAAAAAAACCAACAACAAATTGAGCTTTCCACAGATTACAACAGGTCACATAAGAATATAGATAGTAAAGCTGTTATGGTGCTATCTATTGTATTGCAGACACACATGCAATACTGATGCAGCTTTGAATGTACAAGTGATTGAAATGGGATAAAAAAACTCCTAAATGCTTTAAAAACAACTATATATATCTTTCACCAAAACTGCTGCTGTGTTAAGTGATGACCCTCTTCTGTGAGTTTTCCGAACCTTCCTATATTCTCAGTGGGAAGTTCCCATTTTGACTGCTCTCAGGTGCATTACGCTCATGTTAAAGTGGGACCTTTCCCACTTCCCAGATACTCATGGCCACACCATGAATCAAGAAGGCGGCTATTTTCGAAGTCATTGTCACTCCTTTCCGTTTTCATATCTCCTTTAATCTGATACATTTACACTTCTAGGAAGACATGGGTTTGGTTTGGTGGCGTGGTTGTGATAAGAATCATGTTTTATAATAATCAAACTAAACACATCAAAAGTCACTGCAGATAAACAAACCCATCATAAATTATTAAAGATAAAGAAAACACTCACAATTTAGCTCTTCCTTGTATTAGGATGGACATTTTTGAAACCACAAATGTGATTATTTGTTCTCTAATAAACATCTTTATTATGATTTAATTTCCTGTTTTACCATTTTGATCAATAATAGTTTGTGTGAAGTAATGAAGGGAGACACTTTCCATATGAATTCAATTAAAAGATTCTCTTCTCTATTAACATTCTTCAGTGTTTACGCATTTCAACCTCAACCAAGAAGGTCAATTGGTCTGATTGTTTGTAGATCTTTTGATTCCATAACATGTTGCTGAAGACGTATGTGAGAAACTGCAGAGGAGTCTACCCGTTACTGTACCACCGCAACAAAATATAGAACGTTTGAACTAATTATTGTGTGCAGTTGCTTCGCATGTTGGTTAACAGTACACAGGTAGTACAGGAAATGTTGGCCATCACAATATTTCTGAACCAGCCTGATCCTGTTATCGTGCAGTATGAGTCCCGGCCCAACAGCTTAAAGATAAGCACTAATCATGTTTTTGCAGTAACTCCTGGAAACGGTATTTAAACAAATTCAGAGGGTCGGAGAGGGGGAGTTTTTTTGATTATATTTACTGCACGCTCAGTAGTTTAACATAAGGAATACTCTGCACTGTTTGGCATTCAGATACAGAAGAAAGACTTTTATATTTGTGATTTTCCAGTCACACCTACAGGATTATAACAATACTCCTAACAGTGTGAATCAATGTGTTGATAAAGTCTAAGCTTGTTGTTGAGGGAACTCTTTGTGTGCAGGACCATGACACCTGGTGGTGTCAGCACACTAATGTTTTATTCCCATTATAGAGCCACTTGTTGACACAATAGCCTCCCAGGCTATTATTTATAGACTGGGATGCACAACCTTGTTTGATCTCTGAAATAAGCTGATACACTACCACAGAGCCTTGTGAAGCAAATAAACAACAACACACCTAACATTAATAGTGTTTCTCTTATTTTAGAATAACTCTTCTAAATGGACTTATAATGGCTATAATGTATATGAAACTGGGCCGGTACATTCATCCTGCTAACAGTATGGGGTCAAATGAAAACTGTCAGGAAAATGTGCAGCTTGCTGCCACCCACAGTCTGTATACAGGCATTGAACTTGGAGACAAGGTGGCATATCCAAACTTGCATGAATGAACAAATGACAGGGGACCAAGATGTGTAAATGCAGACATCCAGTACAATTTAATACAAAAATCTAACAAAGGTCATGTTAGATTCTATTGTAACATTAAGCATTCAAGGCCGGGCTGTTGTTTCTCAATTGTAAGATACAACGTTGTACTATTTGTACCTTACTTGTTACAGTGACGGAGCACAGATTTGCTTCAACCAGCCAATCTAATCATTTTTTACAGGTTTTCCTGCTTTTTAATTTACTAATCGTGTTGTGTTTGAGATATACTTCATATTTACAGTATATTTATATTTTATTTTATAACCTTTGTGGTGGAGGCAGTAATTTTCAACAGTAGTGTGCACAGATAGACCCTAGGTGGTGCTAGAGAACTTGCCCTTAGGCCTTTGGGACAAGTAAGTGCCCTTATCAACGTTCGCCCCAGTTTACCCAGCAACCTTTGGGCTCTGATTGAGTAAAGAGGAGCTAAGCAATGGCTTGGAGTAATCATTTCCTTAAAAAATACCTTTTAAATACCTTGTTGTCATGTAAGTGAAGCCTTTTTTTTAATAATGTACACTGTACTGCTGGTGGCCTTTCTGCTGTCCTACAACAGACCATCCACCAGCCTGGATGAAGAAGAAACACAAATCACCAGAGTACACAAGCGACAGCAGAGAAGCAGAAATGTCAGGAGTTCCGAGCAGCGCCAGGTTCATGGACAGTTTCAGAAACAGTGCTCTCAGATGATCAAAATGAGAAGATTGTTTTGACACTGCTATAATATGGTAGCCGGCGGTTCCACGTGGTGTACAAGGGGCCCTTATTTTTCACGCCACTGATTGTTGATGATAGTGGGTTTCTTTCATGTGCCCCATCAGGATGGATGTAAACATATAGATTAATCCCCAGCAACTTCCTCTGGTGCATTTTTACATTCTCATGTGATCCTCTTTAACAACTTCTGCGTATAAAAAGGTGACCCTGTTTTGCTTTTATTGCAAATATTTGGTCATTTCAGAGGATTTAGTTGAGGGTTGAGTTGACCTGTGGTCTTTTGTATTTGCAGGTATTTATAATATTTAGCAAAAAAAAAAAAAAAAACAGGTGCACAATGGCTGGTGAGTGTGTCGTCACAATTTGAGTGAAGCTGCAGTAGGAGGTGTTAACCACTAGAGGGCAGCCATTGACCATCTCACATTTCAATGTCTACCCTCATGCGTCTATCTCTTGTATGGCTTTACTTTACCCAACTTATGAGAGCGAGAGCCATCCTAAATGGAGTACCTAGTTATACTGACAGTGACCGGGGTCATTTTATTCTGAACACAGTTTGTCAAATGTCTTTATTTAAAAATGGTTTGATTTAATGTGAAGAAACCGAATGATGATCCGTTTGATATTAGTCATCAAATGTTATGCTTAATTCTTAACTGAGGCGTGCAGACAAAGGAACACTTCTGACTTACACCGCTTAGTGACCGTAGTACCACCCATCATGTTGTTGTTACCACTGTCTTAGCAACTCCTGTAAAGGTTGGCAAAGTGAGCAATGGTGTACCTGACCTGATGAATATCTTGAGGAAATAATGTTGAAAGAGAGAGTGTGCAGGTGACGTAATCACCCATTGAAAACTATTATTCACAGTGAGACTCCACCCGGGCACCACTCCTGTGTTCGTGCTGGTGGCCAGCGCAGCGCCCAGATGTGTATCGTCTTGTATAAAACCTCTGACTGGTTCACAATGTCGTCAGTGGAAGGCGCAGATTCACTTCAGTGCCAGCATTTCGGAAGCAGTGAATGACAACTCCCACTAATATACAAGTGGACTGCGGGTGTTTCAGGTTCAGGGCTCAGGGATTGTCGTTGCTTTCAACACACAGTGTGCACATTACACCCTTCTTATCAATACCTTCCCATTAGTGGAGGATTGAACTGTGTATTTAGCCTCTGCAGTTGAGGGAACCGCCTCCCATTCCTCAGATTTCTGGGGCCCACCTCAAGGACCCAAAGGCTAAAACTGGGGGTTTTCACAACAACCGGGATCCTTATTCAATTATGTCTGTGGCTGCTGAGCCTGTCACCAGTGGGTTCAAAACCTCAGTTCAAAACCCTTGGCCTAAAAAAAAAAAAAAAAAGTCGGCAAGGGGTAAAGCCAAATTAAAACGTGAAAGTATTTGTAACAAATATGTACAGTATGCAAGCACTTCTGGTCCAGGAACTTGTAGGCGTCCGTTCATGTGAAACAATTGAAGGTTAAGTGCTTCTAAAAGCTGAAAAGAAAAGAAGCAGTCTGTACTTCAGTGAAAGCTAAATATACACTACAATTGTTTAGTTCCCAAAAACACGAAGTTAATCATGGCGTTATGTCAAACTCATTATAGTTAAAATGACACAAAGGTTCTTAAACACAAACCGTAAACTCATTCAGCCTCAGGTATCATTATTGTGCAGTTAATTACATTAATGTCTTCTTATTGCACCATAGTCAAACCACAGGATGGCGAGTGGGCTCACTGGGTCGTACATTTGACAACAGAGACTCGATTGCTTCTCAAAACAATCAACTTGTGAGACGCTGAAAACAGAAAATACATCTAATACAGACTTTCTTTTTCTTATTATTCCTCAATAGGTAAATACCTGCAACTCAAGCCGCTAAATCATCATCCACGTTTAGTTTTTAGCCGTTGGTTGCTGGGTAGAAGGTCTCTTCTAACGATGTCTTGGATCTTATTGGTTTTTCCCTTTTTCATTGTAAACAGCTGCCCACAGTGCATCTGGAACTGATGACTCTAATGAAAGCGCTGAAAGAAAACCAGAAATCGTAAAGTTACGGGCCGTATAACCAAAACAATGAGCTGAAAGGAGATAAAATGCTCCATCGAGCTGAGTGGAACTTCAGAGTAAAGTGATAATTATGTGGACTTGTTACTACAAGTGGCCTCCTTCACATTCACCTACTCTGTTGTGATTGTGAAAGAAAATGAGGATTCAGCAGCTTTGAAATTATATTATGGTGTTTCAGTGTGTCTATATACTGCACAGAGGAGGAGATAAAGCATTGCTCTCATTCCCATTAAAGAAGTGCCTTTTTATTTTTCCCCAGGAGTGTCCATTGAGGTCAATTTTCTCGAGGCAAACGAAGAAAGCACAAGCTTTTGGTTTGAGGTTTTCGATTGGGGAACTAAAGTCAGACATAAGAAACAGATACTAAACCACGGCTTTTGAAAGATGACGTCAGGATAGTGTGAGTAGTACGTGTCACGCAGTTTTTTCTTCAGGTGTTCAAAGTTCACAGAAATCTGCCGGGGAAGATATAGCACAACAACAACAAAAAACGAAGTATTTTATATCACGTAACAAATGACTACAATGGCACTGAAGCGCTCAACTGGTCAGTTGTGTACAAATGTACCAAGAAAGCAGAATCTTTGATATGGTGAGCACGAACACAGAAGTCCATTAATCAAACTTAGTCACAGCGAGACGATCCATTATGTGTGTCAGGAGTGATCTTACTGATCTTCTGAGGACCTTTATTTGTTTGCACACTCTGGGTACTAATCTTGTTTTGAAAAACAAAACAAAAAATGTCCATAAAATGTAAATCATCACATCTTCGGTCAAAGTGGTATTTTAAGTTTGGGTTATGGAAAATGAATGTAAGTAAATGCAGCCTTCTGTGAAGCGATGGAAAGAGAGCGAGAGTGTGATAGCCTCTGTACTTCACACTAAATTACTTTTCAAAAGGATATGAACTTGTACGGGCAGGATTTATTTTTTCATCTTATCAGGGAAACTCAAGCAGAAGGTTTTGTTCAGGGTCAAGTTTTACAATTATTCGCAGAATGATGGGCCATTTAAGATCACACCTTTAAATATTGGAAGCAGTTTATCTAAGAGGGGTCTGGAAATAATTGAAGCTTCTATCAAAAGATGGCCAAAACGACACTGTAATTGCTCCATATTGCCTCTCCTTTGTGTGTTCGTCTAAAAGCGAGCCTCCAGCTGATCCTCCAGTTCCCCAGCTGTGGCTGACTTCTGCTCCACGTGCTCATGGGCTCCTGTGAATCACTCATTCTGATGGCTTTTAATTATACTGTGAAAGACTAATCTTCCTTAAACTGCCAGCTTACGCTTCTGAAAACAATTATTCTTCAAAGTTCAACTCCAGTGGCTGTAAATGATAAAAGCTGAATGTTCTTTAAGTGTGCGGATAAGTTCAGTGGTGTTTGAACTTATAACTGCTATTTTTCATGTTGTATAAATATAAAGTGACGATTAAAAAAGCTACTTTATGGATATCAGTTACCTGCAATCAGACACACTTTCATCGATCCACAGATAGGAAAATACACCAAATTGTACGGCATCATCTATCCATCCATCTTCTATATACCAGTATATCGAATCAGACCAGCTATATCCTGACTGAGGTTGAAGCGCTAACCAGTACATCACCATGCATTTCGCACTAAAAAGTTTAATTCTATTATCCCCTTTTAGAGCTCCACCAATTCTTCAATGTTTGCTCTAACGTTCTTTAATTTGTGACCATTTCCATGAAGTCTGACCTCAGTTTAATAATAGATGTGTATTACCGTGTCTGTCAACCAGCCCTGGAGTGTAATTACACAACACCAATGGCGGAAACGATTTTTGGACATTTAAGTGCATTTTGTGTCACGGTTAAACATACATAAGGACATAATGTTAAAATTTTACTTATTTCTTGAAGAACTACAGAGTTTAGGTTTTTCTGAATGATCTTTAATTAAAGTTACAACTATTTATAACTCTCATGATAATCAAAGTTGTCAGTCCTCATTTATTAGCTGTTATCCTATCGTTTTTTTTGTTTGTGCCACCTGCCACTGTTCTACTTGTAAGAGAAGAAAAAAAAAAACCCATCTCAATCATGAGGCTTTTTACATTGAGATAATTCCTCTGCAGGTAAATAAAAAGAGACTTTGTTGACATGGACATCTATCTCCGACCTGGTGAGTCAGCGGCTGTGACGTGACACCTTCCCACGTTAATCCCCAGCAACACAGCTTAAAACAGAAACAAACCCCAAATTGCCTCAGAATAACCAGTGACATTTTGTGGTCGGCTAAATATGTCAAGTGACAGCAACATAAAACCAAAGCTGTTTTGCACTGCAGCTGTTTGAAGAACACAGGTGGGGGCATTTACAATGGATATTAACCTGGTTGTGATTGTTTTCAACTAAATTTACTTGACATAACCGCACAAGCTATTCCCGGTGGGATCAGGTTCCCAGGATGGTTTAAAAAAACAAACAAACACTCGATTGTAGCTACAAACACAACGCTGCCAGCTTCCAACCTCCACCACGCTTTATTCTTCTCCGGAGAGCGGCAAAGTGCTGAGGCCGCGCTCTCAGTCTTATGATAGAGCTTCCTCAGCAGACACAGAGAAGTTGATCAAACAAAGACTCCGTTGTCCTCGTCCCTGACACCGTACTCGCATCAAAACCGAAGTGTCGTCTGCTGAAGGTCAAAAGAGGTTCAGGATCAGTTGCTTCAAGCAATGCCTCCTTCCAATCCCCCCCCGCCCGCCCCCCCGTCTGTCCACACCGTATTCAGCTGAATATATCCACTGCAATTACTCTCAATGTGTCAGGCAGGGGGAATATCGATCGTGCCGCATTGATTTGAAATTCCTAAATTGTGTAGTATGAGCAAACACCATTCCATAAGCCATATAAGCAAGAATGATTTCATCCTTTCACTTAAATCAATGAGGCATAAATATTGGATTTGTTATTAAAATCAAATGCTTTTATATAGTGGAAATACCACAGAATGGGGGGTGTTTTCATGGTTTCTTTACATTCAAAGGGAATATTTACATCGAACTCAGCAACAGCAATATTCTGTACATCTTTTTCACTGAATCTGTCTTGGAATCTGGTTGCACAGGGAGGGGATGGGGACTGGGCCCTTACCTGATCACACATTTCACAGCCGTCACACACTCACACACCAAACAATCAGGAGAGTCAACACTGATTAATATTACATATATTCCATCAGCCAAATGTCATGGTTGGTGCTATTAACTCAGCTATCTCGCCCACTCTTTGATCTTTATTTTGACATGGTGATAATGCAAGTGTAACCTAATGTCTTCAAATTTGTTAAGATTGTCACGCATGAACTGCATGAAGAGAAGGTCTGACTTTGCATGATGGATGTGTCTGTGAGAAAACCTCGCATATGTTGGTTTGAAGAGCACACAGAGACTCGGCCAAAAAAGCAGCACAGTCCTGGATGAGTCCATACAACCACACATATAGATGATGTTGGGATGTGTGACATCTAAATGAAAAGACGATGCAATTAACTGTAAAACTAACCCACCTAAGAATAATCCTGTATTCTGTTCACAATAGAACACAGACGACGTGTCAAATGTTGTTGTGTTCAACAGATGATCATTCTACTGTTCACCATAAAGGATGTGTAAAACAGAGGGAATTCGCATCACCATTTTGAATCAAGATGAAGCTCATCGTTCGTCAACAACAAACTACATCACACCAATTAACCGGCAGATGGAATTCTGCCTTGGATGGTAAAAGTGCGCATTGAGTTGACTATCAATAGATAAATTTGTATTTTTCTTTCTATACAGAAGAGGTTTCAAGGAAAGGGAACAATTCCTCTAGAGTTTTCTGTGTTGTACACATGCTTGTACTGTAGGTAAATCATGATAATTGAATGCTGCGTTAACACATGAGTTTGTTTGTGCAACTCCCGGTAATAAAACTAGTGATAATATTCATCCCTGTCCAATTGCGGACCTTGCTATCCCTCACATTGATTACAAATATTATCAGAAGCATCTCTACAAAACTATCCACTTACACTCTTAGTGTAGACTGGCTAATGCAGTAAAACTTTGCAGCATCAACAGATTGCATGTTGTTTGTGTGGAAAAAATACAATAATTCACAAAGAGACATATTTAGATTTTCTTTGTACTGCACAACTGCTTTTCTCGTATCTTTGTCAAAGTAGTGAAGCCTGGGAAATGCTGTGAAAAGAAGTCTTAAGACTTTATAACTGAAGAACCCAGAGAACATTATTAAACGTTTTGCAGTGAAAGTGAGACCTCATCTCTGCAGGTATAGGTGAAATTGGTGGAAGCCAAAAACAAGCTCAATAACATGCCATTCCCATATCAAAGTATTTAATATTGTTTTACTGTTTTAAGATTCAGGATTCATGACCTTACTGTGATGCAAGATTTCGATGAGTAATCTAAAATGTATTCTAAAATGTTCCACATGACAAAAGGAAATTCAAGATTAACTGCAAATATTTGTTTGGCCTGTTTCATCCCAGTTTGTGAAAGGACTTTTGTAATATGACTGACAGATACGAAACAAAGAAATTGTATTTGAATTCCCATGTATATGTTCAATGTGATAGATATCGGTATGAAAGAGAACTGCGCCTACAGCTCACAGCTTTCGTGGTCATGCAAGTGGGAAATAATTGACTTTTATAACTTTCCCTGGAAAGTGACTGTGACCATTGTGACCATGCAGCACATTAAATGCACACAGAAGGTCAGTCAGTGAGTCAGCTTGTTGCTTTCTGCCTCAGGGAACGAGATGTATGTGGGACATTGGCTGCCTCTGGGTCTGGGTCTGGCTGGAAAAACCTCTCACCCTCGAGACCTTTCCACAGTGCTCTCACACACACACACACACACACACACACACACAAAAACACACACACACACACACGAATGCAGTGAACTCTATCTGTGGCATCCTCTACCACATGTGTCAGCCTGACCACACAGCGACGCAGGGAGTCGTGTGGCTGGCGTCACTCTGTGGTAAATTAGTAGTCGTGTTATAAACAGATTATTTTAGTCTCTGATTACGTGTGTACCAAATTACGGCTCAGTCTAAACACCGCAGACTCTGCCCTAGTGCTCCTTCTTTGATTGCACAGACGAGGTCTTGACAATAATTATTATATGAAAGTTTCGTGCCCAGAATTAAGGATAAAGACATTCCTAAAATGTACACAGCTGAATGGAAATGTGTGTTATGGAGATCGAGGGTTTTAGTTATAGCTGATAGGCAAAAAAATGTTTTTTCTTGCCAGGCAAATGGAAAGATAGTTGGTAAGATTTACACCTCAGAAGTGTCTTTATTACAGTCTGATTTAAATTTGAAGTTCAAAACAATATGCATATAAACAAAAACCCACCTTGCTCTGTAGTTCACAAAATGTCTTCTTATACTAACTACTTACCTTGCGAAGCATTACTTCATCTCAAGTATATACTTAAGTTAGGGAAAACTAGTCAGATGAAATAATATAGCTGCTCACTATTATGTCATTTTACCGAATGAGAGCTCAAATGTTAGACATCTAAATATATCGAGACAGAAATACTTCTTTCTTTCTCTAAATGCTGGACTTTAGCTTGTATGTAACCTACTTTTTTCTTTTTGCATTCTCATTAAGTGGAGGATATGAGGATCTGAGGACATATGACGAATTTCCGATTATGATCTCCTTCCATTTCCTTCCCTATTTCTATCCGGATGCACACGGTATTTTTTGCATACAACCCAGGAAGCAAGAAGACTTAAATGCTCCGATGTGCCACGCCGTCGGGATTACACACCCTCCCGGGGCAGACTTTTTTTTTTTTTTTTTTGTTGAACTACACCCACCAGTTTATAAAACAAATAAAAAACACATTAACACTGTATTCATCATGGACTCAGACACATGGGCAAAGGGTGGAGGCTGAATTAAATCCTCCTCAAAAATCCCAACCAACCTCTTCTAACTCTATAAAAAACACACGTAGGCCCGGAGATTTGCAATCAGATCAAACCGTATCATTTCAGGAGAAGCAAATCTGGGTGTTGTCTGTTTCTGGTGAAAGCACACATAATTGGTTGGAAAGACTTTGGTGAAAATGCCTCAACAGGAACTCTGAAAGTTTATGTTCGTCAAAGAGAGTTGAGTGGAAACTCAAGTGGTGACTCGAAAATAGAGTATTTCCCTCAAATCTGGTGTGTGATTTATACCCTCCAGAGTGTGTGTGTGTGTGTGTGTGTGTGTGTGTGTGTGTGTGTGTATGTGTGTGTGTGGAGCTAATGACAGGAAAGAAAAAAACCTGGAAGTTTAACAAGCAGACACGTAGAAAAGTGAGAGCGAGACATAAAATACACTCTGGCATCAGAGAGGTCAGGCCTTTCACATTGACCTCTCACACTGACCTTTAACTCGTTGACCAGCAGCGATAGAAGAAGACCCACAACATTGCACCATGGGAATGAAGGCCACGTTCCCATGACAGAGACTCAAAGGCCTCCTAAATTATCTCAACAAGTTTTCAAACTGAGTAATACAAGTAATCCGTGCTTTTGGTTGACAAGTCATTTATCATGTTCCACAAGGAAATGAATGGGCTGCAAATTCATGCATGGGCTTTAAGCAAATAAATATTTAAACATGTTATTTTCTCTCGTTTTTCAACCTTTGATCTTAGTTGCCGTGTTCTTTAGAAGATAAAGGAGAAATTGCAGGTTGTTTTAGTGGAGAAGTGTTCTAACCCTAACACTAACGTTCCCACCTATTAGACCTCATTTTAAATATTAATAAAAGCCAATAACACAGTATAGGGACTCATTTACTCAGATTCTCGTTTATTTACTGCTGTTATCATATAGCATTATGTATATTGTGGTAATTATGATGATTAGTAGCATGAGAGCCAACTCTTTCGGTTTTTTTACATGAAGTCTAATTGTCATTATATATATTTTCACCAACTTTCCATGTGTCAGTTGGACCAGTGGTTCCCTAGCTGTGCTCCTTGGAGATTCCCACAGATCGCCTCAAATGGCTCCAATAAATAGTGCGATTTTCGGCTGTCTGAGACAAAAGATCGGATCATGGGGGAATTGTTGGTAAAATCCACGGTCAGGGCTCAAATCGTTCGGGCTTCGTGCACAGCTCTGGGATGGCCGAGGTATTGGTCATAAGCCCACAACCACTATCGGACTGTGTCTGATATTTGGAGAGTCATAGCGGCAGCTGCGATCACGTCAGCTTAAACAAACCAATAGAAATGCAGTATGACATGACGTAGTTATCCACGCAATACCAGAATGCTAACGTAAAATGCTAATACATGCTTACAAGTACTTAAAACCATACTTAAAACTTAAAAACCATAATAGAAATAAATAAAATAAAACTGTGAAAAACTCAATAATATACAGGGCCACAAACAATGATAATAAACCAAATGCAAAACAAAAATACAACGTGATGGCAAGTGGAATCTCTGCCAAACAACTGTTACATTAACACCAGGACCTACAGATATACAACATTTATGCAAATATATCCAAAGTCATCACTGTGTGGATGAGGCCTACGAGAAGCTTGTAAAAATGTCATCATCATTTGTATTAGTCCAATTAGAACCCATGAAGTTCCCTCGTATACTACATTTTCACTATCAGGAGCAACTGAGTTCAACAAGTCTTCCAGACGTTTAGGCCATTGTATGTTAAAAATGGATAAATAAAAAAAGAGTTCACTATAACTGTGTCCTGCTATACTGGATCTTTATAGGAAGCAAAGACACTCGTAAGAAAAGTATAAAGAGCATAAAAAGTTGAAAACTGCCAAACACGGAGGAGTGTCGGGCTGCTGCAACATTTTTGCCACATTGGGAGGCAAAGATGGAGATCATAACCTCCAATGAGAAGAAGAACATCCAGAGCTCGGTTGGTGGTGAAACTCCCCCTTTCAGATTTGACAGAGTGGGCACTAAAATACAGAAGTATGCAGCAAGAAAGTTGTGAACTCAGCTCAATAAAAGAGGGTAGCATGGTGACAGAAAGCAGGAGGGGAGCAGATTAGCGGGGTGAGGTTAACAGAGTAACTAGGTTGTGTCAGACTCCTCACCAGATGCTGCACAGTTTTGTTGTTTGCCAACTGGAGCGAATGCAAAACCTACAGACGTCAGCATGGGCTTGTGCCGTTTAAAAAAAGAAAAAGAAGTCTAAATGTGACTTTAAATGACTTCATGTCTGACCTGCAGTGGTTAGTCTTTCGGCTGATTTTTTCTTTTCCCACGCGCCCTCATGATCACAGCCGTTTACCATGAAACACCTCAACAGTGATCATCAGCTAAAAAATTAGATGAAAGCAATTTATGCTAATTTAGAAGCAAACTTGATGTTTCAATTTGACTTTAGGAAATCTCTCTCTCTCCCACCCCCCCCCCCCCCTCCTCCATGCTCCATTAAAAGAGTGTGTGAACACAGCACAGATCAATTGAATCTGCTAAATCTACTCAGACTCAGCCAAAGTCTCTGCCTCCTCTCTGTTTGCTTTCAACTGCAAACTACAGAAAGAAGAAGAAGAAAAAAAAAAAAAAAAGCTTTAGAGAGTTTGTGTGTCAGGATAGATGGTGGGAAAACAGGCGACGCTTTGCACCCAGTGAAAAGATTCGCTCCCTCGGTGTTAAAACCACACTGAAGTCTTCACCGAAGCGCTCCAAAGCTTTCTGTCAAGAGCACTCAGCTCTAATTACATCTGCTCAATCTTGAGTGACATAAACATGTTTATGATGGAACTGTGATTGCCAGATGACACTAATAAACATGTTCCTTTATATCTTGAGAGTAATTAAAACACCTCCATTATGCAATCAGCACCATTTTAAGTCACGCCTTTTAAAAGAAAACTTAATTGCCTCTTTTTGTGTGTGTGTGTGTGTGTGTGTGTGTGTGTGTGTGTGTGTGTGTGTGTGTGTGTGTGTGCATTTCCACTAATTCCTCATGCTCCAGACAGGCATTTAGATTAATCAGGCATGACTGGGGCAGTCGTCGTGCTGAGGAGGAATTCTCCTCTCGACTCTCTGCGTGTTTGATGATAATTGGTACTGATTACCACCTCTTACCGTGTGTACTCAAGGCTCACTGATGAGGAATGGCATAAACACAAAGATGCTTACAAACACACTTTTGTGTGTTTCAAATTAGCTGTAAAGACAAAGCAGATACAGTTCACCCCCATTATCTGCGGCGTCGCATACCTGCAGAGGATGGAGCATGTTTATTTGAGGTGTTATGTCTCTTAAAGACATTCCACAGTGGTTTTTCCCACGCCGAGGGCAGGGTGGAGGTGCAGGGGCTCGAGGCCGGACTTTGTGTTGATAGTTGGGGCATGAACGGTCAAAAATGCCTTGTCTGTCAGCTTCAATACATAATACGCATTCCTCTGAGACATGTCCAGACACGTTAGAGAAGACCAAGCAAGGACAAGGGTACTTTCTCTCCCAGCTTTGGTAGTTTAGAGAAGGGGGATGTGGGTTTCACACGTGTGTACGAGTGTACGTGTGTACGTGTGTACGTGTGTACGTGTGTACGTGTGGGTGTCCGGATGAGGGTGTTCCAATGCAGCAGGATCACTGCTGTTGTGTCTAAAGTTAACATGGTATATAAAGTGTTGCATAAAGCAATATCAGGTTTGAATAGAGGGCAGTAACAGTCAGTCTTTCTTTAAAAAAAAAAAAAAAAAAAGAGTTGATAGTGCATCTATCATTAGAGACGTAGTTAAAACAGGAGAGAATAACACAGGCAGGGGTTGTCCTGAGCCGTGTGGCTCCAAAATAGATCTTATCAGTGTGGCTCCTGTTGCCAGACAGGGTGGGACGAAAGACAACGGCTTACTCTGTCTATTTACGCATAGACATACTGGTGGACAACACACGCACACACACAAACAGGCTCCTTTCACTGTAGCATCCCCAAAGCTCACAGCATCAACATATACAGCGGACAAATCCAGACTCTCCCCCCCAACATGACAGGGCCAAAGAAAGAGCAGAGAAGAAGAAACCCACCCCTCCCTTTCTTTCTCACCACCAGCTGCCAGAGAGGGGCAGCTCTGTGCTCTAGGTTGCTGATTTATATCGTGCAGGTGTCTGCATGGCCACGTCCATGCATGCATAAGTCCACACACGTGTGATGTCGGAACAAATCAGCCTCTTCAGTGTATTGCACTATTTAGTTAAGGTCATGGAGAGAAACACTGAGATGAATGCTTTGAGACCGCTCTATTGACTCTTCACAGCGCCTCTAAGAAGTCCCTTCTGCGGTGTGACAACAATCAAATTTAGTGTGTGTGTGTGTGTGTGTGTGTGTGTGTGTGTGTGTGTGTGTGTGTGTGTGTGTGTGTGTGTGTGTGTGTGTGGACACTCTATAAAGTGTGTGATCAATTTCTACAGAGGCCACATAGCAGAGGACAGCAGTGGATTTCACGTATAAATGGCAGTTGGCCCACGTATTCTCAATGACCGAGGACCAGATCGGTTGTAGGAAGCAACAGTGCTGCTATGCATTCAGAATGCGTCCTTGTACATGTTCAGACTACTACTGAGTGTTCACACATTTCACTTGTATTATTTTTCTTTAAATGAAATCCATCTCCAACAAATTACACACAGACAACAATCATGAGCCTGGTAACAAGGGTTGCCCAGGCAGGAAAAAGCCAGATAGAGCCAATACCTCCATGTAAGGGAGCTTGATCGGGGTCCACAAACTACTGTAAACATATCAGTGACTCACACTGTTGCACGGGGGGACATGCTCCTGCATTTTAATGAACATGGGTTCTGCCGTTCTCTTTTGTTTTTTTCCCTCTTCTTCTTTTTCTGAATTTGTCGCACACTAACAGTAGCTATTCAAATGTGTCTCCCTTTTGCCAGACTGTGTGTTGAAGGTATTAAGGATTGTGTTTTAAGAAATTCATGCCCAGAAAGCGCAAGATATTTATGATTGATTATAGGATGTTTGGACATTGGTGAACTGGCTCAGAGAGAAAATGTTGTTGGTTTTGTTGTTTACGTTTCACCACGAAAAGAGGAAGTATAGTGCAACAACCAGAAGTCCAAAACCCTATAATGACTCAGCTGACACAGATCCAGCAGGTAACATGTATGTTTGAGTTCATGCAAAACCTTCCTACACGGGAGGAGGAGACTGCAGCAAAGACGCTCTCCGAAATACCCTTAAGAGGAAGGTCAAGAAGCGAGAGAAAGAGAGGAGAAAGAGTGAAGACAAAGGAGACTTAAAAACAACACTTAGCACTGTAAATGTACAAATAAAAAATGTTTAAATGAATGTGGTGAGAACAATGTTATGTTGTCTTTAAGTTATTGCACTTCAGACAACCTGGGGAATTGCACTCCAGTGTCACAAAGCCAGTCGGCGCCAATGTCGCGCCGCTGGATGTGACGGCCGCAACTTCTGCATTGTGGCAGACATCGCGGACGTGATGCCAGGACAGACACTGAGGCTCGGAGCAGCTCCAGCGTCCCAGTGCAGGTTCCAGAACTCCAGCGTTGGGGAACCGGCGCGCCGCAAAACGTGCAAAACTGAATATGTTAACAACAGAGGATTCATACAGCAGACTTATTCAAATATTGAGGGCGTGTACTAAATCACTGACCAATCGACAAGCGGCTCCTCAAAACCAGACCCGTTCTGTCGTCCTGAGTACCTCAACGGAAGGGTGGCGGAAAAGCATCAACCTTTGGAGCGGTTATTTATGGAAAATGCCAAGTTCTTGCGGTGGAAACCCGAACCGTACCGGCCCAGTGGTGTTCACGCTCCAGGTCATGTGCAAGTGCGCTGCCACGTCATGCTGCAGGACATTCAGCCATGAGCCGTCTGCAGCCACCACGAGGTCCAGAAGTTCTCCTGGGCAGGGGAAAAATGACAGGCCGCACAAAAAAATACAATGAAGTCTCTCTTTTTTTTTTTAAAACAATATTTCAACTGCACCAACACAAAAGTGAACTATCGTTAATTTAATGACAGACTAGATGGCGCCGTAGCGTCTTCCCCGCTCGGCACACATTCGGGCCGTTTTCCAAGTACTGACCCAATTCTTAGGCCGTTTCTCACCGAGTACGCATGGAATACCCGGATGTATTCTTGCTCCACCCACTTTATATAGGATGCATCGACACGGACCCGTGTAGGCTTGGGAAGACAAATTACCCATAATGCATATGGCAAGAGATAGCGGAGGCGATCCGAACTTCCGAGGACGCCCTGCAAGTAGTTACTGGCGTCCTAGAAATTGGAAAGCGGCCACACACTCTTTTTTTTCCTCTGTTTTCACCTGTTACCTGTTACAGAGTTTTTCTAAAAGCGGAAGTAAGCATGAAACTTTTAATGATATTATTCAATAAATTCTTTTTATTCTTACTCACTGTAAAGTATCAAACAAATGAAAAGTGTTATAACTTATTATTCTAATTATTTATCCAAATTATTCAAAATAAGACATTTCTACTTTTTAACCTGGGTTACAATAACTATAAGGATTTTTATTTTTTTTAATCACTGATGACACATTATTGACTATTTTCTCCCCTTAATATCGTTTCTCTCTATCGGGTTCCACTTGGAACAGTCATTCTGTCTTTCAAATTGAGCCTTCAGCTCCTTCTTTTGTTCTGTTATAAGATGAATGGACTTGATATAGGAGCTACAATTAGAAAAATGTAGGGAAAAATAATGGAGTGACAAGAAATAAAGATGTTGGAGCGGGCAGTTGGGTATTGAGAGGGCTCAGGTCAGAGCAAAGTGCTGAATCAGCCCTTCCCAACACCCATCAAAGGATCTATTCCCGAGTTTCCCCAGGGAGCAGTAATGTTCTCATGGCTGCACTCTCTATATAACCCGAACACTCACAGGACAGACAGCACTTTGTGACAGGGATCACATTACTAGGATGGAGCAAAGGCTCCACATAACTGCTCATATATCCAATGAGTCCAAGTATAAAAGTGGTCGGAGCACGTGTGACTAAAGATATAAAAGTGGTGGCTGGAGTTTCATTATAAGCATTGTCATCATGTAGCCTTATTCCCTCTGTCCCAGAGGAAACGTATGAAGTCAAATGTACCGAAATATAACGTAACATCTTCACACATCTGTCAAAACAATCCTGTTTGCCCCCGGCTCTGCCTTCCTTGTGGTGCTCCCCGACATTCAGCCCACTGGCTGCATTCTGACATTTAAACAATAGACAGAAACCCTGGAGTAGGTCAAGGCTGTCACAGATATCACCTAAAAGCCAGCTGAGCTGACCGAGGCGGCCCCCAACCTCAGACGGACCAACGTTTCTAATTGGCCCACAGGAAGGAAGCGGATGAATACGTGGAAGTGAGGTTCATTGAAAACACCCCGCAGCTACAGCGGTGGCCTCGCCTGATGGCATGAAATTAGAAAAAAACGAGAAAAAAAACCCAGACTCTGCCCATGTCTGGCTGCTGTTGCTTAGCAACAATGATTAGATTCAATCACGGAGATTATCTGCATGTGACTCCAAAGTGCACCCTGCTCTTTGGAGAGGTTACCCCAGACCTGTGTGAAGCCATGATACTCTGATGTGTATCGCAACATGACTACATCAATTAACCATTCTATTATATCAGAACCAGTCTGATATCTGGGTCTTTATAATTAGTCATGATATATATCATCTTATCATACTGGCACTCTCCCAGATTTTATCAAGAGATTATTCACACATAAAACATTTTCTTATGGGGGACTCAAGTTATTTATGTAATAAAGCTTCTTTGTATTTAGGGAAACAAACTGTTTATTGACCTTTAAATGTCTGATTGTCCTGCTACAATGATCTGCCACTGGGTAGAATATATCAACCAACTGAGCGGTGTGAGATAAATATTCAGTATCTAATAAAAGCTGTTTAATGATCTTGAATGTGTGCCGACTTGCCCATTCTTTGTACTTAAGTCACAAAATCAAAAGCAATATTTTTTTTCTGTTATTTCCTGTTAACCTGCTAAACCAGGGCAGAGCCACAGATGGTCTCTGGGCCTGGGAATGTGGGAGTGAAGTTCTCGATATTAGTAATCTGTTTAGTAAAGCACGACAGAAACAGCTTTCAAAAGAAAAAGGATAGGTTAAGCCTCTATATTTGACCAGCCCTCATAAGGGTTGGTAATGATTTTAGTTATTGATGTACAAAACATCAAATACAAGTAAATGGGTCTGAACGTGTTTCCTATCTCAGGCCCAGACATTTCTGAACTTTTTTATTTCAATTTTCTGTTAACATACCAACAGTTAACCAATGAACCCTAAATGGCCTGTTGGTGTGTCATTTTGTGTCCCTTTGTGTTTGTCCTGTGATGGACTTATGACCTGCTCAGGGTCTACCCTCCCTTCACCCATGGTTAGCTGAAGATGGACGGACAGAAAAATGTTGGAAATACTTAGAGAACTACTGTTAGGTTTGGCTCAGAAGAGGACTGAATTCAACAAACACCGTCATTTGAGTCACAGGAAGCTCATATTGATTCCACACAAGAACACAGGGAAGCCACAAAGAGACTAAATTCACACAGAAACCCAGACAAAGCAACAATCAAAACACACAGAAGACGCCCAATATATACCAAAGCCACCAGGTGAAGACAATTGCACACTCAGGCACAGGTGAAAGACATCAGGGTGGGAGACGGCAATCAGACACCAGAAGGGGAAGTCAAGGAGCCTGAGACGAGAGACAAAGCAACACAGGAAAGAGAATGATTACCAGGACAATTATTTCTACATGGAGAAAAGATCACGATTGGTCCATTGTGTTACGATTTTTAGAAATGACACTGTGTAATCAATCAAGCAAAGATGTTTAAACATACATATGCATACAAGTACAAAAAGCCCTATATTTTGTCTTTCATTGAGTCTAACCTGTTGTATCTCATTAAGTCTCACCTCAGAAACACATACAAACGTCTGCTACATAGTCAGAAAGATATTTCTGTTTACTTCCAATGGTGTAAATATTATTATGACAACCTCAGAGCAGGTAAATCCATCGGCCTTTTCTGTTACACCCCGCTTAGTGAGTGCCAGACCACTGAATTTAAACCCAGCCTAAGTGTGTCCTTCATCCCAAACCATACTTGGAAGCACCATGGGCGTTTTACATTTTTGCCCCACAAGTCTGTGTGATCCAGTTTTTTCTGTGCCGACACAGTTTGAAATACGAGACACACACACGCACAGCCAAAGCAGATAAGAAGAAATACTGCTCCTATCACGTGTTTCCATAATACATTTATCAAAAATACATTTATTAAATCAGTCTGAGAATCCACAAGACATTTCTCTGTTCTCCCCAGGCTTTATCGCCATGGTTTTCTCCTATCCCCCTGCTCATCTGCTTTCTCCTTCTCCTTCTCCTCACGTTGCATCTGTCTGACTCACCTTTCATCTTCACTCTTGTTCTTTGTGCTTGTGTGGAAACAACAGGTGAAGACTTTTCTCTCAAGGTCCTCTAACCCTGTAAGGAGAGATCTAGGGAGGAGAGAGGGAGCGTGTTGCCCCTACTGAGGCAATAAATAATTTATTGTAGGTTCAGACGTGTTCATTTCATATTCATCCTGCATGTGGTACTGCTTTCTTTTCATGTAAAGGTGGAGAAAAAAAGGTAAGAGAAGAAGAAGAATGGTAAGGATAGCTATCATAGAAATGCCACGATGTAGGGTGGTGGAAGAAACTCAACATTGAAGTATTATTTCTTAACCTTTCTACGGTCTTCCCTTTAACTATGTTAGGTCTTTTTCTCTCATTTGGATCCAAGTGTTTCAAATCTTGTTTGAAAGTGGGTACCAAATTTTGTGTTCTTCGGGTACCAGCTTAAATTTTGACCTTGAGTGTGGCAGACTTGTGTGTGATTCTCCTTGAATACTAAATAAGTCTAAGGTGAAAGTTGTAATGATTTACTGTGGGGTCCCCCGTACCAGAGAGCAGTTTTTTGTTTTTTTCCTAGAATTTATTGTCAAAAGATGATAATTATTTTTGTTTTGGCTGCTCCTTGCCAGAGTCACCCTAGTGAATCAGGAGATCCATATATTTGATTTGGTTCAGGTTAGGGAGGTTTTAAGGTCTTTACTCAGGGACCAATTAAAAATATTTACGACCTGTCGGTAGTAAATATAAAACTAGGGAACTTAGGGACTTAACTTGGGGAACTAGATGCCCGCTTCCCTAACCTCTAGACCATTTATATTCAATATGCAAGTAATTTTGGAAGCAAAGTTATAAAAGAAGTGCAGTCTTTATTGCCAAGTAGGTTACCAGAATAAAATCAGATATTTGTCGATATATTTGAAATTTTAGCAAATTTGTCTTGCCCAAAGTTGAATCAAGCCCAATATACCATAATTTCTGGATGATTAAATCAACCTGAATATAAGCCGCACCCACCAAATTTAAAAAGAAAAAGAAAAAAGTCGGAGTTACATGATGCATCTGAACGTATCACCCATATATTAGATGACATAAGGCCCAAGGGCCATCAAGAGGCTCCAATCCGGCCCACGAACCCACTGAGGAATTGTTCAAATTTGAAAGAAAACATTGGTTTTCAGTGATGGACACATTATAACACTGAGCAAACTAGCATTAGCCTAAAAGCCTTGCTGTAGGTTACAGGAGAAATGTTTGGGACATTTCACTGACACCAGAAGGTATCCTTAAAATTTAATTTACATTTACATTTAATATTGCCATTTTCAATACCTTTACTTTACCTTTAACGTTTAAATGTGAAGGTTATTGTGGCACTATTTTACATCTTTGGCCCACTTGAGATAAAATTGGGCCGCATGTGGCCCCTGAACTAAAATGTGTTTCACACTCATACTCTATTCTATTTATTTATGCATTTTACATTCGTCATCGATACTCAAATCTTACTTTAGCGACTGCCACCCTTTGTTTCAATCAACATTATTATCGACAATTCATTCATTTGTGTCAAAGAGTCTGAAAGCACATACACACACATACACACACACACACACACACACAGTCACACACACGTGTATGCACCATCTGTCTCCTCGTATCAGTGTGCTGATTAATAACCGCTGCGGTTTTGTTAGCTGTCTCTGTCTGTCCTGTGGCACAAAGTGTTGATACAGTTTCTGTGTGTGTGTGTGTGTGTGTGTGTGTGTGTGTGTGTGTGTGTGTGTGTGTGTGTGTGTGTGTGTGTGTGTTTGTCAGCTGTGACTGTCATACTTGTTTGACGTAGACCTTCCCAGGTGTTGCCTCCCGGGCTTTGCTGAGGGAAGCATGGTGGGAGCCGCATTTTTCTGTGCTGGTGTGTTTGTGCAGATGTGTCCGAGGGCAAGACTTTGCTTTCATGAATGCGTTTGTTTTCCTGTGTGTCTGTGTGTGTGTGTGTGTGTCTGGTTTAAGTGTCAGTGTGTTGTGCGAGTGTACATGTCATGTCATGCCTTTGTCAAATCCAGTGTTGGAGGTAAATCTCCTGCTGTGCCTCAAAGCAGTTGGCAGAGACAGAGACACAGAGAGAGAAAGAAAGACAAAGGGAATTCTCTTTAAGCTGATGCTGCTCTCACGTGTGCATTCTTGTCATACCAAAACCCAGTCAACGCCTTGATTAAACAAAGGAAAGACATCTTCTACTCACTGTATATTTGCTCAGGGACTTGCCCCAAGACCAAAAGGTTGTGAGATAAAAACTAAATAAAACGATCAACAAATGAGATTAGAAGCTGGTTATGTAAGGAGGCAACAACAAAATACATGAGATATTCTCCTAAAATTCAAACAGTAGTTTAAAGGTTTTATTCAGGGTGAAATTTCTTGTATTTAATGTTGCCGATGTATCAGTTTAGATACATGTTAATGTTATTTACAGTCATGAATCCAGGAGTTAGTTAGATTAATGAGGGGCTGATTCCCTAGTAAACATAAGTCTAGTGAAATAGTAACTTTGTTTTAGTCAATGCTAATGCTAAACCGGTGCTAAACCATAACGATTTTGCTGAGACTTCACAAACAGTAACTGCATTACTTACATTAGGGTAGTAATTAGTTACTAACTGGTTAGAGCCAAAATAAATTGTATTACAGTAATGGGTCAAACATTCTCCACAACCTGTGTTGATATTAATGATCCCTTTTAGAGATACAGGTTACTGCCATGCCACCATTTTTCTCAGTAAAGCACTCATATATTATTCCTATTTTGAAATTAAGAACACAGTTATAAGTCCTGATTTATCAAGCTCCTACTATTTTTCAGAAAAATTGTGGTGGAGCTACTGTCTCAAACTGCACAGCCCCCCTGTGCTATTTCATTAAACATCTATTTACTGATGGGAGTAGTTCAGTCCTCAACTAGCTCAATCATCCTGACAGCATCATGTAAGATATATCTCACATTAACATTATTCTGTGTCCACAATAACTTGCGATGCATTTTTTTTTTTTTGCAGAACTAAATAACAATTATCTGGATTGCAATAGTGGTGTAGTGATTAACACTCCCACCTCACAGCTCAGCTAATGTGTCACAGCAACGGTACAATATTACAGCTGGGTGCATAGTGTTAAAATCTCTTATATATGAGAAAGACATTCAGAAGATGCTATATAAGATAACTAAGTAGGCTATTTGAATCACTTGGAAGTTACTATATCACTTTTTCAAGAATTAGAAATCGAGTACCTTTTGGATGCGTGCAGACTGTCCACAATATTGCTGACTTATCTGTATAATTCTAAATGAGCTGCAAAGTAAATCTGCATTAAAAACACACAAGAAGAACCATTCAACATGAATCACAGACTATGCGAGTCATTTTGGACACAGTCTTCTTCTAAATGTAAAATATACTGAGGTTGGTATTTTTTATTTATCTATTTTTTTGTCACATGGCTGTCTGACGCCGTCATCGCTGTATCCTGGTATGTGTGCTGATCGTGACAGAAAACTAAAACAAAGAGGGAAGTGTGTCATGAAAACAATAGGTTTTGACTTCAGACTGCGACGAGGGGAGAAGTTGGTGAGACGCGGCCGTCACCTGCTGGGATTTACACGTGCAGGAAGCAGGAGGCTGGCTGATTTCACTTCCCTCTACAAGCTCAAAAATAGGAAGTCAAACTGATAAGCAAGAGGGAGCACGGACACGGAACAATTGAAAAATATATTAGCAAAGAGAACCACAAACAGTCACGCATGTACGCGGGCTTATTCACACAATGTGACTGGCCTGTGACTGTGATTATGAAACATGATTCATGAACAGAGAAGTGCTCGCGCCGTTTTCTTTTGTGTGCAGCGCCCTAAATGAGCTTATTGTCTCGCTATCTTGCAAAGGGGGAGAAGAGGCACTCGGCAGATTCCCCGCGACGGCCAAAATTGATCATGTTTCCCACAAAAATGTTTTCTCATCAGAAACAGCTTGAGGGAAACAAAGGACCGTAGTCTGTACTTTACGGTTGAAATCAACGGAGCAGCAACACCGCAGTTGGGAAATAATAACGCTCACTGGCACATATTCAGATTGTTCCAGGATTAATGAAAAGCTCAGGAAGCACCAGTGAAATTCAGGCACCGGAAAATTCTTTGGCCTAATTCAAAATGTTTGTGTGGGAATGAAAAAAACAAAAAACAGGGATTAACGCATGTAATGACATGCAGCTGATAGATGGTAGATGGGGTAGATGGTCTGTGAACCTTTAGAAACTCCCAAATGGCTGAAAGCATCTTGAGGATATCCTGCTGATACTGGTGTTTCCTGCAGGACAGGAGGTCAAAGGTCAACGTGTGACAGTATGTTGGAGCCTCAGAAATGGGAAGTCACTGTGTTTTTGCCTGTAACCATTCAGGATGAGGTTAAAACAGAATCCTGCCCCAAATAAATGTTCCCATGAAAGGATAAAGTTTGAAAGAGTACAGCAAATTCACTTTGATAATACTCAAATTTCAATTGATTACAAGCAGAAGTACTGTTGTTATAAATAGGAAAGTAAATGTATGAAATACTATAAATCTAGTTAAGGTATGAGTTACTTTCTAACTGCACTTCAATTTATTGTCAGTGGCAGATGTTCAATTCAGTGAAGTATCAATTTGAAGTATCTACTTTCAAATCATATTTCTCAGATAGATAAAGCGGGTGCAAATTACTCCAGGTATGTGGAGGAGCTCCAAAGTATTTTGGGTCTTATTGTTATGAGCAACAGCAATAATCGAATGGAGGACTACAAGGACCACAGGTGGCCTCAGGGCCGAGAGATCATATGATTCAATCACCTTCAGGCTCCTTCCATTGGTGGAAGCTGTGGCGAACAGGGACGTTTGGGCCTCGTTGCTCTCGGTGAACGCGTGTGGACTAAGAAAGTGGACGAACAGATTTGCAAACTTCATTGCATGAGTAGTTTTCCCAGAAACACTTGACACGTATAGTCATAAACATATGCAAATGACGCCTCTCATGCTGACAGTAAAGTGGACCTCAAGTTCAGCCTCGTGAGTCGTACTGGCTCCTACTGTCCAAAACCAGCTCTGCATTGTTGACAAGTCTAATGACGAATCTTATGGTCATCCTTCCCCCCAAACACACGTTCTCTTTCTCTCTTTTCTTTTTCTGTCTCTCTCTTTCTCACACACACACACACACACACACACACACACACACACACACACACACACACACACACACACACACACACACACACACACACACACACACACACACACACATCCCCTCAATACCACAAACAGAGCATAGCCAATTAAGTAAGATGACCAGCAGAGCTTGGGGTTACTGGAAGTGCACAAAAGGCTTTTGTACAGCTGCCCCAAACTGACACATATTGGTTGAATGTATGGGAGAAAGATTAACAATGCATACATTACTATTTGACAGTGGCCACCGTGTCCCTCTGTGATTCACACGCTTTGCACCTCATTTCTGTTTCTTCACGCCGCATCTCAGTAACGTCTCTCGCGCCAATTATTTTGAGAGGTGAAGCCTGTGAGAGTAAGAGGCTGGAAGGGCGGAAGTTTCTGGTGGTATTCATCAGTAAAATAAGGGCAAAATTTGCAATGTGTTTGATCTCTATACAGAAGACAGGAGGCAGGAGGGGGAAAACATCATTAGGAAGTAGTGGAGAAAACACATTGATGTCTGAAGTGAGGGGAACGCACAACCTGAGAGCGAAGACGGAGCAGAAATGGGGGGATTAAATGGCGTGGAGAAGTGGAGGGGGGGCAAAGACAGGCCTCTTCACACAGTAAAAAAGAAAGGGAAGAAAAAAAAAAACATTGTTCGGGCAGAAAAGAATGGTTATTAAATGAGACAAAGGGGTGGAAAAAGAAAAAGGAAAATAGTAGGAAAAGAAAAGCAGGACAGAGGACTGGGCATGTCTTTACAGATTCAGACGGACAATGGCTGCATGATACAGTGTCTCCCCTAATTCACCATAAGGTGTTAAAAAAAACTGAAAAGATGAGCGTGCAGCACGGTGTTTGAAAGTTTCAGTATATTTTGTATATCTGAGGGAATTTCTGTAAAAATCAGTCAAACTGTTTGTAGTCACAGTTTGTTGGAGACATTTTCTTCGTTTGCTCGTGCTTTGCCGATGTTGGTTGTTTTTTTTTGTCAGAGTTGCAGTGCATTGAGTTCCCAGGGCCACTGCACAAATAACTTCCAGCTCACAAAATACATCCATGTGTGCGAGCACGCTCTGCAACACAAACACATTCTGACAAGCATACAAATGAAGACAGTTGTTTTGATGCTTTCACCCCCCCCCCCCCCCCCCCCACCACCCCCACCCCAACTCCAAAATCATTCTCCAATCTGTGCAGGGCTGTATAAAATTGAATTATTCAACAGCAAGGCGAGTGGCCTTACCCAATGTTTCCCTTTCCACACACACCGCCGTCCTATGTGCTGTGTGTTTGTACAGTTTACAAGGTCAAATCTATAAATGTTTCAGACTCCGAAGATGCGTTGAAACAATAGGGCTGAACTGCATGAAGAGGATTAAAATGTTATCTGACCTCTCACAAGGAAGAAAGAGTAGGGTTTCTTACAGTACTTACATATGAGAGCGGCTACATCTTTCCACAGGTTGCTACTGCAAATCTTGTGCAACTTGTTACATGAAATTGGGTCATTTCTGCAACTTTCTGTTGCAACTGAGAGACGTGAACGAGGGTCCCCCAAATACAAGGCCAAGACTTGTACCCAGTGGGGTTTTTCTGTAACACATGGTATAGTATGTTCTATAAAGAAGCTTTTGAGGTGTTCTCTCCTTTGTTAGATTTGAGACTTTTCTTCATGTTACACACAGTAGTCCCAGAATTACATAAAGTGGCTCGTTACACAACACGGTTGTTGTAGAGTTTATATCTTTAAAGGTTATATGACTGATCTTGGTCTCGAAACAAAGCCACTACATGTGAGAACACTACCGATGTATCCAAAACAAGGTATGTGTTGCTGTGAAAGTAAATTTACAAATTAATCGCGTTCAAAACAAACAGTAGAAATCAGTCACGTCTCATAAGAGGCTGAGTAAAAGCAGGAGATGAAAAACACAGGAGGACACAGGATGAAGTGATATAGAAGATAAGAAGAAGTAAACAATCATAACAAATAAAAAAGGAGTAGATGAAAGTAAAACTTGAATATTCCTACCCAATTCTCATTCTTTCCTTCTTCATAACGGCAACATATTGCCAAACTTGCAAAGCACAAAGCCAATTTAGGCCAGCTGCCCTTTAAAACAGCTATTCTCATTAGTAAGGAAATCATAAGTTGTTTTTCCTGAAAATATAATGCTATGCTGTGAACTAACCTGTGCTGCTTCAACAAGGCAATTCCAAACATTTAAATGTGAAAATAACAAAATGTACCTTTGATTTGAAGACTCAATCATTAGATAAATACGTTTTCAATTGCACTTGGAAAGCATTAATTAGACCACAAAAATGTATTTATATTCAAAATGTACATTTTCATCCTCGTCCTGCGACACGAGAATCGGTGTTAAAAGTGCAAGAAAGCAAAGGTGACGTGTTCACATCCTCTCTTTGATTTATGTGACATTTACATGGAGATGTTCCGCTTGTATCTCCTCCACAGTAAATGCCACCAGATACGGGAAAGAAAGGTTGTAACCTTAAGGATTTGGTGTATTGTTGTCTTTCACCTCTGTCCCGGTGACGGCGTCAGCGAGGAATGCAGATTCTAATCATCACTGCTGGGCGAAACTGTTCAGGACAAAGTAGTCATTACACTTTCCCCTTTTCCTGTGCTGGAGATTGTCTCCAATAAGAGGGAAAGAGTCCGTGTGTGTGCGTGTGTTTGTGTGGGTTTGTGTGTTGCAGCAGGCAATTTTTCTCTCTCGCTTCTCAGCCGAGGACTTAACCGAGACATTAATCAAAGTGGAACAAAAAAAAAAAACTCAACCCAATCGAGATAAAAATGTGTCTTTGGGGCTTTCTACCTCTGAACAGTTTGGGCTATAATGGAATATTCAAATGAGGGTTTCAGGGTGGTTGTACATTCAGAGTATTTTCCTCTTTTTACAGGTAAAATGCACCTCTACCAGAAAACACTTCCCACAACACGATCAATCACTAACATGTTGATATTATGCCAGTATTAAGAGATATATAGATCTATATTGAATGGGCTTGTATTTCGCATAAATGAAAACTCTTCTTTCTCACTTCTTTCTGCAGTTCTGTGTCATTGTTGCTGCCAGCAACAGAATATGTTCAGTGCCTGCAACCTAAATTCAAAAATAATGTATTTATTACCAATAAAGCATAAACAACATAATAAAAATTTGAATGCAAGCGTTAGCTGATTATGAATTTGTTTGCAGTTTCTTCTTGCTTTGCGATGTTTCTGCCTTTCTTGAAGAGATTTTCATTCAAATGCATTTACAAACGACTTAAAATTTCGATTGTCGTTTTAAACACTCCGTGTCCTTTACAGTCTCTTCATATGGATAAACCCATAAAGCTTGATAGGCAATTATGGATATGTATTTACAGTCTCTGCTGTACAACACTTATGGCAGCAATTAAATTGAATTATTTGCAGATGTAATTTCTTGATAGGTAAAATAAAAAAATCTCTGGTCGAGTATTTTATTCCCCCCATAGTGTTGCAGTAATGCAATAAAATATTTAACAGTAAGTTCTGTTAGCTCAGTTACCTCTGCTGCTTGACTGTCAAGGTCAGATAAAAACCCCTGCAACATTTATGTGATATTGATGACGGTGTGGTGCGTGCGCACACACACACACACACACACACAGGCACACGCACAACCAGACAGACAGACTATATAATTGAGCCGTTAATCTGCATATTTTAATAGCTTAAGTGAAGATGAAGAGAAATAAAAATGCCACCATGATGATGCCACCAAACCGTACGACAGACCAATTACTGTGTGTTGATGTGCATGGAGGAGGGTTTATTTTACCTTACACAAAAATTGAGAATAAATGTCCCACCTTATTCCTAAGAACCTATTTATTCCCCATGACTTTGTGCTTTGGAAGACAATACATTTTTTTTTTATTTATTTATTTTTTAATCACGCAAGCGAATTTTTAACAGTGTTGCTCCACATAGATTAGTAAAGTTAATTAGTACAGTAAATAGAATGACATATTAAATAGGAGTATATCCTTGCAATTTGTGTCTAAACACTTTATCAACTGATAGAGTTCAGAAGTTTCAGCTTTTCAGAAACATCTATAGTGAATGAAGGTTGGTTCGTAGGACTTAAATCTTAAAGTGAACCATAAACAACATTCTCAAACCAACTAATGCAGTTATGAAACAACCGACACTTCAAAGCTCCAATAGTGGTGCAGTGGTTTGCACTGTTGCCTCACAGGGAGACGGTTTGAGTCAAGATTTCTGTGTAGACTTTGATCACCCTGTGTGGGCTTAAGTTTCAACCAGATATTCTAGTTCCCGGGGTGCATGGTGGAGCGGTGGATAGCACTCTCACCTCGCAGTAAGAAGGTCATGGGTTCAAATACCAGCCGCATTTTTTCCCCGTGTGTGCGTTGGCTTCCTTCCACAGTCTAAAAACATGCATGATGACCCTAAATTGCCCCTAGGTGTGAATATGAATGTGTGTGTTTGCCCTGTGATGGACTGGCGACCTGTTCAGGGTGTATCCTGCCCTCGTCTATAGTTTGCTGGGATTGGCTTCAGTGCTCCATGACCCCTGCACGGGATAAAGATGGATGAGTGGTGACCCCAAACCTGAGTGTAGTTGTGTGTCTCTGTGTTTGTCCTGTGATGGGCTACTTACTCGATGTACCAGCATTTGCAGAGCAAGTCTAGAGAATATAACCAAAGAGTCTCATGCTAAACAGCTTGTCCATTCTGCATCAGCTGAGTGGTTTACAGTCAAGGTTTCAGAAGTGAGCATTAATCAGGTTTATGACATTGTCGCACAGAAAAATGTTTATGGTACAAAGTCGAGGCTGCCTCTAAGGCAGCTCGCTGTAAGACAGAATATTTGAAGCAATAAAAACACACTCAGCTACAAACGTATTGGACACTGTGGGCTATTTGGCTGTCCTGTTAGGGCTCTTTTCAAGCAAGCCCATTAAATTGCAGCTTTAATATAGAAGGAAGATGAGACTGTCAAGTGTAAGACTTGTAAGACTGAATAGAACAGTCCCAGAAGGTCACAATGAAACAATAAGGATAGTCTCAGATGCACCTCAGTGCTCCTGCTTGTTTACCGTCTTTAATTATGCATGAATGCAGGTTGTTGTTTTTTTTGTTTTTGTTTTTTTAATCAACCACTTGCTTTATCGAAATGATAATAGCAAGACAAGAGAAATTTAGGCCTGTATACAAGCCGTATACAGATAGGTTCATTTTAAAGCATAATTTAAATGTGAAAATAAATCCAAACAAATTTGAGGACAATCTGTCGATGCAAGCTGGAATTGAAAAGAAAATCAAACAATTTAAAGAACCAGACCTGCTAAGTAATTTGCAGGGTCACGGACAGCAACTAATTAAAGAGCAGCTCTCTAACAAATAAATAATGAGAATGCCACTGTTTTTACCCATCCGTGAGTTGTTAAAACAATTAGAGAGGAGGGTTTTTTTTTTTTTTCTCCCCCAAATGGAAGCATCACTCTCTTTGTGCTCTGACCATCTATTATTGCTGGAGGCCAGTGTAATTGCACTGAGCCCATTTTCTGATTCAGCACATCCACTGTGTTAGAAAAGCAATCAGAATTGTCCCACAGCGGTGCAGTTTATTGCTCCAGTTGCTCCGTCTTATTTCAAACGACATGAAGTGAACTGCTGCTCGGTTATACTCCGAGGAAAAATCAGGGAGAAGATGTTTTTTTTTTTTTTTTCTTCTCTGTGTTGCTGAAGCACTGGTTTTGCACGAGGGGGACCCTGCCTCCTGAGCTTTGCTGTATTATGTCTCTACACAGGATTTTTTGCTCTTATCCTTTTGACATTTTGGTCTTATTGTTTTCTCTTCTCATGACCTCGTCATTCTGCTATCCTAAACCTCCATACCTCACTTTTTCCTCAAAATTGATTTAAAAAAACAAAACAAAACACTGTAATGTTTATATTTAGACACACCAGTGTAAATCTGACAGGATCTATGACCTTTAAAACACAGTCACTCATTAAATGACCGCTCCATCACATTTCGGAGGGTTATTAAGCATGTCTGGTACCATGTTTAAGAGGCCTGTTTTATTTATTAATATGCCTGGTGATATACAGTATTTTTATGCTAAGCCCTTACATTTTGTTTTTTATCTCACAAAACAGATTCATAATGAATGTTTTTTTTCTTCACACCAAACTCTCATCTGGATAATATCAGTGAGTTTGTCTGCATTAAGGCCCACCCACAGGTGAATCCGACTGTATGAACTCTACGACAGGTATTAGTTGTAAAGCGTTAACAGGTTTAACTAAACATGTTGTGGATGTCTGTTTGTTGGTATCTGTGTCATCTCTTCTGTTGCTGCTTCATCGTTGTAAATCATTTTACTTACAAACAACTGAAATCTACAACATTGTGTATTTATCTCAAAGTGAAGTGATTTCGAGGACTGAAAGTGTCATTAGACTGATCGACCCAGTGCTCACAGCTCCCTGTCACTTACAGCAAGATCAAATAATACAAATACATTGTTGAGGCAGACCGATAAAACCAATTTATGGAAAAAAGCTACGTGCTTTGTTACTTTTGGCTTAACTTTTGGCTTGGCTGCCACTAAAGGTTAACAATTACTTTGAAAAGTAACTGTAATAATACAAAGTGACCTTGCATTCTTATTCAGCCTGTTAAGTGTCTTTTAGTATCTTGCCACCTCTAGTTGAAGTTTTACTGGATACAACAAAGATAGATTATGCAGGAAATGTTACATGTTTTGTTTGGGCTGGAATTTCCATCATGTCCTCCAGAATATAATGGAGAACGTTATGAGGAGAAAAGGAAATCAGAGCTTCTTTAATATGTTGGATGGATCATACACATTACGACACAATCCAGTATCCTCATCTTTTCCAATTACTGTCTGAAATTCTGTCTTTGGCATCTAATGAATTTGTTTTTATTCGACACAATAAGAGTTTAATGCCTTCCAGTTGTCGGGCTCAGTGACACTTCCTCCATCTTAAACTTCACTTTGTCTCTGTATCAAATTCCTGAATGACTCTACAACTGAGTTTGACAGGATGAGATAAAAGACAGTACGGGCCGAGAGTTGACACACAAAGACTTAACTGCGGTCAAACATTTGCGCCTGTTTAGGCTCAAATCTCCAACTAAGCTCGCTCTGAAAAGAGTAATAGAGCAGGAAAAACCCGCACCTGTGTCTGTTCCATCAGCGACTGACAAGTGATTAGTGATGTGTGTTGTGATGGGGCTTACTCAACATGCACACGGAAACCAGACAGGAATTTCTGGTCTCTCCCTCACGACAGGTGCTTTACAAGCCACTAAAGCCCCTTTTTCTGCTCCTTTCTGGGCCCGACTTGACTTAAGGCCAAAATACTGGATATGGGAGGAAAAAAAAGAAAAAAAAGAAAGCAAGACAGAAAGTGAGAGACAGCTTTGAATCCAGACCACCCGCCGTTCTCAGGAACTCTGTCTCTTTTTTATGAGTAATCAGAAAAAGAAGAGGGACACGCTGCCAAATCCTTCCCCTTTGTTTGCCAACAGTTTGAACAACAAACCTTGTAGCTCTATTTGGGCTAAATAGGCATCGAAAGTGGTTTTGTTTTGGTTCGTTGGACGCGGATGATACCTGGGCTTTGTCGCGTCTCCAAGTTTCCCGGGAAACTGGAATTCCCAAGCAGACACACGGAAATCCGTGTAATTCATTGAGCTTTTGAAACTAGATCACAGGATGTAAGTATGTTTAGTTCTGTTTCCACCCTCAATCCTAATTCTTTACAATCATATTAAGTTTGTTGTTTATTTTCTCAATAGTAGTCCCCCCCCCCCCCCCCCCCCCCCCCCCCCACCCCAGTCAGAGTGATAAAAATTCCGGACAATGCCGGTTTCTGCTGAGCGCAGCAGTCTGAGGCAAACTCTGCTTTTAATATTCCTGCCATTGTTGTGGCTTTCCTCGCCCTGCTGCTAATCTGGAAGCTGTTTGATATGTGAAGCCAAAGCACTCCGGGGCGTCTTGTGGTGGGTATTGATGTTCTTTATGAATCTAGGATCAGTGAGATTGTGTGGGAGCAAGAACAGCATTTCCGCTGTGGGTGGATGGGAAGTTTGTGGTCATCACTTATTCTGTGTGTTTCTTTTGCTTTCCTTAAGTTGGCAGGAAGAGTCTGTACAATGACGGATCAGACGGGAAGGCTGCTAAACCAACAGCACTATGTGTCTGTTTCAGCATTTCTTTATGCGTTACACTTTGTGCGTGTGAGTTGCGTGCTTCAAAGGAAAGTTTGTGTGCTCTTGACAGCTCTCATTAAGCTCGGTTGAATGGATACTGTAACGTATTAATTCACCATTTGGCATGGCCCGCTGCATGTGTATTGAGTCAGAAAAACCAGCATGAAAGCCACTGAGAGAAACTAAAGGGCTTTACGGCGTACAGGAGGTAGAGCAGACTGCATGGTTTAGATAGCGTTAGTGCAATAAAAGACATCAAATGTAAGTGATACATGTCTTCGTTTTCTTGTTCAGAGTCATATGAAGTGGTTTTGCTGGTGGAGCAGGCTGTCCTCCAACCCCCAGGATTGGTAAGTTGATCCACTGACTTATTCAAGTGTCCTTGGGCACGATACTGAACCACAAGATGTTCCCAATGGTGTACAAGAACCGTGTGTGAATTGGAGTGTGAATAGGTGAATGTGAAACATTATGTAAAGGCACTGAGACATGCTGAAGGGGTCAAACATGTAAGAAAAGTCAATTTCCCATTTATGAGAAGATAGAACTGATATTGAAGTTCAGTAATTAGTTCCAACACTAAAAGGTGTTTGCGATTCTCTTATTAAAACTCAACATTATATAAGTTTGTTTTATGTGTTTTCACGGAGCTCTTGTGCCTCTGCGAGATTATCTGTACAAATAAATGTCAAATAAATGCATTTTTAAAATGAAATCAGATTTAACACAGATGCAATTACTATCACGTCACGTAAACAGTTTTCTATCTGATCAGATTTGCCTTATCTAACTGACATGACGAGGTGTTAGAAGGTGATGTAACTCTCTTGATGATCTGATCAGAGCCTGTGTGACAACGTCATCTCAGATTGCTGCCTATTGTGTCCATGTCTGTTAGGTGAAGTCACCATGTGACCCTTCTCGCATGGCGTTATGGTAAAAATTAGGGAGATATAAGACAACTTGTCAATGCAGGAGACAATTCTGCCACATCAAAGCCACACAAAAAAAAAGAAAATCCTCTGGGCTCGTCTCTTCACACTCTTAACAAGGAGAACGTTTTTTGTTGGTGCAGTTTTAAGAGAAACATAAAGTTGATTAGTCTTCTTGGTAAATCGTGAACGTGGCTTGTTGCAAGCAGCCACGGTGCAAAGCAGTATGGGATGGATCGACTGATTGGATCAGACGACATTCTTGGAGCACATAAACAGTGTTCATGTAAGCAGAACAATCTCACCTCTCAATCAGACGGAATTCAATCAGATCGGTAAACACAGCCTATGACTCGTGTGCGGCTAACAGACGGTCAATATTTGTTCATGGACGGCCGCTGACACTGTGTCAGAAATTTGCAGCTCAAGTTTTGACAGTGTCCGAATTTTGTGGGTGACCGTGGCTGCTGCTGTGACCTCATCTAACTAAGCAATAGAAATACTGGACAGAGGCAAAACGCGTCAAAAAAAGTATATGGATTGTTAACAAAAACTTTTGGGGGACTCCTCTCAAAACACATAAATGTCACAAGGCATTTGCGCTATCACGTCGACTCACATACTACATCCTCGGCTGCGATTCAGCTTGAGTTTTCGTCGTTCAATCTGCACACAGCAAACTTCATGTCGTGCCCAAGGTTTGCTAGAATCATGTTGTACAGTGTGGCGAGCTGTGGACTGATGAGAGTAGAATCACACAGTGTGTCGTCTCGTTCAGTAAGAGTTTAAAAAGGCTGAAGTTACTTCTGTGCCTGCTGACATGCAGTGTATGAAATGGTAATGACTTTTATGTCCCAATTTGCACTTCCTGCAATTAAAGCTTAATCTCAGCCTGCATCTCTTCCCCTAGTCACCATATTATTATTAATCACCACATTTTAATTTAGCATCATAAACACTGACCTCCATTCGCCGTCTGATAATAGCTGCTAGAGTGAGCAGGTGCTCTCATCATACTAATGCAGTGGGTTGGTAATGCGATCTCCCTGCTAGACGGATCGTAGGGGAGTGGTTTCCTATGTCATCTCTTCAAATCCCACGGGGCAAAAAAATTATGCTCACATGAATTATTAAAAAAGACACAAGCCCGAATGACTTACAATCAGCAGCGTTTTTTTTTTTTTTTTCTTCCCTTCACCTTAGATTACCTAATCACATTTCATGCTGTCCGTGAGTATTTATGTGGAAACTTTTCCCCTGGATTCATTGTCCTCACATGCAAAAATGCCCAACATGCTGCATGGAACCACAAACCACAGTTCGTGTTAAGTAACCCTCCATCCCTTCATCTCCGGCCCTCCCTGCTGAGACAAAGTCTGGTATGAGAACGTGTGTGTTCAGTTAGAAGGAGAGAAGAAAAAAAAAAATTAAGTGTGCGGGATCATTTGAGCATGTGTGTGGTCAACCATCAGCACCACGATGGCCCTGAGTGCCAGATGTGCCCCTGATACATTATAGATGATAACGGCAAACATAAGGTCTGCATGTGGCTTCCACATCAACGTCTCATCTTCATCTGTCCGCTCCATCATTTGGTGTCCAAGCGTTTCATACAGTATGTTAACTTATTGGTGCGTTGTGGTTGCAGAGTTTTTATTTTTTATGTTATTTTTTTAGACTAATCCAATGTTTCTTTCATTTGACAGCCTTCACCTACATTAACATTTTAGTTTATTGAGTTGTCTTTTTATGTGTTCATTCAGTTAGATTTTCAAATCTTCTCTTCCAAGGTGGAACGATATTAAAGAAATCCTTTTATTTTCAAATTATTGATCATAGGACAGTTAAATCTACAGCTTTATAAATGAAAACTACATCACGATTAACTTAAAGCATACCTAAATCTTACATAGAAACACATTTTTAATCTACTATTTCAAATCTTAAAAACTGTTGTGTACATTGTGTCACGGTACTGAGGTCGATTGACAAACTTTCACACAGAATTAAGACGATTCTCTTCTCTCCCCTTCTTCTCTTGTGTTTTCCCCCTTTCAAATTGGTGAGCAGGTGTTCGGGTGCAGCGGAGGTTAATGCATCAGTCATCCTTCTCCTTTGAGACCCGAGTCCACCCTCGTGTTCCATGCCATTAAAAAGTAATTGGGATTAATGTACACACACAGGCACAAACACCCATACGCTTCGTGTCAGATTAATTCAAGTAAGAGCATCTGGTTTGTGTGGTTTAAGATACACATGCTAAACTCCTTCAGTCGTCCTGGAAATTGAATTGTGACAAATGAACGTGTTTTGAATGTGAAAATATGTGTAGCATTGTGTGGAGCTATTTTTTATGTCCCAATTTCACAATCATATCTCTTGCATTTTTATAAAACTAGAATATTTCCTCAATAATTTACCATTTTTGACGACTAAAAGGGAGCTCTTCCTATTCCATATTTTCAGTTTTTGCAAAACCTTCATGACTACATCACTATGACTGGTCTATGGGCAAAGCACAAACCTACAAGGAGAGCCAGAGGAGTGAGCACCAATACACATGTGCAATGAACCGTACGTTATGGCCACAAACCCAGAGGATATTTTGGCTCAGCAGTTAAGGCAAATCCCATTTTGTTCAAGTCACCGAAGTGTTGCCTTCGGTGTCTATTATCTACTTCCTCTTAATGCACCGTGAGTCATTAGGCCAAGGAGAGGAGGTTGGGGTGAATGGAGGAGTGTATTAAACAGTGGACTTCAACATGCCCTCAAATTGAACATTGACCATGGCATTATTGCAATTAATCATTATTGCATAACAATGAATTTCCTGTTCAAAAATGTTTAAATTGTCACTTTTTTTGCAAAGCAAAGTTCTTTGCTTGGTCGTGGTAATACAACATTATTATAGAAAATAAGCTATGCATACCGGTACATCACTAGCCATACAGCAGTGTATAAAGGTTCAATCCCAAACCTCTGTGGTTGAGTGGTGTACGTGCTCCTCGCATGGCTGCTGTCAACACCGGTGTGTGAGTGTGAATGTGTTTGTTAATGGGTAAATGTGTCCGATCCTGTAAAGTGTGTTGAAAACTGCTGAAGCAGTAAAAAACAAACATAGCACCACATAAATACAGTCCATTTACACTCCTGCCACGGTTTCGTTGTCACATTGAAGCAACACCTACATGTTGTAGCATGACTTTTTAAACCTTTGAATAAAGTAAACATTTCTCAAATAGATGATTTATAACGTGCTAGCTGTCTGTCACTGTGGAAACTGGAGAAAATTGTTGTGTGGGTAAAAAAAACAAAACTGCCCACAACTGCCACCAGTTTATTTATGAAAAACTCTGGTTATGTTGGTTGGCTTTGGCTCAATGTTTACATGTATAGAAGTCGGGGCTCCTCTGCAGAATCCACTACGCATACAATACATTTGTAAAAATTTCCTGTGTGCATATCATGGTGATGATAGTCATTAAAGCGAGATAATTGTAATCATGATCCCACCGCCACAGCTGCTGATAAGCACAATGCAAGCGGAGATGAATGCTGATTTGAATGCAGATGAGGCGGCTCGCAGACGGATCGCACCGTGTGAAACCTGAAAAAAATGTAAAACAGGTTTATCTGTCATGGCAAGATTACCAGAGTGAAGCACAACAGATTGTTTTCCTCCTCAGACACTTCATTACGAACCTATGCTTTGCCGTGTGAAAATATCAGCTTTGATTTGTGCTTCTTCGAAACAGGTTTTACTGAAGCACGCTTCCCTACTGTAATAACCCTCCCATATCGATTTCCTTTGAACTTGGTTAATATTAATGCCTCTGGGGCTGTGTTTCTCTCTCGCAGGCTGTATTTTAGGACTGCAGTGTGGTTTTGCTGCGAGGCGGATTTTAGCACTGAGGTGTTAGAGACGGTCTCTCCTTTCGGCTTCAAACTGCTAATAAACTGAAATTTGCAAATGCACGTTGTTGTTTGTTTTTGTATTTCTGCACATTTAAAAAAAAAAAGAAAAGAAAAAGGACTGACAATAAGGCTACTTTATGAAGCTGTGTTGGGTAAATTCCACTCTCGACAGCTTGCAAAGCTTGTTTCCTGTCTGAAGAGATGATCCGGTTTCTTGGTTTCAACACTGACGTTATTATTCTGAAGAAGAGGCATGCAAACAAAGACGGCGGTGAGTAAGCTCGTGCAAACCAGACTAAATCCAACACCTTTTGTCTTGGGTTTCGACTCAATACACAGATGTCAGCAAGTGAGGAGGCTAAAGATTGACCGATTGAAGCAGGTTTTTGTTTTTTTTTCTCCAACCTTTGGCTAACCTGTGAGGAATTTCAAGGTTTACAAGCTGTATTTTAGATGCTGAGGAAGATATGAAAGGTCATGCCTTGCTTAGACTGATCTCGCTGCGTTGTTCATGAGAGATTTTCCAGGCCCTAAATAAACATTTATCCCCCTCGATGAGAGTTGTCCACTGCCGTCTGCTGTTTCTGTCTGTTGATCTCTGATCTCTATCAATTCTCTCAATCATTATCAGACGTTCCAACTGCAGGTGTTACACCACTTGCAGTTAAAAATCTCTGACTTTGATTATGACTGATTAACTCAATTCGACATCCAGCTCACTGATATAGCCTCGGAAGACTTTAATGAGTGAATCGGGCATTAGACCGACACACAGTGCTGACAGCAATACAACTGCACAATTAAGAAATCCCAAATAATAGACCCAATGTACTGTTCTAAGTAACTTGCTGTTCTTGTTTGTGCGGCTACCTGGTAACGTACACAGCTCATTTTTAAGATAAGTTCACATTTTGAATTGTTTGTAAGGTTGAGTTGCTTCTGTGTGAATATTATAAATGCTTGCGTGTGACTGTGTCGTTCAGTTAGCAACACCCAGCCCCCTGGTTTCATTTCCTGCAACACATTTGAACACAGTTCACACTGATATAAAGTTGTGCTGAGACTGGCAAAAAAAAAAAAAAGAAGAAAGAAACAGGTCATTGTAAACTGAACTAAACTCTAAATTTAGAGTCCTCCAAACTCTAATTCAGCTGCAATTCTGCGATATAATCACAATGCTCAACCACAGTCTGTGAAAAATGAGAGGTAAACTATCTAAATATGCTGTTTTCATCTTTGTTCCCCCGACAGACCAAATCTATTTCTGAGAACGTGACGGGCTATTTTTACATGCTGAAGACGCCGCCTTCTTGTTTACCGTGTCTTCTTCTGTCCCACTTCACTGCACACCCACTTCTCTTTTACTGTTCCTCCGTCCTACTGTGTCTTTGCTCTTCAAACCACAGATTTAACAAGCACAGATTAAGACAGAGCCGACACACCCGGGGTCCGGCTCGATGAGAGGTGCATTCTCCACATCTGTTCATGTAATTACACAGCGGTCTGCTGCCATTCTCACTAAAACTGTGCTCTCTTCTTCTCATTGGCCTGGATTTTTTTATTTATTTATTTTTTAAATCTGTGTGTTAATCACTGTTTTCTCGTCCTGGCTGTGCCTTAGTGTGTTGTCTCTTCTTCTCGTACTTTCGATTCGTTAAGTAATTAAGTTTGTACCAATGCCCGGGTGACTGGTGATACGAAATGTAACTGGGACATGGAGCATATTTGGCAACCATTTATTTAAAGAAAAAGTTCTATCCTTGCCGGACCATCAAATGCATTCATGTGCGCAATTGGGTTTATTGAAAATCAAATAAATGAAGAAAAACATCTTAGAGAACTCAATGGAAATATGGATAAAAGCTAAAAAAGTCAAAAGCAATCTATAAACCCATTAGCTGTCAGTATAGTGGCAGTTTGGCCTCTGGGGGCAATGGTCAATATTTCAGAGATTCTGATCTGGTAGTCGATGGGTATCCACAAGGTCAAGACTCCCTCTAAGGTGCACTGGAGCCATTGTTTACCGACAATCAATTGTAGAGTTTTTTCAAAACTCTATGAATAGATAACTGCATATGAATAAGTGTGTGTAACCAAAGCATTCGAAATGAGTGAGACAAATATTGCACAGACTACAAATTGACTAAACGAGAAGACTTCTGCTAATCATAAACGTCTCCTGTTCTGCATCTATAGTGTGAACTTCATACCATTGTTTAAGTCAGAACATATCCAATCTGGGATAACGGCCTAATTCTCACACGTTTACTGGAAATGTTTTAGTTTTTTTTAATTTCATGAAAACTTTGAAATGTGATTTGGATATTTATGCAGCAAGGGAGGATGACATTCAATCTGTAGATGCAGTCAGCTGGAATATCTTAATTCTTTAATATTTTGGAAGGAAAATTAATTATGGCGGAAGCTCACACTTATTGCATCAGAAACCTGCAGGGTTTTTTTTTTTTTTTACGAGTATTAAGATATGTATCTATTCTACTCTATTACACTTTTATCTAACTGAGGGTTATGGTGCAGTAAACCTTGAACGAGCCGCCAGGGAGACAGACAGTCGCACAGAATCACTCTCACACCTACTGGAAATGTCTCTTTTTAGTGTCAATAATTAACTTTGAGTACATTGTTTGTGAACTGTGGGAGGAAAACATGCAAACTCCACATAGAAAAGTCCCTAAACCCAGGCAAACCTATGCTAATCATACTCATTTTCATCAATACGTCCCTGTAATAGTATCAATATAAAGACCATATCAACAAAGCCGACAGATTACTACTGTGAGCAAAGCTAGGAACTCTACTGGTGTAAAACACTATAAACCAGCTTGAATTTAGACAATAGGTGTGTTATCTACCACATAAGCACCCATACACATGTGAAGACTCCTATAAAAATTTGGAAAATAATGTCAAACACCATCAACATGTGATGCACATGCAGGCAGTCCGCAGTGAGAGAATCTGATGCATGTGCCGTTAATGAAGGCGATCAACTCCGACTCTTTTCATGTGCGGCCCTCAAGTCCTTGGTGTTTGACATGATATAAAGACGTGCTGACCTCCCAGAGGTCATCACGGGGTGGAGAGATGGAGCAAAACAAGAGGGGGAGGAGAAGTCTGGGGCAAACGTGCGTCTGGGAACCGAGTGTGATTCACACGCTACTCGTCCCCACGCAGCTCCGTTCCACACTGAGCCCGAGGCACTTCACTGAGAGGCGGCTTTGTTTGGAGTCCTCCGAGAGCGAGAGTTAAAAAAGACCTCCTGTGAAACAAATGTACATTTCACTTGTCTCCTCCTGACTAATCAAGGCTCCGTCGTTCATTCATTTACTCTCTTGTTTTACTAAAGACTCCAAACGCCCTGCAGGAAGATTTAAGTTAGGGGCTGCAGAGCCGAGAAAGATCGAAAGACGAGCTCAGGAGTCCCAAAGCTTCTCGATTTTAGCTTTTTGCTTTGAAGCTTATTTATGTTTTCCGCTTCACAGCCAGTTCTAAAAATGTAGTCTGTTGATGTTTCAGCACACGTGGCACGAAGTGGAATACACTGAAAAAAGGGGTGTCATTACCTGCAAACGAGCCTGCAATTACAGGACAGGCCCCTTGACTTCTTGGTGGAGGGCCTGAAAGTGAGAGCAGTGTAATTACAAGGCTCAAGACGCCGCACCAGTTCCCTCAGTTGTTGTTGTCTTCATTAAAGACTTTTAAACAAGAGAAAGTTGAAATGATCTCCTCAACATTTCATCTATCTTCTATACAGCTTACGAAAGAGTGACGAGTCTGTATTTAGTTCAGCAACATAACTAATGGAAGAGATTAATAAAATCCCAATCTTCTGAACCAAAAGGAAAACGGTTTCTCGCTCTTCACGCGCCCTTTTATATCCAGCGTTCCTGATTGGCTGGCCAATCAGACAGGAGCGCTGCAATCAGCTCACATGTTGACTCAATCTCCCCTCACATGGAGCTGAACAGTTAAGCACTCCAAAAAAACATTTAGAAAAGCAAATTAAATCAATATTATATTGCTAAATAAATGAGTATTCAAGAAATAAATGCAAGAACATTCGCAGAAAGTCCTCCAACCTCACCTGAACTGAGTTTATTCTCACACTGAGCCCTGCACTAACCACAACATCGTCAATATTAAATATGCAAAACAAGTAATAAAATATCAGCACACAATTGGGAGATTTGTATTTTCTGTATGATGTGTGTTTTCCTCTTCTCATATGCTTTTTTTCATTGTTTTGCTCTGTATCCTTCATGCGCTTAGAAAAATATGCCCTTGAAAATATGCAGAGTGCGGCGCCTCGAGGCGAGCTCCATTTCTTTGTCTTGGTCAAAGTCGGGTCAACGGGTCTGTCCCAGATACTGAGAGTTATCGCTTCATAAAAGCAAATGCAGTGTTGATGAGAACTTAACAGGGAGTCTGAAGCTTTATCATTAGTTTGTCCCTGACTGTCCGGACAAAGAAATAATCAATGCAGAGCAGATTATGTTGACTTTCTTTAAGTAAGGTGCTTGATGGATTTAGTGCAGCGTGAGAGGGAAGGAGTGATCGACAGAGTTCAATTGACTGTGAGGATTGTCGAGGTCTTAGCACGGAGGGTGATCAATCCTGTGGGAAATCAGACGCGCACAGAAGGAGGAGACGTTTCCGCAAAGATGTATGAAATGTTTAGCCATTGTTGTGATATTTGTTGCATTTAGGCATTTTACGTTATGAAAGTCTTGAACGAAACAATTAATGAGATATATGAGAATGATAGAGTGGAAAAGGGTGTTGAAGAAAAACATTATTTTCATCCTTTCTTTAATGATCAGTGAATTCCTTTTTAATGTCGTTGTTTAACTGTCAATCTTAAGTATAATTTAGCCAAGGGTCACATTATTGAACTTTTTGCGATCATCTACAGACCACAGTGACTCGGTTCTGGCAGAATAAGGGTGTTAATCAATATCAAGCTACCCAGTGACTTCATATTCTAATCATTGACTATGAGCTATAGGCGGCTTCTTGTCATGTGTTTTTTACAACAAACCCATGGTAATTAATTTTTGGATGAGGCTGCTATAGGTTTAGACTGCTGAGAGACCTTCTTTACAGCAACAAATTCTCTTGTCTGTATCCATACAGCCATATGTCACCATTGCATGTCATAAACATTTATTTATTTATTTATTTATTTATTTATTTATTTATTTATTTATTTATTTATTTATTTATTTATTTATTTATATGTGGTTACACTGCAATAAGTCTAAAATTGTCATGAGATGTTGCAATATAACTGATGTAAACTGAACTGTAATGAAGAAATGTACAGATTTATAGACGCTGTGCTGGGGGGGGGGGGGGGTTCATGATAATCACATGACTTGACATTTTTCTGAGAGAGACCGGAAAAGAGGTTTGTGGCAACAAGTCTAACCAGGACATCTGACTCAGTTGTGAAGCAGGTGTTTCACCCACTTGTAGACTTTGAAAGAAACAGCTGCAGTCTCTTTGGGAACTTAGTCAAAGCCAATACGTCTGATTTACTGAGAATACTGGATGTGGTCCACCAGTGGTTAGCACGTTTTTAATTGTGGGAAAGGAAAAAAATAAAATAAAAAAAAAAAAAAAAAAATCAATCATTTAAGTTATTTATTTTAAGATGCAGTTTGATTTGCATTCAACTTATATAGAAATTATCTAAACTCTACTCGTTACAATATGTAGACATTTTGTGTTAAAGGCTCTTGGCAAACTCAAGTAATTAACACATCATAATACAAGCATAATCTGACTGTGTGAGCAATTTAGCACATTTTATACAGGATCTTAGTAAATCAGGCATAGTGAGTGGATTTGCAGTCAAGCTTACTACTTACTTCTTGTACATGTCAGTCTTCTGGAGATTTCGGATGCCATTCTTACAAATTAATAAGACGACTGTGTTGAACTGAACATTCTGTGTTTTAGCGCATAGAAAAAAATATTCAATACATACCAGGACATAGGCAAAAGAGAAGTGCTAAAGTAGCTGCATAGATGTTAAAATCATTAGTTTGCAGCCGCTCTGCCTATTTGTGTGGGTGTGAGAATGTGAGCTGGAAAACGCCCCCCCCCCCCCCCCCCCCCCCCCCCCCCCCACCCCCCCAGCCCCCCCTCCGAGTAACGAGGGCTTCTTGGCTGGCTTGTTAAAATTATCTGAGCCCTCCTGTGAACTCACACACTCCCAATGCCCTGCTAAGATAGCTGAGCACGGACCGACCTGGACATCCGACAGCTAATGCATCTGGCAGGTGGCTCTGCGTGCATGTTTGTGCGCATGTGTGTAGGTTGGCATGTGTGTGTGTGTGTGTGTGTGTGTGTGTGTGTGTGTGTGTGTGTGTGTGTGTGTGTGTGTGTGTGTGTGTGTGTGTGTGTGTGTGTGTACATCTGTGAAAACTATGGCCACGTTTGTGTTTCTGTGTGTCAAGTATTCAAGCAGAGCAGTGGGCCACTCGTAGGACAAACAGGTCAGTGGTGTACGATATGTATTAAAGTGGTGTCGTTTGGGAGGCCGAGCAGCCAATCACAGACGGAGCAGCTGGTGTGTCTCCGTGTCTCAGACCTGCATGTGGATCTGACTGTGAAAACCGTGATCAGCGAGGTTTCCCCATTAAACCGGGTTCTTTCGCATAGAGATGCAACAATTTAGTCTATCGTCTCGCTGTCTCTTCAAATCTTTATCACATGTATTTAGTAACTTAAATCAAGTTTCAAATATGATGTAAATGTTTTCCTTTCATGATAATATCCATGTATCAACAGTTAGAAACAAACAGATGCAGGAAATTGTGAATTATTTGTGCTTTCGTGCTGAGGTGGATTTTTAAGATATCAAATTTTTACTTGAGTTATTAATTTTGTTTTAGCAACATCAGTACTTGATGCCAAGACTTCCTGTTTTTGTTTAAAACACAATTTCCCCCATGATCAAGTATTTGAATTAAATGTATTGTGTATCATAGAGAGTATATCCTGTTTTTTTAAGTAAAAAACCTGATTCTGCAGTTATACCATATCACCACATCAACATATAACTATTGTCTGTATATATATATATATATATATATATATATATATATATATCCTAAACTACACACAACACTGACCAAAAAAATACAGTTCAGTTTACTCTCAAAGACAAATGTAAAAACAGAAATTGTGAGTAATCTATCGCTTTTTTGATTTGGTAGAAGGTATTCCACTGCGTCCTCAAACTGAAAACACACCAGTTTGTAACAAACTGACATCTCCTCCTGGGACCGTGACAAAACAGCAAATTAGGAAATTTCTGTACTTATCAATCTTTTTTACTGAGAGTGAGGCTTTACTTTCCTCCCTGCATGGCAGGCCCCTCTACAGCTTATCACTGCTTTTTTTTAGAAGGATTTGTCTATACTCTGTTCTTCAAATCAAACTAGGTCTTTTGAAATGTGTATGTGATTGAAATGTTACAATATATTATGTTACGAGGTCTTTGAAGATGCATTTAAGGCCAATATAACCAGAAATCTGTGAAAAAAAATTATATTATCTATATGAAAGACTTCCTTTTAAAGTATCGAAACTACAATTGTGCAATTTATTAACTTTATATTAAAAAAATATATAAATAATTGGTTTATTTGGTCTCAACCACTGTTTCACTGTATTTGGACGGTTTATTCAGCAGTTGCTCTTTGTTCCACCTTGTGTTAATCTTCTACACAAACAATAAGCCTGGATGTGGTGTCTTTATGTTTTTCTCTTGCTGTGTTTCAAGGTGACGAAGTATGAGATAAGCATCTTGCGGTGTGTTGTATTGTGCTGTAACCGTGTTGGACTGATGTCTGGAAGACAAATTTCCCCTTAAGGACATGGGGTGTTTAAAATTCTGAATTCTGATACACGTAAGTAACAGGCTCAAAGATTTGCCCAAGGTACAGCCACTGTGACTAATACCATTGGCGAATTACATAGAGATTACGTAAGAAATTCCCCCCAATCTCTATAAACAAATGATGCATCCTATTGAAGTGTTTCCTAATCAGAAAGTCAGCTTGTAGGGACAGGTACAGGAATGCAAAGAGCAATGGAGGCGGTGGAGGACTGTGGAAGGCTTTCTTATAGAGACTATCGGAGTGGGTTTGTGTGTATTGTTAGACAGCGAGCGCGAGAGAGAGAGAGAGAGAGAGAGAGAGAGAGAGAGAGAGAGAGAGAGAGAGGTGTGGCTACGCCTTGCGTTATCTTTGCATTCCTAACCGCACCAACCCCTCGACACCACTGCCATGGAAACCTAGAGGGTAAAACACACTAAATCAGATGCGTGCCTCTCTCTTTAACAGAAACACACCCACACACATTTGTACCACACCACTTGTGGGGCCCTCTCACTGAAATCTCAGTGTGTTCCCAAGCCCCGAACCCAACCTTTGTCATTGTAACTTCAGCCTTAATACTGAAACTGCCCTCATGATGGTCTCCCTAATGCTTATTCATGGCAATCACTGTGTAGTCAAACGTTGCTCTGCACAAGAAAGGTAAAGGTCAGACACCATAAATGGTTTCAGAGTAAAACAAGGCCAGAGTTAAAAAAAAAATGACACACATACGCACAAACTCACACAGCCAAACGTGAATTCCTGGTTCTCAGCTGCATATGATTACACGAGGGGGCTACCTTTAAATGTCCAGGTTTTATTAGGGACGACCTGTGGAGAAGAAAGTAGGTCCCGAGGGAGCTGGCGTACATTCTGCCCCTCTCGCTCTTTGTACTGTTTCCGACAAGCAGTAAACAGACTGACTGCAAACAGAACTTGCTCCCTTCCTTTTCATCTTTCCTTTCAAGCACCTGTTCAAAATGTTCAGATTTCACTTGAAGTTTCTTTTTTTTTCTCTCTCTCTCTCTCCTTATATCTCGGTGTAGGCGAATCGGAGAGAAGCGTTGGGTTTCAAGTGAGAAAGTCCAGTGTCTCCGGTGACCGTCTAAAGCCAAACGCAAACAAAGACCTTTTGGTGCAGTGACAGGATATCTTTTATGGGGCCTCCTGTGGTAATGGGAAGCGACACTCAGAAACCAGAAACAGACAGAAACCTGAGCAGCACAATACCTGGTTTGTCAATTAACCCAAACAGAGAGAGAGAGAGAGAGAGAGAGAGAGAGAGAGAGAGAGAGAGAGAGATTGCTTTGGGTTTCATTATATATGACTTAATTATACTTTAAATTGGTCTCATCTCATCCAGATTTTTTTTTTTGTTAGAGAGGAACTGTGGCTGCTGGTCTTTCAGTTGAAACGACACACAAACCTTCACTTCAATAAATGCACAAGAAGAAACAAATGGTCCGGAGATTACCAGGACTTTCATCTTGTCAGCTCCTCCCCACACGACACTAATCTGGGTAAAGATGCTCTGACGCACACATGGAAACACAGAGTCAAATGAGGAATTATTGGGTGAAGTTGTTTCTCAGGTAATCTGAAAATGCGTTGGAGAATCTGAATTTCTTCATGTCATTTCATTGATTTGCCAAACAAATACAAAAAAAAGCTAAATAGAAATATTTTTACAGATAAACAGCAGCCCAGAGCTCTGAAACTTGAACGAGGTAACAAATAACATCGAGGTTCACGGTGGTCAATCCATAAGAAGGATTGATCAGTTTGGAAGAGATTGACAATATTAAATAGTCTTTTGAGCATTGTTGTCTCTGTTCATTTTGTTGTTTCCTAAAACTATATGGAATAAATAGTTACCCGGATGGTAACTTGGACGTATTTAGTTGTTCTGACAAAACAAGGGATTATATTTTCCCAAAATAAGCAAGCTATTCAAATAGATATGGTTACATATGGCAATTACAAATACTTAGATGTTTATAAGTCTCATCTTTGACTTACTTACTAAACTCGATAACGATAAGATGGAGTGTGTTCACTAAACAGGAATTCATGAACTAATTCTCATTCATGGACATTGATAGTGCCTGCTCATACTTAATTGTATAACTTGTAAACTGCACTGCAGTGCTACATTTTCTGTGTATATTAAGAAAACAAAACAAAGGGAGGAGCAGCTCTGAGACAGAAAAGATTTACCTCTTATCTATGGATTTGTTGGCAGTATTTTCTCTCCAACTTAAGGTGGCTGAAGGTTGGAGCAGATCCCCACTGACTGTGGGTGAAGCCAGGATACACTCCTGGACAGTCACACACACACACACACACACACACACACACACACACACACACACACACACACACACACACACACACACACACACACACACACACACACACACACACACACACACACACACACACACACACACACACACCTGGCCAAGAGATTAACTGTCGGGGAATCGGGGAAAACTATAAATCATTGGATAAATTTCACTCTTCGCTCAAGCTCATTCGGCTTTAATTCACACTGTGTGTGTGCATGTGTGTGACCGTAAGTGCTGTAATACTGTACTTATCAAAGGGCACACTAAAGGAGATCCCCTGCTGGTCCGACTAACCTCAGGATAGCCTTATGTCATCAGAAGAAGTCTATTTCTTGCTGCTTTGCATTAAAAACCCACTTATCTCTGCTCTGAATTTAATTTGAAAAGATTGGTTCTTTAATAATTCACAGTGAAAAGAGAGCAGGTAGAGTAACGTGACTGCTGGCAAAGCCGTGGATACATACGGTCGAATGGGCCATGTCATGCTCAAATCTATGTACACAACATTGGATCAATCTATGTTGCAATGCCATTAAATATTCAGTGTGTAATAAATTAATGTCGTGATCAAGGTATGGAATTGGAAACACATCAAGGCAGACAAACATCACACACGTCATATGGAAGGCCGTGTTTTAACCCTCCTGCTGTTGTCTCTGTGGCCAGGACCTGGGCCGTTTGTGATTGGCTCTCCTCCAAAAGGCATCCTCGTGTTGCAGAGTGCAGAGAGGTTCCTTCTCTCCCGGTCGCTCCCTCTCCGTCTCACACACCAACTCACTGCAGCATGCGGCGTGCCAACAAACTGCTAATTCATCAGTGTGCACGGAGTGGCAGAGGCAGCCAGATTACCATCAACTGGCTTTGGTTGCTTTTTATAATTTATGGGAGCATTATGAAAGATGAGCAGCTCAAAATGCTTTACGCTTTATGAAAGATCAGATAACACGAAACTGCATGGATGGATGGATGGATGGATGGATGGATGGATGGATGGATGGATGGATGGATGGATGGTAATGAAATCAGCTGAAGTCCTGATCTGAATAAATTTGATGTAAAAACCTGATGTAACATTTCTGTAATACTTCTTTTTTTTTTTTTTTTTAATCTGGGAGACCCAGCTAAAAGGAACACGTACATACAAAGGAGCGAGCAGAATATTAATGCATAGCATGGGGTTAATGGTCTTGAAGATATGAGATGAAGCAAGGAGAAATTACAACCACTACATGTTTCACAGTCCCCAAATCCTCCTCAGCTATATCATTTCTGCTGCGGAAAAATACGTGAGAATGAGTTTGTCCTAGACTCCAGTGTTTGCAGGGGATTTCAGTCCAGGTTCCGGCAACATCTCAGTTTTATATGACAACTCCTCTTGTGACACTGCAGAATGACACCTTGCATAGTTAACAAGCAACATCTCAGCATGGATAAAAAGACGCAAACAGGGTACGCTACCTCCTGCACAAGCTGATTAGTACATCATTAGTTTGTTTCGCCACGTGGATAGTCGCTCAGACAGTGCCTACAATCTGGAGCGCTCCTCAAGTGCCATTGCACATTTTCATATGATGCACGAGCTATGTAAATTACCCAATTAACAGAATCACCATGCTGCCAGAAATAGAACGAAAGGCAACAACTTCTTAATCCTCTTGAGAGGTTTTGCAACTCTCTCCAAATTCAACAGGTGGTCTTGTAAAAGATATCACTTTTGCTGGATCGAGTCGCTGCCGTGCCACTTATGTTGATTGTCTCAGCTCTGCTATAAATCCTCATATGAGCCTCGGGAAACTGAGGCTTTTCTGTGTCCGTGCAGTTGAGATATGTGTGGTAAAAAAAGAAAACTGAGCTCAACCGTGAAGTCCTTAGATTTGGAGGGTAACCCCCCCCCCTTTCCTGGATTTGGCATGCAGAGTTTTCATAACCATAACTCCTAAACTGTTTGTGAAAGCAGATGATTAGAGCTTTACACAGCAGTTATTACAGCAGTAAATATGACCTTTCAATCTCAGACACGATTTGCCGGTGTGTGAGTCATCTGTAACATGAGCTTCCCAGTCCAATCAATACTGAAAGTTGGAGTCATCTTGGAAAAGGGGACACAAGCACTCACTCAACGCACACTTTTTTTTAACAATTCCACAGCCATGAAATCAAAACAAATCTCATCAATCTAGTATTAAAAGGGTCAGCAGAGCTGGTGTGGGTTTGTTTTTTCTCGACACATTTTGATTGTCTGTCGACGAGGCGACAGCAAAATGCCTCAAAAAACAGAGATCAATGCAGATTCCACAAGTCTTACAGAGAGTTGTGTTTAAATGCGTCAAAAAGCCAGCAAGATAATACCTTGTTTCAGTGTTATTTCTCGGTCAGACATGAGCGGACACGCTCAGTTAAAAGGTTAATCTCTGAGGATGCCTGGCTTCATCCGACACTGTGCCTTGTGTTTTGTGGCTCCCTGAGCTTTGCCTCCTTTTGCTGTCAGTAATGGAAAGCAGCAGGGGTGGAGGCGGCCTGGCTCAGTAGCACTAGCAGTGTTTTTCTATCACTCTGTCACCCAAAGCCTTGATGAACAGAAGCAGGGGGTGTAGCGAGAGGGCAGGGGCAGCAGAACCCAGAGAAGACTGCATATTAAAATCCACTTCAAAGAGCCTCTGATCAAGACACTTTCCTCTGAAGTATGGAGCTACAAACTTTTAAGATGTATATATATTGACTGGATTGTGTATTCAGAAAGTTATGATAGGCAGCTGGACAAGAGATATAGGAAATCTGTGAGTGTGAGGCAGACTGCATGGCTGTGGCTGCTAAGGATTGAGGAGCTCCTCCCACCTCCCTGTGAGCTTTCCCCACGCTGCTGCAGAGCAGAGGACTCCTGCTCACTACCTCTGCACACACACACAGTGCAGCCGCAGCAGCAGCAGCAGCAGCAGTAACAGCAGCAGCGTGCCCAGCTCCCAGCCTGCAGCAGCCCCTATTTAACCTGGAACACGTGAATACGGGCGGATATCAGCTTTTCTGCAGGGCGATCAGAAGGGCTGCATTTGACCTGATCATAATTCTTTTTTTTTTTTTTTAAGAGCTTTTGACTTGCCACTGAGGAGAGAAAGTCCGAGCAGGTAAGGAAAGCAGCCTGCAGGCAATACATAACCTTGCCCCACTACAGCATGGTTGGATTGTATTTGTCAGTTACCCTCCCTTAATTTCCCTCGGATTCACCTGTTTTAGTGGCTCCAATGATGATGCAGGTTGAAGCGACTCGTTCCATGTGCGCATTTCTTATACGTGTTTTATTAATGTGAGTCACGAAAATTACGAGTACAAATAGATCAGTTGTTTTTGTGTGTGCGTGTAGATCATCATCCTCAAGCAAATCTGGCAACACGCAATATGAATAACAAAGCATATTGTTATTTATTTATTTATTTATTTATTTATTTATTTATTTATTTATTTATTTATTTATTTATTTATTTATTTATTTATCCACGTGGTGGGATTACCTGATCAGCTGATAAAAAGCAGATGCTGTTAAAATGTTCACAAATAAATCATCCCTAACTGGAAGTTTTAAGGAAAAGTTCACAAGTTTTGGGAAGAAATCCCCCCCCAGACTGGGGAAAAAAAACAAAAAAACAGGTTGAATGAATGGGCTGCGGTGTGAAGAGTGATCAGGAGAGACAAATGTGGCTTGTAAAATAATTTGTATTCAAAGTGAGCGACTGCACACAAAGATGTGTCCTGCTGATGAGGCTGTGAAGTGGACTCCACTTACTGTGATCGTCAGTGACTGTGGATGTAATCCAATTACATTTTGTTTGTCCTGACACGGCAATTCTGTTAAAAAAAAAAAAAAAAGAGGCAGTCAGTAGGACAAAGCAATGAATCAATATCGTTGATAACCATCAAATGTGCCCGGACTTCATAAACGTGCGCGTGTGCGTGCGTGTTTATGAGATCACGTGCGTGTCACATCCTACTTCCTGCAGGAATGACTTCAGCTTTGCCAGTTGTTTTCTGGTGTTTAAAAAGGAGCTCTGAAATTCTTTTGTCGCCGTATCTGCGGGCTATTTAACCTCCTGCCAGCCAGTCTAGCAAACTGCCTCAGCCTGTTTTTCAAGGGAAACACAAATGGGTGATTTTCGCCTGAAGCAGTAGATAATAATGCTTTGAATCTCTTTGAATGGGGAAGAGGAATTGGATGTGTTTTTTTGAGACCTCTAGTGGCTGTGTGTGATGATCAGTGTATGTACAGAGGTCAAAGGGACATGAGGTTTGTTTACTGTCTTGTGTGAGGTTCAGTAATATAAATTCCACATCCTACCAGCATCTTGGTCATTTTTGTTTCCATCTTACTTTTGTAGATACTTGATTTCTAACATGGCCCTGAGATATTCCTCATAGTCTGAGCTTTATATTGCATGGATTTTGTCATGTGGCTGAGCTTCTGGTTCGTCTGCCGTGTGTGTGTGTGTGTGTTTTATTTTACAAGAGGAAGTGAGAAATATTGGACCTTGAGCTTGAGAAGGTGTGGGGAATGTAGACAAGGGGGTCTATCTCTGTTCAAACAAGCAGAGCTGAACATGTCAACAGGAGCCAGAGAAACCTACAGTTTAAAGTGTCCCTCAATCTCGTCTGCAGACAAAAAAATGTCGAACATTCTTTAGGCCAACCTCCTTCCCTCCTGTCCTCCAGATTCCCTGCTGGGAAAGTAGAACAACTGAGGCCAAAGGGACAACCTGTCATTCTGCTCCTCGAAACAGAAGGTCTAGTAGCCTAATTTGTCTCCTGTTCAGACTTCTCTGCATCTGACTCATGCACGGCGGCGTAAGACGTCTGTTTCCTCTGTTGTCGCAGGAACAGTTAAACAAACAGGGAGGTTGTGGGTGCCTTCCTGCCTTAACTGACTCAGGCGGGACAAAGAAAACTGTAAACAGGCTTTATCTTCACCAACACTGGAACTCCTTATTCCTGTAGGGGTTGGTAAGTTACAAGGACGACAGATGTGAATTACCTGCAGATTCAACACATATCACCAACAAAATGAATTATTACAAAGTGAAAGCCTGATATAACAGTAGTTTGGATTCAACTTACAGCCTGAGTGCATATGGGCGACTTCTGACTGTCACAGGAGAGTAATTGTTGATGTTCCTGCAGTTATTTTCAGATCAGGTCAACCTAAATAGTGAGCTAATGTTGCCGTGTGTCAGTGCAGCACCTTGTTGAGAGCTAATTAAAGCTGTGTGCGGAACATTAAACGGACCCCCAGATACAAGAAGACAAATGATCCCTCTGAAACAGTGTTGATCTTCTCACTGTCAGTCCACTTAAACAGGACACAACGAGGTGTGTGTGTGTGTGTGTGTGTGTGTGTGTGTGTGTGTGTGTGTGTGTGTGTGTGTGTGTGTGTGTGGCTGAGTTTGTTTGTGCGAGGAGGTGGACACACATGTGGAGAGGGTGTGTGTTTTGTGTGTAGAAGTGTTGGGGTGTGTGTGGGGGGGGGGGGGGGGGGGGGTTGTAGTGGGTGTGAGATTCACCCTGGTGAGACTTGCGCCTTTTAGACATTCCTGACATTCCGACCTCTGGGACGTTTGAGGCTCCTCCGTCTTCTTCTAGCATGTCGGGGGCTGCAGAAGACTCTGGAGGTCTTTTATGTTGCTGGGCTCACACCGGCAGGCCCTTTGGTTGAACAGAGAGCACATACCCTCTAATTTAGGAGAGCCTGGGAACTTGTAGCACAGCACACATCGGGTCTTCTTAGGTTACATCCACGGATGACACTTAAATCTTAACAGAGGTCCTCTGTGAGCGTTGAAACACTTCATCCTTCATCGCAGCACTTGCATTTTCAAACAGGTGTTTGACCTTTTGCTAACTTCCTGTGCACACTGCACATTTTTGTCATCTTGAGGGGAAAAAAAATTGTATTGAAATTCATATTGGGAATGAGCCAAAGTATTTCCTCTCAGGATATCAATTTAATCCGACTGTCTTTTTTTCACCTTGTTTTAAAAAGTTCACCATCTGGATCAAAACTGATGCAATCCTTCAGGTCTCGGATTTATTGGGTTATTTGAGCTGTCTCTCATACGAAGGTGCATTGAGGGGGGAAAACGATTTAAACGATTTTGTACTAACGATTTATTACATTTAACCATATTTCAAGCTTTCGTGTGTTATTCTTCATTTTAGCAAATTAATCATGGAAATATAAACACAATGCAATGAGATATTAGAATAAGTCATGAGATCATATGTTTTTCCTATTTTTTAATCATAGATCTCAATTGTCACAATCAAAATGTTAAAGTTTGAGTGTAGAAAGACCTCACCAAACAATGAACTTTTTTGATGTTAATCATTATTTTGTGATACACCTGTAGTTCGAAGCTTCAAAAGTCAGAATAGTTGTGTAATCAAAGCACTTACAGTCAGCCACGGAGGCATGTGGAATTATGATTATGGCACAGTCTGTAGCGAAAAGTGATTACATTGACTTTTCGACTTCACTCTTTATAACAATGCACCTCTTTCTTCTTTATGTCGTTTCATACTGCCTTGTGATCAACATCTTATGGTGCCGCGATCCTCTGTGTTCCAGCCATGAGAAATCACCCTGGATCGGCCGGATACCTTCACAGCGACTTCTGACCGAATCCGTTTGAGCAAACCCAAAGATGTCAGCGTGCAGCGACTTTGCAGAACACGTGTGGAAACCCGGCTCTTGCAAGAACTGCTTCCACCCGCTCAGTGCGCACAAGACCCTCTTGGATGGCAGCGTTCCAGCTGCATGTTTGAAGGGCAGCCTCGGAGGAGATGATGAAGCTGGCGTAACGGCACCTTCATTCTACAGCAAGCCAACCATCGCTGTCAAACCCACCATGATAAGCGTTGACACCAACGAGTCAACTGACATCAACATGAACATAGAGCAGGTATGTTTCTTAAATGTGTCGTTTATGTGACAAGTCATTTAATGTTTCTCTGTCTGATTTGAAATGAATCATCCTGTTTTTTCTGGGGGGTTTTTTTGCAACAGGAGAACGTAAAGAGTCCAGCAGAGCGATTGTCCCTGAAGAAGCTCTTGGATCTGTCACCTCTTTATATTGACAGTAATGGCTGCAGTAAGACCCTTAGAGATACGGTTCTTCAGAGCCCAGATGCCAAGACGGACTACAACAACTGCTTTTCTATGCCTCCTTTGTCACCCACTATCTTGGCCAAAGACTCGATGATCATCAGCAGTATCTTTGTAACCCAGGAGGATGGTAGAGGCTCTCAAAATTTAAAGAGAAATGCCAACGTGGACACCTGCAAGCAGCAGACTAGTGTGGCTGCTATCAAAACCAAGAGCACTTATAATGGAGTGACTGCTAGGGTGAATCATCAAGAGTCCCATCAGGCATCTGTGGAGATACCTTTGTCAGTGGATATTGTTCCGTCCAGTCCTGCCAAAGTTTATAACAATGGTGTAAACACTGGGAGTACGACTACCGTTACTACAAAAACATCCAGCACTTCCTATACATCAGTTTTAAGTGTGGAAACTACTACCCTCACTAGCCCAGCATCCCCAAACTCTGTTCCTGTCCTGTCCAAACAAAACAGCTTGTCAGACTCCTCTTGTTCCTATCGTAGCAGTACAGATTCCCTTCATGGTCCAGAAGGGTCAGGAGGAAAAGGAGACCGTTCAGGAAGTCCCCAAAGCCCACCAACCGTCAGTAGCTCAAAGTCGACTCCCAACTCTCCTGATGGACAAACTAACTCAGAACCCATTTATGCTGAGAGCACAAAGAAAAAGCGCAGGCCGCAAGAGAACGGACTGCAGTCCCAACCCGAGTCACCAAATCAGACCAAGCTGTCCCAGTCCTCCGAGGAAGAGACCTTAGGAGACAGTCAGAGAGCAACTATAACCGTGATGGCTGCTCACACAGAGGATACCAACAAGACTTTCTACCTGAGCAGCCCAGATTCGGCTGTCAGCACCCAGTGCCACTTCAGCCCCACAGCACGTAAAGACCCCAGCAGCCCGGCTTTCCGCTGGCCCAGCCCCAGCCACAGCTCACCCTCTTTGGCCACTGAGGTCTTTCTCACTCCCACCATGCACAACAAGCCGCAGTCCAGCCCACCCATTCCCCCAAAGAGGAGCAGTCGCTCCCCCAAACTGGGCACATCCAGCCTGTCTCCGTCCATGTCTTCCCCGGTTTCTCTTCCCGATCTTCCCAGACTGGGTGCTTCCAGCCTCTCACCATCTCTTTCATCCCCGGTACCGCTGCCTGAACTGCCCATGCTTTTTCTCATCTCCGCGAGAGAGGGCCACTTCAAGGTCCCAACAGAGAGCCACAGCGCGGCCTCCGAACGCTGGCACAAGCCGCACCACCATAGCTCTGGGTGGAACTGCCGCATTGAAGAAGAAGAGGAGGAAGAAGAGAGGGAGCGGAAAGAGATGGAGAAGAAGAAGCTCGCTGCCAGCTCAGGGACAACCTCTCGTGTGACAGGCCCGGTCAATAGTGCTGCTGTCTGGAAGGAGGCCAGGGACTGGAAGGCCCACAGCAGCCCCCCTCTGATGACAGAGCCAGGCACGGCCCCCCCGGTCTCCCCCAACAATGGTGCCTGTCAGGGGGAAACTGAGGGCACCGGCACAGAGGAGGAGGGCAAGCATATCGGGAGCATGCCGGCCAAGCAACCGTTGCATGGCGGTTCACCAGAGCTGCTGGCAGCCGGGAAAGGAGCTGCCAACAATGAGCCCAATCCGCCGCCCCCGCCACCTAAGAAACTGCACAGGTAAGAAAAACAAAGAGCTCCTTGTTTGAAGCTCGTAGACTCACTTATTAACTCTAAAAGAGGACACAACACTGATACACCATCATGGTTGAATGAATTTTACGACAGCTTTTGGAAATAGGATTGTTTATTAATCATGGATTTTTATATATACAGTTTTGGGTTGTTTTTTTAAACGTGTGACAGAGTATGTGCGTCAGTTGAATGCACAAATCGTATCAAAATATCTTGTTGAAACTGGCAGTGTCCAAATATAACTGTAATGATGGCGAGTTGTGTTAATTGGTGTTAAAGAATATTTTCTTGATACTCAGTCATGGATATTTAAAGAGGCTGAACATCTTAGAAGCTTGCAAAGAAGTAGAAGATGACACTAATAAACACAGATTAATGCAAGCAGCCATCAAAAAGAAAGGCGAGGATAAAGTATTATTCACAAGGTGGCAGCAGTTTAAATCGAATACACGCTTAATTACAGGCTCATAAAATATGTGCTTACAGTCAGAGATGAAAGCAGTGTATTAATCAAACTTGAGTTGCCCTGTGTAACGGTGTCTCTGTCCTTTTGTTCCCTACCTGTGACACGCATTAGCATTAATGGGACTGTAACAGCCATGTGACTGTGGCTTCATTATATTACATAATTCAGCACTTAGCGCATGCACTTATTCTAAATGCATCAAGGCATTTTGCTCTCATGTGACACTGTATGTACACAGAGAAAGAGAGAGAGAGAGAGAGAGAGAGAGAGAGAGATGGCTGGTGCTGCTTATGGCCCATAGCGTGTTACTGCGTGTATCAGCACTCTGCACATGCATGCATGCAGTCTCACTGCAGTCATCTTTGGGAATCTTGCGGTGCCTTCTCCTTTCACAGAATCATTATTCAGCCTTGAATCGGCCTCCATTCTGACGCCTTGTGATCATTCAAACTGTTCCTGCGTATTCCTCAATGTGTGCCTTGTTCTATTCATTCTGCCAATGTGACTTTTTTCAATTCTAATTAACACACAAAATGGGTCTGTTAAACAGTGTTCTGCCATGTCATGGTAGTGTAAATTTGTTTTGGCTGCAGTACAATAGACACATTTGTAAAGGAAAAAGGGCTTTTTTTTCTATTACAATGACAAAGCTGTCATTTCCATGTTATCAGATGGGTAAATAATTATATTTGCACTGTTGTTGTAATTGCACTTTCAACACACTGCACATCCTGGTTGTTTTTAAGGCTTGGGAAAGGATATTTAAATACAGGAGGACATTCAAAATGGGGAATTTTTGCCTATGAAGTGCTCACAGCAATTGCAGCCATTAATTTGCTGGAGCAGGAGCAAATGAATCCCCTTAAGTCTAAGAATCCATTCTGCTGCCTGAATCAGTAAGCTAGAGCAGGAAAATAGAAGAGGCTGAATGCTGCAGTTATTAAAATAATCTTTGCTTTGTCCGGGCAGCACGACGAGGTGTAAAACACTCACCGCAGCTTCTTATAAACGTGCAGATGTTCTCTCGTTGTAAGCGAGACTCTGCAAAAGCCTGATGAAGACGAAGATTTTTCTGTCAAAACCGCAAATTGCTGATCATATTTCAAGGGTCCTTATGTTTGTGGTAATTCTAGTAAGTAACCATTTCTCCTGTTATGACATTGCCGACATTCTGCGCAGATAAAAATACCTTGTAAGAGACACATGTGGGAAGACGCCTTTAGTCGGCTGGTGACAATTTTGGCTGTCTGGCGTTCCAAATTTATCTGCAGGTTTAGTTTGTTTAATCAACAAGTGTCCCTGGTCACTAGGCATGCAAAAGAGACAGCACTGCAGCATTATAATTTGGAAATAACACTTTAGTCTAAACTGGGATTGAACTCCTGCATTCGAATGAATGGAAAACAGTCAGAACACATGCACATGAAAAAAAAAACGTACATGCCCCCCATGAAGCAGCATTTTGATTATCTGAATCATTTAAAAGCTGCAGATGGTCTGGCTTTTTCTGCCTTCTCGAGGCTTTAGGCACCAAGGAAAATACTGCATTTCTGCTCTTTAACACTTTACTACAGGTCAAGCACCGACTCAGGTGGGTGGCTCAGCCTACAGGGTTGCATTTAGGATCTGTGCATTTAGCTACGTCATGTATGAGTGCGCATTGGGAAAAGCTCTTCAACAAGGAGGGCGTGTCCGAGGATCAGTGAAGGATACAAAAAGGCGGGGCTCCACTGAACAGATTGTTGCCCCTGGCAACTTCCAAACTGTCCAAACCTGGCAATGGTTTGTCACCAATAGATGTAGAATTTATAGATCAGCTATTCGCACTGCAGCCTACTGAGTTTGACTTGGGTTCTGATTTGCCTTTTGCTCTGTGAACTACTGTTCCAAGACATGGCGCCCCTCCCTCCACTGAGCCGCCTTGAATAGATAACGTGTTGTTGCCGTCTGACAGAGCTGAAGCTGCGCTAAAGAAAAGCAGTAGGTGAATGAATGAAAATAGAGATATGGGTGCTTTATTTTCATGCATCTAATGGGTGCTGTTGCTTTTCCTGCTGAGACACTTTAAATACCCATATGACTCGTGTGGGACCAGGGTTGTGTTACTACTCATGGCCTGGCTTTAGGGAGCCACTAGTCTGATCCGAGGGCATTCTGTGCCCACCGACCCGACAAGGACCTCTAATTTCTGCAGCATGAGGTAGGCACCTGACTGTGATTTTTTCTTTTTTCTTTTATGGGTTTTTTATAATGCATTGATTCGGTGTAAATATTTAGTCTTGTAATAGGTGACAGTCATGCTTTTGCTCACACAGAATTGTGGTGGAGTTTGTGTTTCAAGAAGAACATATAAAACCATACTGAGCAGTGACTTCTTTTTTCACTTCTCTATCAGGAGCTGAAGAGCTCAAATTCAGCTTTAAATATCACACTTATTTCCTTTCCGTTTGATACCCAGCTTTTACTGTTACGCTACTGTCGTCTGATGGTTATCTAGTGAAGTACCGTTATTTTGCATATCCTGTTGGTAGGATTGAATTAGTTGTGAGAGGTTACATATACAGTGGCCATTCCGGACATTTATTGTGCATCATTCGGTTGTTTTGCATGTAAGTGTAAAACTGGGTTCCAAAGAAAGAGGAGGCAGCCAATGGGAAAGAAGATAACAAAGCAAGGCTGGAGCAGGTTGCAAGAGATAACAAGGATTTTTGTGTCAAACATTAATGGATCTTTCAGTTATACGACTGTATAGCCATGGCAAATAACCTCCTGCCATGGGAACAACAACAATGGGTGTCTTTCTGCTCAGGAATATATTGTAGGATATAGGAGTTGAGCAATGAGCAAGGTAAAATGTCACCCAATTCACCAAGAATGCAATAAATTCTGCTGTTGCGGGTCTTTATATGGAAGTAACTGAACAGTCTTCTGCCACAACAGCATCATGGTTCATTTAGCTCCTCTGTGACGCATGATTAAAAAAAAAAAAGTAACAATTTTGTTGCATGGTAAATAAGTAGATAACATTATGTTGAACTTGTGCTCATATTATGACCTCAACCTTTTGTACTGCAAATGGCAGGCTGAGTAAAATCTGCTTTTCCAGCCCAAATCCATTTTCAGTTTAAAACAAGACTCTGAATTATGAATGCATTGTGTATTAAAGTACGTCATGCAAGCACATACTTTGTCTCTTTCACACCAGCATTTTATATATTTACCACTGGCAAGTGCCAAAATAAGAGTGAGGAAGTGAAACTGATCGCGTCAAACTGATGCACAGCAACACTGCTGCCGTTTAGCTCGGGTCTCGCTTTACACCGTCACACTCGTATCTGAAGCTGATTAGCTGTAACCCCAGTCTGATCTCTGTTTAAAGCTTCCCCAGTTCTTCTCAAACAGCTTTATTATTATCACACCCAAGTCAGGGGAGCATGTGTATCAACAGACAGTGTTACTTACTGTAGCGTGATGGTTTATATTTCAATCATGTGCTGCTGTTGTTGCCGAGTTGATATTGATAACAGTGTGGAGGTTGTGTGACAGGTTTAACAAGGACATCACTGGGGTCTTGTGTGAATCTTTCGAGGAAACAGACAAGGAGTGGGGTTATAATTAGATAAGAAGCAGGAAAAATGACTGCAGTGAGGTTAAAATCTTTTTCTTTTTTTTAATGATGTCATGTTGTGGATGATGCGTGGTTGGTATGTTAAAATCATTTGTCAATCAGAAATGTATTTTCTACTTTATAAGTGGTTTAGAGAAAACAATCAATAGAATGATCAATAATCAGAATGCAAGGTAATTACAACCTTTCAATGCTTGCAAAATGTACACGCCGTCCTCTTTGCGTGCCCTTCCTCAGAGAGCTCAATCGTCCGTGCACATCCTCCCTCTGGACGTTTCACCAAGGAAAATCTCATGTTTTGGATACAAATCTTAAGAGATCGCAAGTGAGACATGCACTGGCGCACATGCATGTGCACGCACCCCTAATCCCTTCGCCCATTACTATTTCTCCCGTGCCTCAGCATTTCCACTGCCTTTCATCACGGCTCTTTTGTCTGTAAAACGATAGCGGATCTGTTAGCTAAGTGCCCACGGAGAATACCTAACCCTTTGTCTCCCCCCTGTGCTCCTCTCCATTTCTCCTCCTCGTCTGTTTGTCCTGCTGATTTATGGAGGGATAGAAGTCAGGGGCCGGCGGATGAATGGGGAGCCGAGTCATTTTGTGATGGAGGAGAGGAACGAGAGATGAAGGGATGGGACCTTGCTTCCATGAGCCATTAGCGGGAATAATGAGACAAGTGAACGGCTGTCACTCAGCCTAATTGGTCACCTTGATTAGAAACTCTGCTCATGCACAGATTCCACTGGCGTTAAAGGAGGTCATTGGGGTTGTCAGGAAAATGACTAAGAAGAAAAGAGGAAAAGAAGTGCCACTTCTGGGCTGTCCACTACGATTTGGGGCTTTGCAGATACAAATTTAGAAAATCTTTTGGTTGCCATGTTATGACTTTATTCAAAGTTGAGACATAATAGAAAGCAGAAAGAAATTAAGTTGGCTTGGTTTGTGCTCTTAGATTCATAGTCGACACATTTGTACAAAAAAGATGAGTGTAGCTCACTAAGCTGAAGAAAACATGGCCAGTGACTGGTGTGCAAGTAGTTGCTGATGTGGCTTCATGTTGTTAACCACAAACTGAATTTATGAGTGTTGAAGAGGCTAAAGTTGTGAAGTTGTTTCTACATCTTTGAGTGTGCTATATTTGTATTCTGCATGTGACAGGAAAGAGCCTTTTCTTCACTAATACTGAAGTAGAACAAATCATTGTGAACTTTATTTTAGAAGTTGTGAAAAATGTCCATGCAATGCATCAATCATGAGCTTGACACATTGAATTTTCTCAGTCCATTATGGGTTTTAGGTTTACATAGGTCCATATGAATACACCAACAAAGTAAACCCATTTGCTCACTGAAGTAATATGGATTGGAATATGGAATGGAATGCTACAGTGTCACAAAAGACTCAGTTTATGGCTTAAAATAATCAGTCATAGACTTCGCTTTACTATGATCAAAAACAACAGGAAGTGTCTGACATTGATTTCAGTAAGGTATGTTGTAATAGTTATAAATCCATTTGAGATGAGTGGGTTTCACTTCTTCTAACAATACAGTCTAAACACACCTTACAGTAGGATGTGTAGTTTAACTCTTATATTGTTGCTGCTGACAGAATTTAGTATGCCTACTTCTCTTCTACTCTTGGACCGTTTATGATATCTGATGAATTTATGGTTGCGGCCTCCAGAACTTGTGAACAGTCGAAAAAAAGATTCACCAGAGTGTCGCATGACTTGCAACTTGTACCGGCCATCACGCCCAGTAATACTGATGGACTGCCAGATATTGAAAGCTGAAGTTATCGTTGAATAGGGGGCAGAAGCACTTATTGCACATAATGACAATTCTACAAAATAAATGCTGAATATAATAGCAGTCATAAGAGATTTTAAATGAAACGCTGTGCCTTTTCGCATAGTTATGGTAACCCAGTTGCCTGCATGAAGAGGAAGTGAAGCGGTTCCCCATTTGGAAACAGGTCGATGCATCTCTTGCAGCAAACACACTGGAGTCAGCAAAGGCTGATGCATGTGTGTTGAAATCCTCTTTTCCTTCTGATATTAATCTCCGTCCTTGTTTGATTTTTTCACAGGGTGTCCGGTAAGATGAGTGGCAGCAACATGGAGCTGGACCGCTGCAGCCAACAAGGCTCAGCTGGGAGCCCCACTTCATCCCTGCGGGGTCTGAGCAACACGATCCTGCCAACTGCCTCCACTGACAACCTGACAGCTGACCCTGGTAAGTGTCAGCTTGGACCAGTTTACAGGTGTTTTGAGTGGTGCGATTGTGTCCATTGCAACTGAAACGCATGTCATGTGATTGTGTATAACTGGCATGAAACTGACATCTAAAAAGCTCGTGGCCTTTTTGAAAGTTGTTGCTGTAGAAATGCTCATTCTTCAGCTCTAAGGATGAGGAAACAGGGTGCGTGCAAAGTTTCACAGCAGACAAGGGCAACTAGAAAGTTGATTTAGAAATGTAGCTGCATAAGGAAGGAATAAACCAGATTTGGACCGAATATTGATTTCAATCATACCGTAGATATTGTAAAACTGAATGCAAAATGACACACTATATCCATGTATTGTGATTGTCTTTTTGAATATGTAATATCAGGTATATGCACAAGATCTTGCAAAATACGAGGCGTTTAATCTTGTTGATTAATGTGCGACGTGCTGATTTACTACTCCTGAAAATGCTTGCATTGTTTATTTTGCATTCTGAGCACATTTGAAAAGGTCGCGTAAACCAGCTTAGTCTTCAGCAGAGACGCTGCTGGTATTGTGGTGAGAGACGTTTTCTCAGCTTATAATATATTTTCTGTGTCGAGACTCATATTTTGACTTTATGAGCGATTGTTCCTCATATTTCCAACTCAACATTTCCGGGTTTTTGGGGCTCAGTGATTCATCCGATCATTTCACGGTGAATGCAAGCAAATATGTATAAAGTGAAACCTCCAGCTGATCGATTTTTTGCAAGCAGGACCTGAACCACACAAAATTCACCTCAAAAGTCATTCAATAGTTTAATGTCACTTATGGTGTTTTTCTTGGTAAATCTGTCAGAAAACACATACAAATTGAATGTGCAATCCAATTTACAAGCTTAGAAAATTATGCCAAGTGTCATTTTCCGTCAGTGAGCTCTTTACAGTAAAACTCAACACACGCCCTTTGTCCATTACCATGATTAAAGTTGCTCATCACTGTTATATAGCCACGGTCTCTCAGCTTATCTCTTCTGTTGCTTCTTTGTTATGTGTACATACTACTTATAATATCAGGAAGATGAGTTACATTATTGAATCCAGGATTTAGTTTTCAATATTGAAATACGATTTGGACAAAGTGGCATCCGTTCTTAAAAACGTAGTTAGAAACTGTTGTCATCGTTCACATGTCGGCTTGAAACCACCGCGGTGCTCAGACGTTTGTAATTGCTGTAACTTCCTGGGCAATGTTGTTTGAAGAGATAATTATGGACTCTGATAACGAGGGAAAAAGGGCTTGGCTACATCCTACAGCGTACTTCTTTTCACTTAACAGTCCTCCCCCTCTGTGAAAGCAGTTATTGAAGACTGCACCACGCAATTATCTCAGTGTCTGTCTCCTTTAGTGTAAAGTCAAGTTTCAGCCGTAAGTCTTTAATTGACAAATGGATCATAATTGGATGGAAGATGTTTTGAGTGTCACCTTAAAGCCGGGATTGTGGAAATTTCCATCTCTTTTGAGGAAAGGAGGTATGTGTTTGGATTGCGGCTGTGCGGTAGGCAGTGGCAGAAGTGGAGCGGTAAATAAATCACATTCACAGCTGTCAGCCAGGAATATGCGCGTGGACTGCGAGTACTGTGAGTACTGGGAGGTTAAGAGAAGTTAACTTACAGGGAGACTTAGGGAAAAGATCTTGCTGTGTGAACCACACACGTGATAAAGTCTCGCTTTGTGTGCAGGTCAGAGTCTCAGTTTTCTTAGTTGATGCAGGTTATCTTGTTTGTATTAAATGAAGTTGACAATTTTTTTCCCAGTTTAGCACATGGGAGAACACCGAAGCCAGATCTGACAAACAGGTATCTGAATCAAACTTTGATCTTCAAACCGTCTAATTGAATATTTTTGTCTTTCTCAGGCTCTCGAGATGCGACACGTCTGTCTTGTTCTTCGCCGTTTACACGGAGTCCAGTGGCTTCAGCTCCAGGGTCTCCGCACCCGCCCGCCTTCAACAGCTTAGGCAGCCAGCCGCCGCCTCTCCCAGAGAAGAAAATGGTCAACCGCACCGTCTCGGCTCCTGACAGCGCCATTGGGAAACCCTTCGTCCGAGCCTACCCGCGCCTCCCGTTCACCGGCTCGGAGAGCAACGTGTGTCGCTCCACTGATGCCAGCTCCCGATCCAGCTTACCGTCCAGCCCTGTCGATCCACGGCCCATCTTCTCCTCCAACGAGTCTCTGGAGCGCTGTCACGCCCCGTTAGGCCGGTCTCCGAGGTCCCGGACTTTGGACGAGCCCCTCAAGACTCACGGCCGACTGGGGGTACACTGCCGAAGCAGCATCACGTGCTCTTCTTCCCCACAGCTTAGCGCACCTTTCTCAGCCTCAGAACCAGGTTTAGCCCCCAATCTGGGCTCCAGTTTGCAACTCCAGACCCTTCTGAGTAACATTGACAGCAGGGAGGGCGTTTACTCCAAACTGGGCGGCCTGTATGCGGAGTCTCTTCGGCGCTTGGCTCTAAAATGTGAGGATCACTTCACTCGCTCCCAGAAGAACCCGCTCCGGTTTGAGGAGAGCAACTGGTCCCTGTTCAGGCTCACGTCCAACAAGCCCAGCTGCAACGCAGGGGATGCTGTTTACTACTCCGCTGCCTGCGCCTCGGATCCCAGCAACTCCTACGCTGTGAAGGTAATGCTCACACAATGAGCCCAATTTGAAAGGATGTTTCAGACGGTGATTTATGAATGAATTGCAACAGGTTCATGAAACTAATCCAAAAGCAACTACCTAGATATAGCAACAATCTGGAAGGGGCAAGTAGAAGTATACGTTTGGTATACAATTCGAACTTCCTGTGTCTATTCACTTTACAATTAAAAAAAAAAACCTGATGATCATATGTAATACTGCTTTTGTGCATTAAATGGTGATAATGAGTCACTATAGTAATCAAACTCCTCAGTCCAGCTCTCAGTTCACTGTTACTTATTAGTTGCAGCAGTATCCCTCATTGTTATATTATTCGCGTCAACTAAAGGCCAATGCCAGACTTAACACTACTCACTGCACCATCTTGTGGTTTCTTATGGTATTACATGACTGATTAGCATTGGCTCCTTGGTTGGATTCCATTGTATTTGTAGAGAATATTAATTTCAAGCCACAAAAGTGTTGCAACTCTGAGAAGTAAACTAATTGTAATAATTCATAATTTATATTGATATTCAATAATTCAAAAGATTTAACATTAATCAGATCGAGAAAGATTAGAAATGCTGCCACTGATGTATTCATCAAATGAATATTTCATGGAAAGAATATTTTTACACTACAGTCGTTGGTACTCACGTTGTGTTGTGGAGTTGTGGGCTGTGTGCGTCTCGCTCTCTAGAGAAGTGTTCAAATATTTAATCTCTTAACTTCGAGGTTGTTGCTCCCCGACAAAATTGCACCTCAGTTTAGACGACCTGTACTGTGCTCTAGGCAACAATTTATAAAGTGGGTGTTATAAATGTTTTGTTTTTTTTGAAAATGTTTGAAAATGGAACAAGGAGATAGGAGTCTCACTTGTCCTCAGATCACAGATGGGATGCATCCAGGAAATTCAGCTGTTTAATGTACACAGCAACAAAGGGTGTGGACTTAATCTCCCTGATCTTTGTCCTAAACACACTACGACCAAGACAGCGACTGTGTGCGCGCGTGCTTTTGTGTGTGTGTGCGTGCGTGTGTGTGTGCCCACACACTTGCTCAATATCTCAAGGCCCAATTAATCCTTACATTCCAGGCAGGATTTGTTTGCAGACCAGCCCTTCACGTCACGGCCAAACACACCCAAAAAATGTCGAGCAATTCTGACAATCATAACCTCAAATCACCATCTATTAGTCTTATTCAGTGTTAGTGTGTTACAGTTGTGTTGACTTGAACCTGAAACTTGTAAGAGTGGGATTTCAGTCCAGTTAAACACACAGAAGAGATTATAGTAATAAATCTGATTTCCACACAGAACAAGAATATTACCAAACCTCTCCTTTGATACATTTCCATTCATTTCAGACTTAAATATTGAACTTTATACCGATAAGTTCCCCTTTTCTTACGTTTGCCAAATGACGAAGTGTTGTTTCAGTTTACTGTCCTGGAACTAACCTGCCAATTAAAACTCTCTTTTCAAAAAGCTTTCTGCTGAGGAGAGTTTCAATCCACATCAAAGACGCTGATTTCACTTGAATGAGAGCAATGGCTGAATTGGCATCGACCTTGGATCTGAGCTAACAAGCATTCCTTTCTTGTGTTTCTTGGCTCCACTTCCTTCCCATCCCTGGAATTCCCCCCCACCCCGCCTTTCTCTCACTCATTCTGCTTCATCCCTTTCTACCTCCCTTTGTCTGCATACTTTTCCAGATCTGCAAGAGTCCGTCCATCGAGGCCAAGCAGGGCCATCTGTATGGCCTGTCGGTGCAGCAGAGCATGCCTCCCCACTTCAACCTACAGCAGGACTGTGGCCACTTCCTCGCTTGCGTCCCCCAAAGCATGCTGCCTTCTGATGAAGTCAACCTCCCGTCCACGCCTCAGTCCTCCGCGTCTGCGCAGGGCCAGCAGGCGGAGCGAGAGCGAGTGGTGGTCATCACCGCCGAGATCCCTCATCAGACGGCGGCCGACTTCGTTCGGGAGTGGGAGGGTTTCCACAAAGCTCAGCCGGAGGTCTACGAGCGGCGCGTGTGCTTCCTCCTGCTGCAGCTCTGCAATGGCCTGGAGCACTTGAAAGAGCACGGAGTGACGCATCGAGACCTTTGCCTTGAGAACCTGCTGTTGGTGCCTCACCAGCGCAGAGCCTCCCAGTTCGGCCAACAGTCCACCGCTGACAACATCGCCAACAATAACGGGTCAGACGTTCAGCGTCACCTCCCCCGGCTCCTCATCAGCAACTTTGCCAAGGCCAAGCGCCGCTCCTCTGAGGACGCCGCCTCCACCCACGTGGACCCGCGCATCAAACGTGACCACGCCAGGTTGGCGCCCGAGATCGTCTCGGCAGCTCAGTACCGAAAGTTTGATGAGTTCCAGACCGGCATCCTGATCTATGAGCTCCTCCACCAGCCCAATCCATTTGAGGTGAGTCCAGCACTGAAGGAACAAGACTACCGCTGCCAGGACCTGCCCGCAGTGCCCTCCGTCTCCCTCTATTCGGTGGGCCTCCAGAAGCTGGCCCAACTTCTTCTCCAGCCCGACCCCATCAAACGTATCCACATCCAGGAGGCCAAGCGGGTCCTGCAGAGCCTGCTGTGGGGTCCCAGGAAGGACTTGATGGAGCAGCAGTGGGAGAGGCACGGACAAGGGGGCGGCTTTGTGGACGGCTCCCGGCACGAGGGCCTCCTCAACTGGCTGGATGTGAAAAGAGCCCTGCTGATGATGAAGTTTGCCGAGCGATCGCTGGAGCCGGAAAGGAACGCCGAGCTGGAGGACTGGTTGTGCTGTCAGTACTTCTCCTCGGCTCATCCTCTGTCTCTCTGCCACACTGCTGAACTGCTCTACTCACTAAAGTGACGTCTCACTCCCCCCCCCAAAAAATAAAAAATAAATAAATATTTGCGAGTGGAGCCATAGTTGTGTGTGAATTTGAGTGTATGCGAATGACCAATAATGTAAAAGCTATTGCTTCGACGCTACGGATGGGTCCAGAATGTGTGAACCCCTCCGAGAAACTGTGAACTTGCCCACCTGTCTGCGTCACTTCTGCATGAACGAGAGCCATTTGTCAGGTCAGCTGTCCATTTTGTACTGTACACTTTTACACCATCAGCATCCTGCTGCAGACAGTCATCGCAAGAAGAAGCGACCTCCGCAAACTGCTGTTCCTGCTGTCACTGAAATATGGACCAGAATGACAATATCTCACACCTAATCACTTGTTGTTGTTTTTTTTAACAAGCGATGCTCATGAATACGTCCCATTTAAAGGAGAATTATAAACGTTACTCGTGTTTATAATACACTTACCAAAGTTTCCGAGTTGACACTGTATTCTGTGTACTTTATAAGTATCAGTGGAAACATTTCACGCTCCGAGGACAGGCTAACAATCCATAACCTTTCTGTGTGTTGACGCTGTGTCGTATCTGAATGTGCAGCTAACTTTGTCTCAGTGTGTACGGCTCATTGGTATGATGACGAATACAAGAGGTCCCCATATGTTTAGTCATGGGCACATAGTCCTGTACTGTATACGGTGTGAACAGCAAACATGGCTTCAACTTAATCTGCAGAATACTACTTTTTTTTTCTTTTTTTTTTTCTGTGGATACTGGTTTACTAGTTGGAGTGGTCAAGGCAGCCTTTTATAAGTGTGTTCAATTGGCCAAAAACTTTTGGGAGGGTAACGTGTTCAGAAAATGGCTTCTACTGAATGGACGATACCCGGTTTTCCCTTATAATTACTTTTAGCATATATATATATTTATGTCTTTTGACATTTGTCACAGTGCCTTTTGTTTTTTTTTGTATATGTTACCGTGACTCGAGCCAAATGTAAATATTACTCATCATTCGTCCTTTGTGAAACTGGCCTTTCACAGAATGTTCTCGCAACATCTTTGTACAGTGATTTGTAGATGATATGAGAGAAAATGAGCCCAAGCAGGTCTTAAAAAGCCATGAATATGAGGAGCAATTAAAAATATTTATAAAGTAATATGTTATCCTGTAGTAGTCACTGGACGTTTTCAGTTTGTTTTATTTCAATATGTGGATTATTACGTTGGGTTTTTTTTTTGTTTGTTTATTTTCTTTTTGTTTGTTTCTTTTATGGGCTGCAGAGGACGCTTTAGGTTCTGGAGTTTTCATCCCCAATAAATAATTTGCTTACAAAGTCCAGAGAGGCAAAAAGGTTAACAGCCTGCACAGTGCAGGTTTTTTCCCTCCATGACTGACCGGAGTCAGAGACAGCATGGCCTGAACTCATAACTAATGCGGTTTTGATTTGAACTACTTTATGTGTGCCTCACTTATTTGCATCCATCAATAAACTGTGCATATATTTTTTTCTCACAGTGGTAACTGATGTCTTGATTTATTTATTTTTTTAAGTGCACATTCATTTAAGGATTGGCATAGCCACGTGACTACGCAGTTAAATTCAACTGTAGGGAATGCAGAGAAAGAAAAAAAACCCCAATGCATGCACATGGTATTTCTGAAAACTTATCTATTGTACATGTTGGATGCCAATTTGTTGTGAATATAAACGCCAAACCTGCCGTTTCACTGTTTGTTTTTAAAAGAGATGTGAAAGTACAGAGCTGACTGTCAATAAGAGGCACGATTGGCATCCACTTTACATCCAATGTAAAGTCATCTGTCCTTGTGTGTCTTACTGGGTTTTCTGAGTAAATAATGCTAAACTGCAATATCAATAAACAGATCCTGTAACAGTCAGATAACTTGGAAGAACAACGGACATTTTCAACAGGACACGGTGTTGCAGTGACATAGGATACAATGAGAACTCTACAGTGGATAACCAAAGAACATTAGATTTTTCAAGAGTCCCAGAATTAATAAGCTCTGAAGGCAAATAAACTCCTGCAGTTATAATTAGAGGCACTCATGCAGTTTCGAGACGGAAATAATGTAAATGGATATAAAACTAATGGGGTGGGAAAAGCTGGAAAACTCCGATCAGCTAATGTGAACACATTTGATTCTGTGATGTACACAAAGTGCACTGCACCAGTCAACACAACAGGTTGGTCGTGTTGTGGAATCTCAATTAGAGTTTGGAGCCTCGGGCCAAAACAGACCCCAGACTTTCTCCCCCCACCCCTGCCTGCCCTCACCCACCCCCCTGCCTCCGAGAACAACCTCCCCACCACCACCACCACCACACACAGCTTTCTGCTTCACATCACTTCTTCAAAACCGCTGGCAGCTCCCTTGTCATAGGTGGAACTATGTTGCTATGGTGTTTTGACCAATGGAATGGCATTTCCAGGAAGGCAGTCAGTCTCTGTCTCCCCCTCTCCCCCTCTCTCTCTCTTTATCTCTCTCTCTCTGTCTCACACACAAACACACACTCACCAAGTGAAGAAGCCTGTTGAGCAAGAATCCAAATACCCCCCCCCCGGTAACAACAGCAAGCCTCTTCTTTGTTTGTCCAGTGAGCACCGGTCAGGACGCTGCATACTTTATGTGGAGGAATATCCAGTCCGGCAAACTTGTAACACAAAAGAGCAAGAATACAAAAGCAAACATGTCCCACGCTGAGATCAAACGGGACGGAATGGGACGAAGTGTAAATGCTCTTTTAAAGCAGTAGCTAACCAATTAAGTTTACAACTAAAAGAGAACATGTCCCATCAAAACATAATTTAAGGAATTCTGTACACAGGCATAGATGCAAGCAAAAGCTTCATTTAATTCATGTAGATTAATTAAATGGTTCTTAAGATGAAGGGAACCTGGTCCTGTCAATGCTTCGCTTTTATATACTCCATCAGGAGTTTTCAAAGAGAGGGGATGAGCCCCCCTCAAAGAGATTAAACCAATTCCTTTCCGCTAGTCCCCCAACTATTAACAACTGGGAGGATAAAAAGCATCACTCTTCTGGTGCTCGTTGGAGAGTTTTAATTAAATGGTAGGTCTTTGTATGTCGTCTGCAACTGTTGTAACACTTATGATTTTGCCGTAAAGCTTATCTTTTAAATTAAATGTGTCTTCATTACACTTAATTGGGTGGGTAGAAATAATTTAAGTTTAGTTCGGACGACAGCAACAAAACAAACAAAAAAACACACACAAAACAGACAAACATAACAGAGCAAGCAAAGCAAAAACAAAAGTTAATAAATAAAAAATTTAATTGAATGACTAAAGCGTTCACCCTGCATTTATTTGTATTTATCAGTTCTTAAAACTCAAAAGGGAAAACCATCCCAATGCCCTCCAGATTTAGACTGCTGCTGAAGCCACCCTGCAGCTCTCTGCCGCCCCCTAGCTGGGGTACACCAACTTCGGGAACCACTGTTAGACAAATGCATACAAATAAATAAATAAACAATATTACTAATGAATGTTGTTGCACAAGCTATTAAAAAAAACACTACAACTTGTACAACTTTGTCAAGGATGCAAGTGCACATTTCAATACATTTATTCCCTTTATTATAAACATTATGAATCCCAAATAGAACAGGGTTATGGTAATACCTTGAAGGCTCTTTGTGCACAAACTTTAACTCCTCGTTCCGCTAACTATTTAAATATCTTATACTTGTTGGTAGCTCGTTCACTGGGCCATAAGGAAGTTATCAGGAAAGTTTTTTTTGGACAAGATTTTCTATTCACAGTTAAAATGTTGCCAGCGGCTCATTGGGTGCAGCCTGGAGTTTTACATTGTTGTTTATAAAACGTGCTGCAGTATGTGGCACCCAGCAGTTACAGCTTGTTAGTCCCCAACACATAGCCAGAGGCCATGAGGCTGCACATGATCCAGAAGGCGTTTGTTGAGGACGTTTTGACAGTTCAGGGGAGCAAAAGCCCAACTATGATAGTTGGATTCCATTTTCCCGCTTTAGTTTCAGATTCTAGGGAGAGAATTGTCGTGTTCCGTCACTAGGACAAGATAATGATGCAAGCTCAAGGTGGGATTGTTCATCATCCACAAAAGAAATGAGACGTGTGCTGAAGAGCATTTTAACGTGAAGGCTCCCATTCACTTGAAATGTCGCAGCAGCTGAAGCTGTAGAAACTGGAAGGGCATTTATCCATCAGCCGACATTATGCACAGGTCTTTATCATTGTGCTCCGTCCCGCTTGCACTGCACTTGCACATGCTGCTTTTGCTGTTCTGCAACAATGAGGTCCATAAATCTTTAATAAAACAGAAGGCAGCCTCACCACGGGCAAAAGTAACAGGGAAATCAATAAGCCATGGGCTGAAGTGGGGCATGACAGGGGAAATGGGGAAGCGCAGCAAGTCGCAGCTTCATCAAGACCTGTTTTTTTTTTTTTTTTAGAGATGGAATCATTGTGAATGCTTTATTGAACTGATGAACAGCTTCGAGGGGACTTTATGAATGTGAGTCAGTACATCCGAGGTTAACTGGTGACTAGATTAAGCATATGAAGATGCATTCGCCCTGAAAAAGGTGTACTCTGCCTTCCCCCATTCAGCTGGTTCAAACACTCAGTGATCCAGACGGAACCAGTTGTCTATTTTAAAGATACAAGCCTAAGCACTGTTTTTAAAAGGAACTTTTAGCTTATCAAATTCCAGAAGGATCACAAGATGGCTTTTTGAGGTTGTGGTAGCAACAGGTGGAGCCAATTCCCCCGATTTGTGATCTATTCAGGTCAATGAGAACAGCAAAAGAAAATGTCTCTTGATGACTGAAGTATGATAAATAACGTGGATGCTCGTGAAAGCAGGGACTCACAATAACCAACTTCTTGTGTTATTGTATGCTTTTGGGTTTAAATACATAATTTAAAAACAAAGATTAGCAAGTTGAAATCTTGTTCTGATAATATAAAATCTATTGAGAGGATTTTTGGTGTCGAAATGCTTTTTTTTAATTAGGAAAAGAGATCAATTTTTTTGGGGGGGGGGGGGGGTGGAATTGTTACAACAGCCAGTGAGGAAATTAAGTTTTATCAAGAGTCTGAGTTAGTTCCTTTACCAATGGCAGGTACGATTTAATGGTGGAGATATTCTGCCATCTAGTGGCCCACATTGGAACTTTATAGCCTCGGCTTCAAATTCATTTGTATTGCGTTACCAAGACCTGAGGAATCGAGAATATTCTCAATGAGCAAAACATGTTAGAAATGTTTAAGAGGTGAGACTGGCAGTATTAAGATGGCATTAATTCACAGAAAAAAAATCATCACATGAAGTGTCAAACTTTATTGTCAGATCAAAACAAAGCACAGCATGAAAACATTTCAATACTGTAATGACATCCGGCCACTGTCTGAAAAGTGTGAACAACAAAAAAAAAAGATGCAATCAAGCACTTTTGGTTTAACGTCATGCTCAGAATTTAAGTCACTCAAACTACTTTGTTTGATCACGATAAAGACTCCCCCCCCTTTGTTTTTAAATGATGGACCATCACTATCGGGAAGTTAAAACTTTATCCATGCCAAAGCCCAAGCAGGTGAACAGTAATCAACAGAACCTGGAGTTGGTGATACTGGATCATTTGTTTAAGTGGTCAACAGAGTGTTTTGAGATAATGTGTTAGTAAGCAGCCTGCGACAAAGCAGAGGAGCACCAGGTCCTCGGACAGGACGCTGGAGAGATCAGCCCAGGGAGAGGGAGGGACAGGAGGGACACCAGAGGGGAGGTTTTTATTGGAGAGGGACGGGGGGGAGGGGAGGGGGGGGCTGATTTCGAGGCTTTGTTTTCATTTCTTCTTGGGTTTGGCCTCCAGGGGTAGGCCAATATCCCTTCCACGTAGTTTCGTCCCTGTTCAAAAATACACGCGAACGCACATTCATCTCTTTAGAGTTGATCATTAATATTTAGAAGAAAGGGGGAGTGGGGGGGCGGAGGGGGATTCTTACCAATTACTCTCTCAATTTTTCCCAGGACCTGGTTGTTGGGAATCGCTCGACCGCACTCGTAGTCGGCAATGATTTGAGGCTTCTCGTTAATTTTCTACAAAGGAAGGTTTGACACACAATTGATCATTTTGCTACACTGCCTGAGCATCCAGTTATGAAAACTTACTGCAACAAGAACTTTGTATTGCCTGAATGGGAATATTTCGTCAAACTTAATGAAACCGAGACTCGTTTAAAGAGCAACGAGAAATATGAAGAGAGACTTTTTACAAGCCTCTGGAGTTATTAAAGTTACATGGCTCACACTCACTATGAATACATTCACGTACTTTTAAGAGTTTCACAGTTGATGACAATAATTCCCTACAGTTAGAAACTTTATATCAAACACATTATTTCTCTTCATCAATTTTTTGTCTCAACTGCTATTTTGTCCCCCAAAAGCTAAAAACTCACATTTTAAAATCTGTTTATTCTTTTTACTCACTCATTATAGAGTATGTGCTGTGGAATATGCGCTCCTTCTACTCCATTTGATATAAAGTCTTGGTAAGTCACATTTTGAGGATCAGAAGTTAAATGACGGCAGTAATAAAGGCAAACGTTTGAATAAAACAGCTTTTCTACTTGACTGCTGGATGGGTTTTCCTTAAATTGCTCATATTTACCACTTCAGCCACCTCAATGTGCTTTAAAAGGACCACAGAAAAAACACATTGGAGATAGAAGTAGAAGTAGTTGGAAACAGAGACATTAAATGCCTGTACTGTCGTTTAGACCATGCCTTCTCAATGATCTCTAAATTACATGTCACTACTACTTGATCATGTTACTTTCACCAATTCTCTTCCCAGACAACATTTTAACAAACAAGAACAAGAGTCAGTCTGGATACTCACAGTGGCCAGGTCTTTCTGGGTGAGGCCTTTTTCCTGTCTGCCTTGCTGAATGACCTTGCCGACCTCCAGGGGAACCCTCTCGTGATGGAGCTCCTCCGTCTCTCGGTCCAGTTTGGCAGTATTTTTTGTCACCACGTGTTGTTTGTTCTGCCCCGCAGACCCTGCGTGACAACCGGTGAATCAGCATCATATGACACGGTGTCCATGCAAACGCTGCATTTTCATAACACAGGTGAAGCAACATGATTTCTTTCTCTAGAATGAGATTTGAAAGAGTCTTCTCATATAGGTGATCTAATATTGAGCTCCAGGCGTACGGGGACTCAAAAACAAGAGGAACATGCTGGATGAGATCTGCAGACTGACTCAGCATACCAGGTGTATGACAAGCCAGATACTGGTGCTTGATACGGCTGTTAGGCCAGCCAGTCTTTAAAATGCAGCATCTTAAATGGGAGGAGCAGGCGGACCGATTTGTAAAACTGGACGCAGCGAGGAAACATCTCAGGAGTTTGACGAAGATCTATTGTTAAGCGAGTTCCATCACTGTTATTCAAAAATAATACTTTACATTTGTTTTAATGACCTTTATTTAAAAATAAGAATACAAATATGAACCGTGTAAAAATTCAGCATTAGTCTTACATTTGGAACAATACAGCAAGTACTTAGTGTACCGCTGAGTCAAGCAAATAAATGCGATAATGGTCTTTTACAAAAAAAGAAGAAAAAAGTCAAAAGTTTACATTTCTTGGTTGTCTCAACATCTTCTCCACGTCTCTGCGCAGCAGTGATAGCCTGGAAAAGAGACGGTGACAAACACGTCAAATAAATATAGAAACAACAGAGACAAGGTCCAGTTTTATTCACAGTGAATTACAATATGACCAGGTTTATTGTTACACCCTGATCAGCTCTGGGTTCAATAATTCAAGTCACAAATGTTAATAAGTAACCGTTCCACTTATCTCAGACTATTGACAAAGTTAAATAAAGATCACAAACACTGTCACAGCCAAGCGGTGCCACGTTCACATCTGGTTAAACATTTCAGCTTTAACTTAGTGACTCAGCTTATTCCATGTACTCCCCAGCTTATTTCCGCAGAAAAATAACTTCTGTCTTTAGTGATTTATAGTGGAAAAGAAACTTTTCGGTACAGAATGAGTCAGAGATGGACGGTATAATTAAGTTATTCTCATTTTAAACCGGATTTTAAGGCGTGTACCTGCACCAGGTGTAATGTCAACAATATTAAAAGCCAACAGGAAGCTTATGATGAAACCTGCTCCCTGCATTACACAAACACAGTCTGCCTGATCAATAAAAACATTCTATGTTGTATGTTTACTTATTCGTTACTTCCACGAGAGGAAGAAAATTTAGGACATTACTTTCTCGTGTTTATTTTTGCCTGTTAATAAAAAAAAAAAACTGCATGTGTTTATGACATCTCGGGACGTCAGTCACTTATCAGCTGGCAAACCCAAAACTTACGCATTCACACAGGGTCTTTAATGATCTCCTGCTCCAACAAAAACACTTAAATGTGTGTTAAAAACAAAACTGGCGTCGGAAAATGAAGCCAACGGCAACTGTCGGTGCCTTAGCTTAGCTTGCTAATGCTAGCTCCTGTCTGTGGACATAACGTGATTTTACTGCTTTCCGAGTGAGGTGTCGTTTGACTAAAATGTGATATCGAAGTCGAATTATTGATGATGAGTTAATATACGTAACCTCCACAAACCCAGACGAGGCTGTTTTAGTTATGATAATACGAGTCATGGAAGTTAATAGCAGAGGGAAGCGTCCAACGCTCCGAAGATGTCGAGTATAACACTAAATAAATATATTAAATGGCAGCACGGTGCTCAGGGGACATCCAGAGGATCTCATTGCAGAGGATATTTTCAGTTCGGGACGAGTGGAGAGCAGAAGTGGAGTGTTTCGTCCACAGTCACTGACCTGCTTGGATTTGGCCTGGGCAGCAGTCGGCCCCTTCTTCCTCAACACAGTCACGGTGTCCCAGTCGCTCTCTGCCATGTTTCCTGGGCTTCACTAAAATACCCGTAAACGTTTGGAAAGATAATAATAATAAAAAAATAATAAGTAGGAGTCAGTTGTGTTTTAGAAGAGGGTCTTTACAGAGGAGGTCGGTGCGACTTTAATGAATCACAACACGCTCCTTCTACAAGTATCATCCACGAGTTCTGTCCGAGCTTTATTTACACCACCGTGATGAACAGCGGACAGCAGCAGCGCCCCCTGCCGGTACAGCCATCTCACAGCGCCCCCTGCCGCTCTAGCGCCGTGAACCACATCCACTGTCAGCCTGAAGTTTCATTTTTGAGACACGTGTTACATCACACAGTTACACAAAATTTGCTCTCTGTAACTGAGAACAAAGTGCACAAACTTCAACAGTTATGGTTGAACATTCATAGTAGAATAGAATAGGGTTCAACCCGAGTTTTGTTTTTAATACACAAAACAAAATAACCCTAATTAAAAACTAAGGCTGCCATTGGGATGCCACTTTATTCTTTACAATAAAAAGTGGATTCTTTTTAAAACTGTTTAGATAGTGCGATTGCATCACGAGCTAGATGAGATCAGATGTCCAACACATGTTTTTTTTTTGCATATTTTTCACTAAAAGAGGCAGCGGTGACCTAAAAATAGATAAACAGACTTGACATGTTCGTGTGGTTTGAATCCCTGAGCGGGACGGTTGAACCGCTTCCTTTGGTATGGCACTGTGGCAGCCTACTGTTCCTAGCATGTGTCATTAGGGTCAACTATGAATAGGATGGGTTAAATGCTGCAAAGCCATGCATGTGAGGCTAATTAGTGAAAAATTGCCCTGAGGTGTGAAAGTGAGTGTGTGTGGTTGTCTGTCTCTGTGTTTGCCCTGTGATGGACTGGAGACCTGTCCGGGACGTAGCCTGCTCTCACTCATATGTTAGCTCGCATCGGCCCCACCAACATGCTACCCTGAACAGTATAAAGTGGTATGGATAGAAGAGGGAATTGATTCATATATTTTAAGTTTTCCTGTCGAAAAACACAAAATCTAATAGCTGTAGTGTTTTGTCTTTGTTTTAATTTTCTATACATATAGGTAAATAAATATAATCCAGGCTGGTAACTCAACAATGCATCAGCTATCCTTTAATTGTTGCATTTATTTAACTAATATACAGTATATGTTTACAGACATGTGTGTGTGTATATATATATATATATATAGATTGAACTAAGAATGAATAAATCAGTCTATTTGCTTTACACAAAGACAGAATCGACGACGTTGGACGGATACACTTTTATCAAAAATCGCACCACAGTTCACCATCACAAGACGTGCTGAGAAGAAAACGTACAAAAATTACATACAAATTCTACTGCGACGACATGTGAAGAAAGGAAAGACTAATAAAGTTCACAATGCCTGCACATTACTCTGCAGCTGCAGTCAAAATGTGACACTTTTTTCAACATCACCAGTTACAGGACATTTCAGAGGCGGCATCGCTGTTGCGTCGGGTGCGGATGGGGGACCAGGCCATCTCGGACAGGGCGTCGTCCGCCTGGTGAAGACGTCCCCAGCGGTAGCTGTGCTTAGTAGACTGCTTTCCTGTCCACGCTCGAGGTTTTGGATTCATCTGGAAGCAAAATGAAAGTAAAATTTGTGAAAAAAATAAAAATCAATTTAAAGCATACCGTCAGCGTTCATTCTGCGTTCTCCACATTAGTTTGAAACTTATCGTAGGTAATTTTACACTTTTAAGCTGAAATGCTCCCAAATTGTATGGATAAGGTATTAAACGAGTAAACTATATAGGTGCAGAATGGAACCCCACTGTGTAAGATAACCCGCCAATATTCTAATGCAGTTGTGCAAGTTTCAAAGTAAAAAGCTTTCCCAAAGTCACTTTTTAAACACACTTAAAACAAAGTAATTCTATATCCATGGGTGTTAACAATTGGAATGTTTTGTCGTTCTTTGCTCAAGTGAAATCCAAAGTAATAAGGACCTCACAATACAAAACAAAACCGAGAGTTATACATGAATTTAATCGACTTCTCATCAAACCCATTCATTTCCTACCTGAACAAAAACAGAAGTGTTCATGTGAAGCGTCTCCACTCGCTCAGACAGGTGATTCAACCACTCCAGATGGTCACTGACGGACTGACTTAAATCACCGTTGCTCTGTATCACAAATAAAACATTCAAAACAAAGATACATATCAATTAAAATGAGTTTTGAGCATTTAGTCTTTCTACATCACGGTGGCCACTGTGATCGTTGTACCCCAGACAGGTTGTCCCTCAGCTGAACGGCCGCGAGACGAACGTGCTCCAGTTTGTCGATCTGCTCTTTCAGCCGGTCGTCGAGCTCCTGCATGATCATCAGTCCTTCATCCGACCTCGCCCGGCTCTTGGTGGCCATAGTGGCTCACAGAAACAGACCTGCTGAACGCAGCATGAGAGAATAATGGACGATTTCACTGAGTAAAAAACACAAACCACAAGAGGGAGACACTTTTTTGTTTTTTTGACGACAGTTTTAAGGTTTCTGTGCAGAATGACTGATGACAATAACTATCCTAATATGCTCAACAGTTTATAGATACTTATTACAAAACTTCTCCCAGATCAAGGATCCCTTAGTGGATATGACCAGAACATTTTAAGGGTTATTACTGAAATCATCTTTCTTTGAAGCAGTTAATCTTCACCACGTTTGCATCTCTAAATCCATCATGTTGCCGCCAGGTGAAAATCTGAAAAGCTTGTGTGTGTAGTGGCCAGTGAGTGTTATTATCAGAAAGGGTGAACTGTACAATCCTAATGATTCACTAACAAGTAGTTTCTACTATCACCAGATTTTATGTTCATCACCGTCTTCACAATGAAATGGAAACATCAAGAAAAATGCATTAGTTCGTGGTCTCACCAAAAACACAAGAAAATGACAACTGGACCATATATCAAACGGTTTATATCGAATAAATAAATGAAAATGAGCTAGATTAGAGAACGATGGCTGCCATGTTTTTTTCTTCTTCTTCTATTTCAACACTCATTGGATGAAAAATAAAAAAAGTTGACTTTCCGTCTGGTTTTAAGCGACACTTTAATTTAACCGCGAGAATTAATCTAAAGTCTAGTGTGTTTTATCAACTTTTTAGGCTTTAAGTCGACGTTAGAAAGTTATGCTTGCTTCTCGGTTGTTTTGACGTCTGCAGAGTCTGAAGAGCTCGACTATGAAAAGTTCCAGACAAGAAGCGGAGTTACCTTGTTTATCTGAGGTGGAAACACTCGGTCGTCTGTTATGTCCGGTCGTTAAATGGGAAGCTTCCTCGCAGCGAAGCGGAAAACGTTTGCTCGGCTCAGACTTTGTTCAGACTCGCCTCTTTTGTCCCGAAAAACATCCCTGGAATCTGACGCCGATGACGTCACGGCGACTGACAGGAGGTCGCGCGCTGGTGTTAATGTAAACAGAGGAACATTCACTCAACACACTTTACGATAATGACCAGATTAATCAATACTTTTACATCCCAATGAGTGAAATGATAAAATCCTATTTACAGAAGAGGTCGGTTAGTGGATAGAGGTATAATCATGCGTTTGACAAAATATTAAAAAATACCACGTGACCCCATGGAGCCAATCCCCGCAGGATAAACTCCAGAATGGGAACAGAGAAGCAGACAACCACACACACATTCACACAATCTAGTCACCAGTTAACCTTACCTGCATATTTTTGGATTGTGGGAGGAAACCCACACAATCATTATTCTTTAAAACAAGTGTCATTGGCTCATTCTTGATTTCCTTACAGGCACAACGAAGCAGGTGTCAAATTACAAGTAGCTAACGCTGCACGCCAACAGGCTTATTTCTGAAGGTGTTCAGAAAAAGTGATTTTCATTGAGGAGAGATTTCAATGCCATTACAAAGTCATCGTTAACTTATCTTCAGCAACAACAAAGCTTCAATTTCTTATGTCAAGGAAAATTCTTTACTCCTGTTCCACTTACCTAAAATCACAGGAACAAACAACAATTGACACGTTTTCAAGTTGCTCAAATCAGTTTTATTCAGGAGAAGAGGAGAAAATATTACTCAAGAAAAAAAAAAAAATTATAATCAGAAAGCTTCTGTCAGAAGCAGCACTCCAACAAATCATTTCTCTCAATGATCCTTCATTTCCAACCTTTTCACTTCGAGGTTTAGATTAAAACTGATTTGTTGAGATACTAACTTAATTCCAAATAAATAGAATATCTTCTCATTTTTAGTCAATATTTGTAATAAATCACAGCCAGTCAGTAACCGCCAGACACCGCGACTCCATACGACAGACATACAACCCACACTGCCAGTAAACGTGGCAGAGCGCCCCCCCCCCCACACCAGGCATAATGAATATACAATATGTTACACAGGTACAGTATATACACACCACCTCTTTTACAGTAGAGACAATAAATGCTTTCTCGTTCCCATTTGCATCACGCATAACGTATTTACCAGTGAATCACAAAGCGTGGGAAATCACTTCATCCACATTGTTATTGTTTGTTATCTTACAAGCCCCCAAATCAAAACTAAAAGGGTCTTTAATTGATGTTTACCTCTTGGGCTGACCACTACCAAAAAAAAAAAAAAGAAAAAAAAAAAAAGAAACTACATAAATCTATACCACGTCCAAAAGAAAACCCAAATTTCAGCCCAAGGGAGAAGAAGCGAGAAAGTAGAAAGTGAGGATGATGGTGTAAATGTACTAAAAGAAAAATACTCGTAATTCAAGAAAGATGCTTTAAACAACACCAAGACATGTGGCAATTATGTTTAGTGTAATAATCTTTTGTATTGTATGTGTAAAATACAAAACTCTGCACAATTGCTTTCTGTCCTGTTACTCTTGGGGACAAATGAAGCTAATTGCACAATATTTTAAGTTAATCTGCAACATTTTGACGACCAGAAGGTTGATGGTACCTATTTATTGTTTTCCTTAAATAATGGGTGCATGAAACATCTTGCTCTGCACTTTGTAATTTGCACAGAACGAAAGATTTTGGCCAAGATTTCATTTAAATTAAGAGGAAAAGGAAGCTGAAATGGGTTTTGTCTTGGTTGTGAAAATGAAATCTCCACATTGAAAAATTGCCATTACTCTCACTTAGATTTCCTTTTGCGATCGACTGTAAAGCCAGATGCTGGCGCCGGCCTCGGACTCCCCTCCATCACATGTTGAATGCCCATCAGTGACTTAACCCAGCGTTACAGAATACGACCAATGTGGCTCAGTTTGTTAAAAGCTGATGTTTTATAACCTGATTGGTCCCTCACCTTTGGAAAGAAATTACTGAAGTCTCATAGTAATTTCACGTTCGGTTTATATTTACACTGCAACTGTATTCCAAGTGCAACAAACGCGGTTCAATTCACCCGAATCCTCAGCAGGAACAGAAAAGCTTCATTGGATCCCCACTTTTCTTTTTTTTTTTTTTGTCTCCTCAAGAAGCGAAGAGGTTCTGTACGGTGGAAGCGTCTCTGTCCAACCAGCCGGAGAGGACAGAGCAAGAACAAGAAGCTTTGTACAGGTTTAGTGCAATACTACTTATATAATCTGATAAAACTCTACAAAAAAAAAAATAAAAAATCATACAACAAATGCAATTTTGGCTAAATAAGGTTTTGATTCCACACGCACACTCACACAGTCCAGTTGTTAAAGATGTGCAGAAGTTCATCTCTGATATGCAAGACGACAAGTAAACGTAACAGAAACCAGGAGGCTCATCGTGTTAATCTGCTGAGAAACGAAAGATCTGTTCAAACTGGTTAGATTGGACCGGCTCACAACAAACCCTGGTGTGATTGCAGTTAGTGCAGTGAGTTTAAGTCCGACCGCCACCATCTTAAAGATGAATCCACCAGACTAGGAGCCTCCGAAGGAGCGAGTCTCTCTGCATTTCCAAATGACTTTTGGTTGTAGTTGAGTGACGTATGACTGCAGCACCGACTAAAGACTCTTCGAAAAGACCAAACACATCGAGAGAAAGTCCCTGGAAAACAGCAGATATTGTTTACTTTTGTATTTAAAAGAAAAATGCTGCATCTCCTGGACTCTAAATGCCACTCCGGTTTCTTAACTAGAAAATAAACAAAAAAAAAACAAAACAAGATAAAGCACATTTAACCCAATGTGTGTTATCAGCATCCATCGTTCATTTTGTTTTGAACCAGGAAAGTACACCCCTTAAAACACAAACCACAAAACAGTTCAGTGGAAGAAGCTCTGCTGAAGACTAAGAAAAAGTAAGTTGTGCAACTTGGATGTGAACCGAGTCTGAGAAACAAATTAGCCAAATGCCCCGAAGCACCAGCGAACAAATAATCTGAGAAAGACAATTCATGAGTACTGACATTGAGACGAAAGTGACCTCTCCCAGAACTGTATACCTTACTCATGGAGAAGATAAAGTGGAACACTATGAAGAAAGAAAACGAGAAATGGTCGTACTCGGCAAAAGCAACTCCTTCTCATTTGTCTTGACGACAGGGTGGAGAATCTGCCCAAATACAATCTGTAACCTCAACTGATTCGTTCTGTTCTACTAATTGGGGCCTTTGAATTACATTGAAGCTCTAAATTATTCTGATCAACCACTTGTTCAGAACAGTGACGATCTTATTCAGTCCCCCCCCCTCCAAAAAAAAAAAAAACACTTTACAATTTCATGTTCAAACAAGGGAGAAAAATCAAAATCAAAACAAGGAAGAAAAGGAACGGTACCTATCAGCAACATCTGCTTCCATCTTACTGAACTCGGTTGTGCAACGAAACAAACTTCCAACCAGAGCAGCAGCTGCTGTTTCAAAGCTAATATGTGCACTAATTTCTTTTACCGACTTAACCTTACCTTCATTATTCTCACTGCATTTTAAATTAAACCAGTCAATCTCAACTCCTCCCACTGGAACCTTCTCTTCGCATTAATAAAAATAAACAAAACACTTGGGTTATTACATTCAGATGCTCTTAATGCGATGCTCTAGTTTGGCATGTGTACAGCGAAACAAAACGAAGATTTGCACTTGAATGAAGTTGCACACAAACAAGCTGCTCGTCTATTTTTAAACAGCTCTGTAAAGTACTATTTCAGTTGAAGGGAAGGAAAATGAAGCTCCCTTTATTGCACATATGTTTGAGAAGGGAATTTTAAAATTGCAGGAAGGAGAATAATCCAATCTCATCAAGGAATCCTGATCATCTCCTCTCGAGGAAGAGCATCACAGATAAACAAATAACGCACACAAATCCTCTTTCAGTTCAAACACAACAAAGTGCTGACAAACAGAACAAAACGGGGCATTTCAATGCAGCTGGCTGAAGACGTGACCGGTCGTGTGCGGAGGCTAATCTTTTTCAGTGTTTGTGAATATGATCAAATAAGCTACAAGTAAACCGAGGGGAGGGACTCGACATTCCCCAGACTTCACAACTTGTCCAACATCTCAACACACTCACGCGCATACACGTCTCACACCACCAGGATCTTCACTTCATCCTGCTCGTCGGGTCGATAAAAGAAGGGGATGCAGGGGTTCTCCCCGAGGAAGGGGGGTGGCCGCGGAGCCCCCTGCGGGTTCTGGATCTCATGGAGCAGCTGCATGATCTGCTGAGTTGTGGCGTCTTCTTTGGGTGCCAGCGGTTTGGAATCAGTCTGAATGGCCCCGGTTAGATGTGCCTGGGAAGAGGCGGACTCCAGGTCCGCGGTCGGCTCTGACAGAGGGATGACCTCCATGGCTTCTGCTCCAAAAGAGATAATCATTATAAAACATCCTGTTTAAACTATAAAGCAAAAAACTTCTACATGCTGGTTTTATTCCAATTTATTTGAAAGCAACTTTTGGTTTTATCCGTTTGCGATGATCTCTGGATTAGAACATCTAGTTCTGCGTACCTGCTCCACCGACTGCATCCAGCTCTGGGTGTGCGTGCGCTCGGTGGTCCGTGTGAGTGTGTTCCTCCCCGACAGGAAGCAGGTCTGGGTTTGCGGTGCCCACGCCAGCTACGGCTCCAGCGTAGCGGTTGTACCAGTCGTTCCTCTCTGCCACCAGCCTCATGACGAGATCCTGCAGCTCCGCCAGCTTTGCCTGATCGACAGTGGAAACGGTGACGGCATGCAAGTAGACACTATGCCAGGTCACCTCTCGATAAGGTGAAATAGTATCTTTCAGTTGTTTTTAAGAAGTATACGCCTGTGGCCTTGATAACGAGCTGCACACTGAGCGTCTCTATTCTCAATGCTCCCACTCTATTTCGCCATTTCATTTCAGCAAATGCCGACGTTGTCATGGGCATTTAAATTCTTTTTCAACAGAAAACTATTCTTATTAGACAGAGCAGGACTAATGAACATGGCAACAAAAGAAATGACAGCAGAGCTCGTTAACAGTCGGTCTGTCAATCTGAAGCTTTATTATATCGATGATAGAAAGGCTCAGAAAAAGGGAGCCGATTTCCTGTGAAAATGTGTCAAAAGGCTGAAAGTTATCCACTGCTTCAAATTGAATAAAGTGTTCAACAATACCTTCATCTCCTCCTTATCCTGGGCCAGCATGCTGATGTATTGCTCTTTTTCTTGGTGCTTCTGTTTCATGATGGCCCGCTGGCTCTGGTACAGAGCTATATACTCCCCTGGAAAAATGAAGAAGCAGAGAAGGAAATGTTCATCAAGTATTCAAATATGACATAGAACAAAAAGGAAAGTTCAATGTTGCTCAGTCTCACCTATAGTGTCAGTCTCTCCGGACAGCTGGATGCAGCGGTGTTCCAGTTCCTCCACCCTCTCTTTCAGGTCGGCTTTCTCCTGCATGAGGCTGGTGAAACGCTGCTGAAGCTTCTCCATTGCAGCTTGAAGAGCCTGATGGACTTCTGCCGGCACGCCTCCATCTGGTCCACAGACGGCAACAATTAAAGTTTATACAAAACGCTGTTAACATTTGCAAGGTGAAAGTATTACAGGATGGAAACAGCTCGCTGAATGATGTTAAGCAATGAAAAAACTTGAAAGTTGTCATACAAACATGTTTTTCTAACCTGAATGATCGTGACTGTGGTCACAGTGATTATGCTGGTCATGACTGTGACCGTGACTATGATCATGGTCATGACTGTGATCATGACCGTGATCATGGTCATGACCGTGATCATGATCGTGATCAGCTCTGGAGCTGTGTTGTTGCTGCTCAGCACTGAGGGCCATAGCAGCCTGGTGCCGGGCTGCCAAGTGAAGCCTGTGCTCCTCCTCCAGCTGCCTTCGGGCCTCGTCCCGCTCTGCTTCCAACTGTGACAGCGCTCCACGGATAAATTCCTCCTGTGAGGGCGGGGCAATGAGTAGCAACAGCAAACGATGGTTACAAAGTGTTTAATATCGTGAGGTAATGTGCATGAAAACTGAGACTAAATCATTCCCCCTGGCTTGGCTCGTCTTACCATCTCTTTTTGGCTCTCAAAGTCATCTGGGATCACTACAGAAGTCGACTTCTGTGGACTCTCTTGCAGAGACTGGCTTTCTACTCCATCTCCTACATGACATAAATGACATTTTTAAAGTCCTCAATGAATAAGAAACTGTAACACAACATTTAAAGTTATTATTTTCACATTAATGGTTAGACTGCAGCGATCACTGCCTGTGCTTAGTGCTCAAAAGAATATCTTACATTCAAAGGTTATAAACAGCTGCTCTTACATTACTTTGCCTTTGGGTGGCACAGATTTGAGACTGCTGATGCTGCAGCTCTGCTTTTAGAGCTTGTGAGGCAGTTTACATCAATGATACTATGTCACTGTTTGCTGGGAGCGACTCCTCTTTCCAGTCTCTAAGCCTTTGATTTATTTTAAACAAAATGAAGGAAAACCACAAAGCCGGTTAAACGTGCTTGTCAAAACAACAATGTGGCACACAAGCAGATAGGAAAGGTTTCAGAATTGACTGAATAAACAAAAGGGGTAATGAGAAGAGTAAGAGAAAGATACCCTGGTCTCTGGAAGATGTCATGAGAGCTGAGCTGTTGAGCAGCTCCTTCACTTCAGATTTGAGCTTCTCGTTGTCTCTGACCAGATGATCCAAGTACTCCTAGAAAAGGACAAGTTAAATGAATGAATGAAAAATAGTTCATGCATGTTTAAAAGTCTTTAAGAGACCACACAAAGAAGTGATAGTGAGCGTGGCAGGATAACTTTTCGATATCAGACACTATATGTTTCGTGGATGAAGTATTAACTTTATAATACAGACCTGGGTTTGTTTGAGCTGATTGTGACTGATCTCCAGCTGCACTCGGCTGTGGCTTTCATCATGCTGCAGCCGGTCCATGAGCTGGCTCTGCTGCAGATATTGTTGATGGAGCTGTTCCCTCTCCGAGGCCAGGGTCTGGTAGCCAGCGCAATACTGCTGCAAGTGGGCCACAACCTGATCTCTCTGCTCTATCAGACTCTGAGATTCCTTAGATTTCAGCTCCAGCTGGATGAGACAAAAAGCAAAGCCAAAAAAGATGCTGACAATAGTCGACTGCTGCAAATTTTCTTTCTCCTTTGGACGTTCTTGTCAACCTTAGTATCAAAATAATGAGCCGTGCTTCACTTAGTCGCAAGATGGACGGTGAAAACAACATGGATCCTGCAGACTTGCAGCTGCGTTTGTGTCAAAAAGTGACGTGTGAAACGTTACCTCCTCTTTTCTGTTGTGTAGCTCCTCTTGCAATTCGCCCATTCTGCGAGCCAGCTCTTTCTTCACATGCTGCTCTGACTGGATGGCGGTGGTCAGCTCCATGTTCTCATTAGTCTGTCAGGTTCAAAGAATGAAAGGAATCTTGGCTTAAACTTAAAGCCCTCGGAGGTAGGACTGAGGTCATGAATGGATTTTTGGATTTCTAATAAAGCTATTGAACTAAAAAGATTAAAATTAGTCAATGACAAAATTAAAAGCTAATCATCCAGCATTCTGCTGCCTATCATCTCCGAGACAGAAAATAATATAACAATAATAGAAATAGAAGTACACGTATCACGCAGCGACAGATGGACAGCAAGATTTATTTAGCCTCACCAGTTTGACGAAGCCGTTCTGCAGCTCGGCCAGCTGGTCCTTCAGCGTGCGGTTCTGGGTGAGGGCGCGGCTAATAGTAGCCTTGTCTGACTGCACATCCTCTAGCATGCGCCGGCGGTCTTCGTCCTCCTGGACCTGGCTATCAACCTGCCGCTCCAGATCCCCGAGACGCGTCTCCTGCTCAGCACATAGGCGGCTCAGCTGCTCGTTATCTCTCAGCTGGGGCAAATATGTCGGGATGAGTTGAAAAAAAACAAAAGAACAAGTCACATCAGAATTAATGTTGAGAACTGATCTTGCATATAAATGACAAATTCTCCCATAAGCCAGGAGATTTGGGGAACCAAAAAAGAAATACATACTCGTGCCTGGTACTGTGCAGTTAGAGCTTCCTTCTCCTGCTGTAGGCTGTTGAGGGCTTCTTGTAGAGCCACCTCACTCTCTGAGGGTCCTGAAGGCTGAGGTTCTGCACCATCCTGAGCTTCCCTCTCCTGGGCCAGCAATGCTATGGGAAAGTAAGGATAATTATCCTGTTAAACATACCAGACTGCAGCAGCTGTACCATCTGCATATGGTCTGTACTTTTAACATTAAGCTCAAAGGATCACATATTTGAGATAAATAATTATTACCAATAAAAAACACTGACAGGAAATGTAATTCAGTGTTGAAATACTGCTGTAGGGAATGAAAGACTGAGGAAAATTACTGTTTTAAAGCTCAAGAGTGGTCGGAAGGGCTGATAGCACAGATTGGCAGCCTCGCTTCCGTCAGTCTGCCCCAGGGCAGCTGTGGCTACATACATAGTTTACCACCATCGAGTATGGCGAGAATGAATAATGCAATGTGAAGCGTCTTTGAGTGTCCTGAAAAGCGCTATATAAAACCTATGCATTATTATCATTATTAAGACGGTTGTTTGGTAGCACTGATGACTATTTTCACTGCGGTAAACAAACACAAAGGAATACACTGCTTATAAACCAAAGCAATTGTTCACTATTAACACAGACGAAACCTACCGAGGATGAGGAATAAACATGGCAGAGTCGTTACGGCCTCTCACCTGCGGCATTTTTTAGTTCTAAAATGGTGGCTTCCAGTTCTTCAACTCTGTTTATGTTTATGTCCCTTTCCTCTGCAACCAACGATACCTATGTAGACAGAAAAATCACCATTAATCAATCATTTTGTAGGAAGTTTGTTAAAAAAAAAAAGAAGAAAAAAAAAATGAAAATACAGTGAAACATAATGTGTGCATATTTGTTCTGCTGTGGCAACATGAAACAGCAAACAGCACCTCTGGTGTGCAGCAGCCTCTCTTTCTTTCTGGAAACATTTTCAACTGCTTTATGGAGGCTTTCTTCTCTCATGTCTTTGGGGCTTTCTTTCATAATTTGAGCTTGCCAACACAAAGCGAGATGAGCATTGTGTGCACTCCAGGAAACGCTGCACTTGAGAATGGCTTTTGTTTGCAGTGTGGGAGTGTCTGCCGGTTTCTTTGGCTTCATTCCTAGAACTGTTTTAAGTGGCTTCTTAATTTAAATCTTTTGTACATATATTAATTATTGGCTAATATGAACACTGATGTACAGGAGTTACTGTAACCTCCTATCAGGTCTTCTGGGTTGAACCTACAGGTTCACAGGGATTTTGCATTTGGCTTACATGTTATTCCTGAGCCTGCATACATTTTATTCCCAGATTAACAAAGACAAGCTTGTTTAGTTATTGTTGAATTACATTTGTGTTTGGACAGTCATTCTGTGGTGCCCTGTCATGGATGAACCCTGACCCTTTTCTCCTGTGAGCTTTCTGGGGCCCCAAAATGGATAAAGCAGTGACATATTGACGTATGGGTGAGCAGACAATAAGTTCTCACTCCGTTGCTGACATACCTGTGTTAGCAGCTGTTCCGTTTTATCTTTCCAAACACGACCTTCTTCCTGGATCTGCTCTGCGTAACGATCTCTCTCCGTCTTCAGCTGGCCAATGGACTCCATCAGCTACAACAACACAAAACCAAATTGTGATTAAAAGACATGAGTTTATGGTCAAGTGTTTTGAAGCTTATTGATTGTAGCGTTGGGAGTTAAGTGTGCAACTTTGTGTCATAAATCTCAAAATGTCAAAAATGGAAGTGACTGGAAATGGGAGAATAGATAGATAGCATCGCATGGTTCATGGGTAAATAAATACAGGAAGAGCCATTGCTATCCCTGTGAAAAGGTCATCTCTATGGGGCAAGGCTCGATAATTTACTGCAGACTGAGCCATGCAATTATCCTCATGTGAAACAATGTCCTGCTTCACAGCACACAGATTATGAGAATAAGAGGAAGAGACAGGCTTGTCTTTACCTGGTGATTGTGTACCTCCAGCTGCTGCTTCTCTTCCATCAGTAACTGCACCTGCTGGCTGGCACTGCTGGGATCTGACTGGCTGGAGTACTGGAGGAAAATCACAGACACATAAAGTTGAAGCAAAAGGCAGCAGAAACATGAAGATGATGAGGCTGTTTTCCTGTTGGAAAACAGACAGTGGCTTGTCCATACAGACGGGCTGTTGAGTTGGTCCACCACCCGCAGTTATTGCAACAGTTTAAATGTGTACTAGTTGTGAAATTGTTTATCTGCAGATTAACCCACTTGTTGTAACATGAGGTCAGCAAACTCCAGCCTCTTGCGGAGGTCTTCCACCTCCAGCCTCATTCCACCATTATCCTGGGTACTCAGCTTAAACTGCTCCGAAAGCTCAGAGTTCTGCTGCCTCACCTCCTCGTTTAAATTACTGCCAACACAAAAATTTATATTTACATCAATCCAACAAGAATAGAAAGAGTTGCTGATTTCAAGATAAGAAAATCATCTGCTCTAAAATGTTAGGACATGCCTTGTGTGTGAATTAACTTACTTTACTCTAAACACCTCCAGCCTCAGACTGTCCCGATCCTTTTCAAGTTCTTTATTGTGCTGAGATTAAAAAAAAAAAAAAAACACTGATTGGACAATGCAAAGACACTCAGAAAGTTCAATTTGAATCAAATAAGTTCATCTTAAACTGCATCTACCATCACCCATTTGACTCTGGACTCTGGGAGAGCACAGCAATGGTAGCTACCTTTTCAAATTGTTTCTGCTGCGTTGAGACAGAAGACAGAGTTCTTTCCAGCTCGGACACTCTCTGCTTTGTGGCCTGCAGACGGTTGTTGAGCTCCTCTGCGTCAGCTACACACAAGCACAGAAAGAGGGAGAAGCACAAAGTGTGAAGTACCTACTGTAGGGGTGAGGTGTTGCGAAGCTCATTAAATAACACAGACACACACACACCTGTCTTCTGCCGTGCCGCCTGTTGCGTGTACTGTAGTGCTGTCTGTAGCTCTGATTTCTCTGATACCAGTATGCCAATCGTCTGGATGTGAACCTGGGATAAGGACAGAACACAATTAGTTAGACCACTATCTAATATAATGAGCACCACATTGATCCACAGCATGGAACTCTAAACCTTTGGAAAGTGGAGGTGGTGTTGTTGCATTGCATTTAAATTCAATTTATTTCTAGGTAACATAGTGCACATTTTACATTTTAAAGTCAAACATTAAACTGCAGACAAACAACATTAGTATTATTATATAGATTATTTCTTTGCTTTAAAAAAGTTTCTTGGCAAAAAGATCCTATCATTTGAAAGTGAGTTCTTGTTACATTTTCATTGGTGCCACATTTGTAAGCAACATTAATTTGTGGGATGAGCAGCAGAGCCAAGTATTTAAACGAACATTTGCCAAATGTTCTCAACCAGTTCTTAACAGCTTTTCTTTTTTGTCTCATGAATTTGATATCTGAAGTCGGAAGAAGGTAAAAGTCAATCTAATGTATTCAACTAGTATTTGTAGAAAGTAAGTGAATGTGGTTTTGTTGACCTGCATTGTTCACCTGAGGATACCAACGGCTCCAAATAAGGAAAAAGCTGTTTGGCACTGGCAGAAAAGATTTAGAAGACATTTAATGGGCACTCACTTCTTCCACTCAACCCACAAATGCATTCTAGAAAAGTTGCACCAACTAAAATGGAAATAATCAGGCTTTATGAAATCTACTGCCAAGAGGCAACCAATATATTGTACCAAAAACTAATTTCCAGACAACATGTCCTCTGTATGAGTTTAGAGAAACATTTACCTGCAATTGCTCGCGCATAGCCCCCTGCTCTTTTGAAAATCTCTGCTCAAATTCTTTCCGCTCCTGGAGGAAGTTAAGAAACAAGTTGAAAGAATGAAAATAGAAAAGGGAAATACCAGAAGGCCAGAAAAAAAAAAAAAAAAGGTTTAGGCAGGTATACATGCAGTTGAAGTGGAAAAGGAAAAGAAAAAAGCTAACCTTTTGGAGCTGGTCGGTGAGCTCCTGAGATTGCTGTGCCTGGTAGACCAATAGAGTAAAGAACGAATGTTTATTAAAAAGCAATGTTTCATCATAATTCTAGCTCAGTGACACTATTTTCTTTAACCAAGCATAACCAAAACCGTGGAACGAAAGACATCACCTCCATTGCAGACAGGGCATTGATGGTGCAAACCATTAGAGAACCGGTTCTGTTACATTCAACTCTTGCGGCTGTTTGAAGCCTTGCGTTTATTGCAGTTAGTTTGCTCAACCGGCTTGAAAAAGCATCAACACTACAATTAGACAATAACTAAAAGGAAATATTAGCCTTTTTCACAATGCACACCCACAGGGCTCCTTACTCTGAAGTGATGCTTTGTAAAAATTGATTTTAGTCACACTCAGTAAAGAGTGAACAAAAACTAAGAAAACCACACGTGCTTATTCCAGGTGATGATTAGACAGGATGACATGCAAACATGCATTGATGCAATCATTTTTCATGGGGTGAGAAAAAGGGTTTCTCCAGTCACACAAAGGCACACTCACACACACACACACACAAATGTGCAGACACACACACAGCTTCTTACCAGCTGGTCTAGCTTGGTATTGAGCTGAGAGTTTGTTAGGTTGCTGGATTCCAGGGCGGCTGCCAGCTCCTGGTTCCGACTCTATCACGTGCACACATGCGTCCAGGAAAAAGGGAGGGGTGAAATAAAAGAGAGGGGAATAAAGTGCAGTGGCAAAAAAAAAAAAAAAAAAGAAGACATGGGGGGAGGAGGAGATAAATTCAAATGTAAATCATTATCATGGAGGCAAACAATAACACTGTTACAAATGGCCCGAAATGTGGTTTCAATGAGAGGTGAAGGAGTAAAATATGTGACGACTGCTAAACCCAGTTGGGAAGTAGAGGAGCCTTCAGGATCATTCGGTCTCGTTTGCAAGATATTCACAAGATCCACGTGAACTTGTTCATCATATCTGTGACCCAGCGCTAAAAAGATTCCAAGTACTATTTATAAAGCCTAATTGAAAGTCATTCTGCAGTGTGGCGATTAGGATTACACACACAGACAGTGTTAAGAGGCATTTCATTTGCTGCATCATTTTGATAAATCTCCACAGAAAGTCCATTATAAAGAACAAAAACTATTGGTATACGTTCATTATCAGAAAATATGTTTCCGATCTGCAGGCATGTCATTTTTACTTCCAGTATTACCTATTTATTAGAATTAAACTTCTGTACATATTCACTTGGTGGTCAAAACTGATGCAGCTGAGACTGAGAACCTCCCATATTCTATACCTGTCGTATTGAAAAATATGACCTGGTTATGTTGTGTCATGTAATATTACTTTAAGCAACAGGTAATTAAGACACTATTGATATGATATACATGTCTCCAAACTTGCATTTAAAATGTGAAAAACACGTCTGAAAAATATTAGCTGTCCATCTTACCTCCAGTTCTCTGTCACTGACAGAAGGTGCACTATCTCCATTCACGTACGCAGCAGATGACTGCAATAATACAATGAGACCAACATTATTGAGATGTCGACACAGGAAAGCAGTTTGTTGATGCCGATATCTTGGGGCGACCAAAGTTTTGACAGTAAATTTCCCAGAGTGCAACACCAACAAATGTCCTTTTTAAGATTTGGGATACTTTTTTATTGATATTAAAAAAAAAAACACACAAAAAACAACGGAACCATATTTTGAGGCAGAGCACGTTGCCCGGGGCTGATAAGAGTTTCAGATAAACAGATAAAGAAAATGTACACTCTGTCTTTGCTGATTAAGCAAAACCTGACGAAGGCCAGAAAAGATTTATCAAGCTGGTTCAGTGTACTAGTTAAAGCTCTGTCATGGTGCCCAAGGACACTGGAAACAACTTAAACTGCTTCCAGTGCATTCCTGCCAAAAATAGATGCGATACACCCTCATTGAGAGTCCACATCAGTGAGCGTTACTCGTTGTTAAAAGCCTAACAGTGTATAGCACAAAATAGTGTGTGTGTGTGTGTGTGTGTGTGTGTGTGTGTGTGTGTGTGTGTGTGCGCGTGTGTATGTGAGATAAAAAGATGACAGTGGCGGCTGCAGCTCTGTACCTCGGAGACCAAGCCATTTAGTTGTTGTGAGAGCTGTCGCAGGCTCTCTGTGGAAGAAAGCGGTCTGCAACACAAGACAGACACAAATACTCAATCAGAGCTCCTAAATATTTTACATTACAAGCTCTTCGAATACATACTGGGGCAAAAGTAGTAGTACTCATTATGCTGGATTGCAAGTGAATACAGGTGTATTTATATTCATTTGGTGCACTCATACAATCTGATCTGATCAGTACAACAGCTCTGCTACAACTTTCACATTTACAAAGGCATTATTATTCCGTCAATATTGAGGTTTATGTCTAGCTATATTATCACTTTTAAGACTGTAGTTTGACACGTTTCTAATAATCTGTGAAGTTGTCATGTAGTGACGATCACATTACACTGTGCAAGTAATGGAGTGGCTGAGAAATAAATCAGTGACACGGTAGCCCAGAAGCTGAACACTCAAGTCACATTATGAACCAAAAATCTATGAGATGGCATCAGTGCAAAAGTGAGGAGTCATAACTTACCGGTTCTCGTCCATAGAATTGTCATTGCCATTTGTGTCGGGGTATTCCTGCTGAAAAGAGGAAAAGAATGAAAGTGGAAGAAGTGAGTTAACCAAATGGATTAAGAAGAGAAAGAAATTAAGTTCATTAGATAAAATAGTTTTACTTCAGATTTGTTGTTTTTTTATGACACACATTAGAACAAGACGCAGTGAATATTCCAATTCTCAGAGGCATTAATTACACTGCGGTCCATTATGATGCTGTGAGGCAATGACCTCGCAGGGTTAGATACGCTTTGAGGTGTTCGTGCTTGAGAAAGAAACCAGAGGGAGACACACACCTGCAGGTCAGTGCTGTGACCAACAGACTCGAGGTTAGTAGCAGTGTTAGCTGTAGCAGTGTTAGACACAGGTGAGTCGCGACCAGGCTCGCAGTTCAACTCCTCCAGCTGCTGGGAAACTGACGATCCCACAGCCTCCATTTGAGGGAAGGTCTGACGTGACACACAGACACACACAAGACACACAAACACACAGTCACCATTCAGGAAAGCACAAGTTCTGGAGAAAAAGCTGCAAATTTCCTGTGCATACAGGAATGAGTATAACTGACTTGCATTAAGGTGAAATGGCTGTTAAGGTTATGATAATATAAGTACGTAGAATTAATTGCTAAATCTACTGTCTGGACAGGGTAATAAAAAAAGAAATGCAAAGACATTTTGGGATGTTATTTTTTGTATAAAAGGCCTCAGAAAAACCACCCCCCCCCCCCAAAAAACAACCTCATGTAACCTTTGTTGTGACGACGGAGAAATGCTTTGGTGCCACTGCCTAAAATATTTTGCCTCACTTCTCTCCATTATGTGAACATCTGCTGAGTACAACACGGAAAGGACTCCATTTATTTGTCTTAAATATGAACGACAGTTTTCATAACGGACAAAAAAAAAAAGTTTGCCGTAACTTAAAGTTTGAAGCAACACGCAGAACAGCATAAAACAAAGATAAATATGACAAACATGAAGTCTTTTTTATTGGTGAATAAAAACTTGCACACACATTCTTGTTTGTTAAAATGCCTGATTGATGGACTCATCCATGCAAGTACTAGAGACTGCAAAATGTCCACAATCCTGTTTGGAAAAACAAGATAAATCCCTCAACCAGCTCACCAGTAACTCTTATATGAATTCAGAGGAAATAAAAAGAGCAAACTCCACATTTCTAAACCATTAATGCGGTCTTGTTTAAAAAAGCACATTCATAAGATCTTACCAAGCTTCCTGGTGTATGTAACAAAATGAATGAGTGCAACTGATGAAGAATGAGGAAGCAGGGCACAGTATTAAATATCACCAGAGGATCTGCTATTTACATTTGAGCAGTGCGGGGTGAGACAAAGCAGGGAGGAATGAATTGAAGAAAGGCAGACAGAACAGGCTCACCTGACAGTTGCCATAAGAAGGGAGGGCTACTCCATTGCTTTGACTAAGTGCTTTCAGAATACTGTCAAACTATAGGAAAAGGAAACAAAGACAGAAAAGAGATGTGAAAGGGGAGAGCACAATCCCAACAGTGACAAGAGAGGCAAACAAACAAGCAGATAGAAGCCGTCACTACAGGAAGGAAAGGGTGCAAACATGAAGGGTGTCCAAGAGGTCAGTAGAAATTGGTCAAATCAAAATATCCTAATCTAAAAAAATAATAAAACTTTATGTAATGAGAGGTGCAGCATGTGCCTAAATATTACTTTAGTGCAGCATCAACATCACTGACAATCAATGCTACAAAAGGAGCGTGACTGTAACAAGAGAGGACAGCGATAAAGTGCACAAGTCGGACATTTAGAGACCAGGGAGCATGCACGTGCTACAGACATCTAAATTCAAACTATCATCTGTGTGGTAAATACTGGAATCAAATCAACATAACTTCCAGGTTAACAGGAAAATGAGCGGCACACTGGAATCCATGTTAACAGTGAGAAGCAGGTGACAACCGTCACATGATTGAATTCAACCATGAGTCAAATGCCAATGAGCAGACCCACATGGAATGAGCTTATCCCGTCTAGAAGTGGTGTACATATCCTCAACTATTAAAGGGCTTTAAACAAATCACTCAATAAGTGATTGTACTGAAGAAGAAGAATTAAAGGTGATGAGAGGTAGTAGAGAAGCAAAATATGGGTATTATAGAGCTCACTGCAAGAGGGGGTGTCACAGGTTGACACAATATTTCCACAAAACTACTACATCGAATATGATGTCTAACTGACAAGTCTATTTATTAGTTTTGATATCACGATTCACTGATTGAGGTTTGGCTTGCCCAGAACAAACTCTCATATATGAATGCTGTTCGTTTCAGAAATCGTGAATGCAACCATTCAAACTGTCTCACCGAACAAACAGATGCAAACTTATATTGAAGGTGCATTCACATTTGTTAGATTTGGTTCGATTTAAGTAAACCTTGCTGTGATTGTTCCATTAGTGCGGTCGATTTGTGAATCCAAACCCAAATCCACAATTATGATATGCAGACAATCTAATGATCTTAGTTCACTTCAGAACTACCTTTGGGTGCAGGTACATTGACCTGTACATGTTTACTAGAGAGGTCTCCGGAATAATCCCACAAGCATTGTATTCATGCACGTGCAGAATATGCATCACAACAGGTTATCTGCATGACTTTTGTTGACATGTTCGGGTCCACTGGCAAAACTGCCAAATTAAGCACAAGGCAACAAAGTTCCACGAAATTACCATTGGATTCACAAAGTCATATGAATATTATAGAAGATGCCAGATGACATCTTTAGCTAAAGATGAATTCATGTGATCAATCAAAAATGTCACGGGTTCATCTCCAGACTGCTTCAAAAGCATGGGCCTCTGTCTTTAAAACCTCTGATGTCTAACGTAACAGCAGCAGAACAAAGCAAGTAGGTATTTATAGAGAAAGAACAATAGGTACAGATTACTACTCATGATAGCCAAACTGAAAACCCACTATAATGTATTTGCAGGTACTGTGGGCATAAAACACTATTCAACATTGTGTTGATAAAGCTGATGCCCAACTGAAACTACTGAATACAATTCAGAAACACTCGTCAAATTCACAATATGATAAAAGTTCTTGCAGCCACTGCAAAAACTTTTGCATAATCAGATCATCTTTGCTGCACGAAACATGACAGATTAATGGTTACACATTTGACTACCTATGTGTGTTGGAAAAGCTCTGCCGAATGAAAGTAATTTAATTGCTTCATTCAACTACAACATATTGTCAAAGGCCACTGTTGTTTTTGGCATTGTGGGTGTATTAGTGTTGTATAACAAGCAGGAAAGCATTTGTCAACAATATAATTGGCTACTCGACAGGCAATATAATGTGTGAGCAATACAAATATTCATTCATTCATTCATTTTCTTCCACTTATCCGTTTCCAGGTCGCGGGGGTGACAGTCTGAGCACATTGCACCATTTAAGAACCTTCCTGCAGGTGGTGAGCCCACGGGAAGGTGTGGCCCGGCGTGGGACACGAACCCACTACTCTGAGATTGTGAGTCTCATGCTCTACCAACTGAGCTAGCCGGGGCGACCAATACAAATATGTTTAACGTAAAACTATTATTCATAAACAACTGGATCCTTTTCACCAGGTGTGTTGTATTTTCGAAGCACACTATGTATTGTACAATGACAAAGTTAGACACTTTGCTTCTTAGTAGCAGCCAGTTTCAATCTAAATCTTTCTCGTTTATTCTGTCACATGGCCTCATACCCCTTCAGTAAAAAAAATTTAAAATAAAGTAAGGCCCCAAATTGATTGTGGGGTAAAATAGTAGGATTCTTTTCTAAAAGAAAAATAAGTGAAAAGTCACTGACGAACTTACATTATCTGGAGAGTTTCTGTCTGATGGGGGCGTATCCAGTTGGTTCAGTCCTTTCACCTTCCTCTTCTTCTTGGCCCCCGCTCCACCTCCTCCTCCTCCCTTTTCTACACTAACAGGGGAGCTCTTCTGCTGAAACTCCTTCAGCTGAGGAGCACATAAGGAAATAAAACAGATGTATGAACAAAAGGTATAAACCAGAAACGAGAGACAACAGGAAAGTAAAGCGGTCTATTTCATAGTACAAACGTCTTTTGGTCTCTTTACGCATTCAGCAAGTCTCCAGGCTAACAAAACAATGTATCTGAAACAATGTGAACGTAGCTTGAGATGGAGCGGTAATGCACTACTAAATTATCCAGTTTCCCGGTAAGATTTGACATCATGGGTGTTCACGGCCGCTTGATTAACCTGCTTGTTCAGCAGATTACTCTACTGAACCTAGCAAATTGAAGCTAATGACTTGTGTTTACTTTAGATCATCTATGCATGGTCTATGACTGAGAAATGCCCGAGCACGTTTGGGCATGGGGCCCATGACAGCTGTCCATAGGAGACCTTGGGGAATCGTAGGAAAAACCCACGGAGCCACCATTTCTAATAGTGAGCGACAGAATCACTACTATCACCAAGACCCCTCATTTATGAACATTATATGAGAGCAAGAAACGCTGACAGGTCACATCCTGAAGCTTGCCTCTCTCATCCTTCCTGACTAGCTGAACAACACAACACACACTGCAGGACAGAGCAAGGGGGGTGTCAGCTGTCAAAACAGCCCCCATCTCCCTATCCAGCTAACCATCGTAGCCTGCGAGCGGCTTGTTTTATTTCAAAAACCATTATATTTTTGTGTGTCTGTGTGTCTAAGACACTGAAGAGAGGACGAAAAGCGGACCTGCTGCGCTACATAGTCTCCATATGCACACGTAGCCAACTATTCATTAGCCCACTCGCTAACGTTAACTTGCATCAGTTAGCACATTAGGCGGTGCTAATAAATGCTTTAAATGTTAAAAAGACAAGTGAAGCCAACGGGCAGTGAGAGTATGTGAAGTAAATCGCGGAGTAACTAAATAAAGCTGGATGGGATAAATGCCTTTCCAGACTAAAAATAGTCAACATAATCTGGGAAAGTTAATGCTATCAGCGGAGGCCCACAGGAAGCCTCGGGCTCTCCGGCGCTAAGAAGCCTGAGATAGGAACAAGACAGGCGGGACGAGCGACAGCGCAGAGGTCGGACGACGTGTAATGACAACACCCAAGCTCCGTAAAGACATTCATAACACAGGCGCTGAAATACTCCGCGAACACACACTTCCAGTCAAGAAACAGGCTTGGTTCTTCTCGGGATGATGAGTCAGGTCAGTTGATATATACTTTACCTTTTTCTTAGCTGCAGCGAGTTTTATTTGCCTACTCTGGTCGGCCATCCTGCTGCTGCTCTGGTCAACCGACCGCACCACGTCACCAGTCCGGTGCCAGTAGAGACCTCGACCGAGAGAGGGCGCTCGCCCATTTATTTATCTTTATATATTTTATATTTATAATTTATATTTCCTCAAAGTACTTTTCAGTAATTTTTAATTTCAATACCACCTGACCACAGCTAAATATTTTGGTAAAAAAAGTATAATATTTACAGCCGTGTACTGTCATTGTTTGTTTTGCAACAAGCAAAATATACGTAACATAAATATGTAATGAGTGTTTTTGACAAGTTTCTATCACAATTTATCCATCAAGGTTATGCACTATAATGAGATATAAAATGTGGTTTCATATACAGTTTTATGTAATATTGAATATCTTTTACATGGCTGATAGTTTCACATAAAATAAATAAAAGAGGTTCCCACATGCAGCATTTCAAATTTGCCAGCGTCATATATATATATACCCTGTGAGTAAGTTAATGCAAGATGAGCTGAAAAACTGCCTAATATGACACATTTAATGTGTTTTGGAGATGACATGATGACCTTTGACTTGTTTCAGATTACACTATGTTCATTCTTCAAATTTTACTGACCTCTTGGACATGTTTTCTCCCTCTCACACCGTCAGTTCATAGGAATAAGACAGGCCTGATTTAGAATAGCCAAAACAGGATGCTCGAGCAGGAAAGTCTCAAACTGAAGGAAAAAGCCCTCCTCAGTTTACACCAAATACAACCTGCTTCATCATCACTGACTTATTCAAGACTTTGTTAATATTATTTGATGTTTAATGTTGATCATTTCTGAGCAAATTTCTCAATTTATTACAAACAAATACATTCTAGTTTTTTCCTCTGTGAAAGGTGCTTAACTTTTTCTTTTTTTTTTTTAACAACATCATTTTTACATGTTTGAATTTTAAATGCATTCTAAAGAAAATCAATATATTTCACTGGTTGTACAAGACAAAGTAAAACAAATCCAGATGCAAAGAAACAAGTAAAGTACAAACGAAAGACCATTTGGATAGTTTTCCTCTGATTTTGAAAAAAAAAAGAAAAAAAAAAGAAAGGAACCCAACCATAAACATCAAAAGTGTTCTGTCCCCTCAATCAATTGTTCCTGTTTTTCTGTCCTTGTTCCTTTTTTGTTTTCTCCCCGAGGTCTGACTATTACAAATAAAGGGAAAGATTTCTGTTAAATGTTTTATTTTCTCTCTCGCCCACTCTTTTGTCTTTTATTCTGTCTTCTCTCACTCTGTGTGAGATATGTCCTAATTTACGGATGGATTTGGGGGGATTTTTCCCTACATTCAGGTTTTTATTGATATTTTTCTTTTATAACCTATATGTTGTCCTGTCAGGATGTCTTGGTTGCTTAGTTAGTGAGCACTGCAGCCTCAATGCAACACAGTACTAAGAGCTTCATGCGAACCAATCAGAATCAACCATCATTCAAAAGCAAGTAAAATTTATCAAATTTGTTCAGAAATAAAGTGTATTCAGTTGATGGCTGTATTTATTTTTTTTAACATCTGTTTATAAACAACTGATTTCTTTTATTGTTTTGTTTAGAACTATTAAATCTTTCACAAGTTTATTAGCATGATGACACTACATATGTGGTGACTAATGTTCAACAAATATCACAATAACCCCTAGTATCTGAAATTAATAGGAATTCATTATCTTCAACTGAGTTGCAGACTATGTCAATTGCTGGACTTATATTATTGTGGAATTAAATAAAGCAAACCGAATCTTTTGGCATTTAACTGGTGCATAAACAAGATCGTTTGTCTAAAACTGCCATATCAAAGTCAAGGGCGATGAGTTCATAAGATATATTTGAAGAAAAGTAAGTGTAGAAATTAAAAATTTTCTTAGATTCTCTTCATTCAACACTTTCTTTCATAATTCATATATTTTGAGACATAGACAGAACAGAAACAAAAGTTAAGCATGAACACACTTTAAGAAAATCACAAGACCGGTTCAACAAGAAAGGGTGGATGACACAAACAAAAAGACTTCTACCAGAATGCCTTTGTCCTTGATGAACATCTTTATTTTTTCTCTATGTTATATCAGTATGTCATTCACCAGTCAATGAAATGCCTTGTTGATATACCATATAGATCCTGACCAAAAATGGTTTAACTAATCATATCAAGACCTTCAAAAACACATCTCTATCTGACACTTTTACTCTTTAAAAACTTTGGCCTACATGCTTCGTGGTTTATAGAAACAACACATATTTCAAGAATGAAAGTGCTCACTTTCATACGCTTTCTGACATTAACTCACTTTAAAATTTCAGCGTCAACTTTCGAACAAAGTGGCACATCACAATACAGTTACCAAGTTTAATGTCTTATGTTTAATTCCAAATCAAAGAATAGTAAAAATAAATACATAAACTTTTCACTAACTTAGGACAATAATATGTGGCTGTGTTAAGTTGCTTTGCTTTTATTTTTAGAATTAGGTAGCTGGAATCAGCTGCACCACCCATCAACCTGTTGGATGAAAAAAAAGACCAGTTTACTGTGTATTTAGAACATAGTTAAATTAGGTTTAAAGAAAACACATTTTGCATTCAGAACGGTGTAGCTAATACTGAATAACATTTTAATAATGTGTTAGTTTTCTTCAAATGTTTTATCTCGATTTTTTCGATGGAGTCAAAATGGAATAAGACACCATACCAGAAGTGCACCAATACAGTGATTTTGAATAAATTCTTGATGCAACCCGAGAAAATAATCAAACTGCCTGGAAAGTTTGGGAAAACAGATTAAGATCATAATATATTCATGTGCTTTCACCTAGCACTGACATAATGACAGGGCCTGGAGTTACAACAGAAGTGCTTTTTGAAGAAAACACATCATAGATGGATAAACATCCTGAATGAAACCTTTTTACTTACGGTCACTAATATAACAATATGTAGTATTATATTTCTTGCTTATATCACATCTACTATGAGTTTAAAATGGATCATTTAGGTTAAATGTGGCATAGGCCACCAGTTACCTAACATTGACCTAATTACGCTTTTTTTTCTGATTGTCCTCACAGAATGTATTATGGTGCATTACAAATTCTATTAGGTATGTGAATACAACCTGCTTATATTGGCCAATGATAAGCAAAACATATATGTTTATATCTGTGAATACATGGCTGGTTATTGAAATTTATACAGTAAGCTGGACATGCATGCAATAAATATTGTGATTGCCACAATTTTTACAAGTAGTATTATTTGATTTACACTAATAGATGAAATGAAAACGCAATCCTGTTTGTCTGATGTAACTTGTCAGAGATATGCATTCAGTATCATGTACACAGTTTGACAACTAATTAGTCATAGCAGTTGAGTAATCGTTACTTCGTATCATACTAAGACAGCATCCTCAAAACCCCCTTCGTGAAACAGCATCACAGAGTCAATTAAATACATAGAGAGTCAGGAATAAAAAAAAAAAGGCAACACAAACTTGGAAAATTTAAGGTATGTCGAAATGCGCCCATCCCGGCTGTTAGACTGGCGTGTCGCAGCACCAACAGCAATCACGCTCCCTTTTGACAGACAGCCAATCAGCGCCCGCGCAGTGGACACGAGCGGTGACGTCGCGTCGTACTGTCGTGTGCAAATCAGCTTCAGCCAGCGTGCTGGATGCGACCAATCGCCGCGTTCCAACGAGCAGCCGATCAGCCAATCGCTGGCCTCCACGACGGGGAAGAAGCGACGGCTTATAAATGGCGAGGGCTCAATTCATTCAACATCACTTGTGAAAGAAGAGAATTCAGAGCAGGCAAAAGAGGTACAAGTAGAGACACGTAGTGATAACCAGTTAAGACACCGGCAAGGCCCCTAATTCACCGACAAGACAACATTTAAGGTACGTGGAAAGACTATTATGAATGATATAATGGAGTAGCGTTCGATTTGGTGTTTTTATACAACGACACGTCATTTTTATCACGCTGAAGCTCATGCTTTACGACCATTACGTCTTTAGCTACAGTCATGGATACGTTTGGTTTCAACTATTCCATATATTACGCAAGCGGTTTCACATGTGTACACCATGTAAAGAGATGATTTGCTAATGGTTTTCATTGTGACATTTCGCATACTCGTGTCAGCGCTGCATGCTAAACTGTTTTAGCTTGACACCGGTGGATTACAAAAACGCTCTCGCCCATTTTGTGAAATCTATTAGAATGATCACGCTCGATCCACCCAGCTACTACGGTTTTTTAAAAATGTCTTTTTCGAGAACTTCCTTGGTCGAGGCCACGCTTCCTCCTCTGTAATGAGCATTAGCAGTTAGCTCCTCCAGTCTCTGAGGGTGAGCCCATGTCGTGATCTGCAGCGCCACGTTGGTTTTAAGTCGTACCGTTTCCCCCTGCAGGATTTTTCTCTCAAGGCTTGAGGACAAACCTGCAAACATGAAGCTGATGTGGGTTGTAATGCTGGTCGCCGGCACCGTGTTTGCCGATGACGACGACAAGAAGGAGAGTGTGGGGACTGTGGTTGGAATTGATCTGGGCACCACTTACTCATGGTAAGACAAGAAACTAATTCATCGCTTATTAATTTTGTGAAGATGGTTATATTGCACTTTTTTGATTTTTGTGAATAACATCTGCTCTACTTCCCTCTAGTGTTGGAGTGTTCAAGAATGGCCGTGTGGAGATCATCGCCAACGACCAGGGTAATCGCATCACCCCCTCCTATGTGGCTTTCACCAGTGAAGGCGAGCGTCTGATTGGTGATGCTGCAAAGAATCAGCTGACTTCTAACCCGGAGAACACAGTTTTTGATGCCAAGCGACTGATTGGGCGCACTTGGGGTGACTCCTCTGTGCAGCAAGACCTCAAATATCTGCCCTTCAAGGTGAGCCTTAAGAACTTTTTCTGATAGCTGAGGTTGGAGTGGCTTAAGGGTGTTGTTTGAAAAAAAAAAAAAAAATGTAATGTCCTAATATTATGTTTGTTTCAGGTTACTGAGAAGAAAAGCAAGCCCCATATCCAGATTGACATTGGTGGTGGTCAAATGAAGACATTTGCTCCTGAGGAGATCTCTGCCATGGTGCTGGTTAAGATGAAGGAGACAGCTGAGGCTTACCTCGGAAAGAAGGTAAATAAATGAACCTCATGCTTTACATAGTATATCGGGTCTAAATGATTGATGTCCAAGTTAATCTTATTTCATGTATCCCCTCAGGTCACACATGCTGTTGTCACTGTCCCTGCCTACTTCAATGATGCTCAGCGCCAGGCTACAAAGGATGCTGGAACCATTGCTGGACTGAATGTTATGCGTATCATCAATGAGCCGTAAGTGTCCCAACAAGATTAATTGGGGGGGAATTATATCGGTATTCTGTTTCCTTCTGTGATAATGATACTCATAGTTTTGTCTTTTTGTAGAACTGCTGCTGCTATTGCTTATGGCCTGGACAAGAGGGATGGCGAGAAAAACATTCTTGTGTTCGATCTCGGTGGTGGCACCTTCGACGTTTCCCTCCTGACCATTGACAACGGCGTGTTTGAAGTGGTGGCCACAAACGGTGACACTCATCTGGGAGGTGAAGACTTCGATCAGCGTGTGATGGAACACTTCATCAAGCTGTACAAGAAGAAGACTGGCAAAGACGTGCGCAAAGACAACCGTGCTGTGCAGAAGCTGCGTCGTGAGGTTGAGAAGGCAAAGAGAGCCCTGTCTGCCCAGCACCAGTCCCGCATTGAGATCGAGTCCTTCTTTGAGGGAGAAGACTTCTCTGAAACACTGACCCGTGCCAAGTTTGAAGAACTGAACATGGTAAGTTATATTTTTTTCTGTTGTAAATATTACACAATTACTACAATTTTTTTTTAACACAATGCATGACAACAACTTAACCTTTTTTTTTTTTTTTCTTTTTTTTTTAATCTTTTTCAGGACCTGTTCCGCTCCACCATGAAGCCTGTCCAGAAAGTGCTGGAAGATTCTGACCTGAAGAAGCCTGACATTGATGAGATTGTCCTTGTTGGCGGCTCAACCCGTATCCCCAAAATCCAGCAGCTGGTGAAGGAGTTCTTCAACGGCAAAGAGCCCTCCAGAGGAATCAACCCTGATGAGGCTGTGGCATATGGAGCTGCTGTTCAGGCTGGAGTGCTTTCTGGAGAGGAGGACACTGGTAAGTTGCCGCATCTACATTGTCACACTGGATTGTGTTCAACAACTTTAGATTGTACACTAAATTTCTCCTTTCACCTCCAGGTGATGTGGTTCTTCTGGATGTGTGTCCCCTGACTCTTGGTATTGAGACTGTTGGAGGAGTGATGACTAAGCTTATTCCCAGGAACACTGTGGTGCCCACCAAGAAGTCCCAGATCTTTTCTACAGCTTCCGACAACCAGCCAACTGTCACCATTAAAGTATATGAAGGTGAGAGTTCAGACTGAAATGATTGCACAACAAATATGAAGTATACTTTTCTTATTTCCATGCAGTAAAATGGCATCTTGCGTAAACCTGATTGTGTCTCTCTCTTTAGGCGAGCGTCCTCTGACAAAGGACAACCACCTGCTGGGCACCTTCGACCTGACCGGCATCCCCCCTGCTCCCCGTGGTGTTCCGCAGATCGAAGTCACCTTTGAGATCGACGTAAACGGCATTCTGCGCGTCACTGCCGAGGACAAGGGCACCGGTAACAAGAACAAGATCACAATCACAAATGACCAGAACCGCTTGACACCCGAGGATATTGAGCGCATGGTGAACGACGCCGAGCGCTTTGCTGATGAAGACAAGAAGCTGAAAGAGAGAATCGATTCCCGCAACGAGCTGGAGAGCTACGCCTACTCCCTGAAAAACCAAATCGGCGACAAGGAGAAGCTCGGCGGCAAGCTGTCGGATGACGACAAGGAAACCATCGAGAAGGCAGTGGAGGAGAAAATTGAGTGGATGGAGTCCCATCAAGAAGCAGAGTTGGAAGACTTCCAGGCGAAGAAGAAGGAGCTGGAGGAGGTGGTTCAGCCAATCATCAGCAAGCTCTACGGCAGTGCAGGCGGGCCTCCACCCGAGGGTGAGGGCGAGGGCGAGGCAGAGAAGGACGAGTTGTAGGCAAGGTTGAAGTCATGTGTCGCCCCTTGCCTCTCTGGTAGTGGCAACAATCAGTTGGACTGATGGGACTCAAATAGTGAGAGGGATGTTGGAGGAGTGACGACAACAAGCAACCATACTGATTTCTTGGAGAGACCTTGAAGTGACTTTCAGTGTGCGAGAGGTGTTTTTCTTCGCTGAAAGGCGGAGGTTTTCGTCAGCCCGGATACGAGGCTTTTGCTGCTGTTCTCAGGCAGTCATGATGGGGAGGTTCTGTAAAGTGGAGGGGGATGTACATGGGGTGGGCGGGCTGGTACTTGTTGGAACATAAATTAGGGTGTCTGTGGGTTTAAGGGCTCTATGTTCACAGGCAGTGCTAAAAGTTATTTATTAAATCTGGTCATTGTACGTCTGGAAGGATATTCAAATAAATGTTTGATACAAACTGTCACCTAGCTGTCTTATTTTTTTTATGGGTTGAGTAAATACCAAATGACTTCATGAAGCAACCACATTCACTGGTTTGAATTGCAGTTTGAGGTTTTCTCAGTTATATGCAATATCCACTTAAAATGACACTGCGGTATTTACAAATATTTTATTGCAACAAACTCTTCATGTCACAACAGTTACAACACAGTCGTCATGTATGACACCTTGAGTGTCCATCCCTCCAAAGATGAAGGCCAGATTTACAACCTCGGGGCCTGCTGGGCTCTCTGCCTGCTCATTTCCATCCTCCTCACGATCCAGCTTCCAAGGCAATAAACACATGCAGTGGTCAAGACGGTTCGGGGGCGTGTCTCCTTTAAATTTCATTACCATCCATCTGCTTTTGTCTGTTGTCAAAAAGAATAGAATTAATATGCACAGCATGCTTTATTTAGCAGAGAAGTCAAAACTATAAAAGCAATGTACCAGTGTTGAATCTGTACATGGAGTTAGTGGCTCCATCTGCTGTCATTCCTCCAAAAGTATAGATGTTCTTGCCCAGCACCAAAGCTGAGTGGGCTGCGATTCCGGGGGGGATATCTCCTTTCATTTGCACTTTCTCCCACTTCATACACCCTGTATAGAGATGGTAATTCTCAGAAACAATCACCTAGATGTTGAATCTGAGATGAACGCAAAACACTCATTGAACTGCAGGGGGACTGTTACCTGTGTCAAGAAAGTACATATCATTGTAGAATTTGTCTCCAGTCATTCCTCCATGTGTATAGATCCTTGAACCCACCGCTGCAATAATGTGGCCGTGTCGGGCTGGTGGGTGTCTTCCATGTGTTTCTGGTTGGGACCAAGAGGACGACACTGGAAAACAGAATTTTTTGGTGTCATTGAAACATATAAAATGTCGCAGCACTTGAAGCGAGAGACAAGTTCCTCATTTTGAATAAATTCAGATTTTCAGACTTTATTTGAATAGACATTTAAGTATGTGAAATATCAATGTTAATATAATACACCTTCATATATAACACTGAGTCAGCTTGTTTTAGATAAAGCAGGCATCTTTCTGAGTAACGTTGCAAGTTTTTTCTCCAACAACCATTTATAATAAATTGCAGTTGAATGGGTTGTGCAGGCATAAAATAATGCTGTCATTTTAATCACTTAAGTGAGTTCTGAATTCTTTCCATTTCTGTACTCGGGTCAGTAAAAAAGTGAATTAGCAAAATGGGTGATCTAAGATCTTTAACAAAATATCTTGTGTGGTAAAGAACTTCTTGTTTCTCTGAGGATGAGTAGCAAGTTGACTCGGCACAAACCCGTATCAAAGATGTGAACTTTAGAGTCTGGGACAGGTGCAGCTCCAATTTCTCCACCAGAGAAGACAAACAGTCGGTCCCCCATGCAGGCTGAGTTAGTATGGTATGTCCTTGGACTGGGGAGTTCTCCACTCGCAGCTACATTCATCCAGCGAGGTTTATTATCTGAACACATACGTGTACAAAATGTACAGAATGAGCCGTTTTCATTAAATCTGTGGTAACACACAGAGTACAATCAAGTTTGGAAGTAATTGGAAAGTACAGACTACTCATCTCTTAGGCATCAGACATCCTTCCATTTATAAGGCTAACACAAATAAACAGACAATAACTCACACATATATTCACATATCCATAAAAGTATATTAGCAAAAGCACTTCTCTTATATATAGTGCATTTCCACCAACTCAGCAGTCAGTGCTTCACGTAATTCTTAATTACACTTTAATGGACATAGTCACTCACAGAGAATTGTGATTTACCTGTTAGCTGCACATTTTGGATACAGTTGCGATTGCCAGTCTGTTGTGCCCCGCCAAACACCCAGAGACTCTGCGGGGAGCTCTCAGGCACAAAGCAGCAGTGCTCATACCGTGCCTCCAAACCTTCCCACTCAGGAATGTCCCATTCAAGATTATCTGGCGAGAAAGGACAACAAAATAACACAAACATACATTTTGAGGCCCACGCTTATGCATAAAAAAATTTCTATAATAATGTGTGTTATTATATATGAACTTCAGAACTTGTGTTATCTTAGTGATTGACGTCAATGAAAGTGTGGCAAAGAAAATGTGCAATTTTCACATGATATTTCTGCAGCACGTTATTTGCTGACTTTGCCCTTTAAAGTGCTGTTCAACCACAGAGCAAAAAAAACCCCCAAAAAACCCTTTTTACCAAAATCTTTAAAATTGACTTGGTTAAAATAATTCCTGAAACTATCTGGGTTTACTTTAAACTGTCCAGGTCTGGAGTAAATACCTGGGGCTTTTTTAAAAAGTGGAGGTGGGAGGCCTTGATTAAAGAATTTGTGTGTAAATTTTAAAGAACTCAATTGTGAGCAGAATTCTGGTCAGATGTAATGTGATCCAAGACAATGAAAAGACTCCAAGTCAAGTTTAACGTATGATTTAATCTGAAAGTGTACAGGTGCAGTTTGAAAATATCTGGTTAAATATTAAGGGTCCCACTTTAGGCTGAAGGATTCTGTGTCTGTTATAAAGGGTTCTACTCTTGTTAATAATGTATCTATTGCTTTTTCTCTTTGAGCGGATGTTAAAGGGTCAAAACATTCCATTAACTGTCTTAATACCTTATGTTTCCTGAAAACTAACCACTGAAGCACTAGTTATGCATAATAATCCTATAAATGTTCATCGGAGACATTCTCACCAAGATTTATAATGTGGGAATCTGAGAAACTTCCACAGGGATTGGCTCCTCCAACCATGAGGATTCTTCCTTTTCCTCCATCATCCGATGGAATAAATATGCAGGTGTGACCCACACTGACTCCTGGAGCATTTCCTCTGGGTATCAAGGAATACCTGGTGATAACAGAACAAGGTCAGAAGAAGAAAGATAAAAAGTTATTTTCTTTATAACATCTGAATTGGCCTTAATCAACTTACCATATTCCCTCCTCGGGTTTATCAAGAGGATCCAGTACCGGGAGAAACTCCATGGCTGCCAGATACACAAGATAGACGAAATATGGTGATATTGTTTATTCCTCTAATATGTCTTGTTGTTATCAGTTGAATTGGGAAGACAAATAGACAAACATATTAGTCGTGGTATCCACAGAAGGACTTACGTGAAATGTCGCATGAATCAATGCTATGCAAGGATGTACGTTTTTAACTGATTTAAAGTCCTTCCTTCTCGAAGAAGTGTTTGAAAAAGTGTTTAAAGGGACTGAAGCTAAAACACCCAGTAATAGCTTAGCAACCACAACATACGCATGAGAAGCTATCGCGTTCAAACAGGAACACATAAGGAGCTTGCGCTGACCTGCTTTCCGGAAAGACGTAGATGATACGACACATCTGCATCACTCAACTTAAATCCACCATCTTCGAATATCCGTTCACATAAATTACTAAAAAAGCGAAGTCAATCGTAATGTTCCTAACTCGTCTACGGTACAGACGGGACCCCGTGAAGACACATGAAGCGCTACGCAAGGTTTACGTTAAGTACGTTACGGGCCAATACTACATTCAAAGCGCAGTTACCACGGTTTCTTATGCGCATGCTCAGTTCAGGTCTCATTTCCGGTTTACCTCCACACGTGATCACGAGCGCCCTCTACAGTTGTACTTTTTTATAACCTCAAACCTTCACGAAGCCACATGGCACGAAAAGAACCCGAAAAAGAAACTCAAAACTGTCTGTTCAGTTGAAATGAAAACCAAAATGTAATGTAATTCGTGCTTTGGACAAACAAGTAAAGTATGGGTGAGTAACATTTAACTCATCTAGATAGAGAGTTGTCATGTTACAAATCAAATATTAGATACAGTTTGTAAAACAGCCAGTGTGATATTCAATTCAATTATACTTTACTTATATATCACCAAATACAACACAGTCATTTCGAGGTTTTTTTTACAGAGAGAAAACTCAATAGACCCAACAGATTCAACAAGTCACTATGACTGAACGGATGTTTTTCGCTCAATAGCCATAATGATAATGATGTCAAATGTAAACAGCTGCACAGTCACGATAACTAGACCATTCCAGAGGAAATCTCGTGTTCCTGCCTACTATTTATTGAACAATAAACAAAATACAAAGAAACGCATAATTACAAAAACCCAGCAGAGGGAAAATATTTATTCAAGTACAATAAGATTTACAGTATACAATATAACAAAGGAAGGAAGAAAAAAAAAAACACTAGTGGGGGTTAGGAAAGAAAACAATATACATACATGTATAAACAAAACAATATTTGCCGAAGGCAAAACGTATGTAGAGCGTATGAGCAAAAAACTAATTAAAATAAAGTCAATAACAATCACCAAGAAAGCAAGGAGGGCTAGAATAACAAACTGTGGTAGGGGGGGTGATTAAGCTCCTGATGGGAATCAGGTGTGCTGCCTCACCTCTCTGCCCATAAAGGAGGAGCCGCCCGGACGCTGGTGCGCCAGGCGGGAAAGACACATGCAGGACTGCAGAGTCTGCATGTGAGAGTGGCAGGTTTGGTTTGGTTTAGTTTTTATTTGATAAAATAAGTAATGGTTTTGGATACTCTGGGGGAGCCCGACGATGGCGGGCACAACTGCCACACAAACATTTTGAAAAGTCTGCACAATTTTTTTTAATTTTCATTAAATATGTGGTAGTGGCAGGGGTAAATTAATTTAGATATGCCTTCCGCTTTAGATGAGATAACCCTACGAGAAATTGTAAGATCTCTGGTTATCCAGCAACTGAGGGATTTTTTTCATGTCAGTTATATGGTTGGATATATTCACATCTCTTTGAATAGGGTTTTATGATAATGTCTTGTCTAAGTATTTCATTTCAGATACAACTTTTATTGAAGAAATGGCAGAGTCAGTACTGGAATGGATAGGAAATGGTTTGCACTTTTTGATATTAAGCGAAAGTCCTGAAGCATTTGAGAAGTATGAAATCAAGTCGAGGGATTTCTCGACCATTGATTTGTTAGTTAAAAAAACCCCAGATGTATTGTCCACGAATTTACTTATTTTAAACTCTTTGTTCAGAATTGGAAGGCCTTCAAAATGCTGATATTAGTGTACAGGCTTTTAATAATGTTACAGAATGTTTACCCAAATCCCAAGAAGCGTAAAGCTTCTATCAGGAAATAATGTTCAATGTGTTTGAAAGTTATTGTCTAATGCCTTTTGCTGCCTTTCTTATTTGGGTATCAATTTAATTCTGTTTTGTTTCATTGTCGTCGATAATTCCTTTCCAGTAATACGTTAATGCCTCAAATAGCAACGTTTTAATTTCTCCACAGAAATGTTTGGAGAAGTTTGCTGCTGTTCCATCAGGCCCTAGAGATTGGTCAGAGGCTGTTTTTGTTATGATGCGTTGAATTCTTCAGTTTTCAAATCCTCCCCCTCACAAACGTTTTTAAAGTGTTCATGATTTACAGGAATCAGATCCTTTATCTCACTGAAAAGTAGTTCATCATTTTGTTTAGAATAAGAATAGGCATACAGGTTGCTAAAGAAATTCAAGATCTCCTTGGCTGTACTTTTTGTTCAAAACAATGATCAATTACAACAAAACCACTTAATGTGGCCTTCAACATGTTTACTTATTTCTCTCTATTAGTCACTGTTTGCTACACATTTATTACTTTCCTTTTAGGCTTATATCTACCAAAGTGTCTGGTATCTATCTGGAGCAGTGTCATTCATCCACCTTTGTTCCTGCTGCCATTATGAATAGAAAATGTACAATTCCAGGAAAAGACAAACAAACCTCAGCTGATCTACAGAACAGTGCACAGGGAGTGGTGGCCTCTTACAGCTGTGTAGATGACACAATAACCCTCTTGAAGAACCCTTAAAAACATGCCGCAGTTTTCAACATTTTAAATTGAAAATACAGAATGAAAAATACACCATGAAGGGCATTTCTAAAAAAAAAAAAAGGTAATATGATGTAAATATTTATTTTTCTCATAATTATTATAATTGTTTTTTTTTACTTTTTCATATTTAAGATTTTCTATAGACAAACTGATATTCAAGTTGTAAAAATTTAATTAACCTGAAAATATCAGAACATTTCTTGAGATTAGATGTTTTGATGACCTTAATTATCTCAAATATATGTAAGCTTTTTAATTTTGTATGATATATAGTGTAGAAACAACTGACAAAACAATATATTATCAATTATATTTTAATTAAAATTCACTAATATGTCAAATTGGATTTTCAAATTAGTGCGGTGATATTCTAAGCAAAAACGTGATATAAAAACTTTTCTTAACAAATACCTGTGCCTCTTATTAGTGACTAGTATGTTCAGTGTTGTTTAACGTCACGATATTGCATTTAATAGTTTGTCCAGTAGGGCGCGCCATTGTATTTGTGAACGAACTCTTGTGTGTGACGCTGCCTTGACTCAACGAGAAGCTGAGATGTAAAACTTTGTGCTCCTCTTTCATTTCTGTTTTGATCTACTGTTCTGAAATATGAATTCTGAAAATATTTGATGGCTTCAAACCTATCAATCTGCACATTTTTTATTTTAGCCGTGGATGATATGAAAGGTAACTTGTAAAAAAATAAAAAATAGAAAGACACAATGAACTAGACAATTAACATTGAAACTGCTAATGATTCATCCATATCAGAATAGAAATAGAAGATATTTTAAGTACTTTTATCAAAAACAAATTGAATGCACAATAAAGGCAACACTCTACAAGCATGAACAGATAGTTAGGATGAGTTATATTTGTATGTAAAATCGAATAGGAATAAGAGGAGCAGCACAGATAACTATTACTGCATGTATAACCAGAAGGACACTCATCGGCCACTTAATGAGTATTTCAGAAACTGCTGGCTCACAAACACTGGACAATAGAAGATTGGAAAAACATTGCCTGGTTTGATGTGTCTCCATTTCTGCTGCAACATTCAGATGGTAAGAATTTGGTGTAAACAGCATCAAAGCATGGACCCATTCTGTCTTTTATCAACAATTCAGGAAGCTGCTGGTGCTGTAATGATGTGGCGGATACTTTGAACTCCGTATCAATTGTTTGAACTCCAGAGTATTATTGACTATGTCCATCCCACACATCTTCTAATGGCTACTTTCATCATGGGAGCGCCAGAAAATTCAATAAAGCTCCTCTTGGATATTGTAGGATGGGCAGGACGTTTGCTTCATGGCGCGTGTGCAGTCGACAAATCTACAACAACCATGTGACGCTCTCATCATCAAAATGGAACAAAAATCTCTTAGGAATTTTTTCCAGCACCTCGTTGAATCAATGCCTCCGAGACTTAATCCAGCCCTGAAGGTAGATGTCTCAAGAAAGAGACAAAAGTAATCCAGCATCGCATGCAATTATCTCAACAGGAAGTATACAGCAGCATTGAGTGACGTACTGTCACAGTGAAGGCATTTAACTTACGGTTGGTGACGTGAACAAATCTCAGCCTGTCAAATCTTTAGCATACACGGAGTTGTATCCTCCAAAAAATAAATGAGCAAGTGGATGAAAGGCTGGGCATATTTAAATTGTGTCTTTTAAAATGTGTTCGGCAGAATTTAAAATGTGTGCTCAAAAGTGTGCTGGAAATGTTCCATTCAAAACTGTTTGTGAAGAAATTAATTTGTAGTGCAACCTTGATGAGCAGTGAATCGGTTTTCGATCTTAGAAAGGTTAAATGAAGCCATTCAGTGTTCCTTTTTTATTCTCCCTCCAAAGGAAGGTTGTCCAAAACATTTAATATTTCTTTTAAAGTGGGAATCCCATTATGTGCTCTTTCCAGTTTGTTCAAAACAACATTTTTTTCTTTGAGGCACATTTTATTGCTTACTGTCATATTAAGCTCAAACAAGCCCCAATTTGAAGCGTGAAGCACATTTCATAGATGCTGTCTTTAAAGATGTAGCGCACCACAGGGTAGATGGACAATTTTCAGTTTTTAACTGATGCTTTCCCCATCATTACAATCTCTAGCGTTTCTAGCATCAATCCACATACAAACATGAATTCAAAATTGTAGCCGACCAAGCAATTATTTAATAATTTGACCCTGTGCATCACATTTTGATAATGTCATGTCAAAACATCTTTACAAACTACAGACTTAAGTAGTGAATTCGTCTGACGGAAGGAATGAAAAGGGTGCTTCACGGCCATGTTGAATAGATGGTTTTTGTCGAACAGACGTGGGAGATTTACAACATCATTGTAGAACTGTCAACAATCCCCGGACCCCCACAACAGCTGTATGTCATTCTGAAATGTATAAGAGAAACATGGGCTTTCTCGGCGCATCTTCAAAATAAGACCAGGTGTCGAAATGAAAAGACCACAGCTCGCTATACTCAAGGCAACTATAACTCACAGTGGCACAGAACCGATACTCTGGAACAAACTGTGATGTACTACAACTACTAATAACTGTGTAACGATGTACATGATGGTCCTGAATGCTCTTTATTCAGCCAGTAATCAGTGATTAACTACCGGTTGAGTTTATTCAAGGTTTAAAGATAACTTTTCAGTTGTCAGGTTCTTATTTACATTTTCAGCCATACTGTGGCACAAATTGCTCGATCTGTCCACTCTTGACTCTTGAAAAGACAGTTTCTTGTTTTTTTACTGTGTCTATTGCATTTTTCTTCACCTGTAGAGGTTTACTTCAGGTCCTCCAGCTTCCTCCCACAATCCAGAGACATGCTTGTTATGTGAATTGTTGACTCTAATCTGTCATTTCTTCTTCTTGGTGACTGTGTCTTTGTGATGCATAGATGACTCGTCCCGAATGTCCTTTTATTTCTGGAGGCTGGGCTTCGCTCCATTCCTCTGTGAGGCGGGATGAGGAATGAGAGCAAACTATACAATTTGCTATACTTGCGTATTATGCAACTAAATATTGTTTTTCATGCATTCAAGTCAAGAAAATTTGTCCTACATCATAGTCCTTCTACTTTTTTCTAGGAAAAGTTGCAAACACTTAAATATCTCAAGGTGTCTGCTCGTTGAAAAATGTGCTAACATCCTGGTGTTTTATAAACAATTGAAGACAGATCAAAACTTACATTTTAATCACTTTTCTTTTCTTTTAGGTATTTGTTAAAAGCCTTAACTGTATAGTTAAGGCTTTTAACAAATTATACTGCAAGCATACTGCAATTTATTGGTTGTATTTGTGTTTACGTAATTAAATTTTTTGTTTTCTCCTTGCTTTTTTTTTGTATTTAAGTAAATTGTTCTTTTATTTATTTAAAGTGAGTTAGAGGCCACGTGCTCCAGTACGTTCCCCACCTGGTGCCCCCCCCCCCCCCCCCCCCCCCCCCCACACACACACACACACACATACACACACACAGTGATAGAACTCACCCCGTGTCAAAGCTGCACTGTCATCTTAAATCTTGTGGCACAAATTGAAAATTCATCTCATCTGAAAACGTGTCCCTCTCTCGCCTACTTATCTCCCCCATCTTAATTAAGTCTCACTGGCATTTACCTCCTTCGTTCCAGTTGCACCTGATATTTCTCCTTCCTCAAATTTCTCTGCCTTGCAAAAACTAGATCGGTTTACCTCGCGGCCCCTTATCATGCCTAAAGCTATTGGTGACACGGGACTGCTGCGTCTTATCATCCGGGCTCTGTGGTTTTGACCCAACAACTTGTCACTTATGAAACCATCAAAATGTCTAAAAACCCCACGACTGCACTCAAGTGACTCTTAAGTTGGGTTACATAAATACTATATAAAACTATTTATTTGGGTTGGATTGGAATCGTGTGTGTGTGTGTTTGTGTGAATGTTTGTGTGTTTATCCTGCCTTCATCCATAGTCTTCAGTGCCCTGGTGACCCGAGACCATCAGAAATATACCTGGATATTATATGGTTTTACTCTCCTCATTTAAACTAAGAATAAAATCACAGTACAGTAGAAGTAGGTAATGTTATTTGTGTGCACAAAATGTCACTCACCGTGATGGCACCATCTTGGGGTAGACAGTTAATGTGACAGTTTGGACTGGAGCTATCAGTGTGATCATTTTGGTAGATTTCCCTGCATCATTCTTGGGATAAATTTAAGTTGTCTTTGAGAATTTTAATCTCTGTAATTGTATTGTTTTTGCTTTTTTGGAATTACAAAAACTCTTTCTTCTTTTTGTTTTTGGAAATTGCACGTATGTTTATTTTCTTTACATCCGAGGCTGAAACTGATATGTGGAAGTTCTGGTTCAGTCTCACACAGTCCAGGCCTTCTCTAAAGTAGTTTTTATCTGTCCAGCTTCCTCTTTCGGGAAGCAGAGTGTGCATTTCAGAGTGTCTTTGTTTTCCCTTCACTGTAACTGATAAGGACCAAATGAATCGGGGACTTTTTCTGAAAGGACAGAATGAGAGGAAAAAGGAAAACGATTATGACTCCTCAAAGTCCCGAGGAAGGGACAAGAGGCAGGAGAAAGAGATAACTGGAGATACGATTTCTGTCAGACTAAAATAGTTCTGAACGGTGCTTGCTTTGTGTACAGTACTTGTCAGTTTGAAACTCAACACTGTGTGTGCTTGGCAGGAGGAAAGCCTTCAACCATTTTTTTTTTTTTTCCCCAGCTTCTTTATACAAAGCTTGATTTGGAGGCCGTCTTGGTTGGCGGACCGGCAGTTTACTAATCGGGATTAAAATGGAAGGTTCATCTCTAGGTTACTGGTACACTGCCATTGAGCACAATGTAAAAACAATGACTATTGATGTTGTATCGCCCAGAGGCGTGTTATAATCATGCTGTCAAGTAATCTGGATTATAATCACGCCAACACAACATGGGATTGGTTTTATCTACTTCACAGTGCATGCTCACGGATGATTTAATCCAGCTATTATAAACATGTTATTGTCTTTATCTTTGTTTGCTCGAGTGCTACTTTTCTTTCATTCTGGTTTGTTGTTTTAAATTGATATGGAATATATTCTAGTATAAAAATATACCCAACACTTTTTGAGTAACCCTTTTAAACTCACTGAATTATCTAAATTTTTAAATAAGGGTTGTGACTGTGTCCGTAAACAGTGAAAGACTACATCTCTTTGGAAGGAATTCTAACAATAGCACAGGGAATGTTAAATTAACTTTGTCTCTCACGTTGTATTCATACCTCTGTCTGTTTGTATCTGTCAAGTGACTTCAATTGCATCTGACAGCTGCAGCTGCAAAGAATACTGTGATCACCCATGTCTTTGGCCATCTAGTACAGTGTCCCTTTTCTTGTTTTTTTTTTTGTAAAGGCATGTCAAACATACTGAAATATTCAGTATGTTTGTATCTCGAGTAGAAATTGTGGAACAATGTAAAAATAGTGCATGTTGTGAAAAATATACAGAAATCATTTATCTCTACGTTATATCTCTGTCAGGTCTCTGTGTGTCTGTCTGTGTCTCACCTCACATTTTCAGTGATCCAGTGGTCATCTCCCTCTCTGTGCACCTGTCGTTATGAGTTCCACCTGTGTCCTCCCTTTCCCTGTGTATTTAAACCTCTCTCCCTCTGTTGTCTGTGTTGGCTCGTCTTGTCGCTTCTGTTTCACCCGGCCTTTCCCTGTGGTCCCTGGACCACGTCAACGATAAACTCAGTTTTTATGGAACCTTGTGAGTCTGCGTTTGGGTCCATCCTCACCTGTCCTCATCATTGTAAATATAATATTAATCTAAAGCATGAACTGCTGTAAATGCACAGAGCAATACAACCAGTGAAAATCATTATACTTAGCCCATTTATGAGAAAATTAACTGTTGCCTCTGTCTTTTAACAAAATGACAAAAAATCAATACATTTGTTGATGGAGTTTAACATTTTTTATGTAGTATTGGAATGTTTTGTCACAGTGTATAAAAACATATACATAAAAGTGTTATTTTGCATACATCTGGAACATAGGGCATGTATGCTGCAATTTTACTATAATAGAAAGCAAGAAGAAACAGGCCGAGTCTCAACCAAAATATTAATTATATTAAAAAAGGGTCTCTTGTGAAATGCTTTTATTTCAGATTTCAAAGCATTAAAGGGGTCCTTTTATACAGATTTTCATGGGTTTTGTTGTATTCAAAGTTTATTGCCCCAAATCCAACTTTTTCTTGATTTTCAGCCGTTTGAATATTGGATCATATGAGCTGCAATCAAAATCTGCTGTGTGTGTGAGCTGGACTGGCTCCGCCCACATATGCCCATCTTGGGAAGAGGAGGAAGTACTTCCTCTCGTGGTGCAATGTGCCAGAGCAGAGCTGCCTAATTGTGGGAGGCACAAAGGGAGCGCCTACCTTGATTGGAATTGGCTAAACCTCCAATGACACTATATTGGGTTTGATTTCTGATTCGTTTGTTGAGGCCCACGCGTTTTAAAAATTTAAACAAGCCAGGCGGAGAGATTTCACTCCTGGAGCGTCATTCACAGGTATGGAAATGCATATTACTGTTTGAAAACCATTGGAAAGTGAATTTAGCATAATATGACCCCTTTAAAATAATCCATAAAGTATATTCAATGTTGATATTTATATTATATCAAACAGCATGTACATCTCCTCATGTCTGTGTATGCTTTTAAAATATATTTGTATACATAGTCTGTGTCTTTATGTTCCTGCATATTGCTCACACACCGACACACAAACAGGCATCAGGTTTCTCTCCTGTCTTCTTCATAGCTGCTGAAACTGTCCCGTCTGCAGCAGCTGCAGCCAGCATGTCCTCTTCAACATGACCTGTCTCCGAGTTTATTTGCGCAAACCTCCTGCCAACTCTCCCGAGGCGTCATCCTTCCTCCTCAGTACCCATGGTGAGGTGAATTCCTGTTCTTTTTCTGTTGTGGGGGTAACGGACTACAGTTTTATTGAAAACATTTTTCGACCGGAGTTCACACTGAGGGATATAATGGTGTCTCTGCATCTGTATATATCCATGTCTAATCTGTGTGTGTGTGTGTGTGTGTATTATTAATTTACCACAGTAGCTGTGAAGGAATGTGTTTATGTTATGTAAAGGCTTGAGTCCCATAGGACAGATACCACAGACATTTAATCCTGCTGTGTGTCTTAAGATGAGAAGGATATTACCCACAGCAACAAGTGGGCTCAGTTGTAACGCCATGTCCTATGGTCTGAGGCCTCCCTCATCTGGTGACACCCTGAATCATTTATGGAGGGTATTATTCAAACTGAGGGAGGGTGCATCTGAACTGTTTATGGAAAGTAAAGCCTCATTAATTATCCAGTATTTAGCAGTCAGAGCAGATGAATATGGATTCGGTATTACACGGGTGTGGTGGAATTAGGATCACAACTTTATTTTATGCCTGTGATACTTGTGGAGGGGGGGTGTCAGGAGGTTTAGCTCTGACTGTGGTTGGCTTTAATCTATTGACACCTCGAGCAACGTTTGTAACACTCAGTGCAGAGCTTTGTGCAACATGAATTTATTTATATGACTTTATTGTCACAACTTTAAAGAAAATAAGCGCACAGATGTCGCAAGGGGGAGTGATGCCTTTAGGGCCTAATAGAATAAAGGCAGGAGCAGACATTCACTGCATGTCTGCAGCAAAACATCACTGTTTCTGTAAAGCTGCCATGGAGTGAAAGCACAAATGGGGATCGATAGAGAACAGCTGGTCCCTATATGATATTGACAGAGGACAGTAGGCCATGTCAATAAGACTTTTACTTTGCACCAAGACAAGGTATCTTTAAGTTTACGGTTTTAAAAAAATCATGAAAAAAGAAAGACCACAAGCATAATAACTCTGGTTCATTCCATTTTTGGTTTTCGCGGGCTTCCGGGTGAAGCTGGTTGTGGGATTCTGTGCGCATGTCACAGCATTATGTGATTGATCCAGAGAAATTATTCGGGTCACATCTTGGTACATATGAACTGGCACAATATTGAGATGACTTTATTCAGTGTTCATGTAAACCTTGTCTTTTAATCAGAAAAGATTGTATCTGATTGACAAAAAAGTGACCATGTAAACGCAGCTAATGATAGGAAGAGCCGACATTGAAGGATCAAAAAGTCACGTAGGTACAAGCCACAAGCCAGTTCACTTCCCTGTGGTACCTTTTCTGACACCTCCTGCTTAAAACCCAGAAAAGTGTTAAGAATCGTGGGGGCCCGCTTTCAGAGTCTGTATTCATACTGCAAATCAAGATCAAGCGAGCTTTTGCCCTCCTGCTACCACTGTGCTGTGTTTGTTTGATCAAAGTCACATCGAGAGCTGTCTTTTGCCCAAAGCCAAGATATGGCAGCTCAATGTGCTTTGTAACTGTGTTTTCTGGTTTCAGACGGGTGCGCTTGTTGTTTTTTTGTCTGATCTTAACGCTTAAAGAATAGAAAAGGCACTTGCACACGTCTGCATATTTGCCATTGAGCACATTTGTCCAAAAATAAAGTGTGCTTTGCATTTTTAGCAGTTGTATGAATATTTGCAAGTGTAAATGAATAATATACATACATGATGATTCGGTTTTTCATAAATTATAGTTTTTTTCCATATGAGCAGGTTGTGTCAAAAGATGAGGAGATATAGCTCTCACTATTAAATCCTTTTTTTTGTTGTTGAGAGAGTTTCACCTTCAATGACGAAAATTACACCCAAGAAGCACATTCAAACCGTTTGCATTCAACATTAATGCTAACTTAAACATGCATCTTTTCTTTTATAGCTTCAATGTTTGCCCTCTGCAGTCTTCACATATGATATGGGTGTTTGGAACTCGCGACAACAAGAGATTTTAGGCTTTTATCTGTCCATCATTCTGAATAATTTGTGTGGTCTTTGTGCTTTCTATGTTGTTCAGACTAAGTACTCAATATGTTTGAGACGCAGGCACTCAACATCAATAGAATGTGTTTTTACTTGGGCCTTCCATCACTCTAGTCATTGTAAAAGCAGAAATAGGTCAAAACTGGCCATGAACTTGTCTTCCCTCAGAAAATGCCGATTGTTTGGTGGAGTGTGCCTTTGGACCTCTTGGGGATAAGATATTCATTCAAAGGCTGAATTACTACCATGAAGTAGGTGACGACCTAATGCTTTCTTATTCTCTTGGGCTTTAGTTGGTTATTTATAGTTAAGTGTAGTTTTCTGCTCTCCAGATCGGTTCTGAAGTAAGACATATATTATAAATTGACTGCTCTCCACTCTGGAGCCCCACTATCATGTACTGACTGGTGCTTATTTCTCCCAGCAAGAATATCACCAGTTGCTGTTTGGTTTGGAGTTTGTATACTCTCCCCATACATGTGTGGGTATTTTCCAGATACGACTTCCTCCCTCAGTTCATGAACATGTATTTGTGAGTTTAGCTTGTCTGTAGAAGGGACTGTGATTGTGTGAATGGTTGTGTCTTTGTCCGTGATGAACTGAGAACCTGTCAGAGGCTCCAGCCTCCCATGACCCCAAATTGGTTCAAGTGATATAAAAGATGCATGAATGTGATCTATTGTATTTGATGATACTTTCTATAATCTAATTGACTTATAATTGCATCATACTCACAGGTTAAATCTGCCATTTGATGCAACTTCTTCAACTTCCCGCACCCAAAAATCTTGTCTTTCAAAACACGATGAAAATAAACAACAAAACAACTTTATAGACCCAGGCACATAGAGAGGCTGCTAACAACTAGTTATAAATACCTTTTCTTTCCCCCACTTGATGGCCCATTTTTACTGCCGTGTAATTTAAAGTGATTTGACAAGTGTTGGTGTGTAGCTCCTAACTTCAGTGGCTCGAGCTAAGTTTTTTCATTGTTCAGCTTTTATGTCTCTTCCTACCTTCGCTCTTGAAGTATAGAGTTGATAAATGCACGCCTTACCACAACTTGAGGCAATGCCTGAGTCAGAGATGGGATGTATCAGAGAGGAGTAAAAGATGAAGGCTTGAAAGGAGTGACGAAAGGAACGGCAGAAATATAGATGTTAAAATTCTTTTTTTTTTTTTTTTAAACCAATGAAACTTGGAGAATAACTCATTGAAATAGTTCCTGTACTTTATAATCCTTTTGACAGTGAGTATTCAAATGCAATAATGGCTAATTGAACTCAGAAACCAGATCCTAAATATGCAATTAAAATGAGTTATGCTTCTTGTAATGGGGAAAAACACCAAACAACAATTGTTCTGGCCTTTTTAAGTTGATATTGTACACTCATTTTAAGAAGTAGGACTGTCGCCAAATTAATCTGCAGCAAAACTAGCACCATTATTTCCAAGTATGTCATTTAGAAGTGTACACATGCTCTGTTTCCGAGTTAAACGGAAAAGCACAAAATAACTTTCAATTTGGTTCCTCCAAGCTTTTTGCACACTGCACACAGGACTGTTGTATCTCAAACTTGACTGTAGAGGACAGAAATCCCCAATTTGGATTCCGTGTGCATTGCATTGTTTCTCAATATTTTGTCATGCTCTGTCAGATTTAGCCTCATTCATTAATTGAAATGTATTTATTGCAGATTACTGGATGCAGATCAATGAATGTAAATCATAGAGATACAACCATTAAAATGATTACAAATGGGATTTTTTGTGTGCCTGTTTTGGGTTGTTTTTTTCTTCGGCGGCCCTCAGTCCAATGTTGGGTTCCTAAATTGGCCCTCAGCTATCAAAACTTTGAGAACCCCTGTTGTAGAGTGTATGTTGCGATTCATTTTCTTGGAATGGATAAGCTGTTCAAAATTATTTTGTACAAATAACTTATTGAAGTTCTTTGACCACTTATCTGTCCTCTTTCCCATTGGCCCAACCTTTGGGTCCAGTCCCAGTTGCCAAGCCTGCTAAACCTCCAGTTGGCAGTGAGCAGGGGCTGAGGTGTTTCTGCTCGGATGGTCGAGCTCCTCACTGTGCAGCAATTGCATTCCTGCAACCTTCAACCATTCTTACATACCCTCTTCCCATCACTCATGAATAAAGATCCCAAGATACTTGAACATTTTCACTTGGTAAGGTTGTAGCTCCCAAATTGTAGAGGGGCATGAAATATTTTTCTGCGGGAGAACCACCAGACCGAATGCTGATCTGCATGACAACCAGTTCAAACTCCTCATCTGCACACTGTTCCAGTGCATGCTGGTGGAAGTCATGTGATCCAACCAAATAGACAGTCATTTGCAAAAAGCGGAGATGAGTTCTTTGTTGTCATAATGAAGTACACAGAGCAAAATAATTGTATTGAATACCACATACATGCTAAAATCTTTCAGAATTAATGTGCAATTGTCCAAATATTGAATCCCCGCAGACCTTTCTCTTTGAGGCCATTAGGGAATGCTCGCAGTCTTTCTTCTGTGATGGCATATTGCCATTTGACAAATGGGTATTTCCCTCTGTAAATTCAGCGGGCACATTGAATTTGATCTGTTACCCCAATTAGGCAATGCAGCAAGAGCAGAGTTGTACAGTTTTTGGCAGCTAATTCAAAAAAAGAACAGTTTTGGGAAGTTACATAACAAGTCCATTAAAAGAAATCCGGTGATGAAACGAGAGGACACCTTGTTCGTCTCTCATCAAGTCTGCTCTTTGTTTCCTCCCCCCTTGCCTCAAATGGGATGATTTGGCACCCGCCCAGACGAAAACTTTAAATCCTACATACAGCAGTTTCCAAACTTTCCAAAATGTCTCTCGTTCTCACAGAAAATGTTACGGAACAGGGATTAACTCGGCTCTCTTTTCTTGTCCCTTTGTATTGATAATTGTTACTTTAACTGTTACATAAAGACTGACAGGGTCTTGGCCTGGCCCGACTGGGTGTGCAGGTTTTCAAATGTAAATGTAACAAATAAGTAGCAAAGCCTTTTGAAACCAGGAAGAGAAGAAGTGGGTGGTAGTGGTGCACAATGAAGAACCACACAAACTCAAGCACATACACTATATAACCTTGTCTTCAGCTGGCCTCTTTTCTGAGGCAATTTGATTGATCCTGTTTTTGGAGGTTACATGCTTCTTCATGCAGTTCTCTGTTTTCGGAGCATTCATTCCTAAATTGATTGAGCAAAAGAAAAAAAAAATCTCAAGGGGATAAAAGGAACAGGAGGACATGGCTGTTGTGTCCTTAGTGGCAGTTATTCAGGTAATGCAAAAGTTTGGGCACCTGTCCAGATTATACATTTTGTTATTTTTTTTGGATTGAAAACACATACACCTACTGTAACATCTGCAGCAAACATGCATTACAATAAGTGTTAATATGCGTTCTTTTCAGAATGTGGCTGCGCTCAAAAAACCACGGGTCTCTCCAGGCCCAGGGGTGCGAAAATGAAGTAACGCTTACAATGCAACAAAGGCTATAAAAATGTATCAAAGACCCTCCAGCGAGCAAATCCCATGTTTGAAATGTCATCAGAAATTAGTTGAGTTTGGCTGTGAAAGTCAAGACAAGGCCAAGAAAACTTTAAGATAAAACTGCTTGTCTGCAGGAGAGACTGGTAAATAAACCGACCTATAGGACTGTGAAAGAGACCGGAGTGGATTTTCTTTGTCGTGAAACAGTTGTGGCTGATTTGGAACAGTTACCAAAAGGAAAAAAAACAACCAAAAAAACCCAACTTGTGACCACATCAATGCAAAATGAGGACGAACCCAAGTAACCTGGACAGATAAAGTAGATATTCAGATTTTTTTTTTTGCTGCATTTGACGAAAAAATCTGATTTTCCGCTGACGACAAAGTGGTGGAATTATAGTTTTATGGTTGCGTGGACTCAGGAGACAAGAAACACTACATTCCATCCATATATCTTCTGCACTGCTTTATACTACTCATGGTTTTAAGGTGGTGCAGCGAATTTCAGCTTTCTTTCTGTTCATTCTAACAAACAGACATTTACACTTGTGGACAGTTTTACGGTCCGGTGTAATTTTAGACTGTGGTATTAAACTGTAGTACCAGGGAAACATGCAAACTCCCCACAGAAAGGCACCCAACTGGACTTGAACCTGGGGTTTTGTTACTGTGAGGAAGGACTGCTAACCAGTACACACCACTTGAGGCAAGTGTAAAATTTATGAAAATTTCAAAGTCTAAAATAATACATATGAATAGTGTTTCAATTTGTGTGCTTTTGTCTCTATAAACTTAAGTCAGGTTCATAATATAATCACACAGTTGTGCTCATGTCATGTTTCTCAACAGAATAAAGCTCTTTTTAGTCTAATTGAGCTGGTCTATTGTGTCTATAGCATCTTTTCAAAATGCAGCTTTTACTTTCAGTCTTCATTTCTAAATCACCCTTTTTCTTATCTGACTAATTGAAAATATCCACAGTATTTTGCTACTCTGACGGATTACCACTCAAGACAGTTGGATTTATTTTAGGTGCCTACGAAGAATGATCACGATTTATGAAACATGGAGGTTTGTTGGTGAGATCGAATGGAGCAGCAATTGATTCAAATGTCCAAGTCCTTCGTAAACAGACTGATACTTAACGGAGAAGAGAAAACCTCTCGAGACAAATTGAAATCAGGTCAATTGGACTCGGTCATACGTGTAGGAAGACGTTTCACCCCTTATCTAAATGATCATGCTGATCACTAGACGAGGCTGCCTCGTCTAATTAGACGGCGGAGAAAAGTCAGGGCAGAGAAGAGAGAAAGACGAGAAATAGAAAAACACCAAATTGTATTTTACATGATGATGCAACCCAGTGAAGATACTTAGTGAAACAGCTTGATGCAGACGGCTCATCATAAAGATACTTCCACTGTTGAAAGGGTTTATATATTTTCTTACTACCGTTATTAAAAAGGCTCATTGTTGACCTTTTATTTTCCTTTATTATTTTAATTATAGACTCCCCTTTTCTGTCTGTAAAGGTTGTGTGGTGTCACATCTCTTAACTCTAGGTGTGTTTTCTCCTGACCTTCCTAGTCTGACATTTCAAATTCTGTACCGCTTCACAACCGGACAACATCTCCACAACCAGAGGGTGCACCGACCACTTTAGCCCAAAATCACAATTTTGCATTTGCATTTTAATCATTCATCAGCGTTTGCTGAACTTTAGGAACATTTACTAGTTTCCCAAGTTCTTGTGCGAGCTGAACTTCACTGCGTGATGATGGAAAGGTTTCTGATTATGACAGATTGGGTGGTCATGCATAAATCCCAAGTAATTTATTCAAATGTGGAGCAGTTCAGAGTTTCTGGATATATTATCATCAGGAAATAGTCTTTGAAGGGGTTTCTTCAAAGCTAATCAAACACTATATGGATTAGGCCTTGTTTGATTTCGCCCCATTTAGAAATTTGAAGGACTGGTTGAAGTTTCTGCTTCAATTGGTTGACATCCAGTTTGAGGGGAATAAGAGGAGAACGTCTGCTTTAACCCGGTATTGTTACCACTGCACTATGTATTCGTCCCTGTCGTAACAATTAGCAATATTTTTCCCGTGAGAGCTGAAGGGAACACTTTGTCCTTCATGTATTCATGATCAAAATAGATTTAATAAGTGATTGTTTGTTGTCAGTCATAATTAGCATCACATAAAAGTAAAAAGCAGAAAGAATAAAACAAAGAAAATGGCAGTAAGAAAAAATAGCAATGCATGGATAGAACAGGATGTAGTTAAGTTAACAAGTGCATCTGAATAAGTTTTTTTTTTTTTTTTTTTAAAGAGCGATTTAAAGGAGTACAAAAACGAGCCTTGCAGGTTGATCCAGAGCCACAGGGGGCTGACATAAAAGGTCATGTTGCCCTTGGTTTTTAATCCAGTTCTTCAAGTCATTCAGAGGGACCTGCCAGAGGTCCTCGGGCTACATCCAGGGTCAAAAGGAATCAAACATTCAATTATGCATTGATGGCATCATCTAAAATGTGTTCACCTGGCTTCGGTTTTAAAGCAAGAATGGTGTATTTCTCAATCCAGGTTTTGATAGGCGAATTTCATGTGATCTGACTTTCAGGTCATTAACTCGTCCACTTACGTACAGAACTGGCTTTTTTTTATAAAAATAAAAAAGGATGATTAATATCGTCACAATTCTATATAACCTCACAGGGACTTGTCTCCTTCTATAATTAACATCAAGACATTTATCAGTTTTTAACCTCATCCTTCTTAATATCAATATTTATCCTTGAACATTACTCAGAAGGGACAAGGCTGGATGCATGATGTCCGGCATCCATAAATGTGTTTGAGTGCAACTCACGTGGGTTTGTGTTGTGGGCGGATTTTCATTTATGCATTGACTGTCGGAGATGTCTCATCTGCCGTGCAGCATAAAGTCACTCCTCCACTTGTAGGCCGGAACCTCGATCTCATGCTCTCACAGAGCGTCTGCTTTCCAAACAGACGGCGCTGTTCTTTTCATTGGCGCCGACTCTTCATTGTCAGTTTACTTAAATAGATGTGTATATTGAATGTCCGTATTATGTTGCGTCGTCTCGCAGTGTTATAAGAATGAAGGAAAATCCTATTACAGGATCAATACAACAGCTGTTACTGCCGCCACTTTACTGCAAACATGAATACCTTTTGAACATCCTTGTAAGCATTTTGAGGGCTACTTAAACAAGATGAATTTTCCATCACTGCAAGGCGAGGAGCAGGAAGTGATTGCATTTGATCCTGTATTAGATTCTGTAAAAAAGCCCTATGTCAGAAGTGTATTTACTTTCTATTCTTTGGTCTGTGTCAGATCGGAAAATGTTGTTTTGACAGATATTTTCTTTTCAAAGGACTGGAATTTTACAGCATTGTTGTGTTTCCTTATTTTCTTCGTAAACCCATGTTGGGTTAAATGTAAAACAGCCATGGGGATATGCTAGTGTGTGGCAACCAACTCCAGTGTTTCATTTATTGAATGAAAAATTTATTTTGTGGGTTTTTCTTCTGCAAAACAGAACTCTTGGAATTGTATGTATTTTTTCCAGCTGCCTTTGACTTACAATTGTTAGTACTCTTTTGTTCTACTTTTCTATCGACTTCCTGCCACTCTTTTGTGTTCTGCGCTCTTCATTTTCCATGCGGTTGAAGGCCTATGCCTGCAGTGTGATATAGGTTGAGTCTGGTACTTTTGAGATTGCTTCATAGCTGCTTTAGTATAAGGCATGTTCAGACCAGGAAGATTTTTCCTGCAGTTTTTGTTTTTTTTTTCTTCTTCATTTTGTTCTCCCACCACGGCCAGGAGCATAAGACCATGCCAAGTTCAGTGTGGGAACGACAAACATCCCTTGTACCCAAGCTCCGAAGTGCCAGCGGCGTTATCACACAACGAGGCTCCCTCATTTAACTTTACACTGCGCTCTTATGAACAGGATTAATTTGAAATAGCACAAAGCCAATGTTAGCAGTGGCCATGTCAACACGACTAACAAGTCTCCTGGAGTTATTAGTGGCACTCCGAGAGACGTACAGGAAAGAAGAGAAAACGGAAGACAGAAAGTAAGTAAGCGCAAGATAGAGTGACAGTTGATAGACACTGGACAAAGAGAGAGACACACACACACACACACACACACACACACACACACACACACACACACACACACACACACACACACACACACACACACACACACACATACTCAGAAACTAATTTTACTGTTAAACCAAGCAGTTTTAAAATTTAGAGATGGACCCGAATCCCCATGAGAAGAGAATGTCTCAATATGGTGGCTTTGAAGTTAAAAACTGAATTATTAGAACCATAAAAGAATCAGTCAATTAATGAATGAAAGTCATGAACTCTTGGGAAGGAATTGAAAGGGAAACTCATAAAATGTCAGGGTGAATGGCTCTAATCCAAGGCATTGTACTCTGTTTTTGTGAAGTGTCGCAGTTTAAATGGCTTCTTTGGAGTGTGGCTTGCTCAACATACACATCCCATATGATACTACATTTGAAGCTATTTGACATTTCCTTTTATTGGCATTTTTCTAGCAAAGTTGTTAACATTTTCTTCACTCAGAGATGTGTCAACCCATTTCTGTGGGGGGTTCCAACATAAAGCACTCGCAGGAGTAGAAACAAAGGAGTTATCAGTATTAAGTCAGATGTAGACAAAAATATCACAATAAAACTTTGGAAAAAAGAGAACGAAAGCAAAAAAAGAATAGTGTTAGAGCAGTTATTTGTGATCAGCAATTATGGTATGATATGATCATAAACCATCATCTTAAGATATGACAGTAGCTGCTTAAACACAGTGATAATAAAATGGATCTAATGATGTTTGTTTGGCCTTAAACGATTGCCGGTTCTTTACCCTGTGACCTCTATGCTGTCCATTTGTGTCCAGTTCAAATTCTTTTTGAACTGGACGCAAATGTACAACATATATTTAAGCATCTTGTCTGTGGTCACGTAACTTTTAGGTTGTTTTCCAACAAGTGTATTTTGCAAATAAACTTGCATTATATTGTTTAAAAACAGAAAAAGTAATGGATATCTTTGGCCACAATCAGTGAGAGGATATTGATTTTTTACAGTGACAAAGCGAACACAGTGCCTAATGTGAGAATAATAAGGAACGAGTGGCAGGTAGTTTTTTTTTCATTGCAAGCTGGGAGTCATTCACTTTCCCGACACAAAACATCTTGTCCGCCCTTCTCAAACTCACATTTTCCAATTCTCCTTTTCAACAGGACAACTCAAGCTGTCAATTACGCAGCAGGATGATGAGCTTGTCGTCAGCGGTGAGTCTGTTCATACTGGACTATTGTTTTCACAGTGAGGTATTGATAGAACAATACATTGAGGCAACTCAACTTGTATGATATGTATTGCATTAGTTGCACCATATGAACCCTGAATGGCACAATGCAGATCACAGTTCATGTGACCATTATTGAAAGAACGTCTAGATGAGTGGGTACATAAATCCAGCAACACTGAACGTTTACTTAGGTTTCCGAGCAACCAAACCCATGCGCTGTCCTATTTCTGTGACTCTCCTCCAGCTCTCCTCTCTGTATTCTTTCTTGCTCTTATTGCTTGGAGTGAAGGGCCATTTTACTTTTCAGAGTCCAACCTAGATGTTTTTTTTCTTTTTTCTTTCTCTTTGTTCTTGCACAGCAGTACCACAACTAGAAATGGCCACCAGTGTGGATGAATACCAGAAAAGCTGTTTCAGTTGATGGCACACATTAAATACACGTGAGAGCAACACATTTAAAAAAATCTTTTTTTTTTTGTTCTATGGTTTGTTTTCACAGAAAAAAAACCAACTCTTGTACAGTAATTGGGGTCAAAGTGCTCTGAAAGCTTTAGTTTTATACTCTTTCTGTGGTTTTTGTTACAACATGTTTATAATCAAGGGATGCAAATAAAAAGGATTTAGTCGTGTGAATTGTGTAACATTAATTAACCAATCATTTGGTAAGTTTAGACTTGCATAATATGATCAATAAGTACAGCTACACAGACCACAAGTGATTCGATTAAATGCAGATCTGATTAAGATTGCTTCATCTAAATGCTTAGATTTGACTGCCTTTATCTGATATAACAATTGGATCCGACGATGTGGGGTAACCAAGACTCCATGTAAACAGTACATCGGGCTGCTTCCCACTGCCTGAAATCTGTATTTATATCTGTGACACAGCGTCACCACAGCAAGCTTAATTTATCTTGTTAAGAAAACGAACTCTTCAATATTAGCGGGCTTTTGGGTAAACCTGGATGCATTTTGCTAATGCCTAACATCACAGTGCAAAGCATTATGGGATTGATCCACTGACAGAATCTGATGATATTCTTTGTGCATATAACCTGCAAATCTGATCATTTTTATCCATGTTCATGTAAACAGTCCAATCTGTGACATCAGTTCTAACTACAACAGCACTGTGCTGCCCATGGTGTATTTACATGTTAAATGGATTTTCCTTATGTAATACCTTTTCACTGCTTTTTGCGGTCTCAAAGCGCTTTACACATTCAAGCACTCATGCACGAATGACATCGGCTGCCACGCAAAGTGCTTGTCCACTATTGGGAGCAACTTGGTGTTCAGTGTCTCACTGAAGGAGGCTTTGACACACGGCCAGGCCTTTCTGCAGACGATCCAATTGCTGATCACTGAATTTGAGCAGCTGTAGCTACTGTAGTGTTATACAAACATTCCAATTTACTCTTAAATTTTCCATAAGTAAACATCAGTAAAATTAATCTTATTCAATGTTGTGCTATAAAAGAAAAAGAAGCATCAAATATTGATTTACTTGCCCAGATAGCAGCTTTTTCTATGAAGTATGCAGATCTATTTTTGGTCCATAGCTTCTGGAAACACTTGATTGCTTCTTGCAGATCATTTTCACAGCTTGTTACTTCAGCAGTCACACATCCTCTCAGTCTTGAGCCACATGTTTCAAAGAAACTAAACTAGGAATGACTTTATAGAAATCAGATGAGCTAAGTATGGACATAATTTATTTATTTTTTTCTTATGGCAAGAGCTTCACTGGTGCATATCGACAGAACGTTTAACTAAATTCTGCTCGACTGTGTGCCCTTTGGTTTAGTTACACAAACCCACGTACTTCATAATTAAACCTCTAGGCATTTGTCATGCAACATCATGCTCTCGCTCAAAAAAATTATACCCTCGACAGTATCTGAACTGCTGCACACTGAAAATGTGTATTTTTGAGTGTTGCTGGAGAAATTTGGACCTTAAAAACAGGATGTGCATTTTGGCGATATATGTGTTTGGAAAACATTAATTTATTCACCTGCATTCATGCAAATGTGTTGACAGTTTTGGAGGCAAGGATGATAATGACTGAGTCCCACGAACCCTGTGACTCGTATGTGAAGGTATGTACCACAGCATGGAATGGGAGAAAGCCATTTTAGAGCCTCAAAGTTTACCAGACATGGTTTCTTAATGCTTTTATTCAGGTGGGCATGTTTCCTGACTCCAATCCCAGTGAGAGACCGAAGACTCAGATGGTCCCATGTTGTAGGAACCCCATATTCCTACAAACCTTCTGTTTGTAAGTATTCAAACAATATATTTTTTCACAATGTTACATATTATTCTATAAGGGCTATACTGTGGGTGTCAATTTGCCCCAGCCAATGGTCAACAGACATACTAATGAGTTTGTGTATCAATCTGGAAACCACACAGACATGCGCGCAGAGAACAATACGCTATAAACAATAACAATGGTGAGCCCACAGACATTCGTATGGACAAACAACATAGTTGGTTTTCTGTTATGGGTGACTCTCAACTCTATACTTACAAAGTCCCAGGAAAATATTGACTAGGAATCATGTCAGTCTGCTGGTGGCCATTGTTATTGTCGATCTATTTGTGCATGTGCAGCAGAACTATTTACCACAGCTGTGGTGTACATACACAGTAGCAACATTTCCTCTGGCCCCGAGCGTTTTCAGACAGTCTCGTTTCCACCTGTCTACATGGCGATGGAGTCTTAGCGTTTTCGAAATGTTCCACCTTGGGAGCTGTTGCATTTTCACCGGCTCCGAGCACCGTTGTCGTGTAAGCAGACATTCAAATCACAGTGGAAGTTTTGCGTTCTCACTTGAAATCGTTGAATCGAACTCACAGGAAATTCCGCCTCTTTCCTCTTGTCTCTGTGCTATCATGAAGGAGGTTCAGGCATAAGTTTTACGATAAGAGCCAATATTTTGCTGAAGTCCATATATTTTTGACAATATTTCACACAGAGGAGAATCTGCCTTTATGTCTGTCCTTACATCAACTTTATATCTGCACAACACCGAAAACTCGCCTCGCTTGCTGTTTCTGAAGACACAGTGGGAATTTAAGACTTGCTTCCTTTGTTGTTTTCAGTGTTGTCACAGAGGAAGACCTTCATAAGAGACTGCTCTTCACGATGTGGAACTCAAACTCGGCAACAAGGTACCTGCCAGGAAAGTTACAGATGGGGATTGACACAAAGGAAAATCAAAATTGGATTTGCACGTTCTAAATACAGCATGCAGTGTTTTTTTTCGTTTTTTTGAAAAGCTGCACCACGTCAGCACAAATACAGGGTTTTCCACCGGGGCAGCAAAATGGCATTTTTATAATTGATGCTGCAGTGCGGGCCCGTTTCTTTGTAGTCTGTTTCTGAATCTGACCGGTGTGAATATGTTACTCTCGCCTCCCTGCCTCAACAGTCTCAGGCTGAAACAGGGTCATCGCTGGGGATGGAGGACATATGGTCTGAATGACTCACACATTTTCTTGTGCAATCTTGACATTTGTGCCAAGAACACTGAGGAATCACTGGGTTTCCCTCTAAATCCCCTTAATGATCATTACTGTTATCTATTGAATAAAAAAACAAAACAAAGAACACAAAGCATGTTTTTAAATAGACGTGTACAATCTGTTCAGTATAGACGTGCAGTGGTTGAGTTTAGATCATTGACTTATTGTAAAGATAAAGATCCTTTAAGACAGTTTCTGGGACAGAGATTAAGAACGATTCTCTCTTCCTTGGTAAGCAATTAAGCCTCTTTTAAACCAAGTGTTTTCCTTGTATTAATTAGAAAAGGCCAGTAAGAACATATATTAACAAGAGATTTACACGTTTGATATTTTACATTCTTGCTGGATCCAATCAGTGCCTGCTTGCTTCAATCCTGAAACAGTCCCAGTGCATTTTTAGTGAAAGATGTGAATATGTGACGGTCCTCTTGTGCCAAAAGCTGTATATTAAGCCCCTGATGATAGAAGTGAAATGTAAATATTATTGCGTATACCAAACGTACATATAGTTGTATGCGCGTGGCTTTGTTCAAAAACCCTCTCAAAGAGCTATTTCACACATCACGGAGGAGTCTGCGATGCAAAGACAACATAAACCAGGGCAGCATCTGTTCACCGCAGGCTGTGCAGAGCGTCAGATGAGCAGCAATCATCTAAAAGGAAATCCAGCGACAGCTGTATTGCAGAGTAAGTCAGGGACCTTAATATCAACCTGTTGAATAAATAATCATACATACGTTATTTGTTTTGTAATTTGTGAATATGTTTTTCATGTTGATATCAGTAAGAACCAGACTTGTGGGTTAATGTATAGCCTTGAGCCCCCAGTTTTCATCTCAAAAGTAATTTTTTTTAAGAAGGCCCGGCTGAAATGTCATGAATTGTGCTTATTCAACTTCCCCTCTCGTGCTGCTGAGTGGAAGTTGCAGGAAGTGGTGCCTCTTCAGCAAATCCTCTTAAACACAACCGGAATTTTGGCCAGAGTGCGACTGCAGCCAAACTCGGCTTACTTGGACGTGAAGCAGCCCTGTGATGTATGGGCGCAAAGGCAGCACGTGCAGACTGTTTCTAATCTTAGTCAGGCTGTTTGATGGACCGGCAGCTTGTCTGGGCTTTACACCGCCTCTCCTGTCATGTCAGCTGGAGGAATAAAGACCCTACAGCTGCTTGCAGATACATTTAAAAGATAATTTCTTGCACAGAAACTGTTGCCGATGAACACAAATGTGAAATTATAAAATTAATAAACTGATCACATGAACAGTTTGAATGTTTTATAGTCTTGCCTTTTCTTCCTCTCTTTTTAGTGATCTCATTTCTATCTTTTGGACAGCTGCCAGCTTTTCAGAAATGTTTTTTCACGGCCATGGCAGGTTTAAGACTTTACAGTGTTTGATCATACACTTTGAAGGGAAAACAAAGGGAGAAGAAAATGGGAAATCACACCGCATAGTCTTGATTGAAACAGAGAATTCTTGAGATTTGCTCTTACAGTTATGCATTCTTCATTTTGCTCAAATAGATAAAAAGGTTAATTAAATTAACTTTCATTACAATATTCTTTTTAATATGTTTATTATAATGGTTTTGTACTTACATAAAAACATTAAAGACGATTGTCCTTCTGCAACGAATATGTTACTCAATGCTACAATGTGACCAATGAATCCGGTTTTAGCAATGTGTGCTTGTTGTGTTGCTTCATGGATGGAGAATTTTGGATTTTAAGTGTCTGTGATATTTGATTGGCCAGGGATGTGCACAAGTGCCAAACTGATTGACATGCAATTTCACAGAATGTATGGATCCTAATCACTTCAGTGATTGTGTGATTCTCCCCACTACTATTTTTTAAAAAATGTTAAGAGTGAGTCATATTTGACACAGGTTCAATCCATACATTCATCATTTCCAACTTTTAAGTCACCATTTCACTCAACAATCCTATTTTGTGGTTTATGGGTAGAAGCCAGATTACCCAGGGAAGACACACACACACACACACACACACACACACACACACACACACACACACACACACACACACACACACACACACACACACACACACACACACAGAGACACTTCTCACTGTAACATGAGAGACGTAACCATGACGTTGCTCTGTTATCCAGAAAAACTTTGTCCAATATCAGCTGTTATTTATTAGAAATGGTTTACTTACTAACCAAATTCAGAAAAGTTGCTTAAGATAGACAACAAATCAATGGTTGAAAAAATCTATTTCCCATACTTTTTACATTCTTTGATGCACCTTTATGTTTTTACAGATCCCCTTAAAAATGCCTGGATTTACAGAAAGTTTTTCAGGCAAAAGCTCTTTCCACTGACTGGAGCCAAAGAGTATTTCAGGTGGTCATTAGTGCTGACAGCCAGTTTGGCTTCAAAAAACAACACCAACAGCTACATTACTCCTGTCCAGCTGTGAGGTTGTCGAGCGCTATCCCTCTCCGATATGCATAATTAATCATCCTCCACCCCCTCTTCTACCACCACGAACAGGCTGCCATAACTAAGTTGGGGGATATTTGTTCAATGTCAGTTCGTTGGTCATGAGAAAAATATTTCCCAAGCGTGGCATTTTTGCAGCAATGCACTTTTTATTACTGTTTTATTTGTCTTCATTATGGTTTATTATGCTTCCGACATCGTCAATTTCACCCAGAGGATCAATTTTATGGTTTGTGTTTTATTATAAATGAGTCTTGCGTGGCACCGCGGGACAAGACTGTGCTTGACAAAAATCTGACGCAAAGATGAAGAGCACTATAAAAGTTTAAACGGCATCATATTGATTCACTCAGTATGTTTTATTTAACACTTTTTGGAGGGTAACACCCCCCCCCTCCCCCCAATATATTTCATGGGTCTGAGTTGACTTGGATGATCTGTTGGCTTTACTCATAGATTACATCTCTTTATTTATTCTCTCTGTCTGTCTGCTCGTCTGTCTGTCGATGTATCAACAGGATGAGTGTGTTGCTTGGCTGCATGAGCTTTGGTGTGCGCTCCCTCATGGAAGAAGATAAGGTAAGTTTGAATTTGGTTTAAAGACATTTTGTAAATAGTCCTTTTTGATGTCCGCTCTTTGCGTGTTTGTGTCTCTCTATCAGACCATGAACGTTAGAGCCTAATTCAGTGTGAATGATTCCCAGTGACCTTAACAGTTGGGAGGAAACACTTTGGGGTTTGCGTGTGTTATTGCACAGCAGTCTCGCCTCTAGATATTGGACTGAACATACCGAAATGTTATGGGTCACATTGATGCCATCTTCATTTAAGCCTCACAGAATATAGGATCTGTTATATTCCAAGTAACAGCAAGAATCCAACATTTTTGCCATCAAACACAAAGGTAGGTGCACTTATTCATTTCAATATAATACCATACAATACATATAATGCAGTTAAGCTCCATACCACTTAAAACTGCAACAACTTAACTTCAAAAGACAATTTCTGTCAAAAATAAATAACACAGTATCTACACATGAAACCCAATTTATGGCTGAGCTGTACTACTGGATTGCATTTTCTTGGATGAGTGGACCTATGAAGACGGTATGTTGTGCATATGCTCTGGTCACAGTGCCAGGCTGCGATTTCCTTCCCGATGTCACGTCTCCATTTTATTGCAGTCGTCAAAGCTACGCCACCAACAGACCAGACAAAACGCAAACGAGTTGTATTTTAAAATCCACGAAAAGCGTGGCTGCCCGCTCACACATCGAAAGTTAAAGTCACGTAAGATTCTACTTGGCATGTGTACACTTTAGCTAAGTAGCTTTTCAGCAGATGTTGGAGTCTTTGAGGAATTGCAAACTAGTGAGCATTTTTAGGAGGTGTACTAGTTAGATGCTTTTAAGTTAGGCTGGTCTTTATATATAGACCTGCAGATGCCATACGTGCTACACTCATGGATGTTCACTACAGCTTATTTTATCTTCCCCACTATGGCGATTTGTTGTTGAAAATGTGAAAACATGTCTTGGAAGATTAACCAAGCTTGTTTTTTTTTTTTGGGAGATTTTTCATATCACTGGCAGAAATATTCCAGAAATAAAATTCTGTCAGAGAGTAGCAAATCTAAAAGTTGATTCCTCTTGTTTGTGTGTGTGTGAGCCGTCAAAAGCAGCACATCATGTTTTCATCACACTTATTCTATTTTACATGTTGCTCTGGCCTGTCGGTGGGAAAAATGCGCCCTCAAAGAGACAGCAAAACAAAATTAAGGGTCTGCAGCTTGCTTCAGTTGTGTCAAAATATCAGTCGCAAATTTACAGATGTTTATGTGGTTTTACAGGCAATTATATTAACCATTTTCATGTAATGAATTTGCATGCTTACATTTTCGAAATAGAAATAAGTTACAATGGGAAAAAAATTACATTCATGTTGCCATCATTGTCTTCTAGTCATGAATGTGGAAGTTCAAAAGTTCAGCTGTGCTCTTTGAGTTATAAGTAATAGCTTGTGTTCCACTGTACACAATATCCCTGTAACTGCATTTTTCTTTCAATTCTTTAATTATTCAGCTCTAATTTTCCATCCTTTAGCAGACCGCAGATTTCCCGTTTGAAAGGAAATCCATGTTAAAGTGGTTAGTATGGTACCAGATGCTTAATGTGTTGAGCACTTATGATAACACCTTTTAGGGCACTTTTCTTGTACTGTACTGGATGTTTTTAGCGTATAAAGTAAAGGACAGGCAATGTCTGTGCACTTTAAAAAGAATATCTATTTATATATTCTTGCTTTTACAAATGCTTAGTTGTGCCTTTCGAGATGCATCAAGGGATACGCAAAACTCCTAAATGGAATGATTTTTTTTTTCTCAATGATGCCTGAGTTTCACATTTTCACAAAATTAGATCTCAGAGCAACAATTGACCAACATCCGTGCCTTTTTTATCCCTTGACTTTTTTTTTTAATCCAAAAGTCACAAATGTGGAATATTGCAAGGACTGAATTATGGAGAATATGGCAGCGTGGGCTGTAAGAACATGAGAAAGGGGAGATACAGGACAGAAGCGTAGAGGCCCTGCCAATCAAAAATTGGTCCAACAAAGCGATCGAAGCCAGACTGCAGAAACGCTGAGCATCAGGAACTTGAACATTGCAGAGTAATGGCCAGGTCAAGCATGCATATGAGCACCCACCAGTCAAACGTGGGAAAGCGAAATAAAAGAGCCTATTGAATCGACATTCTTAATTAATAGAATTTCTCAAACATCAACGTTTTGCTTGTGATACATCATGAAACACCCTGAAGGAATAATATATACCTACAACCTAACCTAACATTTTTTTTTAGAAAGCAAATACCTTTTATTTGGAATCCTTCACCCAAACTTAAAATAAAAAAAAGGTTAATGAATATGAACACAGCTGCAAAATTACCAAGCTTCCTGTTCTCTAGTACACAACCCACCCTTGTATGTCTTTTCTGCATTTTCAATTAACTTTCGTGTCAGCTCTGAAAGCAACAACTTAGTGGAATTATGTTTTAACTCAGCCTTATGGCTTCCTTCCTTTAACATTTATCCCAATGAATATTTAATTGGCTTAATATGGTAATGAGGGAGCTTTAGCTTTGAGTCATAGGGAGTTATGTCTCTGCCTCCTCCGCAACACATCCGTTCTTCGCTTCTGTTGTTATTTTTTTCCATTCAACCCTTTCTAGAAGCCCATCCCTTTCTGCCCCCCTAGTTGTGGCTTATGAGTGCTGGCTGCTATGTTTATTAACCTGCATCACTTGCTTGTCACATCTTATTTGTTTGCACCCTTTTGGTTTGTTGTACTTTTTTTTCCTGAAAGTTCTGCCTCTGCCCCACACTTCACCCCGTTAGTCATATGTGCACAGCGATATTGAACGATGGAATAAATCCCTCCCCTGACTTTCAGGACACACACCCTACCCTCCCCCCGCTTTCCTCTATGCAAGTTCCCTGCCCGTCATCCCCCCCTTGTCCCACAGCCTGCAGAAATCTGTCCACTCAGATAAGATGCTTTTAAAATGGAGATTATTGTCACTGTCCATAGCGTCACTTTATTCCTTACAAAAGAGTAGGCGTGTGCGTGTGTGTGTGCGCGTTTGTGCCTGTGTGACACAGTAATATGATGGTAAACCACATCAGCCCTTGTTGACTGAGGCCACATCAACGGGATTATAAATCAGACTCTCTGTGCCACAGTCTATGTTATTTTATTTACCACACATGCAGTAGTTGCAGACACACATACACACCCACACACACACACACACACACACACACACACACACACACACACACACACACACACACACACACACACACACACACACACACACACACACACACACACACACACACACCATCTGGCTCACAAGGCAGTACTCAGAAGTGGCGGCATCAGCTGCTCGAATAAGCTAAAGCATTGTGAGTGGTAAGTGTGTGTGCGTTCTGTGTTTGCAGCCCTGGAGGTGCAACCAAATGGAGTCCTTGCTTTTGTGTGTGTGTGTGTGTGTGTGTGTGTGTGTGTGTGTGTGTGTGTGTGTGTGTGTGTGTGTGTGTGTGTGTGTGTGTGTGTGTGTGTGTGTGTGTGTGTGTGTGTGTGTGTGTGTGTGTGTGTGTGTGTGTGTGTGTGTGTGTGTACAGCATGTTTATGCATAGATGATTCATGTTAAATATAGCTCTCATTAAGTTGAATCACTTGTCCTAACATCAGCATCCATGCACAAACAAGCGTGTTCACATGTGGGACTCTCTGAACTTAAAAAGATACATAGCCTTGTTCGTGTGTGTGTTGAAGGAGGTTCGAGGATGGTACTACCTCCTTGAAGAAGAGGTGGGGAGGAAGAAGCATCTCAAAGTGCCTGAACAGCACAATCATCACACCATTGGTAAGTCATCTGAATTATTGATCAAATTGGATGTTTGTACCTGTGTATATTGTAATTGGCCGCTTATTCTCGGAAATGTTCCTTATTTAATTTGAAAGGCTGCATCTATTGTAATTATATTTTGGTTGAACTCTTCATCACATGTTTATTGTGCAAATTAGATTATTGTGACTAAGATAAGAAAGGTAAAAACATGTTTATCTTTGCAAATGAAAGGTTTAAATATGCATTACAATTTTAGTGCAATGTGTTGGCACTGATAGGTAAATGTTTGAATTGATGCCCTGCTCATAAAAGTCATAAATGCTAAATGGAGATGAAGACGGAAATGGAATTCTATGTTCAAAAACAAACATAAAGGTGAAATGGTACATTAATTCATTTTTGTATAATACATCTGCCCTAAAATATTTTAGTATGTTTGTGGATGCTGTCTTCATCAGTCTTTCAGATTGGGAGGTGGAGCGACTGGGGAAGTGAGGGATTAAGAGAGGAAGAGAGAGAGAGGGATTGGGAGCGCGATTGAGAGAAAGACAGAATGGAATGGATGAGGAAGGGAGGGGCGAGACGAAACCCTGACACGTCACAGTTGTGAGAGAGAGAGAGAGAGAGAGAGAGAGAGAGAGAGAGAGAGAGAGAGAGAGAGAGAGAGAGAGAGAGAGAGAGAGAGAGAGAGAGAGAGAGAGAGAGAGAGAGAGATGAGAGAGAGAGAGGAGAGAGAGAGAGAGAGAGAGAGAGAGAGGAGAGAGAGAGAGAGAGAGAGAGAGAGAGAGAGAGAGAGAGAGAGAGAGAGAAGGACGGAGCTTTCCCTTTGCATTCGCTGCTGGAGTGGATCTCCCCTTACACACTGACACACACACCCAACTCACACACAAACACCCACACACTTGTTTGGGAATCTTTTTTGTTTCTTCTTCTTCTCACCACCTTTGAGCGCTCCTTCTCTTCCTACTTATGTTCTCACTCACTCGGTGGTGGTGGTGGTGGTGTGTGTGTGTGTTGCTTCTCTGTACCAGCCATAAGGGCAGCTTAGATTAGGTGAGTACTCTGTTTGTGTTTTCACACTGTGCTTTTTAGAAGTTGCGTGTTGGATTGCATGGCAGCGGATTTGCAGCATGGCGTATTTTGAGGATGCTGTGGCAATGTATGCTCTCACTACTTCTGCTACCCAGTACTTCTTTTCTGTCATTCTGACTCTTTCAAAGTTTTTTTCATTTTTTTCATTTTTTTTTTTTATCTCTTGTCCTATGTGCTTGTATTGCTCTTCTCTTCTTTATGATCCTTCATTCTCCCTTTGTTCCATCATGCCTGTGCTGCTAATCTGTTAAATCTTGTCAAATTTTCTGCTGCTGGGCTAAATTGGTCACAATTGCTGTTCACGGGAAACCCCTTAAGGAGCTTACTGTTCCTCTTCAGTGGATTATTATGTACACTGACCCTATATTTTTGTCTACACACACACGTGCACAAACCATTCACAGTGAGGATATAAGAAAAAGCACGTAACTCCAGTTCTCCCTGTTCCAAAGTGACACAGAGTCTCCTTTTCTTATTCATGTCGTTCTACTGTGGGTTATGGGAATGACGGTGATATCATGAGACGTTAGCTAACCCCATCCTAATTTACACTGCTTGGCTGAACTAGGCTAAGCTGCCTCATGCAACTTTAAAATTACTTTTATGCTTCTGCGGGTGGAATTGGGACAGAGGTATCAGATTGGACAGGAATCAGCCAGCATGAGGGTACCCCGACTTTTAAGTACAGTATTTGTTTTTTGCATACAGTAATTTTTTTTCTTAATAATTGGTTTAATTCGTTGAAACTTAAAGCAGGTATCAAGGAATCACTACAGGATGTCTCAAGATAACTTAAAAAACAAAAAAACAAAAAGTGTGCTTGGTTGTATTAATGAATGTAGAATGTCTTCATCTTTCCCAGTGGCAGTATTGCCCCACTACTGTCTCATCTGATTCATGCTTATGCGTGTTTGTGTGTGAGTGAACGGTACAAACTCATGCGTGCACTTGTGTGGTGCCAGCTGGCAGAATGTAGGCCATGGAGGCACTGCTGCAGCATGACATGTACTAACATGGAAATGACCGAAGCCTCTTTCATTACAATACTGTTCATTGCACAACTCTCTCTCTCTCTCTCTCTCTCTCTCTCTCTCTCTATGTCTTTCTCTCTCTTTCTCTCCATCCTCTGTCCATTTTGAATCTGCATGTTTAACGCTGATTATTTATGTGTTTTGACAAATCTGTCTTTCCAGTTATTTTCATTTTACACGTCTGTTTTCTCACCTGAATATTTATCACTTTCTCTGACATCGCTGGGTCATTTTCTCTCCATCTTCAATTTAATTTTCTTTTCTCTTTTCAATACTTGGCTTTACCTGGCAAAATCCATTTTAATGTATCCCGTCCAGGATTTGTAATCTGAATGCATCATTAATGGAGACCTCAAATGACAGGAGTGAGTACGAGTGTACTCAGAGCTTGGCAAGCTCACTCTCTTCTTGTTGTACTTTGCATTCATGACCAATTAGTCGTTTTGCTGTACTGCAAACCATTTCTGCTTGCTAACAACGTTTAAGGAATGTATGACCTGCTTTGCCACTCCTGCTGGTAGATCCCTGGTTTGAGTTTGTGTGTCCTCCTGGCACATGCGTAAATCTTCTCCAGGTTCTCTGGCTTGAGGTTAATTGGTGACTGAAGTATTGCAGTTGTCCTGTGATGGCCTGGCGACCTGTCCTCTGCCTCCAGCCACCATAAGTTGTATGAAATGGTTTTAGAGGATGGATTAATAACTTGCAGTGATTCTGGCACTGATGTTTGTAATGTACCGTCCTCCTCTGTGCTTTTGTTACGCAAAACACTAAAGAGTTCCCAGATGGTCAAAGTCTATTCTAAAACGGCCCGAAATGGACTGAAACGTGGCTCGAGAGCTGTTTGCCAGTTGGAGTAGTTGCGTGTGTGAATTTGATTAAAAGTTTGCTTGTATATTGCTTTTGTGTAATGCTTAGGAGAATTATGATAAGCACCGTTTCCCGGTGGCCCCGGGTTAAGGAGTTTTAGTCTGCATGCACTGCAAGCGGTACAGTTGGGGTCACACAAGGGTGAGACAAAGTATTATTCCTGCAAATGATGTAGAAAAAAACTTGGATCGGCTGAAAATAATGAAATTAAGTTTCAGCATGGAATTCACTGCTTTCATTATGTTTTCCACCTGGGAATAGGTTATGTGTTGAGGTTTGTGTTCCACTTTTGCAGGTAGGAAAATGGTTGATGTTAGGTGAGGCAAATAAACACAATATAGACGAGATATAAAGCCACTTAGTGATGGTTAAACTTGATATATTTTGGGAGTATATGGTTGATCACAAAAATATAGTACTCCATACGCTGTTGCAGTGTGTAGACTAAAGATTGTACAGGACAGCTGTTTTCTTACATTGTTTGCTAAAATGAGTTGTTTTACAAAGTTATTGCAACAATACCTCTTTGGTGGTTGTAAGAAGGTATGATGCATTTGTAATATTATCTTGTATTCAAGTTGACAATGTAGTCAGATTCAAAATATTGTTAGCAATGAAACATTCAGTTAAACCGAGAAGTAGTTACATTTTTTGTTTAGAAGTAAACATCATTTATTTACATTTGCTCTCCGCTTTCCATCAGAGCCTTGAAATATCACGGTACTAAAGTGCTTGTCTGTAACCAGCCTTTATGCAGTCATTCTGTGTTGGAGGATTGTACTTTCAGAGATTGTGCAGTACTTGTATATTTACATTGCAATAAACCATTTCCTTCAAACTGTGCTGCAGTCAAAACTATTAAAAAGAAAATGATCAGACAAGAAGCTGAGAACAAAACATCCATCCAGCTGCGCTTGACTTCAGAGACTCCCCAGCGGCTATTCACTACCATAATGCTGTGATGCCATTATAACTTTACTACTTGAAAACAATGTCAAACATCACCTGTTGAAAAGTGTTTCCACTTGTCCGCCAGGTAATCCTGTGCAGACCCTCAGCGGAGGTGCTCTGTTTGGATCTGTGTGTCCGACTAATCCCTCACTCACAGACCTGGACCATTTCAAAGGCCAAATCCCTGTAGGCAAAATGACGTTGGACTACGAAGCTGGCGGCCCAGTTACACATGATGCAAAATCAACCTGAACTAATGGGAATCAAATATCATTGACAGTGTGTGGAAAAGCGACAATGAACATATTATATAATCTTTTTTTTGTAGTTGTATTGTTGTGCGCCATAGTTACTGCTGCCTTTTCCACACATCATTCAGAATTTACGGTAGAAAATAACAGTCATTTTGCAAAAGAAGAAGAAAAAAAAAAGACCCTCACAATTTTCTGATGAGGAAATTGTCATAAGTCGTACTTGTCTATACTTCTTGTGCCATTGTGATTTTGACAGAATCTTCTCTTGCGTTGTTCATGCATTTCTGATTCCACAACAAAACCTATCTGCAGAGTGCTGACAGCTAATTACACTGTAGACTACAATAAAAAGGCTGCCATCTTAACTTTGCTTAATGTGAGTTGAGAGGCTATAATAGAAAAGCGTGAATGGCAGCCGAACTGCATTTTTTGAGATAAGGCGTGATGGAGCAATTAGTGTTGATTTTCAGAACACTTGTTTTTTACTGCAGTGCTACAGACTTCGATTAAACCCACGTAATGTTGTGCTCAGCATTTAAAATGCTATTAATATTAACAATGCTGGACATATGGATATTATGTCTAACTTGGACCGTATCCAGACGCTTTGCTGTGATTGCATAGAATGAAATATTGGAGCCTGTATATTAACAGTTTAGCAGAAGTAAAATAAAACACAGTCATTGTCTTGTAATGAATAAATTACATGTCCTGTGACTGCATTTCTAGCTTAAAATGCCAGATATGAAAGCGTGTTTGATAGCCTCCTCTAGCCTCGCTGTGCCAGCTTGGTTACAGTGCTTCAGTGCCCACAGCTGACCCACGGTGACATGTACGTGTGTGTGTTTTTGACCATGGCTAACGCACTTCCCTCCAACAAACTTACAATGTGGGTCAGGTGGTCTGTATATGCGTGAAAGCAAAAATAGCAGAGGACCCACTGGGTTTGTGCTTAAAAAGTGTGTCATCTGAATCACACACACACACACACACACACACACACACACACACACACACACACACACACACACACACACACACACACACACACACACACACACACACACACACACACACACACACACACACACACACACACACACACACACACACACACACACACGTGTGTTTGACATTTCATAATGGACGAATAGGGAACCAGACACTTTGTGCATGTGTGCTGCCAAGCCTTTCCAGATGGCGCGCTGTGCCTTTAAATCAGGAGATTAAAATATACACTATGTGATTCACTTATATTGAAGGGGTTTGATGTGGGGGAGGGGGTATTCATTTTTTGCAGATACCGTTGGATATGAAAGGGTGTGTCTGATGGTGTATGTTGGCTGGATTGATGGGTATGTGACGTGTCCTTGATTCGCGTGTCTTCTCCGAGGGTAAGGTTGACCCTACCGCTATGTCTGCTTGATCTAAAGTGAAGTATTTGACACAATAAGTTATCTCAACCTACTGTACTACAAACTCTGCAATTCTGACACTATCAGTTATTGCAAAATGAAATGTTATTCGATTTAGTACTTCAATGATAATAAAGATTTACAGATATGGTATACACAGCGATTGTCTCTGGTTTCAGTTCTACTTCTTAGGTTGTTTTTTCACCTCTGTGGCCAATATGGTTGCAAGAACACATTTGAAAAGATTTTCCTAAATACTTATATTTTAGTTCTAGAAGATGTTAAGATTAACATCTCAGTTAGACGTATAGACAAACACAGTATGATTAACTCTATATCAATATATTCACCCACCTCGGGCCCACATGGGGCAGGAGCTAATCACAGCTGAGCAATGTCACAGGACAAATACAGAGATACAGACAAACACATACATTCACACCTAATGGTGAGTATAATCACCAAGTAACCTCAAATGCATTCACTGTGGTTGGTACGATGCTAAAATACCAGGAGAAAAGCCTCAAACATTCAAGCGCAAACTCTTTACAAGAAAGCTCCCAAATACAACTCAGCTGCAGTGTGCTGCTGGATTCTGGGTGCTTTTAATAACGTGTCATTATTTACCATATTCATTAAACATTCATATTACTGTGAGATTAAGTAATTGAACCCTAGATTTCACGATGAGTTGAAACATTTCTAGCAACAAGTGCTTCTGGTAGCTGTTGACCAGAAATGCAAAGTTCGGAAAGAATTTGATTCCCTCACAGAACCGTTTGGTCATGGACATATTGTTGTAATCACACTGTGATTGACTTTCTGTTTTCACAGCACCTCTTTAAATTTTAGCCTGGGCTTCCATGCTAAAAGATGATTTTGATCATTTCCTAGGTCAGTCTTTTATAATCTCACTTGACTCATTGAAGATCATCATGCTTCTGCATCACTCAGCTGCTGCTGAGCTTCAGCTTCAGATGGGAGGCAGTCACTCTGGCATTATTCTTCAGGGTTCGTTGAGAGCAGTTTCTCAGCAGTGCAATGTCATATTACGTCATACCTCTTCTGTTGAATGTTTTGGTTGCGGAAGTCTCATTAAAAAAAATCCTAACTTCTTCCAGTGTTCTTTTCAAGTCTGATGCCGCGCCTTCAGGCCTCCTTTTCACATCACTGAGCATAGTTTGGAGTAATTTAGATTGGCACCCCATCGTATGGAGTACTACTTTCTATTTATCTGGATTCCACAATGGAAAATACTTAAAATCTTTAACATTACTTTGTCAGCCTCAGTCTTGAATGGCAGTTTTTTTTAAAGGATTGTTTTGGTTCATATCAGCAGGTGTTTCTTATAAAACAGCAGATTTGGGGTGTTTTTATTTTTAATTTTTTTTCCAAGTCAGCAGCTTTCTCTTAAGTTGATTGATTCAACTTCCGCTTTTCCAACATTCTACTTTCCTCTTTGTGGAGTCATTAGCATCAGGGCTTGCATACTTTTTCCAGTGTAAGCTTAGATGAAGTGTTTCATAAACACATGAATAATTTATGTGTTATGAGGACATTTGTCTTCATTTTTTCTAGTGTCATATGTGGGTCGACAGATTATGGTCACTGTAGCGTACATCCTGCCATTCCCTGACAGAATTAAAACAGAGAGACACTGAACACCGATTAACCTCAAGCACATTTTTAAGGCACAGAGAGAAAAGTGAAGTCTCTGGAGAAAATCTATGCACTGGAATAACATGCAAATTTTTCCCCAGGGTCTGAATTAAATCAGTGATTTCTCTCACTGTGTGGTAGGAGTGGCAGCCACTACGCCATCACGCTGCTTCTTAGCTATTCATTCTGGATAACTTACATTTCTTTTCAAGTTCAGGCTGGGTGAGGGTATTCTGAAGTCACGCAACTTCAAGGAAAACCACAGGTATGATGAATAAAACCAGCCATAATTGAAATTCATTTATATCTTGAGTCCTGGTGTGGTCTTTCATTGTCACGTTGGTATGGCTTACTGGGGAGGTTGAAAAGAACAGAAGCACCATAAATGTTATTAAAAGCACAATGTGGCCCAATATAAATGAATGTACCTGCTGAGAAAAAGTGCAGTGTACTCCCCCTAACGTGTTGTTAATCTCTCAAGAGGGTCAGGAAGAAATTAACCAGGCGCAGTGTGACCGTGGGGGTGTCGGGCTTTTTGCTGCATTACGACCACGAATCTCTGCAGATGTCAGAACTCCAAACAGCACGGCCTTTAATCGAAAGTGGGAGGACATATCCATGTGTCGGGGGTCAGAGGCAATGAACCTCAACGGGCTTAAGCTGACACGGTCACAAAGTAAATTAGAATTAATTTACCAGCGGGCACACACGTAGAGTCTGCAGAAGGTTGGCGGAACTAAGTGGGCAAGACTGAAGAGAGTGTGACTGTGGAAAACAAGCAAATACAGATCCTGCTCCGCAGAGGCTTTAATCCTGTGTCACACGCCGACAGTTCTGCGTGGCTGACATATTCTAACACCAAAAACACACATTTGTCATCAAAACACAAGAAAGCAAATTTGTTATATATGTGGATTTATGAGTACATCCTGAATGAGATAATTTCTTGTTAATATTTCATGTAATTTATCCCCCTTTTTTTTTTTGGAGCGTCTGTGGTCTTAGGAAATACTCACCAGTATGAAATAAAGACAACTGTTGTTCTTCACCATACACAGGCATTGTGCAGCTTAGTTGGAGTTGTATATTTGAATGGCCAGCTTCAATATTAGAACATCTTATCAATAGATAACTTCAAAAATGTAATAATGACTCAGACTGATTTCTCTGCCTCTTAACAGGGTGATGGTTAAGCAGTTTTTACCTCCAAACATTTAACACTACTCCAAGAGAGAAGGATTTATATGTGTACTGTAAAAATATTTAAAATCCTGTCATTGAATATTTTTCAGCGGAACATAGAGTGTTTAATCCATAGGCCATGTCGCTGCATTATTTTGGAAATAAACAAACTCTCTATTTGACAATGTATTAGTTTGTTCCCCTTAAATGCCAATCTCTATCACGTACGATCTTCTCTCTATCAGGTACCTTCTTCCCTCTATCAGGTACCATCTTGCAACAAACAGCTGGCATAATTCTTTCTGGCTGTTCCCCATTGCTCATGATAGAAACAGGAAATGAAATGCGTCAGTCACTGCTGTCCAGCTAACGCGGACAGCCAATAGTCATCACAGTGTCCCGCTTCCAGCCTAGAGAGAAATGAGTCTGTTGCTCAGTAGTTGCTGAGGTCAAAAAGGTTCACAAGTTGCTCTCTTACTGGTGCTTTGCTCTGGTGCCATGTTTGGAGTGTCTTTAGGCTTTTGACTGATTATGAACAGGCAATACATGGATGAAGGATGAAGTACATTAAAAGTGCTTTTACAGGAAAGATGTTCGTATTGCAATATACATGTATGTACTTCTTTTGTGTTGTTAACACGGCGATACAACTGAATATAACAATAACGCCATATCAAATATAGCAAAACAACACAGAATGAATAATATGTATATTAACTAGTTCGAACTGTGACTGAGATCATTTGAGTTTAAGACTCAAGTGATCTTGAGTGTTAACTGCTTGTGATCGAATTTAATTGTAAAATATATACTTCTAGATATTTGTAAAAATGTATGGCTTGATTTGGTAGCTGATTTCTTTTTGTAGCTTACTTAGTATACAACATTGAGTGAATTTAAACTTGACACGTCTCTTTCTTGCAACATAAAAACAGGCCATCTGCACATCACAGTTTCTAATAGCAAATACAATCATAATGTTGACCTGCATTATCAGAAATAATCAATTTATATAGAAGAAGGTTGTTTCTTCCACTGTGTTTGGAGCTTATTCTTAAAAGTGAAGAGTTGTTTTTTTCATCCTGCTCCCTTTCAGTGTAATGCGGGCAAAAGACTCACCAATGTGAAATGACAAACACCCTCCATGTTTATCAGTGGAGTTTTTTTTCCAGAAAGTGACTCATGTCATGGGAATGTGAATTAGGCAAAAACGACTAAGCAGATGAATAAAAGATGGTGTGGTTAGGCCCCGCTGGCTCATACCGGAATGATTCTGGTTCAAACATGCTGGCCGACAGGGCTTGACCGTCTGAAATTTGTTGTGCTTCCTGTGCCTGTCTTCACGTACACCCACTTCCTCCCACAATGTAGTTGGCGTATTGGTTTCTCTAAATTGCCCACGGGTGTGTCTGTGAGAGTGATTACCTGTCCTGCCCGTCTCCGGTGTTGGCTGGGATAAGAGTAAAGAGAATAAAGATTGGCTGAGGGAGTAGATTAAGGGATGCTTGTCAAACTGAATATCAGAGGACAAATGAAGACCCTTTTGATCTCAATTGGACAAGTAAAGTGATACTATAACCCTATGGTCCTTTGTTAAATGTTAATTATTTGAGAATCTGTTCACGATTATCTCTAGTTTTTACATACCTTAATCATGAACAACATGGAGTACCTTCAGAATGAAGGAGGCATAGTTCATAGTGGTTTTCTATAAATGCACATTGTTGCTGAAAGCCTGTCACTTGATTTTCGATGCACTTGCAAATATCCAGTAAGATTTCACAGCATCATCTTGCTGCCAGTCGCTGCACAGTTCAATGTCTCAGTGTTGTGCTTCATCTGCTTATCTTTCGAAAACGGTGGACAAATTCCAATTGGACATGCTTTGCTTACATTATTAACTTTTGCACTTTGGCCCAATCTGTTTTACAAAATCAGTATTTTATCCTTTAAACTTGACAATAGCAATTTGCATTTTATCAATTTAATTGTTGTATACTGTTAACTGTGTTCAATCTTTTTGAAGCCTGCCTTAAACGTGTGTGATTTTCAGACGTTGGAGATGAATAATTGGATTGTGGGAGAATGTGTTTGTTTGTCGCCACTGCCCTTGATTCTCTGTTTACGTAATAAATGTTTAAAAGTTTGGTAATGTATTATAGTCAGTTTATATCAGTTGCCGACAATAATCCAGAGGAAAAACCGTGAGCCAAGCTGTTATTGTCGTTATTTTTCTCCATTTTGATAATTAAATCATATTTATTCAGGATACCTAATTATAACCCCTAATATAAGAAAAAATGTCAGCATTGGCTGCAAATCAACTTCACGTTTTTCTTTGACCAGAATTCATTGACCAGAATATAAAACACCTCAAAGCTCGATGACGCACTCACTCTGAACAGTGAGTCACACATTGATTTACCAAGAACACTCAAACTGTATTACTCATATATCGTACAACTGAAGTAATACCTAGAAAGGAAAAACAAAACAAACACTATAATTAAGACCCAGATATGCTGCTTGTGCTGCCAAACAAAACACAAAACCCTACAAAATTCCAAACACAATCGGACACGTAAACAATATAAACAACCTCAATCGCCCCAAAGCAGTATGACTCAGGATAATCTGGTTTAACTTTTCGTCTGCTTCAAAGAAAAACTTTAGGGTAGATGTCACCTTGATGTCGCTTCTTTTCTGAAGTGACTTTTGAAGATTGATTATCATTGTGCTTGTCATTCCCCCAACATTGTGTTGCTCTGTTCTGTTTACTAGAAGCTCCGCTACATCAAGCATCAGTCATGCCACATTACGAAGACCTTTGGCGGTTCGTAGTTGTGCCTGCAGTTGTTATTCTCTCTGATCTCTGTATCAACTCTTTTGTGGTGCGTGTGTGTGTGTGTGTGCAGAGATTGACTTGGGAAGGACAAGGCTGCTTTTTCACCCAGGCCTGTTTTTAAATCTTTCCAGTCCGGTTGTTCAATAAATTGAAGCCGTTTTTCAGCCATTCTCAGAATATCTTTTTGTAAAGTCACAACAACACAAGTAGAAGGAATGTAGTTAACTCTATATTAACTATATTTTCCCTATATGTTTCTGCATATAGCATTATGCATGTGATAGACTGCCAACCTGTGAAAGGGGTTTCCTTGGTTTGGCCTGTTGATGGCTGAGATTAACTTTTGCCTTTTTGTTTTTTTAAATGGATCATCTTTAGATAAATTCATATTTTTAGTTTCAGATTTTTTCTGGGGTTTGAATATTAGTTGTGAGATAAACAATATTGTATTGAGGTGTATATTTTTATAGTTAATCAATGATACACTTGATCTTCAGGAGGGGTATGTTCGATAAACTGAAATACTCTGTGTGCAGAGTTTATACTGCAGTTATACTGTAGTTATATCCATCCATCCATCTGTGGGGATTTTTGTTTTGAAAGAAGTTTTAACTCTATTAAAACCATATTTTCTTATACAGTTGGAACATTGCTGTCTAGCAAGCAAGACTCAAGCATATTAACAATTATTGAACATGGGTATCCGTTTAAAGACCAGTAACCTGTCGTCTACTCTTCAGGCCAGAGGATTTGAACTTAATTCTGCTAGTCACCTTGAAACACAAACAATCATTTCCGGAGGCTTGAGTTTATCTCAAGATACCCACAAAGTGAAGTGGAGGCAGTACCCTCCCCTCTTGGCTTATTTCACCCTCTTCGTTAAGTGTTTATTTGTTTGCGGGCGACGGCAGGTGAAAAGAGCGACGGAGTGTCAAGTGAGTAACTGGTGCAATGAGGGACTTGAGCAAAGTGGAGGGCTTTTTATTTCCTGGCCGATCCGCGGCTGGATGACTCGACAGCAAGACACTGCCGACACCTTTTGATTTTGTGTCTTGACGCTTGCTTCTTGCATGTCCTCTCCTTGTGCTTTATCTTCTTCTTTAGTGTCTTTCTCTGTTTGCCTTAAATCTTCCCCCTCTCTTCTCCCTTTGTGTCTCGTGTATACTTTTCCCACTGTCCACTGTTTCACCATACTATTGTTCCATCGTCTTCCCCCTTTTTCTGTGTTAGTCATGCTGGATGTTTCTCGTTGCCAGCTGCTCCGCGTCTCTACCCTCGCATGCCCTGTGCTACTCATGGCTTACCCAGACAAAAGATTCCTCTTCTGGGCTTGATGCCAGCCAGGTTAGCCGTTCTGTTTTCCTGGACCCCTGGAGGTTTCAGATTCACAATCGGCAGAAACCTTTCCTTGAAGAACAGCTTTTGGGTTACCATGACAACTACAACTAGACTACTTCTGTTGAACTGTAAGGTTACAGTGGAACGGGTGGACTCTCATGATTTTATTTGATTTTCTAGCCTGTAGTTGTATGACTGCACATTAAATGAGGTTTTCTTGAATTAATTAATTAAAGTGGTTTTCTTTGTTATTTGAATTCTTCACCCTTATCGTGCACAAAGTTGTATTTGCGGTGACTGACAGTCGTTCTTCAGTCATCTGTCAAGGATTGACAAGCTCTCCGAGATTACCATGAATCTGGTGGGAGGATTTACAATATGAGTATAATTTTGTGACGCCACAATCAGACGGCCCAGTGTATGACTTTGTAACGTGCAGATTTAAAATTGGGGGAAAAAATTGCTTTGTTAAATGTCGTAAGTACATTTTATTTCTCCACCACCTTTTCAGCAACATCCAATCTGCTTTACTCCAACGCATGTGAACAATGTGGTAAATGCAGAATAAGAGCAAAGATGGCCAGACAGATGAAAAAAAAGGTCTAAAAAGAAAATGATTCAAGATTTAACCCTTTTATGACAATGAATAGTCATATAGTGTTAATATTATTCATTCCTCTTCAATCTTATCAATGTATAATACTGCAGTCCTGATTCAGACCATGATCAAAATCAGAATACATAAATGGGTAAGTGGGTTATTTTTATAGGACACAGAGCTTGATGTGTCTGCTTTCTGGTATTTTTTTTAATCTTTGTACATATCATAAACAGTGTAGAGCTTATGGTTACAAGACGAAGTGGCAGCACGCCAAATCCAAGGTAGTTGTAAAAAGGGTGAAGAGAATGTCTAGTATCAAATTACTACTCATTTTAACCGAAAGCTACCACAACCAAAAAGATATAAAAGCTCATTATACATGTTTGGCTCTGATTTGAGAGACACCTGAAAGGTCGGGATAGTTAAAGACATAACAGAAGATCGAATAAAGAGGATGTTTCCTCTTCTATGGAATTTTTGACGAGGCGTCGCATAGAAATAGGTTGAATAAGCATGCGTTTTTAAAATAATATTTAACACAGCCTCGGCCACGGCGCTGAAATACACAATCTAATCAATTATATTTATTATAATAAAAAAATTAATGACATTATTTGCCAAAGTAAATACATGAGTAGAGAATTACACGGGTCCAGCAAACCAAGTTGGACACAAACAACAGGAACAGTGACAGAAGCCAAGTGTTTTGTATGGGAGTGAGAGACTAACTGGCTCAAAATGGAGCACGTGCACACTTGCTCCAGGTGTAGCAGTGCCGCTGATGAGCCCCTCATATGCTAATGATCCTCTGCTCCATCCATCCACCTCCAGTCCCGCAGGAGAGAGTAGCCAGGTTAGAGGCAAACAAGAGGATTGTCACAGTGAGTATGACAGCTCTCGAGAAGGTCGCCTGGAAACAGCACATTTTTGGGGGAATCCTCACGTTTCTGTACGTCCTGTCAGTCTTCCCTTCCCAGTTGGGGGCATTTAATTCAGCTGTTGATTTTCCACTTCAACAGTGTGACCCCTCTGCAGGTTTTGTCATTCAAAGGTTAAATTAACAAAATGGGAGAAAAATATAACATTTTAAAGCATGCTTTTGAAGCTGGTTTCTGATACTGAATTTCCTTTGCGTGTAAATGTAAGTTGAGTGTGAGTTTATGTGTCTCTGTGTTTGTCCTGGATGGATGGTTGGGGTCATACTTAGGGTGAGTGGCTTGGTGTTACAGTGGTTGGTACTTTTGGATCACAACATTAACATCTGGGTTTGATTCCAAGCTGGGGCCATTTCATATTGTATTTGCGTGCTTTCTTGGACCTATTTTGTTTATTTTTCAGGTGCTTCAGCCACTTCCCACAGCTTGTTATGTCAGTTGGTGATCTTGCTGAAGGGGTGAAGTTCAATGGGATTTATTTCTCGAAGCAAACTGAATCAGGTCAATTGGACTTGGTCATATGTCTTGGAAGACGGTTTGCCCCTCACCCTCAGCTCCATCAGCTCACGCTGTTCCCTTGACTGGGCTGGCTAGTTAAGTCTTCCAAGACAAATGATCAAGTCCAGTTGACCTGATTCAATTTGCTTTGAGATGCCAGTACAGCGCCGTTTGCCCAATGCCATGAGAGATAGACTTCACTCATTCTGCTCTAAAACTTGGCTAAAGCTGGTATAGAAGATTGAGAAATGGATTTTCTCTGCAGCTTTGTTGCCATGATGATATGTGAAATGTTTAGAAGCTGATTTACCAGGACGCATCTCCATGAACACATTTAATATAAAGACACTGTAGGGAACACTGTTCTGCTGTGTTAAGGCAGCTGAAATGAATTTCAAAGGTACGTCTGGGACTGGCGATCTGTTCAGGGTGTACTGTACCCTTCACACGGTGTCAGCAGCGATTGGCTCCAGCATCCCACAACCCTAAGTACATAAAGCGGGACGTAAGTCGGATGGATTGACGGATAGGTATGTGGAGGTTTAGAAAAAGGTTATTCTATCTTTTCACAGGGTTAACAGAAGATCAGTTATCATTATTGTGCTGTTTGACTCATGCTGGGGTTGTTGTGATTGTGCTCGCATAGTTTTCCATGTCTGAGCTGGGATTATGGTGCTTCTATAGTGATGAAGATGGGGTGTGACAGAAGAAGTATAGAAAAGAGGAGGATAAGTGAAAGGGTAGACATATGGCTGTAGTGGCTTGAGACGGATGGACGGGTGTCCCCGTGTGAAGTCTGAGAGACACAGAGGAAGGCAAGAACTTGACAATGAAAGGTATGCATGAAGCGAACGAAGCAGACAGATACAAAAAAGGAAAGGCAAGAAGAAAGAAAGAAAGAAAGCAAGAAGGAGAAAGTGGGGGATCTGCATTGTGGCCCAAAGCTGAATGCTGCCTTTATGAGCGATAGTTAAAAGGACACTGAGGCGTGAGTCCCTGTAACCATAGCAACTTCCCAGGAGCCCTGTGACGGACGGATAATAGAGTGAGAGAGGAGTTCCTTTTCTCTTCTTCAACCCTCCCTCTCGACTTCCCTCCCTCTCTTCCTCCCCCCTGCTTCCCTCCCTCTCACTTGTTCTCACTTCCATTCCTCTCTCGGGCAGTTTGTTGGATCCTTGCATCTTACGGTAGTTTCCTTGACGCGCCTGGCCTGGCCTGGCCTGTTTTTTCTTTTTCTTTTCTTTTCTTTTTTTTTGTTTGTTTTGTTTTGTTTTCCTCCTTTAATATGCAGTCTGAAGTTTGAATCCCAGACTAGCAAAAGGCTGCTCCAGACAACTGCTGCCATAATTGCCTGTTGTCATCCGTTATCTGAGGCACTTTTTTATGGACTCTCAGAACTATTTGAGGACTTTATTTTTGTGCATCCAGAAGAGGGTTTTGTATTGGTGTGGACAGAAATGTGCTCCAAAGGCACTGTCTCAGCCCGTGATTCCTTTGTCTACATTTCAGAGGCTGTGCTGTCAAACCATGGTGCTGCCCCCGAGACTAATCGCCCTGAGAATATGCAATGCTTAACAGTAAGTAGATTCATTTTTCTTCAAATTACATGCTTGTTTGTTTGTAAAAATGTATTTTGCTCACATCTGTGCTTTCTTTTTCTTTTTGCTGTTTGCGTTGATGCACTTGAACAAGAGCAGAAAAATAACATTTGAGAAGTTTAAGGATCCGTGTGGAGTGTGTGCACATGTCATATAAAGCTTTGTATGTTTGAAGTTTGGCCAGTCTTCTCAATGCTGACACATCACTTTCTATTTAGAAGACAAAAGAAAATGTTTCCGTTTGCATGTCTGTTCATAAGTTTTAGTTAACATGTGCATGCCCAGTGATTAGATAGACCTATGAAACATGCAGAAAGCAGATGACCCGTGACACTGCACCATGTCCAACAAACCTCGTCATGCATAAATATGCCTTCAGTAAGATATTTACTGCATGAATTCCATGTTACACATTCTCAGCAGCCATAGCAACTAATTGAGTCAGGCACCGGGGCTTCGAGCCGCGGAGGGAGCAACATGTCATTTCTTGAAAGACAATATTTGTCAAAGGGCTCGCTTGCATGTGAGTCACATGTGGAGCAGAATGATGGCTTGTCATGAGAAGGGAGAGGGGAGAATCGTGCAGCCAGATGTGAAGTCAGTTTTTCTCAACTGTTGATGGAGATCAGAAAGCCCTGCATCCTTTACATGTTTCGCATCGTTACACGTCTTTTTAAAGTCAGTTTTATCATTGTCGGTGAGTAGTGCAATATTAAAAAATTAATGAGGAAGACCACTTAAACTGTTTACTGTGACGCGAGTGAATGACTGATGATACTTTTACCGATTGTGCAGTAGAGCGAAGGAATCACTGATTAATGGAGTTTGTATTTTGACAGCGAAACCAGCAGCAATTTTTACAGGGACACAAACGAAAACATATTGTAATTTGTAGAGACCCCGGTGCTTTACTGAATGAAAGCTATGGCTCATTAGGGACATTATTTGAGGATTGGTCATTTTCTCCCTATTTGGAGTTCCCATTGCTCGCTCTATTCTTGGCGTTGTGCTCAATGTGCAAACTCCTTGACTGTTTAGCATATGGACGGCATATATTTTTACTAGCTGCTCCTCTGCTCGAGCCAATGTTGAACTTCAGTGGGAAGGTGCAATATTCAAGGACTTCACGCTCTCAAGCTACTTTTAAGACAAATCTCAGCAAAACATGTTTTTTTAACGGCTTGGCTGCAGTCTACAATCCCTGCTCGTAGTTCTGCTTTTTAAAAACAAGAGCAGAAGGCTTATTAACATTCGCTTTTCCTCTTCAAGCTAATAATACAGGCTATAGATGCAGAACAATATGAATGTTCATTCAAGATACGCCCAAAGGTTTGCCGTTCCAAATTCTAATCTCAGGTGTTTTCAATATGTTTTCCCATTTCCAATTATTAAAGTAATTCAGATTTTAATTGAAAATAAATATCAAATGTTGTTCTAATAGGCTAATCTTGTCTGTTAATCTGCATTAAACAGGTGTATATTACATTTATCATGATGTAACTGTTAATCCGTTGAATGCACAATTATTTTCAAGTTGCTTGAGTCAAAGATGTGTTTTATTACTGTTTGTATCTGCTTGAAATGAGACTCTAAATGTAAAGTGGCACCCGGTGAACCAGATTTAGAAATATTAAGCACTCATATATTATAGTTAGCAGAAAAAGGACTCTATTCTTTAATGTTTCTACAGAGATATGATTGTCTTGTTGGCTGTGGATACTGCATCAGTCTTCACAATGAATAGGATTGATTTCTCAGTAGCTCGTTGATCTTACTGGATCCTGAGTTTGGTGTATACAGGGTCATTCATGGAAACCTGACGCTGATTCCTGTTCACACTCAATATGAGCATGTTACAAAGAAAATGTCCTTTTTCAGGATAAAATGCTGACGTTTGCCTTGGTTTTTTGGGGGGTTTTTAGCCAGGGCCTTCCCTTAGTGTACACTAGTGGAAAAGGCCCGACAGCACTCAAGAGGCATATGACACCTTCCTATGTTGGTATTTCTGTGTTACTGAGATTCATCTCGCCGTGCAGCTACTTGTCGTGTGACAGCAGTGCAGAATATGGAGCAGATTACATGAATGTGATGACAAAAGACACTTGAATGAAAGAGTGTCGTGCCACTTCCAGTCCAGTTATGCAATCCAACTCTGTCGTCAGCAAACAGTACAGCACTTTAGCCTCGGCAACATTTGAATAAAACATTTGGACAGACCACAAGCCCGGGAACAATGGAAACCACAACCACTTTTAACTTTCTGCAGCTAAAGGGAATCTCCCAATCTGCCCCCAAAAATTAATAAGCATAACTGAAAAGCTTCAACTTTCAATAAGAGTAACTTCTGAAGACAAAAATAGGTTGGAGCCTCGGGACTAATCATGTTGTGGATTGAATGAGTGCTGAAACTGAAGAATGAAAAATAAATCTGTTTCTAAATGCATTTTCATGGTAACTGCTTGACGAGGTTCATATATTTTATTTTTATACTTTGATTTTAAAATTACAATCATGTCCATGTGGTTGTGGGAGACGGGATAAAAGATGTCAGTAGTCACTCGTGGCTTGAAGCAAACAGCAGCGTCCAGTTGTAAACTCCAACGTTTTCTTTACTCATTTGATCACTCTGACTTTGTTAATATGTGGTATTAGTTCATACGTCGTTCCTCTCATATTTAGAAATCTTTCAGTCAAGTCATTTCAGTCAACTGAAGTAGAATTTCAGTTAAAACTAGTCGACCAGTCCAGAAAAGAGGAACACGTCCACAAAATAGTCAACATTGTCCCTGCAATAAAATGTGCGTGACTTGAATTGCCATATTGGATTCTGAATGCTGCTGGTGCACAAGGGGAGTTGTAATGTGCAGCGCTCCAAGTCGTTTTGTGAGAGGACATCTCTTTTATTGAGTGGACACGAGCACTGGGAGCTATGACACATAGAGTTGATATACCTCTCTTAACTTGTGCCAGTTGCCTGCATGTGAGTTAAACATTGTCTTGTACACAAATCAAACACAGACTGAATAATATGTTGATATTGTCGAGCAATGAGGCAGATGTTTATTTAACCAATGATTTGCACGCACCACTACTCTAACTGCTTCAACCACTAAAATCATTCAAACAGTTGTCGTTATGGGAAAGGACCTGTTGTTCTTTTTGAAATGACGAGCATTACCATTTAGCTTTATACATAATGTGCGCTCAAACGGCTGCGGTTGCTTCCACTGTCATATTCCAAGAATTAATAACTATTTTCTCATGGGTCGGGAAGAAGGGAAAGTAATTGGTCGGTGTCATTACTAAATATCACCAAATTGGATATGGCCGGCCACAAATGGTCCTTGCTTTTGAAAAGTGACCATTATGTCTTGCAGCGTCCCGGAGAGGCTGACAGTTAGAGCTATTCAGCAGACCAGTGTGACACTGAAACATATCCGTATTACTTTGGAAACAATCCAGGATGTGAACTCTTTGGAAGGCAGTGGTTATATGGACTCTCTGCAGCTAATAGGCCTGACTGTAAGGGATTAAACAGAGGAGTCACTTCACTGCTGCACTGTATTCTTTCTAAAGCATAAAGCAGACTTTATGCAAGTGGCATTTTCATGCATTTTAGGGACCTTGGCATTTATTAACCGTTTTTGTCCCTACAAAGATTCCAAGTCCCCATATTGTGAACCTACTAACAGATTTAGGTTTCACAGAAATAATAAATACACCCCCATTGAAACCTCAAGTGTATTCACTTCACTCTTTACTGTTTAAGTATTACATTTTAATTTTCCTCATGTGTATTGAGCCATAAGACACAAATGCTGAGCTTCTCTCGATGTGCCATTGAATTCATTGTATTCCGATTTGAATAATGATGCGACATCAACAATGTCAACAGTTTCAGGAGCTTTCAAAGTCACATGGAGCAAGGAGGGCAGCAGTCATGTGGAAAAGTTGTACATCCGTATTTGTGAATGGTGGTCCCCCCCCTCCCCCGCTCGTTCTTGTTCTCTTTCTCCTCTTTATCTCCGGGTGAATCAGAGTAACATTGTGTGGTTTGTGTGGGACACTCTCAAGAGGGAGTTCAGGGAGGCAGTGGAGGAAAGCACATTCACAGACTAGATTAGGAGAGAATGGAAAACCTTTTAGACTTTCTCCCTTTTCTCTGTATTTTCTGATGCCTTGTTCTCGCTTCCACATATATTCTCTGTCACCGATGTCCCCCTTCACCTCCTTCTCCAGTCTTCTCTCTCTCTTTACCTCTTTACTGTCTGTCTCCCTGACCACACAAAGAGCTCTGTGGTATCATTACCTGCCCACTTCTTACTGACACAAACATTTTTTTAGGGTTCAACGACGGCGTCTCACACATGAAATATTTCGTTGATTTACACAGAACTCATTAAAGGCTTTAGAGGCTTCAGATGTTGGTGGAGATAATATTCAACATCCACAAAGCCCTCAGAAAGCCACAAAGCTATTTCAAGAACATTTTCCTACCCACTGACTTCAGTTTTACAACTAAGCGTTTTGTGTAAATTTTTGTTCTTGTGTATTCCAGGTAATTACGGCATACTCTGGAGATAAACTGTGCCTTAAAAATTGCTGTGCCAATCAATTTTCTGCCGCTTTGGTTTATCTGAGTCACTGTGAGCTGAACATTTATTCAATTTATCCCAAGCCGAAAAGACATTCATTTTTTTTATGACGGTATTAGTAAGTGTTGTTGGCATTTGGAATTAATAGTCATAAGAATGGCATTTTGTGCTGACAAATAGGTACAGCTTTTGATTAGTGTGACATTTAGAGTGGCGTTTGCTTTCTCTTCCAAAAAAAAAGAGATTTTTTTTCAAGAATAACATTATTTTCTAATTGCTTATCATTTACAAATTAAACTTGTAGTTGCTAGTTAACTTTTTGAAGTCATTAAACCTAAATAAAACAAATAGTGTTCCATAGTTTATTTCAATCAGCTCATCCACATATCAAAATAATTCACCTACGTTACTAGTTTGGTGTTTAAATGATGCTCAGTTGAAATTAAGTGGCCCAACGTGTTCCAAGGAAATATTCCTCGAATGACTAGACCAGCAACAGCAGCCTGAACCAATAATACGATCCAAGCTTTTATGTTGTTCACTCCAAATACTGTTTGAATTTAACAGCATCGGACCAGGCAACGTTTTTCAAATGTTATATTTTCTGATTTTGGACAACCTCTGCAGACTGTAGCCTAAGATTCCTGTTCTTAGCTGACAGGCTACAGTATCAGACCACAGTGGAAATCAGTCCTATCGGCTTCAAGGTTCTCCAGAGATAGTTTTCTGCATTTCTAACCTTGGTTGGAAATAGTGGGTATGTGATTTAGTGCTGCCTTTCTCCCATCCTGAGCCAGCCTGGTCATTCTGCTCTGGCCTCTGACATCATTAAGGCAGTTTTACTCGTAAGCGAATTGTACCTCACTGAGTATATTCTCCTTTTTTTGGACCGTTCTCTGTAAACCCTGGAGATAGTTGTGTGTTAAAATCCAAGTAGATCAGCAGTTTCTGAAAAATGCAGAGCAGCCCGTCTGACACTAGCAAGCATGCCACTTCCAAAGTCACTTAAATCAAATGTGTTCCTTGTTCTCATGCTCTTTTGTGTTTTCCATTTCCATGTCCATTAATACATGTAGTGTTAATACATTGAATTCCTGTGGCTTGTGACACAGATTTCACACAAATGTTTGTAGTTTTTACTCTGCATGTTGTTAAAACTGGCTTGGAGCTTCTTTAAACCTTTACATATGACTATTCCGAATGAATGAAAGGATGAAAGCAGCTGCTGGTCATCGATGCTCAAGCTGCACAAATTGATGGCCAAGTGACATTAATGTTGGTTCAGTGCCAAGACTTCCTGTTTCCGTTTTAGATAGAAAAGACCTTCCGAAATGAAAAGGATTCAATTTAATTAATATTGTTTAATATGAATTCCAGCTGGGTTTAGATTTTTTTTCTTTTAAATATATATATGTATTTCTGTATATAACAGTGTCTGTGCTCGCCTGAAAGAGCGAGAGAGACACAGAGAGATAGAATGACAAACTTCCATTGCATTTTGGCTTCTCGTTGAAAACAATGGCATTGTCAGTCACTGATTTATTACACACAGTGCAACGTTCTTGAAACGCACTGCTCTCTGTCTCCGACAATGAAACGGGGACATCTCAACTTTTCTGAAACAATCAGGACTGCCATCATTATCAATATGCTGCTTTCTGGTCATGAATGTTTTTCTGAAACCAAAACACTAAATCTATGCTCTTTCCAGTTTATTGTTGTGCGATAAACAAGGCCTTAAACAGCAGGTCCACCACTTTGCTGCCACATTTCAGTTTCATTTTAGAATAAGCAAATTTTCAAGAACTCTAAAATCATACTTTTTTTTTCTTCACAAGACCTCTCAGTGATTAATGTCAGACATGACTCCACATGCGCGATGAAATAGTTGCAGTAATAACAGTCGTCCATCACAGGGGAAATAACCCTACAATCTGATCCAAAAATTATAAAGAAATAAAAGTACTTCAAACAGTATTTTTAATTTTACCATCTTTTTTCATGCAAGTGTTGGTACTTCTACTGAAGTAAAGAGTGTGACTAATAATTGCCAACTCTGGTAGTTTTTCAGAAATATGAGTGTATTTTATTACACGTTACACAGAATACCTTCATTATCAGTGCACACGTGTGAATGGCGAAGAAAGCAGATGAAGGGATGTTTTTAATTATTATAATATTACAGGTTCACCTGTTGCAGAGACATACTACAGTTTAAAAAAAGAATTCATCGACAAATTAGATTTTTGTGACAGTATCTTTTATCTAGAAAATACAAGAAATGGGGCATTCAAATAAAACAGACCTTTTGGTGTGGAGCAAAAAACAAACAAGCATCATGAGTATGAATTGTTGAGGTAATTGCGTGAGTTAATTTTTGTGAGCTGACAGCTGTGTTTTACAAAATTCAATTTTTCATGTTTTGTCCAGGCTGCTATTGAAGTAGTTATGCATGACAGATACTTTTTATATTATTTAGCAGAGGGGGGGGGGGTGCATATACCAGAAGAGGGCTATAACCACCATGGAAATCACACCTACAGAGTTACGAAATGTTACATTCTCCAACACATGTTCACTAGAGTTCATTAGAGTTCACTTTTTTCACATGACATCTCAGCATTTATTCAAAGTGTGTTTACAGGCAGCCAAACAAACAAACAAGAGAACATCCAAACAATCAGTTCACGTTATTTGAAGAGAGCACAGTATTCATGAATATTAACAATAGTTGCGCCCTGGACAGCGTGTCCTCCTGCATCACTTTGCTTGTCAGATAGCATTAACTCCTAAACCATCGCTGTGTAAATGGACCTGACACTTGTGTCTGACGGGAAAGATGGGAAGGAAGGGCGAGGTGAGCTGAAAAGAGGACGAAGAGGTCAGATCTTCTGGCTGGCGTCTCGGAATAAATAAGGAATCGTTAGTTCCACTGCCAGCAAGTATTCTTTTGTTAGCTTTTTAGACACGACTCATGTTTTTCTCCTGCAAAATCTGGACATTACGAATGTTTATCCTTTTAAAAACACTTGGTAGTTTGTTTCCATCCACCTCGTGTCTCGTCCTGAAGCGAGAAGCCTTGACCGCTAATTTGCCCCGAGTAGGCGAATGCAATGAAAAGTGGTCTTCTCACGGCACAGGTGAAAGAACCACTTTGTTGAGAACTTCTTTATTCTTCATTTAAAGAGAAATTGATGCATGAAAGTTTATCTCAGTAAGTGAGTCACTTCGATCGAGAACGCAGCTGTCTTATTTGACTGTTCAGGAATAAGTTTTGAACTCACGATGTGTTTCCCTCATGAAAACAATATGTTAACCTTTTTAGTGACAGAAAAATGATTTGCTGAAGCGCCCTCTGACAGTATTAAAGGTTGAGACCATGCGCCTCTGCAGTGCAGCACTGACTGACTAAAACGCACAGATTGGTTTGACTGTGGTATAGTTATGAATGTGTTTGCCGAACATCAGCTGTTTGAGTTGTGACCCTGAACTTAGACCCATCTCGTGTGTTCATTGGCTTGGAAGACGCCTCCTCTTTTGATAGCTGTTTATTCAGGTCAGAGCGAGAGAGATGGATAGAGGCAGAAAGAGAGCGAGAGAAAGAGGGCGAGATCCCACACTACTAAAAACCAGATTGGCCTCGCCTGGCTCCTAGACAAGCCTTTCAAACTCTTCTTTCACTTCTCTCCCTAAGACATGCTTTCTTCTCTGCTTTTCTTCACTCCCTCTAATCCGTCCTTCTGCCTGTTTAGAGGTGAACAGCGCAGCTTGAAAGAGAGAGAAAGTGTTTTTGTGCGCTTGACGGGTAACCCTCGCCCTTTTGAAAAGGCAAACAGGGAAAAGCTGCCATTACCACTGGCATGAAGGGATCTTAAGACAACGGCCCTTTCTGCCACTTTATTAACATTGTAGAGACTAGTGCAGCGCTGCTCCTCTTTCACCCCGCTCTTTCTCCGTCACTTCTCTGTCCGTGTTTCATTTCATGAGTCGGACATCCAAATGATTATAAAAGAAAACGCACGCTGGGAATTAATGGGGCTGCTCAGGGTTGAACTGTTTTAACTGTAATTCAACAAGCTTTTTCCTGCGCCGCCACCTCACTGTTTGCCGTTCATATTTCACAGATTATACCGACTCATTCCCAGACATGCGGATATTGAAAACAAAAACAGATGTAGTGTTTTGAGTGCGGAATGAGAAGGGGCGGGGGGGGGGGGGGTTTGTTGTTCAGAGATCCTAGACCTGTGAATTTCCGTGTTGTGTAGTTGGAGGTGAGGGCCAGCCACTGAAAGGAAAAGCAGAGGAAATATGGAAGTTGAAAGCATAACAAACAAGCCTAATGCCTGAACGGAGGTTGAAGGGCCTGGTTGCCCTTTTGGAAAGACGCTGATGAGGTGTTAGATTTGATTGAGGCTTCTGTATGTGAGAGAGTGAAGAATGTCACTCAACAATCCACTGCTACTGTCTCTTTTCGAGAAAATGTGGTCATTAAAATTTGCCCGAAAGTCGTAAACGATCAGGACCGTTTCCGCTCAAAGCTTGACTCTGCTACGACTGCACGCTCGGACGCTTCCCACACTTCTCATGAGAGTCCAGCCTTTTACACTCTTACTCATACACGTCTCACTTGTGCCACCTGCATTACTCACCCCCGAGCATGTTTGCGGGAGAGCGAGGCCCGCAGCACCTCTCACAGCTTCATAGTGTGGACTCAGGAAGCAAACTGGCCTTATCGGGCGCAGACACACAAAGCTGCTCTGCCTGTAGGATGGTGAGGTATGCATAAGTGCACGAGTGTGTATGTGTATGGATGAGGGGGTGGCGGTGGGAGGCACTTCCTCCCATTCTTCTGCTGTTGAAGAGTTCCCATGAGCGCCCCTGCCAGGAGCTACAGTGTGGCCTGAGCAGGCCGGGCCAGCTCCAGTCTCGCCTGCGTGACGCCGCCTCTCACACTCTCACACAGCTGATCTCAGGCGCGACTGCAACTTGTGCCACAGAGCGACGGGACAGTTCATCACAGGACAAGACAGATGCAAGAGAAGAGGAAAGGACAACAGAAAAGAGGAGTAAACTGACCTTGGGACAGTCAAACTGCGGCTGTGGATGAAGTGATTGGTTAAGAGTGTTGACTTGCATGCAGGAATGTGCATTGATGTCTGGAGTCATTATTAACCAACCCTGAGGAGAAAAACAAATGCAGCCAGAGGTCAGTGGCAAAGTGATACCAATTCTGCTGTAAAGAAGAGAAAATTGGACCGAGATTCATTTTGAGGAAGACTCATTCGGATTGAAGGCCCGGTTGGCTGAGAAGAACTCTCCAAGGACTTTTTTTTGGGGGGTGAAATTCTTGTTTACTTTTCTGCAAGGTGAGACACGATATCATAGTACAAAGTCCTGGACACTGCACAACTAGAAGTCAACTCAGTCACACTTTGGGCATCTCTGGCTGGTGAGATGATCCATAACACCCTGAAGTCCTCAGAGACCCCGGAGCACAGCCCCAGGAGGACACAATCAGCCGCTCAGAGAAGGCTGTGGCGGTACTCGGGCTGCAGAGCGGCTGCAAAGGTGGAAAGCCAACGCCGCAGCGTGTGCGTGTTGGCTGCCGACTTGAACTCTGGCGAAGGAGGACGAGGAGGAGTAGGAGGAGGTGGCAGTGTAATACACACTATCCACGGGCTGTGCCACCTCTGCATCGGCTGTAGGCTGCCTCAGGTGTGTTTCTGTTAAAAAAAAACCCCAAAGTGAATGGTAGAGGGAGGAGGAAGTGAGGTTAAGTGCTTCAAGTTTGTAGAATGGTTGAAAAGTTAGAATTTGGTGCCTTTTTGATTTCTTATGAAAAGAAAAGTTGCAAGAATAGAGTTGGCTCCAAAAACTCTCTCACAGTGAAGGAAAATATGAAAAATTTAATCGGTGTATGGTTTCCGTTCACACACCACTGCATCCTCATGTCATTGCACGCAAGAAAATGAACTTTCAGCTGCACTTTTGCAACGCAGCCGCAAAAAGTGCCTGCGAGCGAACGGGGGCGATACGATGGTGTGTCTTTCATGAGATAGGAGTACCAGCTGTATGTCCTTTACATTATTTACCCTTCATCTAGCGAGCGGCGGATTAGATGCAGGCGGAGAGTTGGAAATAAGCAAGAGGAGATGAATATTTGCAGTGATTTGAACTGATGGTACTGCCACGAAGCCAGTTGAATTTCACATAAAAAAAAAAAGCAGGGGTCACATAAGGCCATGATTTAATTGACTGGGGATAAACAAATTATGCAGATGAGACTAAAAATGACTACAGTAATTAGACTGGTTGGCTGTATAAGACTGAGCTCACATGCCAAAACGCCGCATGCCACATTAGACAAATGAGTGTGTTTTGCTGTTGTCACCGAACATGCTGACCCACATACCACTGTTCAATCACTTACAGTTGTTGTTGTTGTTGTTGTGTGTTAGACTTTTTTTGTGTGTTCATCTGTCAGCAGGTTTGGTTTCTACCTCTCCTCCACAAGACATGCACTATTATGGGGGCATTATTGTAGCAAAACTATTTGTCAATGCATATGGAGAGTTGTCTGTCCAAAGCCGGAGTGTAAAAAGTATGCGTTGTCTGTATTTTCAGGAGTTGAAGCTGAAAACAGACTTTTCAACTACAAATATTTTGTACGCATTGACAAATCTTATCACATGTATACATTCTAATACAGATGAGTAGATTTATTTACTTTATTTATTTATTTATTTATTTAAATACCTAATTACAAGACCACTTTTGCAGATTCCGGTTCACATTGACAAATACTTTTACACAGTGACAACTCTGACGTTGGACAGACGGATTGAAGTACAGACAGACAAACTCTCTATTCGCATCAACAAATAGTTTTGCTTCAGTAATGCCCCCATACACTGTCATCATTGGACAGGCAATTGGCAGTTTTCTGCCTCTTTATTCGTCATGCCGAAGCTGATGCTGATGCAGGAGCACTGAGGCGTGACTGTAGAAAGGGAAAAGCTCGGTCACACATGCATGAGCACATACTGTACACACATGGAGTCCAGGGCTTCTCTTTGACTGTATTGAAATCCCTAATAAGCAAAGTAGAATCTGGCCCTTGTTTCTATGGTTGAAATTCGTCAGAAGGGTCCAGCTTATACTATTTAAATATTTCATGCCTAGAAGCAACTTCTTCCTTCCATTTATCTTCACTGAATTCAGTAATGTGTCTTAAGATTGGCACATTAGAGGAAATTAGTCTCCAAACATTTGAAAGCGATTTGGTGGATGATTCCCGGTATTCTCTTTTCACTTTGAAAGTAACCCTTCAGCTTTCATTTAGAAGTGGAAAAGAGGGCATCAGGCTGCTTTTCCCAGGCAGCCCAGAAGTAGTCCAAGTGCCTTGGACTCTACTGTTCTCACAAATTGAATTAACACTCTCAAGGCTCAGGGTTTCAGATGAATCGCGCCCAAATTAGGCAGCTCTGAGAGCTCCCGTAAAAAGGACCCACTGTCTGAAAAAGCTTTCAATGAAAAGACCCGGCCAGATACAGACAGATAGATGAGGCATGATTGATGGATCTCTGCTTCTTTTCTGTTCATTTTCAGCCACAGTCGGTCACGCAGTTGCTTTTTTCTCTCTATATATGCCATGTTCCAAACCCTGAGCCAGTCTTTCAAAATGTTTTGTGAGTGCTTGTTATCTCTCGTCTTTAATTCCAGTAAAATGCTTTGTTCCTTGCGAGCCATTCATCTGTTAGTCTTTGTCATCTGTTTATTTCTGTCAATTTTTTCATGTCCCACTGCCCTCTTTTGGCTCTGTTTAATGTGTTTTTATCCCTGTCTATAATCTCGAAAATCCTGCCCTTCAAACTAAGGTTTATTCTTGGTTTCGATCATTCTTCTTCTCCCTACGTTTTTCTGAAGTTTCTCCACAAACTCACAGTTTACAAGGATTACTGTACAAACATCTAACACCAACACAAAAGCTACTGCAACATTCTTTTTTATTTATTTGCAGTTTTATGTGTGTTTCAGCGTTTCTTCAGGCCCGGGAGAATAAGGTCACCCTCTTTATCATAAAGGTTGTCCTGTCAATGCGCATATGCTCATGAGAAACTCACATTATGAAAGCTCCTTTGGCTATACTCTGCGTGTACTGAAAAAAACATGTTTTAGTAGTCATGACAAAACATGAGTAAAAAAAAAAACACTGCTCCTATTTTTTGTTGGCTGTTTTATACTTCTCTTTTTTTTTAGGCCTGATCTAGTGTGTAATCCTGACGGTAGGCAGAAATAGACTGAGGGTTAGAAAAATACAGTTGAAAAATGGTTACCCCTAACAGTCTGACACAGGGCACGTAACGTCACTGGACTAGAAGAAACTGCAATTGTATGAGACATTTTAGGGTCATAACGAGCTTCAGGCGACTGAATAATCACCATATTTCTCCAAGTTGCTGCATGTTGCTCATGGGCAGACTTTGTAATTTAGCTGTAAAAAGTGACAGTAATACTCGTTTGGGTGGGGGAGGGGGGGGTTGTCCTGTGTGCTCTGAGCCCCTGGTTGTCAGCAGATGAGATGGAAAGTGAGATGTTTTGGACGGATATTTGTTGACTTTGGCTCAGACTTTCGGGCACAGGTACCGAAAGTTGGATGACACGAGAGAAACAGAGACAATGGGAACGAGCCATCAGCGTTTATGTGTATGCGTGTGAGGATGTGGTGAATTTCAACAGATAAATCCTGTTTTTTAATGTTGGATTTTGGTCTTTAAACTATATTTGGCATAATGCACATGTCTTTTGTAAATTCCTTTATAGAAATTAATGAAAACATAAGCAGAATACGATAGAAAATCATTTGATTGTATTTTAGAGACGTGTTCTTTTGGTGCGTTAGACTGAGCAATGCTTCTTCTACTGTTGAGCTGATTTTTCTAAATAACGAAACCCTAAAGCAGAAAAACAATTATTCTTTTTTAGTTGCTCCTAATCATGAATGCACTAGTCTTTGCACACTCAGCGTTAGATGCATATTGATTTTCTATTGGTCTATAATTGGCCTTCGTTTGGGTGTGTGAACTTCAGTTTTTTTGCTTCGCGTAAATATCAGTTCCTGTTTTTGACAGCTTCCAAGTTTTTAATTGCAGAGTAACATTTATGCACCAAATACATGCTGTCTAACTGTAAGTGTTTCAGCGCACTAATAGGTGGCTTACTTTTGAGTGGATTCATTTTCTTTTTCAAATACAAAGACCGACTTATTCTTAACTGTGGAGCTGTTCCTCCCCGTAACTCATCTAATTGGGTTCACCAGGAAACTGCTGTCAGGACAGTTTTAATAGGAAGTCGAAGCATAACACAAATCTGGTTAATCGTGCTGTAGGAAGCAAGTTGATTATTGTGCCAGCATGCTCCATGGGGTCCCTCAGGTAGTCGGGTAGAGAGTGTGTGCTCCTGTCTTTTTAATCACAAAATGACTGTGTGTGTGTTTGTGTGTGTGTCGTGCAGGTGACCATCCTTCGAGGAAAGGATGGGTATGGATTCACCATCTGCTCGGATTCCCCTGTGAGGGTGCAGGCTGTTGATCCAGGTAAGTTTTGCATGCACGTCACTCGTCCTTGAGATCGGATCAGGAAATTAGCATAGTATTTCTTACTTAGATAAACAAACTGTAAAGTAATGGAGAAAAAAACAAACTAATTTATGTCACTTTTCATAAAAATGCATTGTACAATATTTTACTATTATAAACAATGATAATTATGATAAATATGACGAGCAGACTTTCATACTAAACCGCATATGATGGGCAGCAGCAAGACACATGGCTTTTCCTAAAACTTTTAATGACCTTATCATTAGCATTTTAAATATCATGGAGCATAAAATTAAAACTATAAAAGAGTTTATTAAAAAACCAAACGTGCAACAGTCACAATAATACAAACTATATGTGAAGACTCACGAAGCAGTTGTAATTAAAAACTCTTAACTATGAAAGCAGAATCCAATTTTAGGTCCTCTGGCATATGGAATTCTAACAGGCAGCATTGTTTGTACACCTTTTTAAAACAAAAGAAAGTGTTTTCCCATTAGAAATGTAACTAATCATCGTTTCAAAATTTTGTTTCTCATAGTTGATTTCTCTAACATTTTTTATGGAATGTGTCGGTGACTTTTTTTCTCAATGGATTGTTCCCACAAGCATCACCTCAGTTATCAGGGTAATACGGCTAAGCTTGTCTGATAAATGAATGAAATTGAGTTAAACCCCTCTATTTGGCATGTGTTGATGTATTTGACCAGCATTATCAATCTTGAATTTGATATGATAATTATTGCTTGTCTCAACTATGTGAATGGTGCTTATATGTTTTTTATTTTTATATATATATATATATATATATATATATATATATATATATATATATATATATAATTGAATCTCTTTTCTGTGTCTGCACTCCGGCAGGGGGTCCTGCAGATCAGGCTGGTCTGCAGCAACTAGACACCCTCCTGCAGCTGAACGGTCAGCCGGTGGAGCAGTGGAAATGTGTGGACTTAGCACACGCTATAAGGTAATAATCTCAACACAACAGAAAATGATAATCTATTTTACATCCAAGAGTTTAAAGAACCTCTTCTAAAGGTTTATTTATGACAACTCAAGACAAAACATTCCTAGAGATATAAGACTTGAGGGGTTTCCAGAGTTCATTTTATCGCTATTATTGATTTATAGGCCAGTCTGAGCCTTTTTGACGGGTGCGAGTGCCTCAATAAGACCTGTAATGGTCATTCTTTGGAAGCTGAGTGTGCCTGATGGTGATAAGGATTCAATTCCCAACAAAGTGAGGAGGGTATTACTCTGTAAGGAGATTCTGTGGCATCAAGAGTTATCAGCATTCAACAACACAGCTGAGATTTAATTGTGAAGGCTTCACACTGAGATGTCTCATTCATACTTTTATCAACAGAAACATTTTATTGATTTAATTTTTTACTTTATTGTTTTTTTTGTGAGTTTAACATGTCAAAATCTAATTAAAAAAATAGTTTAAAAGATTATTTTCAAATGATAATTGTTGGTTAGTCACTGATCAAATTGTGCGTACAATCTTTCAGATTTTCTCAAACCTCTTCTATCTTGTTGTAGGAACAGCGCCAATGAAATCACAGTGGTGGTGTGGCGTACAGGCCCTTCGGCGAAACCCAGTTTTGAAGGCCTCATCCATCGACCCTCCTACAAGCCCTCCACCTCAAACTACGATGCCCCCTCACCCCCGACCCGCAGGCGTGTGCCAGATGTCTGCGCGAGCAAAACCCCCCCAGCCGTCCCTCCTCTCCCCGCCCACCACCGCGCCACCGCTGCACGCAGGCTGCTGGTCAACGGCTCTGAATCCGGGAACAGCAGTGGCCTGGGCATGGGGACTCTGGCGTGGGGGGCCCAGGGGGGGTCCGCTGAGGAGCTCGACGGGAAACCCCGACTCCTCCATCACCCTCACACTGCCACACTGAAGGGAACCAGGGTGAAGGCCTCTAACGGGGACAACTACATCATCCTAGCACCCATCAACCCTGGAAGCCAGGTACCGCAGACTGGTGGTGGGCTGCATCTTCATCATCTTCTCCGTCCTCCTCATCCTCACCATGGTCATATGGTGACTCATCCTAGATATGTGTCCTTACCTTTCATCCCCGGTGCTGGTAGATAGACGGACTGCATGTACATCATGTCTGGGCCATTTGGGTTAATGTTGTCTTCATTATTGGAGCTTTACAATTTTTAATTTTTTTTTTTTTAAATTTTTTTTTAACACGCCACATATTGCCCTTAGTGTCTTGAAAACAGATGAAGTGATACAATGAAAGAAGAGAGGACACAGTTACATGCAACTTATATATTTTTTAAATATCTTTTACATTACCTTAGGGAAGCAGTGCACCTGTACATGATGCCATTTATCTGACAGATATCCTATAAATACATTATATATGTGCCATATACATCAACAATTTAGAATAATAGTTGTGTCATACAACAAAGAGAAAGAATTTATTACTTTAAATTATTACTTTAATGCATAATTAATGAAACGTTCACTAATCCAAGAGTGGTCTGTTGCATAAAATACAGTTTCTGTGTAACATGCATGTACATGCACAGTATGACATGTATATGACATTTTATACAGTATGTGCTTCTTTTTGCATCCAGTGATCTTGTATATGGGGATAAAAGATTTCATCTTTAAAAAAAAAAAAAAAATTAAATAAAGCAAATGTTAAATCAAAAAAGACTGATCTGAATTCCTCAGCTAACACCTGCGTAACACGACATTACTAACCTGTCTGCCGACACGGGGCAACAAGCATGTTGAATCAAACGATTCAAGATGTGTTTGAGACCCAACAGCTTTTATCGGTCCCGAGGTCCATCCTGTGGTTGTACAGCTGTTCGGTACACATAAAACAAATTGAACTTATCCTTTGAATGCCATGTGTAGCTTTCATAACGAAGTGCAATTGCCTTTCTTTTCCTTTTCTCTGGATCCCTGCTTGTTATTCTGTCCGTGGTTTGAAGTGAAGTGGAGTGTTTGTGTGTTTGTGTGTTTGTGTGTGTGTGTGTGTGTGTGTGTGTGTGTGTGTGTGTGTGTGTGTGTGTGTGTGTGTGTGTGTGGGTTTGTGGGCGTGTGTGCGTGTGTGTGCGTGTGTGCGTGTGTGTTTCCATCTGTGCTTCTCATACTGTCCATCTTCATCTTTCTGCTTTTCAGGCTTTAGGTTCAGTTAAGGGACACGACTGCACTTGGCAAAATTCTGCAATGAACAGTCCAAAACAAAAGCTCAGGTCGATAACGGAGAGAAGGGCACAAACTGAATCGGAGAAATAGCAGACAGTATTTCTTAAGGAAAAATAGACACATGCCACCACCTTGAATTTCCTTTCAAAATTCTCCGTCTTCTGTTTGAAATGAAAAAGAAAACAAAAAAGGAGGCAGGGATTTGGTGAGATTTTGGTTTGGCTGAGCTTAATATACTGAAAGCCCTGTGGAAATGGGTCATGTTGGTGGCATACCGTGCAGACACAACACTTCAGCTCACACACAAAAAGCTTTTCAAGCTTCTGCTGCAGAAAATAATCATCCCAATAGGCTGCCGCAAAAAAGAATAAAAGGGTGCTGAAGATATAGTCCGAAATGTTTAGGAGTTTCAGCTTTTCATCTTTACTACTTCAACAGAATGCAGTGTGTGATGACTTCTACCAAGTTATGTCATGCAAAAATCCATGCAGTATTGTCTGGCTTTGTCAGTTAAAAAACTAAAATATCTCTAATGGTGGGAAACAATAGAAAAGAAATATCTGAAAATGCTTTTTCACAAAAGAACTGTTCTTTGTTTTCACAAAGCAGTATTGTTGCAAATCATCCCGTCACCAAATATCCCCCACATTACATCATCAGCGTCATCGTGGAGTTGTGTGTCACTGTAAAACAAAACAATGGCTTGTCGTCCGCTTTCATTGTTTTAAAATATGATTTAGAGAAATATTTTTATCGATGCAGTTTTAATGATTCTGGAACGAACCCTACCAGTAATGATGTCATCTCGTGTTATTGTGTTTTCAGATCTTGAGGCCCGTTTATCAAGACAACCAGGGAACTTTAGGTAAGACGTGAAGCATTCAGCTACATGGGGAGTCAGGTTTGATAAGTTGGAGTGAATATTTTGCTGTTCGACATTCATTTTTACTTTAATCAATCAAATGGTCTATTTCCTTCAACCTTTGAAACTCCTAAATACTCTCAAATTAAAATGACCTTAAAATTATGATAAACATGATTTTTTTTCTGAATAATAGTTTTCTGACTGTATATTTTCGCCGTCATATTTGAGTTCATAAAATCTCTCTTTTTTTTAATCTTCACCTGCATCCCCTTCTGTTGTTTTTCAGCTGCCAGATTATATCCCACCAGACAAACCCCTGGTCCGCAGCCCCAGGGGGGTGGTGGCAGCGGCAGTGCTGGTGGAGGTGGTGGTGGTGGTGGTGGTGTGTTTTCTGGAGGGGGTGGAGGTGGAGGTGGAGGTGGGAGTGGCGGTGGTGGTGGTGGTGGTGGTGGTGGTGGTGGCGGCCTCTCCAGTCGCACTGGCTTCCTGCGTCGATCGAACAACTCCAAAATATCAAAAGGGTCGTCCACCTCGACCAACACCGGCGCACCAAACTACCAGCAGCAAAATTCTAACTTTGCCAACTATCAGAACTGCACAATCGTCCGCTCACATACTCCACACGCCAATTATGGATACGTCAAAGTGGCACCCAAGATCCTTATCTTCCCCATCTTTGTTCAGGTAGGTCGGTCTCTGTGTCTCCTGTCACTGTTATTTGATTTGTCCATTTTTCGCATCAAATGTTAAATTTGAGGGAGACTCATAGTTGTTTTTGATGCATTTATGCAGTTTTGGTACCACGCTGCTTCATACACCCCCCCCCCTTCTTTCTCAAATGAAATTTTAACAGGCATTTCAATAACGTGTTGTGGAGGAGGGACAAGTATTTTCCCTAAAGTGAGCTTAATAACACAACGTCTGTCTGCCGGAGAACTCCAAAACAAATGAACAAATAATATTACTACCTAATCTAGGAAAAGATTTTCAACGAAACTACATACCGTACCTTAACAAGTAAAAAAGACGAATGTAGTGAAGGAGTGTCCCTTACATATCGAGATCTTAAAGCAAATTGGTCCATCAGGGCAGGGCAGCCAATAGAGAGCCAGACCTGCTGCACTTCACAAGTGGAAACAGTCCAGTAGTTTCTAATAAGAGAGGAGGCAGACGCCAGGCAGAGACAGTTAGAGACACAGAAAGGGAACTAAACACCGTCTCTGCTGCAGGAAAGCAACAGAAGTAAAATACAAACGGAATAAGTAGGGATTGAGGACAGAGAGACATACAAAAAACTCCCAGCTGCACATCCAAGGTTAACAGGTCATAATAATCCTCTTTAAAGCCGCCTTCACAAGTCTTGCAGGCAGACACATATGTAATACTGTATTAAATTGCACCGTGCGAGATACAGTGTGACAGTGTGCTTTTGCAGATTTGGCCCAGGAAACTGATGTTTGGTGTTGCCGTGTTATGAAATCACTTTGACCTTTCCGTTTGAGCTTCCTAAATTTTGCATGTGGCAATGGTGCTATTATCACATGCAACACATTTTACATATACACACTGCTGTATAAATGTATGTACATCATCCTGTGTCCTGCTCATTAGTATAACAATGCACAATTTAATACTTGAACAAACGGCTTGTTTTGTTGTTCAATAATGAGATGTATGACCATGTAATAAATGGTTATTACTCCAGAACTAAGGAGAAGAGTCAAGGTAAGCTCACATTTTTGAACACTGAATTCTCACTTCTGTGTTTGCCCCATGCAAATGGACATTGGTGGAAAATATGGTTTCAATAGCTGCAAACTTTTAGATGTTACTCTCCTGGGCTCTTTATTATTTGCAGAAAATGCCGACACCCCGGTGGCACCTCAAATTATTAGAAATTTCTCCGTGACCATGCAGAGTGCACGTTTTGCAGAATACCAAAGTTACATTTACCCGCACATGAATTGGCCCTTTGTCATAATCTGGACCCAACAGGAAGTTCCTCCTCCCACGTAGCCACATTGCCTTTTTTTAGGCGTCACTGTCATTTCGACCACACGCGGCACGTCTCAACTTACTTTCTGTCTGAGTTGTCAGTTTCAGTCTTTTTATTTTCATGAAGTGAAAAGTCGTCGTCGTTCGCAGTTCAGCAGACTGACTGAGGCTGACATGGATTCGGTACTGGAACAAATGACCCGTCTTAAGTCTTTGGTTCTATCTCTAGAATGTGTTGTGGGCCATGAGAAACTGTTTAAATTGAAGGTGTAACTTGTTATAGACTTGTAAAATGCTTGTTTTGGTGATTTATCTGAATGATCTGTTGCTGTGTGTTCAGCCTCTTGACCTGTGCAGCCGAGCTCTCATCATATCCGAGGAGATGATACTACATGAGAGCCAGCACCACTCGCTCAAGGTAAGAGGCATCATTGCAGGAAATATGCGAAGGTGACATCGATGAATGCCTTTTCCATTCGTGGCTAGAACGTATTTGCGCTTAGATAAATTATATATTGAAAATAAATGTTGTAGTTTGTTTTTTTTGCACAGTACATTTTGCTATACAGCTGAACTGAGCCTCATCTGAAAGCTCATATGTCAGTTCTGTACAGGAATTGTTTTCGTTCCCCCTTTGGATGAATAAAACATCATGCAGAAGGTCATCTAAGACTATAGTCAAGAAAAGCTAAGAAAATAAATATATATGACACCTAGTACCGTTGTGCATGAACTTTAAATGGAATATTATTTTCTTTGTGCACTTACAAAGAGTTTTATTCATTCCTTCAGTTGCATCGTCCTTTAGGCTTTTCCACAGTTTCTTCAGACTGCAGGAAACAAATAATACCAGTGGCAAACGTTTTGTCACAACTGCTTATGTGAGTTGTTTATTTGATCAAACTGAAAGCGACGGTCCATTGCGTTTGCCCTCAAAGTTCAAAATGTGCGCGTGTTACAGACACATGCATGCATCTGAAAAAGAGAAAAGTATGAAGCAACATGTCTTTCGGAGGAAAAAAAAAAAAACAGAGACAGGGAGATGTCTGAATAGCTCTCATAAATTTGTAACTTCTCTGAACTATCAGGTCCACATGAGTCAAGGAGGATTAATAATAGATGCGCGTGGAGAGCACCAAAGATCTGACTGGCAGATAAATTCTGTTTTATGTATCAAAGGGAGGAGTAGTGACTTCAGCATGTATTAATCATCCCTTCACAGCACGTTAAGATCACCTTGAATTTTCTGCATTATGTGGCGTCTTTAAATGTGTTTCTTATTCCAGTAAAAGTGAGAGGTATGTAATAATATCAAAGGCTTTCACAAGTGAAGGGCCATCCTTCAAGAAGTGCCATAGATATCAATTATTAACTTTTATTCTGTAAATTTCATATCTGTAGGAAATAGAAGCAAGTTAAAAAAAAACAAAGCAGCACTGTTATATTTTGCCATCGGATTTGACATGTAATGTGGAATGCTACAAATAATGACAAGTCAGTAATGTGATCATATATAGTATATCAACATTTGGCAGCTAATGTTTGTATTTTATTGTTGTGTCACCTCGATAAATATTCAGCTACGCAGAGAAAAACTGTCATGTAGGTTCATTTTTAGCTCCAAAGTTAGACGAAGTCAAAATGTCCACATTACAACTTAGAACATCCTGAAAATAATTCCATATGAATACTATACAGTTAGATAGGATTTGATATTTTAATGTATTTTTGGCTGTTAAACAAGTCCATGGTGTTCTTTACATATCAAGTAAAATAATATAGGATTGTTGGACACGATGATGCTTATAATATTAGTTCTTTCAATGCATTTGTCTGACGGTCTTTGCCGTACAGTCAGCGCACTGAAGCGCATGGTGGCGTAATGCTGGACTCTCTCTTCTGTATTAAAACAAATATTTAGCAGCCACGCTTTATGAGGAGGGAGTTTCTCTCCACTGTGCCGTGTGTGTTTTTTAATGACCTCTGTGTCGCGTTAAAGCCTGTCTACTCTTTACTCGCCAGGGTTGGGACGATTTATCTGGCAGGAAAACAAATTATTCACCCAAATTCATGTCGCTGTCATCATGAGTTGTGAGCAGGAATAGATGCAAGACAAGGTTTGATTAAAATCGAATGAAATTTACTTAACGGATTAAATCAAGTGCTCACACAATAAAAAGTAATTGTCAAACTTTGCTGTTTGACCTTCCCCGGCTGCTGTTGAATAGGTTGAATGCAGCGGACAAATTACACTGAATGTCCGTTGTATGTGTGACAAATATAAAAGCATTCTGAGAATATCATTCGGTTCAGTCATCGGATGTATCCCATAATGCTTTGCTCTACGTCGTTGGTTGTTTGTGACGCGCGCACATGAAGCCATATCCAGTTTTACCCAGAAGCACGTATTCAAGATGGACTCGTGAACTGAGCAATCAGCCGTATGAAACTGAAGGTCATGTCTGTTTTTCTGCCTGTCTTTTAATATTATTAAAAGCAGCAGTGTCTTTTACGCCAACGTTCGCACCATTTTTCTTCACAGCAAGTGTCACACCGGTGGGAAGCAAGTGACATTGTGACATTTAAATAAAGCCAGCGTTGCACCCTCTCCATTGACACCATCATAAAAGCAATGAGATCGATACAACCGAGCGTCATTTAAAGTAATTTAACTGGCATATTTCTTCCCATAACCTCAAACCTAACAATTATTAGACGCGCTGCAGAACATGTACGACTTGTTTGATAAATTATCCAGAATTATTAAAATTAAAATTTCCTTTAAAATTATCTTAATGAAAAATATGCCATTTTGTTATATTCTTTTGACATAATAGATGATGTGTGCTCTGCACATAAAAGTTATGCATCCAGTACACAGTTGTTTGAGAAAAAACAAATATGTAATCTAATTTTATTTTCATTTAGAGACATTTTTAAGATATAAAATATATATATATATAATTGATCTTGGTGAGCTTTTTATCAAATACAAATGCCATATAATTATCTATGTCTTTGTAAATTTAATAGGCCACTATTATGAAAAACATGCTTTGTAATTACGTGCAATACCAAGGTAACATTTTCCAATTTCCATGCATTATTATCAGTGCTCTGCAAAAGGTTAAAGTAATCAGAGAAAATCCCTTTTGTCTTCATGATTACAATATCAAAGAGGACATACAGTATGTGATATATTATACACAATGGATTAAAGTCATTATGGCAATCAGTTAGAAAAAAGAAACCATGAGAAAGACCGTTCATTTGACCACAAACGATTGCTGTGATGTCAGTGATCCAGTGTGTATGAAAAAGTCTGTAGTAGTTGGAAGTATTTGTTTTTGTATGCAAGGTTTACATGCATGATGTACACATTTGAGCTCACTTTGTCTAATAAGAAGCAGTTTGCCTCATGTGCTCTATGTGTTGTATTTTACACACCTACATTTTCTTCCACCCACACACACACACACACACACACACACACACACACACTCACACACACACCGAAACCCGTATAGTCTAACCACATGCTGGCTACATCTGAAATACCCTCGCTGCTATCTCACCCTTCAAAGGAAGCTACCAAAAGCAAGACGCTTTGTCTCGAAGCATCGCTCATCTACATGAATTACACTGTGTCCGGTGTTGCGTGAAAAAGCACAGGCGCACATAGGCATTCGCTGTGCGTAAATTGGGTCCGTTTCTTCTTGCTTCCTTTTCTTCATTTCTCTACCATTTGTGTCAGGCTTCATTTGTTTTCATTTTGATGCTTCACTGGTGTGACTTTTCTCACCTCGCCATTGCACATGGATAAAACCAGTCATGAGTTGACATGGTGAGCTGTGAAATGTCGTCAAATCTTCAAAGCAGCTATTCCAGCTCTGAGGTGTGGGAATGGTTTTTTTATTTGGGGATGAATATATTTGTTACAGGTCTCCAAATTGAGCTATGTTTTCACATGAGCAACAATTTACTTCCACTGATATTCGGAGTCTGAATGATATCTGGAAAAGTCGGTGAAACATGGATGCACATGGAGATCAGCTTGCATGATCTCAATTTAAGATTCAGAGTATTTCAATAGGAAGACAAACTCAAAGACTTGGAATAGACTAGATGAGAATAAAATATTTTTAATAACATGAATGTGATATTTGGGGTTAGTTTTGAATTAAGCCAAAAAACTATTGAAAGTTATGTTTACCTAGATTCAACAGGCCAAAAGGCCTAATGTACAATTAAGAATAATAATCATTATAATCTCTTATATTTGAACTGTATTTCTCATTGGGGATTTGGTATGTGCAGGGTAAGACCTGGCTAGTGTTCAATAATCGGTCAGCGCACATCCAAATAGTTTGCAGAAGTGTCTAAAATTGTGAAGCTGCAGTGAGACTGAGGAAAACGCCGATGTGAAATGAGATTCAGTCTTGCTTGCGCTCCTTCGCCTCTGCTGTTTCACTTTGCTCATTCACGCTTCTCATCTGAATCTTCCTGCTCCATCTCTTTTAGGTCACAGTGTTTGTCTACAGCGACTTGATGCTGGTGACAAGAGAAACTGAGCCAGGAAGGTGTAACGTACTTCAGAGTCCCCTCTACCTCCGACAGTTGCGGCTCCAGGATGGTACGTATGTAGGCCTTAAAACACATGTCGAGGGAACTTTTCTCAGGAGATTTGTAAAATGTTGAGATGTAGAGACTCGAGTTTGTCAACCGACACGACAGTCAGTTCTTGTGTTGGCACATACAAACACAGAAAACTGCCAAAGATTGCAACACAGACCCAAATCTCCAAACAATCTTATCTGCTTGCCACCATATAAAACCACATTTGACTCTTTAGAATCGGAAAGGAAACATAAGGAACACAAAGTGCACACCCAAAAATAAATACACAGTGCCTTGAATGCAGTGATATTTTCAGTCAAGCTTAACCAAAAATGTATTTTTGGAAAAGCTGCATGACTTCCTGTTGCTTTGTCTTTTTATTTCACCTTGGTGTAAACAATCATCTCCTCGAGTAGGAGAGAGAATAGTTTGGCCGTCAGGGCCACACAGAGCCCCGGCAAATCAAATAAATAGGCCCAGCTGTAAATATCAGTGTTTAGACTGTTGGTAGCAGACATGGACATGGCCTGAGAGGTGGGAGGACACAAGTTATTCCTGTAAATGTGAAGTTACTGTCTCTTTAAGATGACACCGCTCTCAGTTGCGCATCGTGCACAACAAGTTTCCTATTGTTTGAAGTGAGCGTTGTATGTGATAACGAAGTGACATTAGAGTCAACAAGAGGTCAGGATTACAGAATGGATTTATTGGGAGTTGGGTGTTAGGAGGTCACCGTTGAGTCAGTGTAGTCTGCTCTGTCAGAGTGACTCTATATCATCCCTCTGTGTGGTAAAGGACGAGCCAAGTGTGTCTTTAGGCAGGGATTGTTGATTTCAAACTCATTTAAACTTTGAAGTAAATGGTAGTATTTAAGAACCCCGACAAAACTTCTGCCTCCAAATTGAATACCTCATCCTTGACATGTTTTCTTCTTTTGTTTTCTTTGCAACTTTATTGATTTCTTTCCTCCTCGCTGATTGATAACATTGTCTTCTTTCAACACCTCATTAACTTTTTCTACCCTGGAGGTCCCTGCACCCGATGCACAACCAATCTGTTATAAAATTGAAACCATTTTTAAACTTTTGTCAAGCCTGATTCATCATTATGGCATCGTTCTGTTAAATTGATGTCTTAGAACAGACACAACCCATTACAAAAAAAGGTCTAAATTGTCAATGTAAACAAAATGCTGACAAAAAAATAAGACCCAAATCCCCGACTGAAGAGGCTGACAGATGTTTAGAAACTGTATTCAAGTTAAAGAAGAAGCTTGATTTCATTGCACAGAAAATATAAAATATAATAAAATAAAAATATACAATCAGAATATAATAGAATCTATCCTATACAGAGTAGAAGTGCAGTTATTGCAGCAGTATAAAAACTGCATGGGGACAGGGAGGGAGCCAAAAGGGGTGTGTGCTTCTATGTGTATCTATTCTTCATTGTATGTTTGTTTATGTGTTGTGTAGCTGTGTGTGTTTGTGTCTGTGAATATAAATGGTTAGAATGGACTGAAGCAGCCAGTATGTGGTTCTTGCAGCAGTCTCTTTACAGCCACGTGGATGAAGCTGTGATTATGTCTGTTGGTGCGGCCGCCAATGGTTTTGAGCCTGCCAGAATGGAGGTTGAAAAGAGTGTCTTGGGTGGGAGGGCAGTCAGAGTTCAGAACATGAGTGGTCAGGCACCAAAACAGATGGTGGAGGTCAAGGAACATGAGGTCCAAAAAGTGGGCAGGCTGCTGGGACATTTATAGATATGTACAACACACACGGCGTAAGAAGTCTGAGAACAGGGTCGGTAGCACCTGACAGTCAAGACTGAGGAAGAACAATGGAAGACACGAGGGGTCATTCGAGGTCAGACAAGCACTTGAAACCACCATAATCTGGAATATGGATGTGCAAATGCATGAAACATGAACCAGCACTAAAATCAAACCAGAACCAGAACAAATAACAAGAAAACACAACAAACCAGACAAATGATCAGTAAATCTAATCTCATGAACCCCTACTGCATTCACAGTAGAACAATGACAGCATATCAGAAAATAAAATACTTTACCGTGTCATGAACATTTCCTGCTTGAGTTGAACTTGATAACTGCAACAAATCTCAAAACTGTTGAGACAGAGCCAGTTGTAATGCCGCCTCTTACAATCAGAGTGTACAGATCTGGTTTGCACCAAGCTCCGACAGTTAGCCCAAATTTGGATTCATCTGACCTCAGAGCATTTTTTTGGCTCAGCTTATTTTAAAGATGGCGGTCTTTTCCATATGGCTTCTTCTTTGTGTGATACAGCTTCAATTAAATTTGTGGTTTGCACTGCAAATAGTGTCCACCGACAGTGATTTCTGGAAGTTTTCCTGAGCCCAGGCAGTGATATCTAGTGGAGAATCAAGCCCATTTTTAAGACAGTGCTGCACATTTAACCTTTAAATATTTCTCTGTTTTATGTCCATTGGTATTCTGATGAGAAGAACTAAAACCAAAAAGTGATGAGAACACAACCTCACCGTAGTGGTGGACATGTTCACTGCAGTATTACACTTGTGAAGGGATCGCCCATGTTGAGAGGCCAGACAAAGAACTTCCATTAAGAACAAAATGGTATTAGTAATTTTTAACTGTGGGACTATTTTAAGAAATTGATTAATTTTAAATTTTTCATACAGATTAACCTCCATTCAAGTCATGCAATATGCTGAGGTTGCAATATGCCCCTCCGGCATTTTACTCTTCTTGCTTTTCAAGACTTTCTAAACTATTTTTTTTAAAGATGTGTTGCCACCATAACATTCAAAGTTAACTACATAGCTTACAGCTACTGACTGAATCAACACAGGGCCATGAGTTTCTGTTGAGGGTGTCGAGCCGAACTGGTCTTTCCTCCACACAGACACTGCTGGTCTCCTCTGGACCACTTCTGACCTCCACCCTGTACCCAAACAATCAGTGATCACCAGGGTGGGGATTCAGGCAGGTTTGTGTGTCTGTAGGTCTCACGAGAGGACCCACATGCACATGCACAGACACAGAGACACACACAGACTTCCACAGACACACACACACACACACACACACACACACACACACACACACACACACACACACACACACACACACACACACACACACACACACACACACACACACCCTGCTGCCTGTCATTGTTATTTCGCTTCGGCAGCGTCACTCAGGAAAGAGGCGCCGGGGGATTGTGTTTGTTTCAGTGAGGGTGTGTTTGGCGTGTGCGTGTGTGTGTAATGACACAGTGCGAGTTCAATAAAGGGGCTTTCCTGTGTTCATGTGACCCCGATGCTTAGCTGAGGAGCGTGGGAAACAATGAGAGTGGAAGAAAGGGGGAAAAAAACCACACCACAAACACAAATTTCCACATGTCAGTTTAAAGATCACAGTTCTACTAAACTGTAACGGGGCTTATCTTTTTTATCTACATAATATAAAAACTCCTGACAGTTGCCAACATTTTTATTTAGACAGAGAGAGAATATGTCTATACTGTAAAGGCCATGTTGGTTATCTAAATGGAATAATGATTAAACGTGAATGACGGTCAGTTACACCTCTGACACTTCAGTTTGTCCCTGCTGTCTGGACAATGTCCCCACTTCTCAGGTGACACCTTTTCAGATTTGAGCATGAAGCCACACATAGATTAACATGTCTGTTTAGTGATTCAAGGGCGCAAAAGCATTTGACCAGGATTAAAAAAAAAAAGAAAAAAAGCAAACATTTTTAAAATAAAATTGGTTTGGTTGTCAAAAAATACATAAAACGCTTTCGACAAGCCTCTAGTTATGTATGAGACCACACGTTTACTGTTTACAAAAGATATCCAACAGTGACCTCTGCTGTTGAAGATGAAGAGAAACACATTTGGAGAGTCGGTTGGGGAGAGTGGTTCGTGCAGACAGTGAAGACATGTTTAGTTAAGGGCTGTTCAGTTTGACATTTGCATGTTCTCCTTGCTCTGGTTACACTGGTTCTCTAGTTCCACTGCAATGCTGCCTGCTTACGTAGTTTTTTTTATAAACCTCATTTTTGCAGAAGCAAATCAATATTGTTTTATATGTTTTGGCAGAAGTGCATTTATAATTAGTGCACTTGCCAGTTCACAAATAAGACAAATAGATAAAAGCAGCGATATAAAATAATTTTCTCCATGGAGAACGTCTCCATTACCAGAATGCTAAATAAGGAATGATAACCATCAAGGAGAAAAAGTCACTTCTGAGGGGCCAAATAGCCTCAACTGCTATGAAGACAATTATCGTTGTTGTGACTGAAATTATATTCAGGACTTTGAGATATATTATAATTTTATGGTTGTAGATTTGTTGGAAAAACTTCAATGTGTGAAGGCTTCTGACCTTTTTGTGAAAGCTCATGTTGAATATTGTCTGTGATTGAACTGTACTGTGTACTGTTACCATAATGAGTATGATATGATAACGAAGCGTTAAAGTAGTCTTGGATTTTTGTAGACATTCTGACTGGTGGAGTTTCACGGGATAGGAATATAATAAGCAAAACCTATTTTTTGTGTGTGAGTTTATAACGCTCATGAATCAAGTTAATCAGATATAGACTCTGGATTTATTCACATTCCTGGAGGTGTACTCAATGCTTTTATGATACACAAGGGAGAAAATAAACAGATTAAGAATGATTACATTGGTTTTCGTGCTTAGATCAACCTTTTTTTTTCTTTCAAAATTACAGCCTCAATTACAAACTGTTATTTCAATTTGAGTTATATAGTGCCAAGTACAACACAGCTGTCTTTCTGTCCATTGTAAAATGTCATCATACATTGAATATGATGTAGAAACTATACTTAAAGCTCAAGATCAGTGGCATCATTTCACCATCTGTCAAAACAGAGATTCATGGGCTTACAGTGGACAGACACATAAATGATTTGGTCTGTGTGTGTGTGTGTGTGTGTGTGTGTGTGTGTGTGTGTGTGTGTGTGTGTGTGTGTGTGTGTGTGTGTGTGTGTGTGTGTGTGTGTGTGTGTGTGTGTGTGTGTGTGTGTGTGTGTGTGTGTGTGTGTGTGTGTGTGTGTGTGGCTGGCTTATATGAAGTAAAATAGTCGTAAATTTCACCACAACATATAGATTTTCTGAGTCTGTGTTTGAGTGTGTGTGTGTGTGTGTGTGTGTGCGAATCTACGCTCGATTAAAGCCATTTATCTTGAGTCCTGACCCACAGGCCTGTCTCACAAAGCGCTTCACCAGTGAATTACGAGACGGCGTCTCTGTGAGGCCGATCCACAGAGAACGCTTTTCATCAATAAAAGTATTCTGCCAAAATCATGAACAGAAATCAACAATACTGCTTTATGTACGACTGAGGAGGGAGCAAGGGAAGGGGGCCGGCGATTCTAATACACCTTTCTGACTTTGCTTTGCAGATTATGCAGAAGAACTGAGATTCTACCTTATTCACATGACGGAGGTAAGGAAAAGAATTGTGTTCTACTTTGTAAGACGAAGGAAATCAGAGAAAAGACTATGGTGAGGGAGGATGTAATGTGAACTGTCTGTGAGCCGGAGGGGCAATTGTCTCTGGTGGAAATCACATTACATGGAGGACACAAGGATTAGCAGAAACCACTAATGAAAATGTCTTTTCTCTGCGTTTCTTGTTCTGATCTGACTTCTGTCTCAGACCTGCGTCTTTCACACATTCTCACGTTTCATCTACATTTCAGAAACGTTGTAATATAATAATATAATAAGCAGTAGGCCAAAACATTGTTTAGCTTCTTGTGTTTGTGACATCGGGAAACACATCAACACCGACATGCATGAATATAAATGAAATATAGTGCTTTCAACTGGGTGTGAACATATCAACGCATCTAAGGGATCTTTATAATTAAAGGTTAAAGACTTTTTTCTTCGTTGTTCATTATTTCATTACCCGTTGACAGTTTTACAATATAGTCTGTTTTATAGCTTTTACCTTTTCCTCATTATACTATATTTAACCTTAAATACTTTATAAATAATAATTAATGCAACACCACCACCACAGTATTTTGTACTTTTGTACTCGGGTGTTTTTTTTACTTTTACTTGAGCTAAAAACTACTTCTACTCTCGCCGCTCTGTTTTATATAATTATCTTTACTTTAGATAAGGAATGAGAGTACTGTACTTCTGCACTGTTTCCCATGATGCTTCTGTCTATTGCCTATTTGTCGATAAGGGCAGCATAGTCATTTAAAAAAACAAACAAAAAAACCCCTGAAAAATATGATTTCTTTTATGCTGATGCTCTGTTATTATTTTAAATTGAAAGCTGCATTTGTGATTAAATGAAAGTGCCTCTTTAGGACTTAATAGTGTTCATTGTGTTTCTATTATAAAAGGCATATGGCCTCTTAAAAGTTTCAAAATTTTAGCAGAGGGTTTATACAAGGTACACATGTATCTCATATCAAATCATACTTTAAAAGGTTTTAAATGTATTTAAAAAAAGAAAATGAAAAAAACCACACTTGCCTATCAGAATATTATTAAATATTTTTTTATTATCATGACTTATATACTACTTTTGCAAAGATTAAAACACAAAAGGCAAAACATATTCCAGTTCCTGTGTAGTACAGGTCAAATATAATGACGTTTCACTGTTTGAACTCAATTATCAAAATTCCTCCCATTTCTCAGGACTGTAAGTTCCCCCAAGGGGGATTTACATCAAGTCGGTATAGTGTTTCCTTACATCTTTCATTCCAGGGTTTAAACATATGTTTCAAGATGAAGAAAAAAATACACATATCACTGAAACAGAACAGGAAGAAGGCAACAGAAAGCCTAAAAAGCAACTTGTTGAGAAACAGACAGAAACAGGGAGCGTATGAAAGCTGTCAGACAGATAGGATCTCATAGTTTAGGAGGCCTCTGGGCAGCTGCTTTCCCGGCAGCTCGGCCATAGTCAGAGTTTATTTGCGGATGATGGTAGCCAGTCTTTCTGCCCCATTTTTCTCTGATGCCCCTCCCCAACGATGTGAGTCTTCATGCCCATCCAATAGTCATTTTTTTCCAGGGTGAAATGTTTGCAGTCAATAAATCGCACTCCAGGTCTCATCATCCTTTTAAGGTTGCCGTACATTGCTTCTCATCATCACCTTCTTGGAACAGTTTATAATATTCTCTTTCTACACTTCCTTGGATCGAGCTCCGTCGTGTTGTGCAAGTGTGGGGCTCTTATATGTATCTGATGTGCATGCTCTGTGTCTTCCGACTTTATCGGACTCATCTCTGGCAGTGTCATCCTGATGTAATGTAATGCATATCTTCTAATGGAGCATGAGAAGTGTTCTCCCGATGGTGGATGTTTACATCAGTAACATGTGGAAATAGAGTTGCAGCCAGATTCAGGACTCCTGCACATGCAAAGATATGTACTGTAGATTTATGGCACGATGCAAATCTCCAACCAAATAAATGTCTGCTCAATAGTTAGAATTTGCATAAAATGGCAATATTCATCCATGTACTGCATAGATACTACAGAGAGCAAGAATACTGTGCTTGTAACAACAACTTGAAAATGGGATGAGAACCTCAAGCTATCAAATGGGTAATTTAGCATCTCAGAGGGAAGTAATAAATGCAGCCTGATTACTTTACCTCCCATTTTCCCACAACCTGAGTGAGATTACATGCAATTACTCTTAATTGCAATGACCACTGATTTTCTGTGATTCAATATTTGTGAAGATTTACATTTGATCCCACAATACACATGTTTACGTTGTGCTGAAATAGAGACGGCTTCACCTTAAGGGTTCTCTATAATGCTGAATGTTGTATTTTGGTTTAATCTGGTTTAAATTAATTCAAACTAAGTCTCTCTGAGTCTCAGACTAGGGTGGAATGTTCCCATGTAAGTTTTAGCAGTGTGCTTGTGTGTGAAACTGGAGTTTGACCACTGATCTAGCATGGAAAAAGGGAAAAAGGAAAGTGTTAAACAAAGTTCAGTGAAAACGAGAAGACGCTTTTAAAGGAACTTTTTACAAAGTTCCCCATAAGTGGAGCCAGATATCATGATTCAAACCCCTCTCTTCTTCTACCGGTCTGTTCTGCATGCACAAATCCCCTCCAAGCCCCCAGAACCAACCTCCGCACTATGTGATCGGGCCTTCTCCTCTGCTGCCCCAAAACTGTGGAACACCCTCCCCGACCACCTGGGGGCCCCCCAGGCTACAGATGCTTTTAAAAGAAACCTAAATACTTATCTTTTTAAGAAAGCTTTTTCTTAAATGTCTTCTATAGTGTTCCTTTTAGCCACTCAATTACACAGATAACCATTTATTTATTTATTTATTTATTTATTTATTTATTTATTTATTTATTTATTTATTTATTTATTTATTTATTTATTTATTTATTTATTTTAATTGTTTATTTATTTATTTTTTTCTGTAGTACTTTGAGATTAATTAAATATAAGGCACATTACAAAAAATTTATTTTTATTTTTATTTTTTTCAATTATTATTATTATTCAGCATCATTGATGTAGTCAAGGTAATCCATTTTAAGCATGCACCATGAGGCATACAGCCTATAATCTGAAGTTTAACTTGCCTCTGGCCAGGTTTAATTTAAGTCTTGATTTAGTCTTGGATGAGCTCAAGTCTCCATTCAAGAAAGGAGAATAGTTAACTCAAGACTAGGACAAGTCTGAGACTATTTTAATCCACGTCTGAGAAAGACATTTCAGTCAGTCCTGAATGTGATTTAGTCTTGAACTAGGCTTAATCACTCAATGCAAAAACAGGTCACAATGCTTAATGATTACTTTACACCAACAAAACAATACAAACGGACTTGACCTATAAAGTCCATTTTGAAGTGCTCGAGCTCTAATCGGACCAAATTGAAGTTTAAAGTTTTGCCCAACAAAACTTTGTGGAGATGGTGTCAGATGAAGCCACGCAAGACAACTGGCTCTACTCCCTGTGTAAGTTGCGAGTCCATGATAGAAAACAGAAAAGCACACACTCACATCCAGAGCTAAGTTTTGAATAACCAATTGCATGTTTTTGCACTGTGGGAGAAAACTGAAAGAAACCCATGCACAGACATACAAAATTAACACAGAGAGGTGTTAAGCCAAGACCAGCGACATTTTTCTTTAATCTAAAGAAAATTTCAAATGAGACTGAAACATATTCAGTTGTCTCTCTGCACTGCAATTAATAGAAGACAGCTGGCCCTGTAAAATTGCCTTTTCCCATTCATATCAATACATTTTCACAAAAGTAATTGCCACTTTGGATTTGAAAACTGCTCTCACAAGTCTCCTCAAAGCTGCAGTAAAACTTTTGAACTCTTTTTTCAAATTAGAGCATTTCAAGACGCAACACTTAAAGGTCTTGGAAGGGTTCGAGAATATAAGCCGAGGGGACGGCTCAACTGTTGAGAAACCCGTCCAGCCACTGTGACTCATCTACAATTTGTTTCGGCTGCAAACGTCTGCTGGTATGCTTAATCTTTTCACCGAGCAAATCCCCCCCCCCCCCCGAAAAACCCCAGCCCCTTTTAACTGCAGCCACACAGGCGCACACGCTCATATTGTCACAGTGTTTTTTTGCTTTGAAATGTGCTACGTAACCTCATTAGCAGCTTATGAATCTTTTAAAGGGTACTTTTTTTCCCCTCTGAAATTCCTGACAGAATGTGAGGGGCCTGATAAGTGTCCCACAGGCGGGAAAAAGACGAAAGAAAAGGCTCCAATATTATTCAGACTATCCAATTAGGCAACATATATAAATAGAAGCACTTACATAAGACAGCATGGGAGTGAAATGTAGAAGGTTTGATGAACTTTAAGCCATACTTTGTGTTTTACCCAGCATAGAAACAAGAACCTTATATTTCAGTATTTTCAGTAATTCTTATTGTTCCTCTTAGCTAAATAATGTATTGTACGGTTTCATATGAATAAATAACTACAACGGTTGCAGACTCTGACTCCCCAGGCTTTATATATAAAGCAATTATGTGCTGGTCTCCAGTCAAGAATCGCTTGCTGCAGCTTCCTCTGCATGCAATTTGTCTCTTTCTTCCAGCCGTCAGACGCACGTACACAAGCACACACGTACACACAGAATGAGCAGTCATCTGTTATAGTTGTTACACCTGTCAGCAGTTAATTTCATACCTGGGGGAACTAACAGTAGCCACAATGAAACACAGCATCCATTTCACTCTCTCTTTGGCTCCCTTCGCTCACATATAATGTTAGAAACACTGTAAGACTTTGACAGTTGTAACATCATTGTCAGGTGTATTAGTGCTAAAAAATATATATATATTCAGAAATACAAATATTTGCTCTCCCCTCATCCTTTAATTGGCAAATATTTGTGGCGGAACATGAGCAGCTGCTCAACTACTGTAGTGTTCATTTATCTTTAAGTGATGACAGTCTTTACAAGGTAGCTGACCTTTTTTGGTCCCTGTGGTGAGGCGCATTGGTGTGTGAAGTGAAGGAACATGTGAGCGTGGACCGAGAGAGGGATGAAAGAGATACAGAGAGGAAAACATATCAAAGGGGACTTAGGGAGGGGAAAAAAAAAAAATTAAAAAATCTTCTCCAGAGCTCTTCAATCGCTGAAGGTTTGAACTCTTGCTACCCAAAGACGATCAAGATATATTAAAGTGACTCTGATTCTCACTGCTCCTGCTGTATTTGTGTGTGTGTTTGCTTAAATTAATGATGGGTGTGATGTGATGGTGTTTAATTGAATGGCTGTGCAAAGGTCAAGAGCAGAGAGAAACAAAGAAAGAAAGTAAGACAGCTTTTTTTTTTGTATGCACTGTTGATTTTTTATTTTTTCTGCATGATATACTGAGTTTATTCCCTGTGCACGCCTTTCCTCTCTTCAAACATCTCCGCTCTGTATCCGCCATAAAAGCGGAAAAGAGCCAGACATTCGCTCAAGTAAACAAAACACTATATTTCTGTAACGCCGCTATAGATAACTTGAACTATGCTTGCTGGACGCAAGAAAAGTTGGAAAATCAACACATAAACTGGATCTAGATATAAACAAAGAAAAAATGTTTTCCCAGCTCAACCTGCAATAAGCTTAACTTTGGAAGTGTTTTATCCATATCGGTGCAAACAAGAATTTTTTTTAAAGTTTTATATATAATTGTGAGCATCATATGGCACTTGCTTTTTATTTTGATGCAAGTAGCCTGTTTGGATTGTGACCATTTTGAATCACTTAAGAAGCTTTAGCACAGTTGTGACACGGACCCTTTTTCATCCACACAACTAGTTTTTTCGTAAAGCAGTGAAACTTGTACTCTCACTTTCATCATCACAGTCCACTCTCAATGTCTAGTCCCGCTCTTCTCCTCTGTTGCTGGAGGTCGTCCTATTTTAGCACTTGCTCAAAACGGATGTAACCTAGTTTATACGTGGAAGACAAGTGTGTGTGTGTGTGTGTGTGTGTGTGTGTGTGTGTGTGTGTGTGTGTGTGTGTGTGTGTGTGTGTGTGTGTGTGTGTGTGTGTGTGTGTGTGTGTATGTGTGTGTGTGTGTGTGTGTGTGTGTGTGTGTGTGTGTGTGTGTGTGTGTGTGTGTGTGTGTGTGTGCGCGCGGTTAGAAAGAGGGATTGTATGCAATTGCGTCTCTTTAAAGTCGAGTGCGCAAGTCCGTCAGCGAGGCTGGAAGAAAGGATGCAAGACGGTGTTGTGTAGGGAAAAGGAAACGGCTGGAAGAGACAGGAGACGGACGGCGGGTGAGATTGTAGACTTGAGGAATCCACCGGGGTCAGAGCCGAGCGATCATGGGCAACCTGGCTGACCGCTTTGGGCCCAAGAAAAGGTTCACAAGGGAAGCAAGCTCTCTTCAGCAGCACCTGCTCTCTGACAGCGGGGATGTAAGTCTAAGAGTATATTGAAAAGAGTTCAGTGGCTTCATTAACTTTTACAGTTAGATTCAGTCTCAATATAATTAAAGTAGTATGTGATCTGCCGTATGACATTGTGCTTTGAAGGCCATAGATAGTTAGGTATTGCTTTTTCATAACTGTTCCCAAACTTGCTGCATAAAAGTTGTTCTCGTGATGGATATGCTAATGTTGCTGAGGTTTCCAATAAGTGTGTGGTCACTGATTTTTCCACCATTTCCTTGAAATTGCCATAAGTACCCTGGCACAATGCAGTCCTCACTAATCACAATTAAAATCCATGAATAATCTCCACTTACCAAAGCGCAGCGGGAAAAAGCGAGCGAAGCGACTTACCTCGTTTTTAACACCGCCCGCTTGCTGCTCATTCGTATCACATATCACATTTGTTGCTCTTAATTGGCCTGCCATTACAGACAATTTCACTCTTGTATCATGAATGCAAATCATAATTCACACGTGGGGTTTGCAGTTATCGGTTTAGAACTATTAATTGTGCACTTGTAGCGAGTGAGGAGATGCGACGATTGAGGAGAAATGAGATAAGCAGCTGCTCCACCAAACTAGGTGAAATCCCAGTGTGAGAGTTTGCATGTGGGCTGTGGCGCTGCGAGGGAGCTCAGTCATCAGGCAAACACAAGACTGCTCTGTGCATACAAATATTTAGTTTTTGGTTGTTTTTTTGTTTTGTAAGCATCCCATACTGTAAAAGGTCTGAGTGTTCCTCGCGCATTGTGTTCCGGGGTGACGTCTCTGTGACGTTTGCAGACACGTCGAATAAGAGACTCATTGTTTGACGCTTTATCCAGGTCTAAATATAGTTTTGGAATATTGTCTCTGAATAAACAGAAGCACTTTTTTTTTTTTTTTCACTCTATGGCCCGGTTTTCCATACAGGGATTAAGCCTAGTTCTAGACTAAATCCCTTTTTTAACCAGTACTTGGTGAAATGGCTTTCTCAGGCGTGGATTAAAATAGTCTCAGACTTGTCCAAGTCTTGAGTTAAATAATCTGCTTTCTTGAAGGGAGACTAGAGCTAATCTAGGTCTAAATCAAATATAAAAAAAATTTAAATGTCTTCTTGTTTTCACTGAAGTTTTTTGATCGCTTTCTTGTTTCTCTTCTCAGGTCATAGTCCAGTTCCGCACGCTGCTAAAAACTTACATATCAATACTTTTTTTCCCTTCTCCATTCTAGATCAGGGGTGAAACTCCAGTTCCACACCCCAGGTTTTCAGAGCACCCTAACTGAGTCGTCTTTGATTATCTTAGTCTGAGACTCTGTAGTCTGGAACTAGTTGATTTGAAGTTAAACCACATCTCAGAAAGCCACTGGATTAGTGGATTAATGTAAACAACATTGTCTTAGTCTTGGTTTTATTTGAGCACTGAAGGAAAAACCGGGCCTGTGAGTTTAAATTTGTCTTAGCTGTTGGGTGCATCATTGACCGCATGACGTACGGGGCTGTCACCTGCAGTCTGAAGGCAGGGCATGAATGATACGCACCCAGGGGCTCTTGTCAGCAAAATATCTACTTTATGGTAGCCATCCATATCAGGGCCAGGGCAGGACTAGTCTCTCTGGGGTCTAATTGGACCGAGTTGTAACCCTCTTCCTTTAAGCTGTGCCACAACTTAAAGTTTGCTTTGCTTTTTGTCTGATTTAATATGCCAGCGCAGATTGGCAGGGCTGTGCCTCAATAGATCAAACTGTAATCCCTTCAAGATCCACTTCTTAGCAAAATGATTGCACTGAGATCTACGACAAAGACAAATTGTTTCCCCCCCCCCCAACCTGTTTTAAGCTGTGGTTTATCATCCCATGCCACTGGTTAGAGGGAAACTTGTCATGAGCATCTCAATTATTCAACAACCTTTATGGTAAAAGTGCAGAAGTAAATAATTGATTTCTTTTAGTGTCATAAGTATGTACATGTTCAGCAGCATTTGAAAATAAGTACTGAAAGTACTTTCCATTAAATGCATGGCCACTGGTGCATTATAGATTTGCGCATTCAATCCCAAACGTCAAGATTTTAAATGAATGTTAAATGAACAGCATGAGTTGACCTGAATAATGAGCCAGTCCAACTTTGTGAGAGCGCGCTGTTTCAATAAAAGCTTAGATGATAATATCTAGTTGAAAAGATCAGTGAAGTCGATGATTAGTGATCCTGATAAAAGAAACTACCTGTGCTTTGGCCCGCCTCCGTCCAAAAAGACGCAAAAACTGGAAAGGAAAACGTTTTGGAAACAGTACTTAAATTCAGAAAACATCCTGTAAGCTCCGTCATGTGCTTATCTGTCTCCCTGGTGGCTGCAGGGATTGAGACGGGCCAAGGACTCTGCTATACGCTCTGTTCACGGCAGCTTTGTCTAGGCAAACCGCAGATGAGATCTGAGCTGAAAACCAGACAAACAAACTAGAAACACATGAAAAGAGTGTGGGAAAGCCAGTGAGGCGAGATGAAGGAGCATTCCATGACTTCATTTTCATGTGGAATCCTAAACGTGCATTCTGTGTGTATGTAGCATGTGGGCTGGGTATTTGCTTCATCACCTTAAAGATCGTGTCCCATTGAGCGCAAAGCCAGGTCTTAATCCAGATTCAATAAATGCTTCCCAAAGTGCTCCAATCTAATCTCAAGCAGGCTTTTGTCCAAATATAGCTTTTTTATTGATTATTTTATAGTGCACATCTTAGCTGTGGAGAAACTCCGTCTCACCCAGCCAGCCATTACATAAACTCCCTTAAAACTTTCTAATGAATCTTTCATCCGTCCTTCAGTCCAGTCATGAGGCAGTCATGCATAAGAACCAGACTTGACTACCTTTCTCTGACCTCTCTCAGACCTTTTAATGTAGTGAGTATATAGTCTCTTGCTTCACACGGGTAAGCAATAGAAATGTGAATTGCTGATGGGGGGAAAGCACAAGACCAAGAGTCTGCAGAAAACACTCGTGGGTTTCTCTGCATACATTTACGTCAATAGGAGAGCCTGGAGATGAAAATCAAGATCTTTTTTTCCCCCCTAACTTATAAAAAATTAAAAAGCAATGGGTGGATTACAATGTTGATGCTGTTACATTGATGACAACCAAAGCTTGTTTAACAGTGTACATTTGTAATGAAGAAGTTGAATTAATACATCTGAAGCAGGTCAAAGTGTTATTATTTGCTTTTTAATGTCCCTAAAAAACTCAACGCTATAAATATATGCAGATAATTTATGACGTTCTCACAGTTCGTCCAGGAAAGATTTGAATGTTCACATTAAATTTGAAAAGCCACAAGACTACCAATATTTTACAATCTCATTTTCTCGGTACAAATGCCCACTTTATCGTAAATACGGCTGCAGGTGGACTACACTGGGCAAAAGGGAGGTCTCCAGTCCATCTCAGGCTAAATGCAGAGAGACATTCACCCTCACACGTTCATACTTAGTGACAATTTAATGTAACTAATTCATCTAGTAAATACGCGTTTGCATTGTAAACCAGAATACCTGGAAAAACAATCATCTACACATGCCCAGTTAGAACAGGCAACCTCCGCCCAGAGGAAATCATTCTTTGTAAATGACTCACTCATATTTATGTGAACCAGATAGGGGGAACTTGATATCCGAATGGCCGTAAGTTAAAGGTGGAATCCAATACATATATGTACATAAAAAGAACAATGTGGCAAAGAGATTATACAGTAAATTGCTTCAACATCCAATGACAATAGAGAGACTGTTCTGTGGAAAAGTCAGGGAGCTGTATTAACATCATTAGTGCCTGTTTACATAAAGTACAAACCTGTTAAATGCTACAAAGCCTTAGAAATTCTATCTTATAGCCCACAGAAGAGAAACGGGGCAGACTATGGAAGTTCTGATTGAAGCCTTTCTGCTCTCTCTGGCCATACCAGCCTGCGCCTCATGAACCGAGCTACGCAGTATAAGAACAATGACGTGCTGATAGTCAGATCTCCAGCTAACTCAATTGTGACAGTGAGTCACGATACCATGTTCAGCATCAGTGTATGGGGCTATGACTAACAGGGTATGACACTTGCTGGTGTGATGGTGTATGGGGACTTTCTCTGGAAAAATCCCTTTGATTTCTGAGGAACACAGACGGATATAATACTTTATATAACAAGCACTTAACATTTCATGTCTCACTATGCCTGCCTCTGTGCGTTTGGTAAGCGTCATCATTTCTATTTCAGAGATTTACAAGATTACTAAAAACTAAACAAAAACAAGAACAAAACACGACTATTTTCACTCACATCGTCATCATCCTCTAAGTACTGTTCGTGGGATTATGTCTTCATTTAGCCCCATTTTATTGCCTTATAGAGATGATTGTTGTCATATTGAGGGAATGCGTACTTTCAGTGCTCGGATCAGCTTTATATGTGCGCATAACAGGCCATTCTTTAGACTTCAAGCAGAGGTTTAGTTGAAAACCAAAGCTGAATTTACATCTTTATTTTATGGGGTGCACAACTATCTTTTCTTGTTCTGCTGCTCCCTTGAGACGTCACCACAGCACATCATCTGCTGCCTTCTCACCCAATCCTCTGCTCACCACCCATCTCCATGTCCTCCTTCACTACATCCATGAATCTTCACCTTCTCCTCCTGGCCGGCAGCGCCATTTCCAAAATTCTATGTCTGATATACTACTGTCACTCCTCAGTATGCCCGAACCTGCTCTAAACCTGAAACTTAGCTGTACTACTCGATCCCTCTCAGTGAAATTCTCAGCATCTTTCAGTCTCCATGAAGTTGAGACTGTTTGAAGCAAAATGTTGATTATTTAAACATTTAAGGGCATCCCAACTTGAATAGGATTACTTACTGTAAATGCCCATCTTAAATCGGCAGGTATTGATATGAGACGTGTCTAAAATTTCTCGGACTCAAGCAAGCGTTTTTTGTTTTTTTGTAAATGTGCTGTCTTTTTGAGAAGAATGGTTTCATTTTCATGTGAGTTTGCTTAATATGAAACCATACTCGGGAGATTTCTGGCTTGCATAAGCACTTAGAGCAGGGAGAAACAGCAACAGAATTAGCACACGGTGACATGGCAGTGTGATGTAGATCCTCCAAATGATGGTTAAACAATTTTGAACGTCCTCCAAAATGTCAGGGAACTTTTACAATACCCAAGTTGGACTTTTCTGCGTGCCAGCACACCATTAGCATAGTGTCATTATTTCCCTGCAGTGTGATGGTTGGGGGGAAAAAAACAAAAAGGCTCCTGACACGAGCTGTCACTGAAACCATGCTGACCTGTGCTGCGGCTGCTTAGGTGAGCTGTGTTGACAGCAGTCCAGTGACACACTGAAAACTCATCTGCCAGATGGCTCAGGGGGAGGGCTTCAACCAGGGAGCACTTTAATCAATCTGATTAAGGGGAAATGCTGCTTGTATTTTTAGCTACTCCGTGGCAGGCCTGTGGCCATTCATTGAATTTAGTTTCATTAGCTCTTATGTTTATCCCAAGAAGGGGTGGATTTATAAACATGGGGATGAACTAATGTGGGAGCTGGAGTAAAAGCGCTATTAGCTATTTCAGCCAATATGGTTCTTAAGCTGATCATTTGCTGAATGATAATAATGGTCTCGCTGTTAATCCATTAATGACGACTGTATTTATGAACTAACGGGGACTCCAGAAATGGATCATTCACAAGCTGCCATGTAAAAATGTCTGTTGTTTCTGTAGGTGCACAGTGGATACAGCTTAAAAAAATAACATGAACTTAACCTGAACATCACTCAGGACTCACTTTCTCTTGAAGGCGCCATGTCAGCATTCCCAATGTGAAAGGTGAAATTGAGAAAGTGTGAAGCAGCTCTTGCGTGGAACAAATTCTGAGCCAGGTGTTTTGTAAAACCGATTGCAATGGCAACATAATTGAAAGATCCAGGTGGCTCCAGATGTTTCCTGCCGAAAACATGTGACATGTGACTATCTGTCAACAGTTTACCGGCTTGACGGATTATTTACAGTGTTATAATGTAATGATGTACAGAACTACCGCAGATGGATACAGTTAACGCACAGATAAAGACTACAGCACATAATTCTATGAAATGAGAGGAATGGAAATTAATTGCTGAAAGGGATGGCTGGAGATGAATGAATCATCCTTAGTGGTACCCGTGCATGGCGTGGTGCATTTTTAAGATGCCACACATAGAGAAATGCACTGCTCTGGATGCTGTATTCCTCACAGTACACGTGACGTCAAAGACCTCAAATGCATAGTGATATACAGTGTAATACACTACACGTGTCTCATATTTTACACCACTAAGACTGTGTACACAAACCTACTTCCTGTCTGTGATGGATGAGCAATGTAAGCCCCCCTGCGGCCCTGAGATGCAGCTGTGACTCATTGTCCTGGAGGATTACATTTTTTTTTTTTTATATATTTGAATCATCACATCTTCTCAACATGTAGCTACAGTTCGACTGTATGTATAGTTGACGGCGCAGGTGTGTTTGTGTGTACGCGCTCACACACACACACACACACGTGTGCAAGTGTGTGCAGGTGCAGGCCTGCCTCTGGGACCCCGAGCTGCTCTTAACAGATGTGTTCTTGTCTGATGTAGGGCAGTGGGGAGCACCCTGGAAAGGCCAGGCCATTAGAGACGATGTTTTCTGGAAAGCTGAAAAAAACCTTTGAGTCAATGCGTTTTTCTATCAATGTTAACCTTTTACTGCCTTTCTCAGTACAACCATCCAGTTGCAGACAACATTCATCATCTTCTCAGTACAGTTACACTCACACTAAGATAGAAGAACTATCAAATATTCAAAGTTTAAGTTATTTTGGCAATTCTACTGTCACAAATCTAAACAAATACAGCCAGTCTAGTAGCACAAAGGTTAAATACATAAAAAATAAATTCCTACAGGTAAACTGTGGGAAAAGAATGTGACTTCTCCTGTCTTCATATCCGGGTTAATCATAAATAATGAAGTTGTTACTCCAATTATGCCATCATTGTCCACACCATTCAAACTTTGGATAAGTGCTTGGATAAACATGGACTGCTGCTGTCTAATGCTACAACTATTCAGAATACATAGGAACATATTCTGCATATGCCTCGAAGCAACACACCACAATTTCAGCAACGGATAAAGTTTTGAGAGAACCAGGGAGACATGCACAATCTGTACGCACATTGTGAGTCACCTGTCTCTGCTAGGACACAGTACTTTAAAAATAACAAGAAAAAACTGCTTTGTCAACTTTAGACCTTGTTTCAATTGGTCAGATTCAGGCTGATCTGGATTTACCACATTGCTCTGAATAAAAGACAAGGTTTTTTTTTTTTCCTGGGTAATGAGTCTGAAAAAGTGAGGTCATCTTATATTTGAAGTCTAAGGAAAAATAAATACCGGTAATACCAATACAAACGTGCACATTCATGGGTGCAAGTATGTGTGGTAATTCAACAGCACTGGTAACGTGGCGACTTTGTCTTTCTGAAACTAGCAGACACTTGAACTGTGCTTTTCACTGCTTTGTTCATAAAGCAAAACATCACATATCCAGTTTTGTCTTGTGTCCCATATATGCAGTTATATGTGTGTACACGTGTAGTGGAGGCGTCTGTTTGGAAGAGTTGTCAAAATCTTTTTTCGCGTTACAAGTACAGCATCGGCAGATGTCATTCCCATTAGTACGATGGTCTCGGGTGTGACCGTGTGTCACATTGGACAACCATGAAATCAATCAATAGCCATTACTCAGCTGAAGTAGTAGGAACTTGAAGATAACCTCAGACAGCAACAAGAGAAATATGCGCCTATTTGTGTCTAGCGTTTTGTTGCATCCTTAAAGACTCAGATTCAGTCCAAGTGATGGATATCAAAGAGTCAGGCCATTGATTTCTGTCGGCGGAGAAAAAGCCCCTCTTTCATCATTTTGTGCTGCTGTTGAAAACAGCCAAGCTCGATAACACAAATGTTTCTGCGGTCTAACTTGCTTCACTTTCCTGTTTTTGTCATGTTATTTCTAGTTGTTTTTTTGTTTTTTTTATCACAAAGAATGGTCACTTTTTCTACACCTTTATCCCCACTTTTATTGTGTTCAGCACTTTACAACAAAATACTGCTGTTCGAACCCAAGCAAGTTCATCCATTCAGACACCCAGACAGGGACACAGTGCCGTGCACGGCCGTGCATTCATACTCACCGCGAAGACACTGCCGACATCAGCGCTTCCATTAAGTGCCTTTTTGCTTGCATTAGCATCACTAACAGTGACACGGCTTTCGCCACCAAACACTTTGTGCCACCTGACCCCACAACAGCAGCGTCCCAATCTTCAGCAGGACATTGATTGTCACTGAAGGTGACAGTCCAAGCGATAACAACACAGTAGGGCTTGCGAAATACCACTCAGCCGGGAAACAGACAAGTAAACTAGCATCATGATTCACCACTGGCCAGGGCAGCGGACGTCAAGAAAAGCCCCAAGGACCCAAGTCAATCTCTGAAGACTTGCACAAAATGGAAAATTTCTATTTTTAGTCTGACTCGTGCCCAAAAATGTCAGGACACAAATGTTTTTTCCCCGACACTCCCGGAAGCAGAGCAGCCGCCGAGGTAGATGGAAATCTTGAAATAGAAGAGAGAGAAAATGTGGTAACACAATAAGCTTCTGTCATTTCGAGCAGAAAAAAACCCCCAAAACAATGGACACTCTGCCTTCAGCTCTAGTTTATGTCCCTTATTGATACAACAGCAAAAGTTGATGATGATGCAATGATCTCAGATTAGTGATTGGTGAAAATCAATCTAACAAATTCAACTTTAAAATATTACACACAATAATAGATATTATACATCTATTTTAATGAACTGATCTATTCCCCCCCATAGAGTCTGACCACGTTGTGACTTTCCTCTTTCTCATCTTTTTTATATACTGTATATATTACTGTTAGCGGATGTTGAGCTCCATAAGCACCACAAAACTGAACTCATCTCCTGCTAGTTAGATGCTTTGAATATGCTAAAATACCACAATACATTAAAAATGATAACTAATAATGATATAACACACACAATCTTGTGATTGCACAGTCCCTTAATTTACATTGCTTCCTTTATACATAAAATTAATTTAGTTAAAAAATTCTTATTAATAATAATCAGGGTACAAAAAGACATTCCTCCTCCTGTTCAGTTTGAAAAACCACTGATGTAGTTCTTACATTAAATATATAGAATGTGAGAGTTGTATAAATATATTCACTTTGTGCATCAGAGAAGGAAATGAGGAGCCATTTTTATTCTCGCTGCAGCATAGACCAAATGTTCCTGAAGTTTTTATCAGTGTAGAAACAAATGTGAAGGACTTAAGTGCAAAACAAACAAAAGGCGATTTTTTTATTAAGATGAGAGGTGAATTTACACAACAATGACATGGCTTGAAAATGCAGGGCTGAAAACAGGAACAACACAAGACAGAATTATGGGCATCAAAAGTCAAAAAGAGAGCAAACTGAGTGCTGAACACACTAGGAGGAAGGTCAATAAGAATACTTAATATTTAGAGAGAAAAACCATGATTAAACCGTACAATATAAACATGGCATGAAACAATCACGTCACAACAAATAAATTGATTAATAGTTCACGATTTAGACGTCAAACGTTTTGTTTTGTTTCTCTTGAAAGACACAAATTCCATCCAGCCTTCTTCTATACAGCATTATCCTACTGAGGGCCTGATTCACTAAGATCCTGCGTAAAGCGAACCAAATTGCATGCAAATAGATTGCATATTGTCTTTGAATGTCTTTTGTGAGTGAGCAACCCAAAACATAATTGAACGTGCAAACAGCCGTATTTAAATGAGGATGTTGTTTGCCGTAAGCCATTTTTTCATGCGTACGACCTGCTGGTAGCTGCATTTTTTCCATATTTGTATGCTTATATTCACCATGGAGTGATTTGATAAAGCGCTGGGCCACACAATTAAATGAGATACCATGGAGTTGGACATGCTATTGGACAAAGTTATCAAAAATATCAGAACATTACAGCAAGTAATTCTGAACTTGGTAAAAGAAGAAAGGAACTGCAGTATGAAAGCTGTCTGGGGAAACAATTAGAAGACAACAAATTGGAAGACGTCCAAATGAATACATCACGTCTTACAATAAAGTCAAGAGGAGCCATCTGAGCCAATCAGCACCTCTAATAAATGCATTAAAAACAGATGCAATAATAAACAATACCAATGCTTTCAGAGGTTGTATATCACATTGCTTTACATTACCCCATAAGCAAAATTACGCTCAATATTTTGCACGATTTGAAACACCTATTCAGAAATGTACAAGTGTTAAATGGATACCGCGCGACTGCCTGCTGTCCTCAGCATGTCCTGTAGATCAGGTCTGATGTTCATCCGATGTCAAGTTTGTGCCCATTCTTATAGACACAAACCGTTAGTATCAGTACCAGGGAGACGGAATAACCATACACACTCATATTCACATCGGGTGATTTAGTGACAGCAATTTACCTCAAACCTGAAGAAAAGAACAAAAAAAAACCACATTCTCTGTAAAAACATGCAAATTGCCATACAGAAAGGCACCAGACTCAAACTATGGATATTCCCGCTATGAGGCGAGAACACTAATCACTATACCACGATGCGGCCACGAGACTAAATGCTGGCACAAAAAAAAATTATGTTTTCATAAATCCTCCTCTTTTAACTTTTTTGGACCAAGATCTGTCTTTCCTCCAAAGTACATTGCCAGATCTCTGGCCAACAAGAAATGGGTCCATTAAAGCATTAACGATGTAATCTTGACATCACTGAGATCAGACACAGAGGATGGTTTCTTAATGTTTTAGGTATGGCAGAGGAGGTTTTGTGTCCTTTTCAGAGAAAAAGCTTTTTCACCAAACATTGTCTTGCCCCGTAACAACAAAGAACTGTTTGTCTTATAATTGGTGTCATGTGTTTTTCCATGCAGAGTTATATTGATTGAGAGTCTATTTTGCCTTCTTGACACCGGTTATGTAATATTTTCTTGCTCAGCATATCAAATTGTGCCTAACCTGGATACGGGGCATCATCTTGTTTCACTGACGCTGGCATTTTGCTTGCCACAGTCCCTCTGGGTTAAAATACATAGTTTAGATGAAGTCGGAATATATGAAAGCAAAGGTTTTTATGATTATTTTCATATACCGGACACATGAAAATGCTTGCGGACACACTTTTGAGTGTGACACCCTTGATACGTGGACCATTTAAGCCCTCCTCTTCTTAGCCATTATCCCCCTTGAAAGCACTCGCTGCTGTCTCGTCACACACACGTTTATTCGGTGGAAGTCTTAAGGTCTCATTAAGTAGGGCCAAAGAGTGGAGAAAAAAACCCCTCAAGTTTTAGTGTTAATTTCACAATTCTTTTCTCCCCCAATAACTTGCTCTACCCATCGGCAACGGCTTTGCTATCCAAAGATCACGAGACGTTGCTGCTTCTTTCTTTGACAGTCGATGCCTAATTGCCCGCTGTCTTTTCCTCCACCCCTTTGCTCCTCTCTCTCTCTCGCCCCTCTCCCTCCCTCTCTCTCTCGCTCTCTCGCTCTCTCTCTCTCTCTCTGTTTCTAGAAGTGTGACTGCCTGCTCAGTCTGGAAGCCTACTCAGCAGACCAGAAGCGACGCGTGTGCCAGTGCCTGAAGGACAACATTGACAAGCAGCTCCAGCTTCACAGGAGGGAGGCCCCCGTTCCGCATTTCGAACAGGTACGACGCATAGACACCGAGCATTTCCTAAATTCATTAAAAGGCCCGGCGACGAAACGGGTAACGCGTGAACACGCGGGGATGCATATTCTTGTGCATACCCCCCCACATCACACACGAACCGTGAACATCACACGCCACCCCCAGCATACGCACCCACCCAGCCAGAGATGTAAAACTGCTTCCTGAAGCTCACACTGCCATCACCATTATGGTTTTCACACTTTTGCATTTCTTTCTGCAAGTTTATTGCTTCCTTTTTGTGTGAATTGTTTTTTTTGATCGTCACCTCAGTGCAGTCTGTGCCCCGCATGGCTCTTTTCAGCTGGTAAAAGTAGAAGTGAAATGGATGTTCTGTAAATTCCGGCTGTCATATATACAAATGTGATCATTTGAAGATGCGAGAGACTCAAATTGAGTCTTGAGTTTTGCAACTATCAGCTCTTGTCCAGTATGCCAATAGGCTGGTGTTGTGGGGAAAGCCTTGACACAGATAAAATGGCACATGTTAAACTCCCACTCTGTGAGGTTTTAGAGATCGCTGCTTGATTTTTGTTCATTAGTCTTTTAAGTCTTTTAATCTTTTGTTAAGTTTTCTTTGAGGTCATCATATACATTTGACCTCATCTGAAAACTTGTGACAACTTATGACAACTGTTTTGTGCAATGCTTCAGTTTACCAGCTGGCTACACACAAAGCAACATTCGCGCTACAAATGCATGAGAGAAATATCTGGCATCTCATTGCTAAAATGTTACATCCACATTTATCACTCGGTAGATGATGACTTGTCTTGGATTTCAGAGAGGCAGTGGACAGTGAACTTGTGACCTAAACTATCAAAACAATGTGCTAAAAGATACTAACAGAGCTGAAGAAGGTCGAGATTACCATTCTCCAGTCCTGCAGTTTTCACAAAGTTATTGTTTGCGTTCCTTTTAGATATACATAAACTATACTAACTCTTGGTTCTGCTTTACTGTTCACCTCAGGAGATGTTTGATACTTTTTCCAAACTCTGTACCGAATAATATCAGATTTACTTGAATCCACTTGACTGCTCTTAATGTAGCACCTCACTGTCCAAAGTGCTGAATGATGCAGCGTAACTGGTCTTAAAAGTGCTCGGTGTGCTTCAGCCGCCCTGATTAGGAGGGTGGCTGCAGAAGAAGCTGTGACTGGGATTACCATGGCCCACTTTGGTCATTTCAAGCTCTCCCCAGGGAAATTAGCTTTTCTCATTTCTTTTTCTTGAAAGACAAAATGCCATTCTGACATAATCTTAGAACAACATTGATGTATTAATGTTGCCTGCAGCGCTTTTCTCCAATATGAAGGGGTTTTCGTACGCCTTTCTCCTGTTCAGTTTCTTGACGTATCCTCATTCACTGCTTCATCTTTTTCTTTTTTCACTCCTTACTTATTTCACTTGTCATGAACAGCAGAGCCGGCTCATTCACTTCATCAGTCCCAACTGAGTGAAACTCATCCATTCAAAAGCTAAAAGGTGATTAAAAGGCATAAATAGCCTTGTGTGTGAATGATTCACCTATTTTACATCATGGCCTCATTTCATCAGCACATGAAAGACCAAAATGAAAAAGGACAAGCCGACAGTCTTTCAGCCCTTCTCTCTGCATGTGCCTGCATTTGTTTACCTGTGTGGTTAAATCTATAGTTGTGCCTATAAAGTTAATCTAAAATGATTTAGAGGTGAGAGCGGTTTACAGGGAAGACTTTCTCATAGCGAGATTACACTTTATCATCCATGCTTCGGCTGACATTAACATTTAAACACTATATACAAAGAAATAAGACAAACAAGCTTTCATGCTCTGTTTTGGCGCTGCAATGCAGGAATATGTTATGAGGTGTAGCTTTTCAAAGACGCACAATGATCTATGTGATCACCACCAAGATCCCTTTTCTTGGTGGTGTGGTCGAGACAATTAGGTGCACTCAGCTGGATAAATGAACATCGTTGCACTCTGTGCAATTGTGTGTACACACAGTGTGTTCGATAACCAAACAACCTGGCAGACACGCTAAGCCAGACAAGTCAATGTAATCTGTGCAAACCCCATTGACACACTGGACTAATGCTTCCTTCAGACATGGTCCATAATACACTTCATTTTATTGACATGACTAATTTATTAGTATTGAAGGAATGGCTGTAATGACAAGTGTGTGTGTGTTTTTTTGAAGTACTCCAGTTGCTTTTTCAATCTATTCTATAGCAAAAAAAAGAGAAGAAGCGGCGAAGCTTCAGGTTGAATGTTGAGCTGTGTTTGGATTGCTCGCAAGTGGGCAGGGCTTAATTGATGCAGTGTGATACGAAGCTGCAGAGAACCATTGGACTCAGCACCCCCACTTCTTCTACTGTCAGACTAGCATGCAAAAAAGAGGAAGATAATAAAATGACAAGCCTATTTTGGAAATTTGTGCCCAGTGCAGTAAACCAATGCACCTCAAAGGCTGAAGAGATTTCATACATAACATTTATGTACATGCTCTAAACTCTTCACAAACCAAAAATACAACCCACTGGAGTATAAAATTCCCGGTGACAGAAATACACTGTGAACGCCCTCTGCAGTTTTATTCAGGTGTTCGGGTATAAATACCCACATTACCAAATCATGCTGAAATGCCAGAGGAGATGCTTTTAGCATAATATAGCTGTGATTGACATCTATGCAAATATCAACAATATCACACACAAGGTCATCAGACACATCAGCAATGCACAGCTTACCATTATTTTTGCTACTTAGGAGAAAATCTGATTTAAGTCGGAGGCACATTTTTTATGAATCATGCCATCTTTTTCTTGCCTCATGTCAATCACTCCAAAAACAATAAGTGTAATATATTGGTTATATTGTTCAGTAGTTATTTTATATAACAATTCACTGCAATTGGGGGAAAAATAGCAAGATATCCCCTTCCCTCATGGCCTCAGTGCACTGTGCTGCAGTGATATTCACCAGTGGGGGATGCTTGTCATTTTCATACACAAACAGCACTTTTCAATAATTCATAATGAATTCTTCAGCAGGTGATGGTATAGTCTTTGACACCTCCTTCCCAGTGGAGATGCTGTTTTTTTTCACTCCCTCTTTTCTGTTCTCTGTGCAGTTATTAAAACCGTTTTATTGTGATCTCTTATTAAACAGAAATCCGAACGCTGTCCTGAAGGCAGGGGAATACATGCTTAATCATAGCGTTGTACATCCCAACAAATTAGTTCACTTTTGATTGGATTTCTCCGAGTACCTCAGAGGCAAATAGTTTGTATTTAGTGACTTTAAAGTGTATTTAATGCTATGCAAATCAGGGGTTGCATGTATGAATGATATGAGGAGAATGCCTTTATCCTCACTGTTGTGCTTCTGCGTTTCACCCGGCATGTTGAGCAACGTAACATCACATTGGCAGAATTAAGAGGTCAGCACTCATATAATTAAAGTTTTACTATTGAACATATATGTGGTTAACCTCAAGGATTGTGCATCACGATTTTGTGCAGAGCAAGCTTTGATTTGGATATTTCAAAGTTGAGAATATCTCAAAGGAACGTTCCAGGATTCTGACATAGAAGAATATTACTTTGCTGTAACCTGAATCAAATTGTGCTGCATAATCTGCTGCTGAGTGAATGCTTCAGTGTGTTTTTCAAGTTGCGTAGCTCGTGTACGCCATGCTGCGTTTCCCTGCGAGTGAGAAAGATCTGCAAACAGTGGAGCTTCAGGAAATTGCCCATTGATTCATACATTTCCCTTGTGTCAGAAACTGCTTTTCTCTTGCATGTGTATAAACCCGAGTAAATCCACACTTAGCTGAAGCGTGCACCTTGCCCAAGATTTATGCGCGTGTGCCGAGAAAGCAGAATTCACTCCAAAGGAAGAAGAACTATATTCATTTTATCAACTCATGCTCGGTTGTTCATTCATGTTTCTCCAGCAAATGAGCTTATTCCGTCACAGTGCTGATGTCAGCAGCTGCCCTACTTTGAAAGCTTCACATTGGGGAAAAAAGAAATGCGAACCCCTTTTCACTTGGACTTTCTCTAATCTCCTCCCTCCTGAGAGAGTGGGGCCCAATGAGGATTTGCCAGTTTCTGTTTTTGTTTGGAGCGTTATTTATTGTCTGTGTATGCTAAGCACAGCCTTTGCAGCAAACATTTGTGGTGACTAACGTTGAGTTGAAAAATCTCCTCCTTCTCTGGTTCACTCATTGTTTCAGTCCAGGTTATTACACTGACTAGTCTTGATGTGAAGTTATGCATCACACAAGGTTGCACACTTTTGTCTGTGGTCAGAGGGATGAGATAGTCATTGAGAGTGACGATTACACAGCAGCTAATGTTTAACTGATGTTCAAGTGGACATTGTACGGATTGGCACTGTGAGATTGTTTTAATGTAAAGTGCGTTACAAATACAATGTATTATTGTTATTACTAGTATTTGTATTACATTTTAGCTCACTTGACGTATGTGTTGAGGTATTTTGGCAAAACAAATTAAAACAACTATCAAACTCTTTACTGGATAAGCAAGACATGATTTAAATGCTCTGGACTGTCAAAAGAATAATCACACAAATGCTTCTTTTCAAGGCGGTAAGTCTCGGCACCTTGAGAGAAGTTTAGACAATCCAGACAGACTCAAAGTAGATATCCTACCCCTCCAAAGACGTATAAGCTGCGGTGGTTTAGGCATCTTATTAGACTTGCTTGTGATTCTGTGCTGCTGGATGCATACCAGGCACAGCCAGCTGGGATCAGAACTCAAGGTCAACTGAGGACCCAGTGGAGAGATTGTACCTCTCCGTTGGAGCTGGGAACAGCCAGGGTCGCCCAGAGGAACTGCAGGAATTTGTAAGAGTCTAGGAGGTCTGGACTTCTCTTTTTCCAAGTGGGAAATGTGATGGTTGAATATATGGTTTGATGGATTGAATCAGTTCTATCAGTTTAAATTCAGCTCATTGATACACTGCATATTTTATCTATGGTACATTTGTATATTTGTACATACTTATATTTGTTTTTCAATACCTGCGTAGCGTCCATCATTATTGGGTTTTTTCCCCCCTATATCTTATTTTCCATTTTCTGTTTAGCCTTGTAGCCAATTACCAGATGACAATCTGCACTTTCTTTCAGTTTTTTTTTTTTTTTTTACATGTTACATTACACCACATTGTACCACCACCTACTTTCAAGGGTCTGAGTGGCTGGAAAATTTATTACTGTGTGTCTGCCGAGGGTGGGTCAAGTGCAAGGTTTAAGTTTCCCCACAAAGATCAATAACGACATCCTCCTCCTCATTAAAAGGAAGGCTAATGTGACCAAACGTTTCACTGTGCTTTTAGCCCTCAAAGTAAAAACAGTTAAAAGTGTTGTACAAGCAACTATACAATTAGTATAGATGTTTTTATTCAGAGTCAAAGCCTTTCAGTTGAGACCTATTATCCCAAATAAAACATACTCCCCAAACCGAACATAAAAATATCTAACATTCGTACAAACTGTTTTATTTGCTTCTATTTTCATGCAGAGAAATAAACATTTACCTTTGTGGTATCCCACAGCTATCAAAAGTCTCTGAGCTACTTCATTGGAAAGCTTCCGGTACATTCTTGTCTCAGCAGCATTATCCACTAAGCTGCCGGAAAAAATAAATTTGCACAGCTGCCCATACACGAACACGCACACGCACACATGCACATAGCCTCAAATGGGAATTTAAGCAGGACAGGCTATTCTGAAAATGACAACCACACCCACATAAGCATTTGATGAACACTGCTGGTGCTTCTTCTCTGAATCAGGCGAGGAGAAGCAAACTATCTCCAGTAAAAGTTGCATAAATTTTCTACATTGGCGCGTTTAGCTCACATGAGCAGTGAAAAAAAAGATGGCTGCTGCTAATGAACAAAGTGTGTCTTGTTGAGGTTTGGAGGCAGCTCATTCTGTTCTCTCGCTGTCTCATTTCACATTTATGAGAATCTGTTTTAGGCGCTGAAGTGCTTATAATGCTGCATTTATGTTGGAGGAAGCAGTGACGTAGTGTGACAAAGACCCTCTCTCGCTCCCTCTTTGACGTACGCGTCCTCTCAACTTGTCCAACTGTTGATTCACGATGAAATTACAAGGATGTGGCGGTCGTTTCTCTTCCCCATTTCTCCAATCCGCCATGAATCTCCACCTCAGGCAGGCACTTACGCGCCTAATCAAAGATACATGAGGACTGAGGACAAATTAGGAATGCCTGTGAAAATATAACCAATTGAGCCACACATCTCACCAGTGGGACACACTGCATTTTAAGCAGCGACACAAAATAACAAAGAGAAAATAAACTGATTGCTCTATGTCAGTTTGGGATTCATTGTGAAACAGAACAGCATTTTTCAAACTTTTTTTTTTTTTACCGGTTTTTGTCATCAAAACTTTCGCACAACACACACTGGCAACATCTTGACAGTGTCAGCTTGTCAGGATGTGACACCACCTCACTGCATTTCCCAGTGTTTCACATCAACTCAGAAAACCAGCAGCTGCACGGTACCACATTCATTACTCTGATTGGCACATGCCTGCTTCTTCAGTCTGTATGAAGCATTCCACGTGACGTACAACTGGCAAATGATGTCCATGTGCAGCAGTAAGACTGTAACTCGTCATTTTTTCCCCCCTCTGAGAATCTTTTCTCCATATGGAGTCGTTAAAGCTTAATACGACATATTTTAGATTTCCTTGTTGGAAATTCAGCAAAGTGTACCAGCTTTGGCTTTGTCTCCTGACACTCATTAACCACAAACAGATTAAGTGCAAATCCTGCTACCAGATTAAAAAAACAAAACAAAAACGATAACATGTTTCCCTACATATAAAATCATAATACTCTGCACTATTTTCAATATGAGAATTTGATGAATGAAATGCCTTCTAATTTTCAGTTTTTATAAATATGGTAAAAATAACTAACAAACCATAAAATACATCTACATTTACACCAATGGGCACTTTTATAGTCACCAAGTCACCTCAAACACATCGTTTTAGACTGTGGAAGGAAACCATACTACGTGGAGAAAATGCATGCATGCAAAGGAAGACCATGCAAACTGCACAGAAAGCTCCAGCTTGGATTTTAAATGAGGGATAATTTCACTGTGAAGCATGAGTTCATAACACCACACCATGTGGACCACAGTAACTGTAGTGGAGACAAAATGAAATGATTCAAAATGTTGTGTACCAAACATACTGTATGTGCAACAGTGACAACATCTGCACGCTATATGTAATGACTTGCCATAGTTTTCAGATGTAATTGAATTCAAACTACCATAACTCTCACAAGGAGGAGATGTATAACCAATGGAAGGATTCTAACAACTGCTGACATCTGATGTGAAAAACATTAGCAAGTGTGACATTCAACCAAAGAAATCTTCCGTGGGAGAGTTTTAGAGGGCGGTTCACACAAAAGTCGCGAGGTGGTATAGTGGTTAGCCTCATAGCAAGAAGGTTGTGTGTCCGTTGTAGAGTTTGCATATTCTCCTTGTGTGGTGTCCTACAACAGTCCAACAGCAAGCATGTGAGATTAACTGGTGACTCTACATTTCCTGTAGGTGTGAATGTGACTGTCCGTATCTCTGTTTGTTCTGCTTTTGGGACCGGTTAACTGGGATTGGATCTCGTGAGCCACAATCGCGGATAAAGATGTATAGAAGATGGATGGATGTCCTTTCAAGTGTGCTTCATGCTGAAAATAACACATAGCTGTGATCCCAGAGACATTCTGCCCACCTCACCTACATATGACAGCTGCCACACTGAACACGAACAGTTCATGCAGCGCACCTATAACCCTGTCTTACAACAGCCAGGTTTGCCCTTGATAATGGCCATGAATATGACAATATTTGATTTAATTTCATCATAAGCAGGGTAGGAGGGGGACAACAGAGGTAGGAGTGGCTTTGAATACTACAATATTTGATTTAGTGGCATTACAAAGAGGGGCAGGAGGAGGACAATGGAGCTCATGGTGGAAAAAAAGCTGGAAAAAAAAGAGAGACAATCCGAACATCTGTTCAAGCAAAGAGCTCAAACAACATTGAAATTAAATGTGTCAGTTCTGCAGGCTTAGCGCATCTTTTCACCGTTTATTTTTGCTGTTGGCTCCACATGTCATGCATGGAAAAGAGACTCCATGCTGAACTTCTAGATGAGGCGCTGCTGCAGCGCCGCTGGAGCGCCGCCTCAGACGTATGCATCATGCAGGGAAGTAGTCTGGTAGTGAGAGTGACAGAGTCGGTAAAAATAGATGGAAAAATGTCTATGTCAGACTGAGATTGTTTAAATTTGACCTGACAGCGTTGTGCCTTATCTCTGCTGAGACTATACTGTTGAACAACTCTGTGGAGGGCAATGCTGTAGTAGTGCTCTCACGACTTTAAATGACACGTTTGTTTGAGTCCCACTTATATTGGATTTAATGCAATCGTTGAGCTGAAGGAATACGGATAGAAAGTATGCCCTTGACAAGTTTGTGACATCCATTGATGTGCATGTGGGTTTCAATTGTACGACCTTTCTAATAACTACTACATTCGGTGGCATTACAGAATCTAAACTGATCATGCTCACTTACTATATACAGTACACATGCATGCATGTATAGACAAAGTCAGATTAAACTGTAAGCTCAGTGTTGCTACAAACGTAGTGTTAACAGGACTGGAAGAAGATCAGAAATTATAGTAGGCTGAGGACAGGAGTCCAAATGCAAAAGCAGGTTTTCAAGCTGTGAATTGGCACCGTTTCAGTGCAGAAAATGTCTTCCCTTGGTCACACTGTGCGGCAGCGTGTAACACGGGAGAATTTGAGGAGAGTTTCCAAATAGTTGAAATCGTAAGTGGTTTATTTTTCCCAGACATCCAATTAGAATAAGTGTTCGCTGTGGTTTACACCTGCCATCTCACTGGACCTGTTGTTAACACATTATTACAAATATTTAGATCGTGCACAAGGGATATAAAAGGCCACATCTTTCTGGGAAGACCACCGCCACTGCAGAGCTCAGTTTGGAGACGTGATCAAAAAAGGTGAAGCATCTAAAAATGAAGTGAAAATACATTGAGCGTCTGTACCAACACAGGCTCATGTGATTTACATTTGTCTTGCTCTTGTTGTTCCTTGAGAACCGAAGCAGACTTTCCCCCTCATTGTCTCTAATTAGACACGGATGAATTCCATTTTTTTCTTCCCTTCATCCGTTGCTTTTCCTCACACACGTGCACACACACACACACACACACACACACACACACACACACACACACACACACACACACACACACACACACACACACACAACACAGACATTTCTATTTCTGAGACGTGTCGGCCCCGACATCCATATTTGGAGCTCGTACAAATGGCGTAGACATGAGGAACATGTCTGAAACGTATCACTCATGATATTTATTTGTATGCAGGATGTGTCTCCGCGGGTTTAACAGTGCACCCAGTCTGTGGCGATCGTCTTTTGCAAAGATTATATGTGAGAAAAAGTTAATCTGTATATGAGGATAATGACTTCACAAATCAAAATAAGTGGAAAAAAAAGTATTCATACCAGACAATATTGTGGTATCCACCTCTCAGCTAAATTGGAACTATCAATAAATGATCAAGTGTTTGAAGTTAAGTGCTAAAGTCAGCAGATTACTCATTCCTATCACGTTGGTCAAAAAAATTGAGCAATAACCCTTTATACTAGTGATTTTGGTGACCCACAGGACTTCCACTCTTTGACTATTAAATCACATTCAAGATTTAACAGCTTGTCTCATATTTCTAACGCGAGTGTTTCATTATGATAAAAGTAGAAGATATCTTGGGAAAAGGGGCAGAATCAATCACTCATTCATTACACATTATTACAGCCATAAAATCTAAATAAATACTAGCCAATTAAGTTAAAAGAGGTATACACTGCTTCAGCTGTTAAAATCACAGGATTTTCACAACATTTAACCCTTATTAGGCAACTGTATCTGATAACTTTAGCATTGTGTTTTTTATTCCCTTGGAACTATTATATCTAAATATATTCCATTGACTTATTTTATTTGAAAAAAAGAAGAAAAAAAACCTGAATCTAGAAAAAAAAGCTATTTCATCTTCCATCCAATGCACATATAACCATTGTAATTATTTACTCTACTTTTTTGCAAACTGTGCATAATTCTGAGAAAGAGTGGGACTTTATCAATCGAGTAAATCCTGGAATTAATATAGAAATATACTATTTTTAAGGAATATTTCAATAAAATGTTATATATAGCCAACACTAAACAGATGTTCAACCCAAATCTCCCTAGATTTTTTTGTTCATATATATTTTTTCTAGTTCTGTTCAGTTTACTTTTGTGTTTTTCTCTTCCCCCTGATTTATCGCCGGCATCAATTGCAAATGTATACACACTTTTTCACCTTCACTTTCTGCTCCGTGATGTGCATCACTGCCTTTGTTCCCTTCAGCCATCAACCTCTGTCAGTCTTTCTCTCTCTCTCTCTCTCTCTCTCTCTCTCTCTCTCTCTCTCTCTCTCTCTCTCTCTCTCTCGCACACACACAGAGTGAAGTAGTGTTAATCATTGTGACCTGTGGTGTTGGATTAATTCCCCTGGCTTTCTTTAAAAATGAATCATTTCCCTTTGATGGAGCGGTGTTTGGCTTTATTTTAGTTCACCTTTAACTATTCATAACTGTGTTATATAATGGCAATGCATCAGCACAGGCGGTAGTATAGATAAGAGCCTCCTGGTCTCAGTCCTAAGAAGGTATTGCATGAAATCCATTTACTCCAGTTTTAATTATGCACATTCTTTCCTCGCCGAGATGACGTGTGCTCCACCAAGCTTGTAATAGAGTTGGGGTAATAGTTTCACTCACAATTTATTCGGCTCCTCCTGACACAAGCACATTTTTGATTAACACAAGTGTTTGATGACAGTCATGGGAGTGACAACTTCAAACATGAAGCCACCAATTAAGGGCAGGAGCAGCTAAAGAGCAAAGAGCCAACAGCCGATAAAAAGACGCACGTTGGAATACAGCTTTTCATGAGTTAATACTCCACTATTTAAATGTGACTCATTACTTTATGCATCATCTTGATCTGTGGCCTGGAGAATACCTTCAGCCGGAGTTGGTGTGGGGTACAGTCGCCTGGGCTGTGTAATTGACACTGTTTAAAATAGCTTTTTGCGAAGCCCATTAAATATTCGCACATGATGTGATTAGATAAGACCTGATGAATAGCTTACACCGCTGCCTGCAGACATATGGTTATTGTAACAGATCGTGTGTGTGTGTGTGTGTGTGTGTGTGTGTGTGTGTGTGTGTGTGTGTGTGTGTGTGTGTGTGTGTGTGTGTGTGTGTGTGTGTGTGTGTGTTTTATTAGGTGTGAAAGACGTGGCTCTTAACATCCTGCTCTTTGATAGGTTTTGATTCAGTGCTTTGATTTGAGACAGAGCAACTTCTAAAAATAGCACAGAGAGGAAGAGTGTGTGTGTGTGTGTGTGTGTGTGTGTGTGTGTGTGTGTGTGTGTGTGTGTGTGTGTGTGTGTGTGTGTGTGTGTGTGTGTGTGTGTGTGTGTGTGTGTGTGTGTGTGTGTGTGTGTGCATGAGAAAGAGAGAGAGAATGAAGGACACTGGCTGCTTTGGTCTCCAGAGAGTTAGTTGCGTTTGATCCCTCCATAACTATCACCCCCTTTACATTTTATTATTTTACATCAGACAGTCACACCTCTGTCTTTTCTTCAGTTCATTTGTCCTGATCTTTTTTTTTCAAATCACCCCTCCTTTCACCAAATCCTTTATTTATTCTTCTTTTTTACCCCCCTCTCGCTTTCCCTCTCTGTGTTTTGCACACGTTGGCATGCACGTTATCACCGGGGGGGGGGGGGGGGGGGGGGGGGGGGGGGCTGTGACTGCAGCAACAACACAGACAAGAAGCTGAGGGAGAAGGAGAAAAGAAGCACAGACACATTCAGGATAAAGGAGCTGAAACCCCCTCCTCAAAAAAAAACAAAAAAAACAAACACTTCTGTTCACACTGGATTAGCAGTCTGTATCTATTTGTGTTGCACACGTGCTTCGTCAGTGTGTGTGTGTGTGTGTGTGTGTGTGGGTGAACTGTGCCATTCTTCGCTGCACTGGGACACGCCACAGACACAACACACTCACAGGACCGAGCGAGCACAGTGCGGGTCCAGATGCCGGTGTCTAAGGTAATGTATGTGATCTTTTTGTAACATTGCTATGAAGGTCATTCCAGAAAGTGCTTCCTGAGGCTTGTATTGCTCTCTGCTGGAAGGGATTAGGGTCATTGTGTATGGTTAGTAGAGGTCTCAATGTCTAAGTGTATATGAGTTTTACTGTATTTTGACTGTTTATAACAGATAGGTGTATAGCAATCACAGAAATAAAGGGTTTGTTTTTTTTTTTTCTTCAGATATCTGTGTGAGGCAGTGAGTGCTTGGACTGAAAAGAGGAGATGAGTAACTAGCTTTGAACTGTTACCTACACTGTATGAACCCATCCTGTTATGAGCTGCACCTTTACCTCCTAAAGGGTTTTGCCGGTGATTGATAGTCACTGACTGTGTGGCAAGCCAGCAGGTGTGTGTCTTTCACCTTTCATTGTCAAATGTTCCTTGTCACTGAGGAGATTATAAAGAAAGAAAAAATAAAGAAAAGAAAGAAAAAAAACCTTTCTCCTCCTTGGTAACATTGAGAGGCTTTTGAGATAATGGTGACAGAAAGATGAGAGACTTGACAAAGGTAAAAATGATATATAGTTCAATTTGACACTGTGGCGCAACAGATTCCATTTTTACTCCAAACTCACTGAAATAGCGGTTCTTTGGTGCGCTTGTCAAACACACAGCTGTAGTTGACTGGTTGAATCAGATGTTTTCTCTTCTAGAATATAAATTTTATTGTGTAAGTTTGTCTATATAACATAGCTACTTCAGCTTCTCATGCACATTAAATCTTGAGGGTTATTGTGTCACTTTGCTTTTTTTGTGTATTTTGTGTCCAAGCCACATATTTTACAAGCTACTGAGTACCTGAAATTGGTCAACGTTGAGGTAATCTTCTGTAGTTTGGTTGGCTGCGGTTTTTTTCTTTCATTACCACTTCTGGAATTTGTGTTGGATTGGTCCAACAAAGTGATTTATCCATATGATATTCTTCTTATCATTGTTTTTTTTTATTTGTTTTGCAACTTCTTATTGACATTGTTTTGGAGATTTCGTATATTCGAATCGAAGAAAAGATATTTTGTAAATGCATGTTTGATAAACTTCCGAAAAAGTGTTTTCTTGGTATGTTGGGGAATTATGTAATCATGATAAATTCAGTCTGATAAAAGTCCCCATTGTGGTCAGCTGTGTTATGTCAAGCACTGATTCTGCCTGCAGCGCGGCAGATTTAACAGAGTATCTTGTGTTTATACAATGTCGGACGTACAACTGGTTGTTTGTAAGGTCCTAACTTTCAGATTAATGTTTCTCTGAATCGAAAATATAGTGAAGTCAGTTCGAAGGAAGCAGAAGTTGCCTGTATTCAGATCACTTACTTAAGATGAAGAAACACTCATATTTTTAAGGTATTTTTTTTCAAGGTTCTGTCTCATCGAGGCTTTTCACTGAATAGAAAAGGCACGTTTATATTATTCAAGGCAAGGATATAGTGGCCGGCTATGGCTCAGTGCAAATGTAGATGGCAACCATGTCCATATATCATTCACTTTCGCTCACTGCACATCTACCAAGACAACAACAATAAAAAATAATGGAGCCCCATCTGCCAATCCATCATAACTGAGCCATATGGAATACACTAAGGCTTTGCAAATGTACACATTATATGTTATTGTACTGTGTAAATAAAAGGCACTGAGTTAAGTTGTCTGTGGACTTTGAATATGTAAGAGCTTGACATTTATACTACATATTATTGTGTTTGTTGCATTCAATGCCTTCTTTGTGTAATGCCTAAAGAAATGGCAGTATAAGGTTTTAAGGAACCAGAAATTTTGTATCGGGGAATTTTGGAAGAAATATGACAACTCTCTTATATCGAGAAAAGATGCAGCCTGGCATTAGCAGCTGATCCAGTTAAAGAGCAGCTCTGGTATTATCTTTGCATTAAGTGCTGAGCAAAATTAACTTTAAATCTCTGAACATACACATTCAGGATTGATGCATTATGTCTGACGGTGATTCGTTATGCAGTGTTAGATTTATAAGTATAATATTCTGAATATGGTTGAATCAAATAGCTTAAAGGGAAGATATTATAGGACATTTTCAAAATGTCTTTCATGTTCAACTGCGATGTATGTGAGACATGTTTTTTTTGTTTTCTTTTCACGACATGTATTTGTGTGTGTTAACAGTGGATATGTGTCCATTGTGTTCTTTGTGCATCCTTTGGGACCTGGCTCTAGTGCCCTTAATGTCTTCACAAAGAAATGGAGGGCGGGGGTGTTGTCGAGGCTGAAATGGACTTAACACACTATATGAACACAGATGTCAGGCAATATTTTCAGACACACTCAACCATATACACACACACACACACACACACACACTTATACTTAATGCACACATCTGCATCCATGGGGGGACGTTATAGAGCAGTTAATATATGTTTGTTGGACAATCACAAACACACACCACATGTTTCTCTCTCAGCTCTCATTGCTCATTTGTCCTTCTCATTATCACTGTCTCCTCCCTCTCTCCCTCTCTTCCCTTTTCCTTCTCACTTGTTTGTGCAGCTTGGGAGTCTACCTTCTAGCCTCCTGGGCATTCGCTCTCTCCTCTCTCTCTCTCTCTCTCCTCTCTCTCTCTCTCCTCCTCTCTCCTCTCTCTCTCTCTCCTCTCTCTCTCTCTCTCTCTCTCTCCTCTCTCCTCTCTCCTCTCTCCTCTCTCTCTCTCTCTCTCTCTTTCCATATCTCTGCACAGTTCAGCTGGCCTTAGCCCACACTGACAGAATCACACACACGCATACACACACCAGCCCAGCTAGGCAGACACACACACTGACACACACACCAGTTTGACAGAGAAGTAGGCCACTTTAATAGGAATGTGTGGAGAGCCTGTATCTGCCCTTTAGTGGATTATAACCTGGAACTGCTTCCTTACCAGGTAGGGTTTATATACCATTACTTTATTTGTCATTGGTGCGTTTGTGTTTGTGTTTTTTTTTTTTTTTTTTTTTGTAGTCAGCAGAATGGTTGTAGTTTCATGCAAATGGATTTTGTGGTGCCTTACTTTGGCTCGAGAGGAAACATATTCTTTAGGGCATTTATGCAGTTATTTCAGTTGCTGCGCTCATTCTGCTGCTGGGAGGAAGGAGTGGTTAGGTCATATGGAGAGAGGATAGAAAAAAGCCAGGGAGATGAGAGGAAAGATAGGGGAAAGCAATAAAGGCCTATTTATCACAGGAATCTTTATGACAGGCTCATATGAAGGGCTGTGTGTCAGTGTTGTGTGCCATTTTGATTTGTTTGACTTCCATTTGTCCCTTCAGATTCAGTTTCTCTGCACTATACCTTACTTTCTGGCTTTAATTATTTGCGCCTTATTTGTCTCATTATCCCTGCAGCCACTTATCCCTCCTTCCCCTCATAGCTTTAATAGCTCTCATTAATGATATTGTCCCTGCAATATCACCTCCCTGTGGATAAACAAGAGTTGTGAGCAATGTTACATGAACCAGAGTCTGTTTACCATCCCCTATTTGGTGCTCATGTGTTAGTAGTTTCTGCTTTGGCTGTGTGCCAGTGGACATGCTTTAGACGTCTACATAGTTGGGAGTTATGGGGTGAGAAACAGGGAGACTACGGATGGTAGTAAGATAGCCATTAAGAAGACATACTCCAAAGCATGTTAGAGCCCAGTAGAAAGTGGTAGTAACAAGAGGGGGACACAAACCAAGACACCAGAGGGCGGAAAAAAAAAACAGAGGAAGCACACAGAATTGCTTTTCCTTCTCTTTCCTCATTAGGAGAATTGTAGGGTTAGCCTGCTCTCGGAAGGAAAAAGGAGAGTGAGAGAGATTATATGCAAAGTGCGTGGTTTGTAACACTGCCTGTTGATATCCGCAGCAATAATGCAGTAGTCTGGTTAAATTATAGTCTGTGATTATGTGAAAGGGAAGCCACAGTGGTATGAAGATATTACGGCTGGATGTTTACAGGCAAGGAATAGAAAATAAGTGTGGGAAATAAATTGCTTCCTTTTTCCCTTTCCTTAAACTTTCCCTTGTCCTTGATCAATAGCAAACAAGCACCATCAATGGCCCATCCCTCTGCTATGTTCACATTGAAACACACACTAGGTGAATGTGATTCATCCAGTTGCTCTCATAGGCCAACGACAAATTCAGCGTTTGTCATAACCTGGAAAACACTGTCACACACATAACAGTCCCTTGTTTGTCACACAGACGTGCGCCGACACACAAAGAAGATGAGGCAGAAAATAAATATATGTGTGCGCAGTCATACATGAACCCCTCACCACAAACCACACAGACATGTCTCCATCTCCCAAGAGGACATTGCTCTTACATTCAATATATTAACCTGAACTAAAACCTAACCTTACGTCCATATTAAACCAGTGGTTCTGATTAAAAATTAATGTCTCGTGCTTTGGGCTTTTAGTTTGCAAATGGGAGGCAGGCCCTCACAATGTAGCTGTTTAAACAGACTTATGTTCACACGCACGCGTGCACGCACACGCACGAGTTAAACAAAGATCTCTCCCTTCTTTCTGTGAAGGTCCTTTACAGTCTTTCTCAGTGGTCACATTGTCTTCAGCTGCGGCGTCATGGGACAAGTTACGTCAATGACATTTTCTCTCTGAACCCTCGGCTTCTATCAATAATGCCTTTGCACAAAAAAAAAAAAAAAAAAAAAGCGAAAGGCCACCCCTTCTTTCTGCTCTCTCCTCTTTGGCATGGACTCCTGTTTTCTGTGAGTCTTCTAAAGGTTTCTGCAGGAGTGGCAGTGTGCCATGCTTTTCCCACAGGAATTTGATTGCAAGTTAATGACTAGAGATTGGTTCGGTCCAACTTTTGCATCTTGTTTCAAGTTGGTGAAATACCTGAGTTCGTTGTGCTGCAGCCAAAAACATTCCCAGGGCCCATATTTCATTCATGGTCTCTCTTTGGTTTCTTTCGCCTCCTTCCTTCCAACACTTCAAGCATTAGACCACAAGTAAAAAAAACATGAATATGTGCTCCACATGCACAGCTTAAAGGAGAGATTGGCTTGCATTTCTTAATTGGCATCTACATTCTATTTATGATATTCAAAAAGGAATCTGATTAAATACTTGCCTTCAGAGTTGTCAGATTTTTTATGTGTCATTTGTCAAACTTGAAGGCATGATTTTCCATGAACAGATTACCAGTCCACAACAGGGCCATCACTTTAAATGCATTCATTAAACCTAATGCATGTAGTTTTGAATGGAAAGGAGGTTGGAAAAACCCCAATCATTGTGTGAGGAGAGCATGTAAACTCCACAAAGTTCCTCTAGTGCGGAATCGAACTGGGGTTTTTTGAGACGAGCTTACCTAATAGTCCCACATGGTGTGGCTCTATTGTGAATCAAATGCTGATACACTGCATCTCTACAAATGACTCGATGTAATAATGAAAACACAGCCACTCATGGACCCATACAGGCTACACATTAGACTAATTCTCAAGCTTCCCGTTCAAGCTGAAATATTAATGAGAATAGATTTTATGGTAATAAATAGTAGTTCACATCTCCAAGGTTTAACTCACTGCCAGGTATTCCAGTGAGATATCAAACTTCTGTTTTTATTATGCTGCAATATTCCCGCATTCCTAAATTTGGTGCCTTTGATCAATAGTGATCGAGTACCCTGGAGCGTGGGCTAAAAATATTGTCATGTAAAAAGCTTTCTTGTCTAACTTGTTTATGCTTTCTATCTCGGACACTGGCATTAGCTAAACAGTACAATGCTGAACAAATATTGTACTAGTTGTTTCCCACAGTTTTCAATTGCCAACCCTTATATTCCTATTATGTGGCCATGGAAAAGACTTGGCTTTTGTACTTTTTGTAACACTCAATCCCCATTGATATGAAGAAAAATGTCAAAACTACCAGACAGCAGAGAAATAGAGCTTTGCACATATATGAGTCATTATGGTGAGCATGAGGATTTCTGTTGTATAGCCGCCCAGTCACAGTGTGTCACAATGATATTTAGCCTTGAACTTACCTCGAGAAAAAAAGCCTGTAACACTCACTGTTTATTCATCACTACCCATAAAACGAGAAGAAAGAAATACTTTTTTTGTTGCCTTCTTTCATCCCCAGTCCCTTTCACACTTGCTTCCTTTGTTCTTGCTCCCTTTTCTATATTCACTTGCCCTTTTTTGGCCTGATCACAGTGGACCAGTCTGACAAATAAATGACTATTACCGTCACATCGGTCTTCTCTCCGAGAAATCGAGGGCACAAGAGACCGGTGCGTTGAGGTGCATATAATGAGGCCATTCAGAGATTGATCATCTATATGGTGGGGCCCTTTAATGAGGTATTGGTATTACACAAAGCGATAATGGCTCTGTGTATTGGTATTACACAAAGCGATAATGGCTCTTAAATCTTCAGACCGCAGATTGTTCTGAACGGTACATGTCAAAACATGGTTAATGTATATCTGACAAGCACGCCGACGCACACACAGGCACGTTTAGCAGTGACGTGCAGTTAGGGTAGGCAGGGTAGGCAGTGACTGAATTGAAATGAATAAAATATTCATTTTTATTATTTGTTTTGATTATAATATAATTTATTATATATATATTTTTTAAATTTCTGGTAGCTTACAGTACCTATAGGTTTGAAAGTGTCAGCATTTTGTGCTTTTCACAGCCCAAATGACTCAACACCGCTATTACCTGGTACGTCAGAGAGGCTGCACAAGTCACTCACTCCTGCGCTGTCTTATTGTGAAGGCCATACACCCTCCTGAAGGCTGCACCTTCTTCCAAAGGCCAAACCCCCTCATGAAGGCCACACCCCCTCTGGAAAGCCACACCCCTCATGAAGGCCACACCCCCTCCGGAAGGCCACACCCTCTCCTGAAGGCACACTGCTGCTCTGCCTTTGCCGATCATATCCAGTGTGTGTGAGTTCCCCATGATGAAAATCATTTACGTAAAAAGGCAGATCGCTACGCTGCCTTTGGACGTAACCGTGCTATGCTAAATGCTTTACGTACGTTCACAGTGCATTAGTAAATTGATACAGAGCTGCTACTCTCTGTAGCTGGTTGGCGGGTTAACAGGCAGGGTGACGGCGCTAGAGACAATAACGACATTTTCACAATTTTCTTTTGAGGAAAAACAGCAGCTTTTAAAAGATGAGAGACCAACACTGAGCTACCAGACCTTCAGCAAAGGAAAGGTCAGAAAATTGTTTGGACTTTCATGTCAATTTGGGGTGCGGACGCGCCGCAGGAGTAGTTTCAGCACCGTAGACAGCTCTGCCGTCATAGTTGTTTCATTTTCTATTGTTCAGTTGTTTCGTTTCTGTGTTTCTAACATAAGCAACGGATGCGCTGCCATGTCATGAGATATAGCTTGTTGGGAGAGTCTGGAGATTGCTATTGAATAATTGTTTAAGTTTCTTTAATGGTGTTTTACCATATTGATTTTGTTAAATTAAGACTTACAAGCCAAAACATTGTAGCGTCACCGAGCTGATCACTGCAATGCATTATGGGAGTTGGGTTGGCAATGTTTCAATTGTCTTTATTTGGAGTTATATCAGGCTTGTTAGTGTTGGTAATGATTGTGTTGTGTTTTTCTTGTTTAGTTTGTGTAGTTAGTTAGTTGATCTAGTTCAGTTTAGTTTAATATTCGGAAGTCGGTAACCAGGAGTGAAGAGGGTTTTGTGTGTCATGTCTTCCTGCCATGGAGTTCACGGTTGGTGTTTTCATAATAAAAGTCTCTGCTGTTTGCAATGGGTATTAAGGAAATAACTCTTTCTCATTTTTGAATACTCCTGAGTTGACATCAATGATCTGCTTATGCAACGCCCTGCCGACCCAACCCTGTTGCTCACACCACCCCGCTGATGTTAAGTGTTCTCCTTTCAGTGGCAAACATCAAGTAGTGCATTGCAGACACTCCTCTTTCACATTAAACAAAACACATGTGAGTCTCTTAGCATGTGACCTGTGATTGTAGGAGCGGTATCATGCATTTTCATCATGGGTATCGTGCCTGTTTATGTAACATGGGCCGGAACGAATGATTTCACTTAAGACAGATAAACAACTTGCGGCCAAGTGTGCATAACAACGTTTAGCGGAAAATACCGTGGCTCACGATTACCACGGAAAACAAGTTTGCTATCACTCTTGAGGGAGATAATAAGCAGCATTACATCTCCAAGGAGGCTCACAGTCTCCAAATGTCATTTGTACACAGAATCATGCTCACCAGTGGCCCTGTGCAGGAAGAATGTGTGCCTTCACACCAAGCAGCTTAAATCTGTAGATTCAATCCTTTATTTCTGTTTTTTTCATCTATTTTACTACACATACTTTGTCCACCTCATGTCCACATTACTGCAGCTGTAAACATGCTCACATCATTCCTCTATATTATATTCAAAGTACCATGAGTTACAATTTTAACAATCAATTAAAAACAAAAATAAAAACACAAGGAACGGTAAAAATGAGATTGCTTTGAGTGAACATTTGCATTTCATATACATATATGCTTTGCTGACATTGTGCAAACCCTTGGCCTTCTCTCAATGAGCTTCATGAGGTTGCCACCTGAAATGGTTTTCAAGAATGTCTTGTCAGTGTTGTTTTTTGGAATTTCTTGCCTTCTTCGTTGGATTCATCAGTTGTGTTGTGCCGTTGGTACACTGCTGAAAGCCCTATTTGACAACTATTAGAATTCATATGATGGCAACAACCAATCAGCTAAATAAAGAAAATGAAACAACAGTCCAACATTACTTTAAGAACTGATGGTCAGTCAGTCCGGGAAAATTGCAAAAACTTTGAATGTGTCCCCAAGTGCAATCGCAAAAAACCATCAAGCTACGACGAAACTGTCTCACATTTCACACAGTTCTAGTAGCAGACACATCTCTACATCAACTTTTCAGAGGAGACTGTGCGACTCAGGACTTTATGCTCAAATAGCTGCGAGGAAACCACTGCTAAGAAAAAGCAACAAGCAGAAGAGATTTGTTTGGGTCAAAAAACACGTGGAATGGACATTAGACCAGTGGAAATCTGTGCTTTGGTCTGACATATCCATATTTGAGGTCTTTGGTTCCACCCACTGTGTCAATTAGAATCATGGAGCAGGAGGTGTGATGGGGCTAGTTGGCCAAGAAGAGGAGTGATGGAGCGCTGCGCCAGAGAACCTGGCCTCCAGTCACCTGACCTAGACCCAATCGAGATGGTTTGGGATGAGATGGACCGCAGAGGGAAGGCAGAAGGGACAACAAGTGCTCAGCATCTCTGGGATCCTTCAAGACTGATGGAAAACCATTTCAGTTGACAACCTCATGAAGCTCATTGAGGAAATACTAAAAGTGTACAAAGCAGTAATCAAAGCAAAAGGTGGCCATTTAGATTTTTTTTTCTATATAACATGTTTTGAGTTATTCCACACTTTTTTGTTTACTACATAATTCCATATTAGTTACTTCACAGTTTTGATACCTTCAGTGAGAATCAACAATGTAAATAGTCAAGAAAATAAAGAAGAAAAACATTTAATATACTGGCACTGGTCAACCTATCATTCTATTTTCAGGGGTGTGTTTTATTTAGTTTTGTTTAACTGTCATAACTGCCAAGAAAACCCTTCAGAATAAAATCCATGGGAGAAAAATCTTGTTTTTGGAAAGCATATGTTGATATTTTTGGGTTGATATATGATCAAATGCTTACCAATATATGCAAATCTGAATTAATATATTTGGAAAACAATCAGCAGTTTAAAGGTGGTTCTCAAGGAAAACATTATGTTGTCCTATGATAATTTATCATACCATTAGAAATACTTTACCTAAAGTTTTCAAATCTAAATATATGAATTTTGTGTAATCTTTATGTAGATTCACTAAAGAGTCATTAGAGGATGATACCATTAGAGGGAAAGACATAAGACTTACTTTCCTTTTGCTCTTCACTATCTCCATTCTGTTTTCTTTCGTTTTTTTGTTTTCCCTCTGGACAGTATAAACAGGATGTTTACTCTAAACTTCTCTGACCTCATGCATCCTTTTAAAGAAACCAGCCAGTTTGTTGTATCAAAAAAAGAAGAAGAAGACTTTCAGAATAAAGTAAATAAAACAGCCATACAGGCTGACCAGATGGAGTTTCATCATGTACCCATCTGCACATGTTGCTGTGATTGTGATCAACCAGTGAGACGATAAAAAGCAGAGAGACACAGAAAAAAAGTTTTCGTTTTTTTTTCTCTGGTATTTTTAGCGGCACAGCTAATTGAAATGAGCTGATTCATTGAGGCTTGAAGTAGATTTGGCAGGTGTGATGCGGGATACATTAAACCATTACCAACAGTATCAGATTAAGTGGAGTGAAGCATGGGAAGACTTTAATGCTCTTTAGTGTAATGTCTCACTTAAAAACAAGCAGGACACAGGAAATTAAAGGAAAGAGGAAAGGGAAGGAAGGGGAGATGAAAATGAAAGATGGCATGTCGTAATGGAGGAGCGGGCGGGGTTTGGGGGGACTATGATGATAGAGTTCATAGGTAGAACGCCGTGCACAGCTGCTCCCCTGGGATGGGTCTCCTGTTGCCATGGTAACCGGAGGACAGAGGTCACAAGATTGTCCCCGTCCACGAGTCTATATGGTTTCTGACTATCTTTTATGAAGACAAAAAAAATTGACCTTCTGATATTTAGACCGTCACAACAGGAATATGTTTTGAACGCACGTCATTTTTGTGAATCTTGCTTTTTTTTCTCAGGAATATGTTGCATTTGTTGCTCACTGCTCCGGTCTGGTTTGTTGATAAATGGAGTGAATTAAGGTTGAAAAACATTGATGCAATCGATGGATTTCTCCATGTCATTTGCAAAAAGGTTGAAACAGTGTTTCAAATGTAAGTAAATGCAGGATGCAATGATTCCTAAGAACTTATATTTCAATTATTCATAGCAGAACATGGATAACGGGGCATCTATAGTTTCCTAAAGGGATTTCAGATTTGATTATCCCACCACAGAGCAGCTTTCCAATTTGCCTTTACTCAGAGAGGACAGAGCTGTTTTGGATTGTGTTCACACGTGGTTTCCTCAGCATTATACAGTTTTAAATTGCATTAGAGTATTACATTGCGTTTTGTGTAGGTAGAAAATGATATTTGAAACGGTTTCTAAGCCTGTGTGGTGGTTTCTAGTACAGATTCATGTCTGTTCTCAATGCTTTGCTGCCTGAGGGCACAAAGAAAAGAAGCATCAAATATTGACCTCAGGACTCGTCCCATGTGATCAGAGCCTTCTTTCGATTATTTAACTAATTATATTGATCACATTATGATTATCATTATGATGTTGGGATCTGTACAGTCTTGGAGTTATTTCACCCTTCTATTTCAAATGTACTTGACATTACCCTTTCATCAATTTACCAGAAAAACCTACCTTTTGAACTGTGTGATCCCTTTTTTTAGGCAATCTTCATATGAAAAGGTTAAGTTATTCACTTTCGACAAGTGATATGTTGTCGATCTAAATGATGAATGTTTTTATAAGATTTGCAAAATGGGAAACTTTTATTCCCCAAACATTTCATTAATTGTTAAAGGTTTATTTTTTGAAACTTTTCATACATATATCTTCAGAAACCAATTAAACTGTAACAAAATGTTCAATACCATGTGCAAATTTAAGAAATATATCCATCCCAACAGCTTAACTTTATGTGACAACATTTCAAGTCAAAACGCATTGTTCTTGTTTCGAAATTACTTTTTGAAAACGATTGCTTTACACAGAAATGGCAGAAACAATATGGTTTTCATGTAGGGGCCACTGGTGGATGTTGGGTTCAATGAATGCATGCAGTGAAGAGTACCCTGTGAACATTCAAGCTCCTTTGAACGGTCTTTCTTTGTCCGTTTTGCCCCCTCAGTATCGGTTGGTTGTAAGAGATAAACTGTGTCTCCACATGTGATCCAGATGATGGTGAAGAAAATGTGCACTTTATTGATAGAGTCATTGTTTAATTCAAGAATGAACAGCAGAAACTCCTCCCACACTATTTAGTATGCCTGGAGTGTGAATGTGCAGTAACAACATGAGAGAAAAGTTCAGTTTTCACTGATTACATAAAGACAGACAGAGTGTTTTCAAAACGTTCATTTTTTTAGTGAGTCTGAGCTGTGCTTGGTTTGTTGGTTGATTGGTTGGTTGATATGCACATCAACACGTGGGATTTACAAACATCTTTTATGGCAAGATATAAAGGCCCTGTACACAAGAAATCTGAGCCAAGTAAATAGCATTGATTTTGAAGGTGATAATGTTGCCTGTGTTAGAAATAGAACATTTACCTCTATAAACAGGAATTCAAGTGGATTTACCTGTTGTGATAAAGGTAAATGATGGTGTTCCGTGAAAGGTCAGGCCACCACCGATGTTTGTCCTGCGTATCGTGGTAGTGTTTTTCTTTTTCACTCTGGACTATAGTGGTAAACTGATTATCATCTGTAAATGCATGTGACTGTGACTAAAAACCTTGAATTTCTAGTTATTTCCGGATTATATGGTTTGAATATTTTTCTCTCAATAGAGACCGACAACAACAACATGTTGTTATTTTTGCTTCTATTTTTTTTTTTTGACACACACACACACACACACACACACACACACACACACACACACACACACACACACACACACACACACACACACACACACACACACACACACACACACACACACAAAAAGGCTACAATGTATGAAATGATGGGAATGAAATTCAGTGCGGTTTTCCATCTGGAGGGGGACAAATGTCAGTGCCCAGTGTGGCTCCCTCACAGCCCCACACACAGATAAGAAGGACTATCGCAGACAACATCAGGCAAGTTGAACCGCTCACAGAGTCAGCTGGCAAGCATGTTAGTAAATCACATCTTGTCAGTGGGATGAATGCAGCTTTTCACTGTGTGATCTCTAACCGCAAAGGACATAAATTTCTGTTCGGAAATCCACATCAGAAGCGCTCTTTTATTAGCAAGCGTAGCTTCTTTCAGTGTATCTTATTCTGATTCTAATTACATTTGCTTGTGAGACCAGTAATTCTGTCGATATTATCTTTTGGAAAAAGTCACTAAAGCACTAAATCTCCTCCTCCTCTCCTCCACTCCCCTCTTTTAGCCCCCTTTATACCTACTCATCTCATTTCTGTGTCGTTGTCGTTCACTGACTCCCCTCCTCCCCTGTGCTTTGTCTCCTCCATCTTGCCGCTTGTCTCTGTCCCTTCCTCTTCGCTCTGGTTTTGTTTTCTTGCCTAATTGAGGCAATGGCAGTGATTACATTGTGCTGAATCATTAATGACTCCGAGATGCATTTGAGGAACACGTGTATGGTACGTGCACCTATGCACGCATGCAAAGACAGGCACAGAAGCAAAGTGTCTGCACACTGCCAACGTCTCATTGCCAATTAGTTTGTGTCTCTTTATCTCGTAGGGCTGGTGTGCTGTTTGAGAGTAGTATATGTCCTATTTAGAAAAATAGCTTGGAGTTTATGGTCATCTCTATCTTCCGAGGACAGTGTGTTTGTGTGTGTGTGTGTGTGTGTGTGTGTGTGTGTGTGTGTGTGTGTGTGTGTGTGTGTGTGTGTGTGTGTGTGTGTGTGTGTGTGTGTGTGTGTGTGTGTGTGTGTGTGTGTGTGTGTGTGTGTGTGTGTGTGTGTGTGTGTGTGCCACGTTCGTGCATGTTTGTGTTCACTGTGGAGGGTGTGAGGAGGAACAAGTGTATCTGACAGGACAGGTGGCTCCATTGTGTCTCAAGCCATATCTTCAGCAGTCAGGGATTTGTGAGGACTAATGGAGCGGGAGATGAAGGTCACCGAGGTGCAGAGAGAAAAAGAGAAAAACTTTAAATTTATGATGTACGGTGTGAAGTACCCCGTGTTTCAGATGGCAGATGAAGATATTCATGCCATAACAGTCCTCATAAAACAATCAGAAGCTGACAGTCCTCTGACGTAAACCACCATGAACCGTGAGAGACCCGAGGAGAATGAAGTAGAGGCAAAGGCAGATAAAAAGAGAGGCTCGACTTCTACTTTCTTCCCATTTTGCTGTAATGAAAGTGTATTTCATTCTGCAGCACCAAGAAGCCTTGAAATCTTGGGTTGGAACACGACCGTGAACCATTTAGACGGGATCACAGGGAGGTTAAGGAGGAGTTAGAGAGAGAAAAGAGAGGTCTGGATCACCTTGAGGCAGTTGTATACATCCATGAACATCAATTTTGTAGCCGAATCACTGCTCGAGCTTCAAAGGGCTTCTCAGGGACCAGAGTAAGAAACTGTAAATAAAACCAACGGCACCCAAACAGAGGAGGACAAGGTCTGTCAAGCCTTAGTGTGTGTGTCTCAGTGCTTTCCAGAATGAAAAGTTCAACCTGTAACAAAATGAAGCGGAGGCCACACTCCTCTATTTCTGTGCTTCACACTTGACTGCACATTGCTCATGTTTCTGCTGAAAGTCTTCTCAAACAAGCAAACTGGAACAACTACAAAAGGTGAAAACACAATTATAAGTTTCCCAAAGCAAATATGTAGACCACCACATCCACACTTTTTTTTTTTTTTTGAATTTTACTTTGGATACAGAGGCTGCAGAAAGAATGAATATGTACCTCAGGATCTCTGCAAGAACATGACAGCAAAAACATATTTTATGCCACCTAAAGTACTGGAAGCCGAGGTGGTGTGGACAAGTCAATTTCTAATTGGGGTGAACAAACAGGAATGCTGGCAAACAGCTCAAGCTATTACAAGCTATTATAGAGCAGCTCAACTGTGACTCATTTTGTAGGAAAGATCATCTTTCAATTCGGATTTTGGTGGTCGTCTATCTCACCCTGGCCATCTGTCAGTATTCTTGGGCAAAACACCGAATCAAATGTTATTTTGTTTTTCCAATAGTCTGTGATTAGTAACTTACCCACCTAAAAGTACATTTTACATATTATATGGAATTCAATAACAACCTAAACTAACGGCGTTGGAAATAAACATGGTGACATTTATAACGAATACATGAAACATTTTCAGAATGATGTTTGATTTCTGTATATTTTTAAATTCCTGGTGAAAAGAAAATACTTAATTGCACAGAGGTTCTGTTCAGGAATCGGTTAGCACTTCCAGCCCATTGCACTGATGATGTGTTACATTTCACAGAGGAGAGGAGACGCCCGCTAAGTTGCACATGCATTTGCGAATTCGTAATGATTCATCAGACATTCGAAATGGCTTAACTGTAAAAGAAAATGAGGATATTTTTTGTTTCTTCTTTTGCAAAGATGATGAAACTAAGAAACAATTATACACAAATAAACATTGCCGCATTTATTTCCTCTGGGTATTTGAAGATGTGTTTGTCCTCTGGCTATATGTATTTATTAAACAAAGTAACGCCAGTCTCAGTGTTTTTTGTCATCCTGTGTCCAACAAGGGAATTGATAGGAAGAGCAGTAAATACAACCTGTGTGAAACTCGACGAGCCAGAGTGAGAACACTGAAATAATTTAGTAATTGAGACCTATATTGTGCACAGTGGTCGACAACTGTGGCAGTAATAAGATAAAAACACTCACTGTTATTAGTATTGTTGGTCACTTATGTTGATGAAAATTGTTGCCATAGGTTACTACTGAGAGGACCCACTTTTATCTAATACTTTATAAGCAAATTTGCCAGTACTTGTGTTGTTTAAAAAGTTTTTTAGCTTTGCTCAGCCTGTAATCACCACAGTGTCTATATGAGCACTATATTGTTTGTCTGAGATGCATGCTTTGAACCTAATTATTTGTTACAAGAAAGCTGAATCAGTTAATCAAACGCTTGCTAATGACTTTACAGAGAAAGTGGATCCAAATGGAACTACTGTAAATGTTTTTACAGTATTTCATCCTGTAATCATCATGTATTATTTACACTATGTAACATGAGTTGTAAGCCATTGACAATACTCTCCTCTCCTTTGGTGGTTGGTTGTCTTCAAATTATAGATCTGTTGATAGTATCGGTGAATGTTAACGTGAGAAATCAAAGATGAGTTGGCTCAGAACAAAACTTTTAGGTGCTCCTCAATTTATATACTTAATGTACAACCAGGAAGTTCATCCTACGGTGGAGTACGCAGTCACATGAGTTCCAATTCCACATGTTTTGTTTTCAAACAAAACCAGCCTGTGTTTCGTTGGTGTACTAATGATGCAGATCATGCTCTGTGTAACATACAAACACTCCCTTGGTTACAGATCATGAAAATAGATGTTCTTGTTGATGCTGAGTAAAGATCCAAATACCCCACTGCAGAGTTCATGAATGCAGGTCAAAAGTTTAAAGTAAAAACAAGCGGGGCAATCGTATCTGGGGAAAACTAATTTGAGCTGCAAAAGTACACAAACAGCTTGTGAAGTATCATGAGAGCTGCCCAAGAGGAGGCAACATTATCTCCAGTTCGAGCAGAGCATCTTGTGACTGCGGCTTGTCCTCATAGGTTAACTCGTCCAGCACAATGGGGCCCTTCATAAAGCCTGTTGCGGCTTTAAAGGAAAGTGGAATTGATTTTGTGAACTAAGTTGAGAACTTGTGATCTCAGAGCGGTACCAGGCAGTCCTTCAAATAGGAAATTCACTGTGTGTGGCTTTCCTTGTTGTTTATTTTGGTAGATTCTTTAACCAAAGTTTGATGTAATCTTACATTTCAAATGTAAACCCTGTGCCTCACCTCAATATATGCCCTTTGGTTTCTGGATGTACTGTCCCACTGGAGCACAGACCACATCTGTTAGATGGTTTCAGCTAAAATAATTTTTTCCATAAAACTGCAGGGATTAATCTGAAAAAATAAATGTATTGACAGCAGTGGAAATGTAATCACACTTTTTTGAATTTGGCCCAACAAGTGTTGTACTATTTAAAACTTTGCAAACTTTTGTCAAATTTAAATGAACATAAAGGTTTTTAATGGTGTCCCACTGAAAATGCATTTCTAATCATCCACCCACTGAGGGCCACTGAGGAACACTATAAGAGCATCCGCTTGTTGAGAAGTATCTATAGAGTACACAGGATAGAGGGAAAAGGACAGGCATTATGTTTGATGTGTGTTCGTTTTCCAGACATATGCAGATTAATGGGTGAGAGGAAGATGATGTTGAACAACAACAACAAAACAATCTATTTCTACAATGTGGTATTTCAACAGTGGATGTCTTGCTTGTTATGTATGTTTAACAAATGTGTGGATTACTCATGGGTGCTGGTCATTCCTTTGGAAAGTAATGAAACTATTTTTTTTGTTTTGGAATACAAATGACTCATTCCTTAAGGAAGTCCCTCTTTACACCTATTGCAGCTGTATTCCTGTAGAGTCGCTTTAAGTCTGGTGTGTCGGTACCGTGAATATTCACTCATTAAGTTCAGCTGAGATTCGATGGAAGAAGACGCTCCGTTACCTGCATGTTAGTGGTTCTTCAGAGAGACACATTTCTAAATACATTTTGAAAAAAGAAAATGCAACGAAACAGCCGAGAGAAACCAACAGCATGCAAACTGTAGCGAACAGGCCTGATAATTAATAATAATGAACATTTGAGTAAGGCTGAACATACGTACCAGTTTCTGTAGATATAGACCATTCATTTAGATTTTACTTATTTCATGTTGCTGAGAGAGCAGCTCTACTTCCAGCTGTCAAGTATGTCATTATTAAACATCCTACTGACACCCATATGTTACTGCAATGACACTCCTAGCAAAATAAATGGCATTACAACACTGTTGTTTCCCCTCAGAGCATTTGTTTCTTGATATGGAAAAGTATCTATGTATGGTTGTATTTGTTGTTTTAATGATGTCATTTAAGTCCCATCAATTTCTGCATTTCTGTTTACTTTTGCCCCCTTCTGCCCACATACCTGAGTGAATTTTCGTGAGAGCCGTTAACCCCAAGTTATTCCAAATGAAGGCTCAGCACCTTTCCTGACAGCTCCTCTGATGTGTGAATTCTGTCTGGGAAGCAGAGACTTAGACCTTGAAAGTGAAAATGTTTTATACGTGTAATTCACCTTTCACCATCAAACACCCCGTAAAACACTGTCAGAGTGCTTTTTGATTTGGCCGGAATTTTATTGCGCTGAATGTGAGTTATACGCCCGTGCCAGTTGATGTTGTAATCTGAAGCTGCTGCTGGTGCCTCAGAGAGACATGTTGAGATGCTTTACCTCTTCCATTAGATGTAGATAAAGTGAATGCTTGTGAGTAAATAATGAGTCAACCAAAATTGAACACTGATTCACAAGTGAGGATTTTTCATGTAAAAAATTTGGGACATTTGATATTTCTTGGCACATCCCAAGCCCCCAAATATAAAGCCTTTGGCATTTCATGTGGTCTTTAAGGTATTCCTGCTCTGTAACTTCTGTCTCCGAACAATGTCCCGATAGGCCGCATGTGAATGTTGTTCTCTTGAGCAAATCACGGCAAGACTATCATCACTTAAACTGACGCCCTGACCTTCTCAGAAGACGTTAATCTTGTTTTGTGCAACGCCGACATTACGGCTCAATAAAGTCAATATGTAGCATTACAGGGATTTTTTTTTTTTTTTCAAAACTCCATGCCAGCGAATGGGGATGTTGCTATAAGCGGATTTGCTCATAGCAGTGAAATGAATTGCAGTCATGCTGAGTTAAAGCAGTTTGATTTACCTTCAGCTAAAAGCCACTGCAGGAAGTGTCTGATCACATTTCACTAACCACCCCCATCTCTCTCTCTCTCTCTCTCTCTCTCTCTCTCTCTCTCTCTCTCTCTCTCTCTCTCTCTCTCTCTCTCTCTCTCTCTCTCTCTCTCTCTCTCTCTCTCTGCTTTCCTAGATGTTGGAGCCTAAGGTGGATGCCCCTTCATGTGAGCTGGGCGGAGTAGGAGACAGAGGAGGTGTGTGCCTCCACCTTCCCCAACGTAGCTCAGAAGGTGAGGAGAGCAGTCTGTATCCCTCCAGCCCCTCAGAGCCCCGGACACTGGGCAGTCCTCACCCCTCAGAGCCGCTCACCCCTCTGGATGACATCTACATGCCGCTCGGTGGCCTGATGGGATCCGAAGAGCGACATAAGGTGCCTCCCACACCGCCTCCTTCCACCGAGGGTGAGGACTGGAAGAGCATAGAGGGGCAGGAGATGGAGATCTGGAGAGAGGGGAAGGATGAGGAGAGCAAGAGGGAGGAGGATGAGGAGGAAGTGGATGGGTGCAGCAAAAAGAGTGTGGGGAGTGACGGAGGGGATAAAGAAGAAGTTGGAGAGGAGGAAGAGGGAGACAGAAATGACGAGGAGATGAATTTGAACCTGGTGGTGTCAAACACAGATGAGGACAATGTCTCAGAGCCGCCCGACAACGCTCCACCTTCCTCCTCATCGTCCTCTTTCGTCATCCCCGAGTTGCGCCTCGATCGCTCTTTCAGTGCCGATGCGCTCTCCTCGCCCAACACCGACGAAGAAGAGTACGATGAAGAAGAAGACGAGGAGTCGGAGGATGAGGAGGAGGAGGACGACGATGAAGACGACAGCGACGACGCCTACCTGCAGCGGAGCGACAGCAAGCGCCGGAGCATGGTAGAGGGCGCCACCTGCGAGAAACATGGAGGAGGGGGCCTCAGCGTGCAGAACTCCCTCCGCAGGCGCACACACAGTGAAGGCAGCCTCCTGCAGGACCCCCGTCAGCCTTGTTTCACCTCTGACAACGCCATCAACGAGGTCGGGGGAGGCCACCACAAAGGCGGATGGACGCTCCCATCCCCCAAAACCCTGAAGAAGGAGCTGACCAAGAATGGAGGCTCCATGCACCAGCTGTGTATGCTGTTCTCCGGGAGGAAGGTAAGCAACGCCACTTTCAAAGTCAAACCAAACACGCAAGCACTAAGTGATTATGGCTTTTTCGGGCATCTCAGTTTTTCCGTTTGGTTTCACGTGTTGAGGTAAATTTGTTGTGCACTTCTTTGTTTACATCTCTTGAACTATTGCATCAGCAGCACTTGAGTGATCTCAGAGCTCAGCCCTCAGCTTCGGTTCACCGGTTTCTGCAAGAAGGGTGACGTCAAGTGGCAAAACGGAGCAAGTGCACAAGAATCCTGCCGGCTTCAACGTGCCAATCAAACAAGGGTGTTCTTCATGACCGATTAATGCCAGTTAATCTCGCGCAAACACCCATTGTCATTTCCAGAACATTAGACAAACACAAACACACACTGACCGCACAATTTAAGTTGTAAAACAAGCACAGATACGTGCCCTAATAGCCACCACTCTGTTGTTTAAACTGTGAACCTAATTGGAAACAACACAATCGTTTTATAATGGTTTTCTAAATTAAGACACACACACACACTATATATATATATATATATATATATATATATGTACAATCTCAATGGATTGCAAGCAGAATAATGATGTTAAAATATTAACAGCACATAAAAATGCACTTCACCTCATTTGCATTTATATAAACTGCCAGCTCAAGTCAAACACAACAATTTCCTCAGCCCGTTTCCACTGCACTGCAAACATAGTTATAGAAAATGTTAATGCATATAAAGCGAAGCAATTTTCCCACAGAGTTTGTCTGAGCAATAACGGGGGAATGAAATGGGGAACTTTAACTTTGGAAATGACTTCTACTCCAAATTTACATTTTTAATGCTCCCACGCACACTTTGATGGTCGAAAAGGGCCTTTTCAAAAAAAAAAGAAAAAATCAACATGAAAACAAAGACGATTACGATAGTTAAAAAAAAAAAAAAGAAATCCACTAATGTGTTTTCATGCCTGCTTTTTATACAGACTGCACATTTATTGAACGTCTTAAAAAACACCAGTTGTCTTTATATAATTACACACAGTGTGCCTACACATGATAGCTGAGTGCCGTTTCAGTCACACACAGATGGGTTTTTTTTTTTTGTTTTTTTTAACACATTTGCATCAGAATGAATTTTAGTTTAAAGTGATTTATTGAGCATTTTAAGTGTTTGAAACACTTTTCAGACATATGAAGGAAAATGTAACACGTTTTTCCAATGCCATTGGTCATGAAATCTACATCCAGAGGGAAAACTGGAAAAAGGAATTTGATTGTCTCAAGATAAAATAAACGAGTTAAACTAAAGTTTTAGAAATGTTTATAATATGGATAAATTGTTAATTAGTCACAAAATCATGTTAGTTGAAATGAGAACAATATTCACAATCCGTTGACCATATGTAGTTTAAAAACAAAGCAAAAAAAAAAAAAAGACCAAATGAGCCTGGAAGCAGATGACATTGTTGTTCTGCAGTAGTTCTCCAGCAGAGGGAAGCAGACAACACAGTGACTCAGATCAACGGTCAAGTGAATGTGCATCTTTTTTTCTTTGTCAGTGTTGAATATTTCACAATAAATATACAGCTTTGCTCTGTCACTGTAAAGTTCCCAGGAACCTGTGCTTTTACCACAAATAGAAGAGAAATAATGGTATGAGCAACGATTTCCTTCTTCACAGACATTAATAATATTGAGAATAAATCAACAGAGTGGTGATGTAAGTGGTCCTGCAGCTTTAATAACGGGCCAGTAACCGAAGTGATCAAGTGATCGCTCTATCATCAGAGAGTATCAGAAGTGCTGCTCCTCTTTATCTCCCTCTCTTTCCACAAGTCTGTCAGCACACTCGACAGCCTTAAATGGCAGTGTGTGCGTTCGCTGTGCTGAGGAGGAATGCAGCAGACAAGGCTGGAGCCTATTGGTCTTGGCACATTCGAGGATAATTTTTACAACCTATTGGCGTCACCGACTCGGATCCGTTGAGGCTCTTTGTTTTTCCATTATTCAAAATGATCCATCAAATCCCACATGTGTGTGTTTTAGTCCAAACCCTGAGCGAGAAAACTTCACATGACGACCTAAAACTGGTCACATTGATTCATGAGTCTGTGACACAGACCGAATACACCTGAAAACACAAAAGGTAGAAACCAAAGATCCTCAGTACACATTGTTAAAGGGATGTTTAAAGGATTTGAAATAATTCTGGTGATTTTGATTCACTTTTCATCCTGTTTTAATTTTTTAAATATTCTCATGTAATTCACAAACTATACAGTAATTTATATAGCCACATATATTGTTGGCAGATATGCACAAAAAGCACTTTGTCGTTTTTTTTGTTTTTTGGAGGGGGTGACATGGTTTTGCAGTGGCAAGTGCTGCACCTTCACCGTAAGAAAGTGCCGTGTTTGCTCCTGCGAGCTCACCAGGCTCTCCTATGTGCGTTTGCAGGTTGAAATTGAAGTTTGGAGTTTTCTCAGTTCTGCCACTCGATGCATTCATTCTTTTTTTTGGAAAGTATTTGTATTCATTTGAATGCTTTACAATCCATCTAAATCTCAGTTTCCTTGTTCAATATTCCCCGTAGCTACGACCATTACTGCTCACTTCAAATGACTTAGTAACAAATGCTTATGTTGGTTTTCCTTGTGTTTGATGCAATATTTTGTCATACAAGTGTTATTCAATCCTTACTCTTGTGTTTGCTTTAAACATTTGACTAATGATTAAAGAAATTCAGTTGCACACTACTCTGCATGACACGTATTGTCTTGTCGGTGCCTAATAGACCAAAGAGTGTGACAGAGAAGTCTCTCACCATTTTAATATGCGAAGCCCCTGCCTCATTCTGTCTGTCACCTCCTTTTTTCTTCTCTTCTTTCTCTCGCCAGGCAGTGTTTACTTGGCTTTTAACAAGCACCGACTCCGATCCTGTCTTTCTTTCCGCTCTGAGCCTTTTCCCCCCTCTCTTGATGGTTTTAGTGGCGTCCGAGGAGAGCCAGCAACAGACATAGAGCAGGTCAAGAAAAATAGTGTCAGTTTGTTTGACTAGGAGATTTTCTTTCTGGCCTATTTAAAAGAGATAGTTTTACCGCAGCCACTGACTGATGAAAACTGTCACAACCTGACGAATCCTTTAACGTATTGGTTGATAAAATTGTCAGATTACACACGCTTGAACAATATTCTTGCAGCTCTGGAAACGGTCCTATTTCCTGGTTGTAAATGCGAGACTGCATTCAAATTCCAGCCCAATAGGTCAGACCTCTATCAACACAAGATGTTTTGTGTCGGACCACCAGACTTTAACCAACAGTCGATCTCAACCCACCCAACAATTTCAGTGACTGCTATTAAAAAATTGAAAGCATGTGCTTTCAAAAGTATAGCCGGATATTGACAGTGAAAATGTGCTTCTTTTTGTGAGTTTCACAACTGCAAAGCTATACGGGCAAGTTGAATGAAGTGCAAGGACTGACTGATGATCTAATCCTCTTTAATAAAACAACCCCATCCTTATATTGAGAGAAATAAAATTCACCAAATAAGCTCAATTTTATAGGAGATGACAAGAGGGAAACATCATATAAAGAGAAAATATACTACTCCGCTCATTTACGAGTAGATTTCCATCTGGTGGTTTTGATCGGTTTTGATGACCATATAAGATCAAATCAACTCCCGTTCAAACTCATAAAAATCCTCTCCCTTTTTCCAGACCTCACGCGATCAATCGTGACGTTTCAGCATTGAGATTGCGAGCTTTCTTGGAGCTGACACGAGTGGATCTAGTGCAGCGCTTTTAACTCCAACAGGCCAAACATCTTGTTTATGGGCTCTGGATGTTTGTTTGAAATCTGGATAAATATCTGCCTCTCTTTCCAGACGTTGAGGGGAAACAATTTGATTGTGTTTACCGGTAGTTGTGTCACACTCAAATTAGTCAAGTATGTAGAGAGACTGCTAACATGTTGAAGACAAGGGGTTGCTGACGAGCGTATTCAGTCTGACAAAATTCATACCTAAAAGTGGTTGGTAAAAAGGTTTGGGTGTACTTAACGTGTTAGTCAACTCTCTCCTTTATCGCCACCATAATTCATGTCATCTTCCTCTTTATTAGCATTATAATGTGAAGCCTTGGAAATAGTGGTGCCCTATTATCTAACACGGAAAATGAGACGGAGATGAACTGTCTTGTTTGGATTGCAAGAACGCTCACAACTCAACACTTAAAGCAGACAATTTCCTCTTAATGGAGGTGCACTATGCACACACTCAGCTCATCTATTACATCTGTCTGAAACAAACCTTCAAGGTTCTACTCAACCAAAGTAAAAATCATCTCATCCAACTACAAAAGTTGCATTTCGGCTACGTGTCCAAGCACGGCTTCTCACTTAGCGCTTGTTTCGCTTTCGTGAAAGTACAGCTTTGCTTACAAATACGCATTGGTGGTCTCGAAGAAGTTGCGACATGTTTTCACGAGTGTACCTTCACAGGCCTTCATAGACATCTAGTGCAATGCCCTTATGAGAATAAACAACACCAGGAACTAAAATGTACTTTTCTCCTTAAAAGAAAAAGGAAATAGAAGTAGACACTTGATGTCGTGTTCAGTGCGTCATCCACACCAAACCCTCAGTAGTCTTCCACGACACAACTATTGACACTGACCTCTCATCATTCCAATCCAATCCAATCCAATGTAATTATAAAGCACTATTAAAAACAACTCAATTGACCAAAGTGCTGTACAACAATATAAAAATACAATTATAAATACAACAATACAGTGGCAGCACAGAATACACTTTGAGCAGTAAAAGTCAACTTCAACACTGGTTAAAAGCCAAAGAGAACATGCGTGTTTTAAGATGTGATTTAAAAACATGAAGGGAGTCAGCCTGTCTAATGAACAGAGGAAGCTCATTCCACAGTTTGGGACCAACCACAGAAAACGCTCGGTCTCCTCTGAGTTTGCGATGCGTCTGGGGGACCGAAAGCAACGCTTGATCAGCTGACCTGAGTGAACGTGCTGGGGAGTACGACACAAGCAGGTCGGACAGGTAACGAGGGGCAAGGTCATTAAGACATTTAAAAACAAATAACAGAATTTTAAAATCAATTCTAAATTGCACTGGGAGCCAGTGCAGAGAAGAGAGGACGGGTGAAATATGATCATATTTTTGTGAGCCAGTCAAGAGGCGCGCTGCAGCGTTCTGAACCAGCTGCAGGCGGGTCAGTAAGGACTGGCTGATGCCGGTGTACAGGGCGTTGCAATAGTCCAGCCGGGTTGTGACAAAAGCATGAATCAGTATTTCAAAATGATGTTTTGAAAGTGAGGATTTTATCTTTGCGAGTTGCCTCAGGTGGAAAAAACTGGCCTTCACCACAGCACTGATCTGTTTCCCCAGGCCCTCATGTGCATGTTTACCTTATTTTAGCTCAAAGGTTATATTAAAAGATCGCCATAGTACTTGTTGATGCCAAGCTTGTGATACAGTATTTTGCTCACGTGGCTCAGTCCACGTGACCGCCCCTAAAAATAGTTTGTTTTTTACTGAATGAACCTTGAAAGAGATTCATGGAAAAGGCTTATAAATACAGAGTTCGGATGACGACTGTTTTGTCATGATACGAGTCAAAACAAGTCTTTTTTTTTGTTTTGTTTGTAGGCCGAGGTTGTATGTCAGACTTGGCACGTGTTGTTTGGCAACACTGTGACACATTGAATCGATTGTATTGAGGGTAAATATGTAATCTTCTTCTGTTTGGCTGCATATTTTTTTTGGCCGACATGGGACAAAAGGTCTCCAGAGTTTGAACTCTTGCAGGACACAGCCAGGCTGGATATGTCCAGTGAAATGCCAAATGAGTGACAAGTAAATATTTACTGAGGAGGCTGAACAAACTGTCACAACACAGCATCCACCCACTGGAGTATTTATTCCAAGAAAAATGTGAATGAACTGAATTCGCCGGATGTCTTTCAGGTTGTAGTGCTCCACAGCTTAATTGTGAGAGTCCAACTGTATTGTGGAAGGCGAGACGTCCGTCTGTAAAACTGCCCCACAAATGGAAAAAAAAAAAGTTACATAAGCCAGACGGAGAGACCGAACCTTCTTATTGCAATTTAGAGAGGAATTCTTGTCACTTGTGAAATCAGAGACATCTCCATTTATTTGTGGCTGAAGAGCTTCTGTGTTTTCTGGAAGCTTCCAGACAGATTGTATGTTATTCTGCCCTATTGCTCTGTTTCTCTGTTATTCATTTATTTATTTATTTATTTTTTATGGAGAGACAGAAAAATGAGCGAGAAATGCACAGTGCATGAGAGTGTAGACCCGTAGACAAACATAACACATGGATGTAGCTACGGCAAAACAAGCTTTTCTCTGTTTACCAAGCAAACATGTCCACATGTTGGTGAGACGGAAAACTCTTCAGAGACGACCCTCACATTCCCTTTCTATAATTCCACACAAGTGTTTTCACTCTTGCTATTTACAACTTCGGTTTGAAAGGTTACGGTGCATTATAAGAGGTGAAGATCCGTGGGAAAAACAAAATACCTTAAGTGTGTCACACACGGACAAAAACCGGCAGGGTATCATATATTTTGATGCAACTTGCAATGATTTCCTGCAAATGCTCTCCTATTTTACACAAATGGCCTGGTGATGATGTACATTTTCATACTGCATAGTCAAAACGTTTTAGCATAGTATTATAATCCAGGAATAGAAGATTATTTCTTTGTAATTCCCTGAATAACCCTCTTAAATCATTAAATGCTTTACGACCCTCGATGGAGCATGAAAAACTTGGGTAAGTTTTATACTGTTTCTCTTTTAGAATACGAGGATTAATCCATTATGAACTTTTTATTGCTATCCAAAATCTACTCCTGTGGTTAAAATACATGCATGCTGCAGTAAAGCCACAATGTAATACAATTGCAGATAGTTTAGGCTATTTAAAGAAACTATAAATAAAACAAATTGAGCTTTTTATTTCATATCTGCAGAAAGTATTTAAGTGTTTGCAAAGAGGACTTTAAAAGTTCTGACACGTCATGTTTTGAATCCATGTGAGTTACACCTCCACCTGCAGAATAATTCAAGATCATTTCCAAGAACAAACTGATGCACTGCTGCTATTTTCCACCTGAAATTAAAGCCATTTATCTCGTTGAACTTCATAACGCCTCGCGACCTCATGAGAGTTCAAAGCTTCCCACGTTAATCCTTCTCGCCAGGGAAGCTCCCACATGGCCTCCCAAAAACTATTATTATACTCCGTGATTTGTCTTCACTCTCACGGCACAAAGTGGGATCCATGTGGCTTTTCCATCCTTTCACAAATCTGCACCTTAAATGTACGTTAATCCCAGACTAATGAGGCTTGCCTGTTGTTGATTGATGACCAATTGTTTGGCTGAATGTGATCAGTTGGGATTCATGAGCTTCTTGCATACTCGCTGCTGTGTGTGAATGCGTGAGAACACACTGTTTACATACATTAAATTGAACCCCCCCCCCTAATATACTGCTATGGCTCTGCCCTGATTGAGTAGAGAGGATAAACAGTCAAGCACTAATTGCTTGACGTGTGCTGAGAGCACTGACCCAATAAAATCAGTGACAATGTGACAATATTGGTGTTGTTTCCATTGAGTGAAATAAAAATAAAACTATAACTCTTATGAATGCAGCCCGGATGGTCAGAGCCTGGAAACCGTCACGTGCTGCGTGTAATGTTTTATCATCAACTTTAGTGGAGTAAACATGACTAATGCAATAATGCTAAAGCACATCACACACTTTCTGCGTGACCTTTGTGCAATATACAGCAATTAATAGCAACCCTGTGCGTTTCCTGAGTCACCTTTAGAGTTAAACACTCTGTTACGCGTTTTGTTGATGTCTTTGGGTCGTCAGACGCGATGCCCTGATGTCACGGCACTTAATCGTGGGGACTCATTTCCGGAGGACCGACAGTCAGCGCCCACCTCAGCGCCCTGCGGTGTATCCCAATGGGTCATTGCGGGTTGGGTACTCGGATTGGCGTCACTGGCACAAGAAAGCCCCCTCCTGACATTCTACTAATCCAGGAGAGAATCCAGAAGGCCTCTGGTTTCATAGTTGTGTCCTCTCTGTGTGTGTGTGTGTGTGTGTGTGTGTGTGTGTGTGTGTGTGTGTGTGTGTGTGTGTGTGTGTGTGTGTGTGTGTGTGTGTGTGTGTGTGTGTGTGTGTGTGTGTGTGTGTGTGTGTGTGTGTGTGTGTGTGTGTGTGTGTGTGTGTGTGTGTGTGTGTGTGTGTGTGTGTGTGTGTGTTCGTATGGAGGTGTTTACAGCGCTTGTTGCCATGGCAGTGTTTTGCCTTAGTCAGGGAAGGCTTACATAAATGTTGATGAATGGTTTCTCGTTTACTAACGCCCATGACGGAGCACCAACGCACACAAACTTCCCAGGTGTTGCGTATGCGTTGCAAAAGTTTGGATTCGAGGAATGATCTTGATGTGTGAACTGCCTCAAACCATGTCACTGAGAGAACATTACATCCATACGACAAATTTGATTGTATATAAACATCCAAACATGCTGTACGTATTCCACAACAACCTAGTTTTATAAGGAGGACACAAATAGAGACCAGAAATATTCTGACACTGACATACTGCAGTCATCTGTTATAATAATATTAGAATTATTCAATAAAGTGATCGAGTTAGATAATGGCCACTGTTTCAGATGTGAATAATCCAGGATGAATGCTTTATTTCTGTAAAATTGTTCTTGAAATATCTTCAAAAGGCCAATTTTGAAAGGTTTTTCTTCTGAAGTCACTCTGTTCAAAATCAGCACAAGATTGTTAGAGTAATGTTCAGTTTAATTGTTTGCAACTTAATCAAGTTGCTAGGATAATTTGTGTATTAATTGATCCATTAGGACTGAGAACATCATGTTCACAGTTTGTCCTCCAGAAAGTTGACGTCATCTTCCTAATGAAACGATTTACAGGGAAATGCACATAATCATGAAGGAATACACCGTATGTATGTGGTAAAATGTGCAAAAAAAGAATTACGATATAAGATAAAACTTGATTGTAAAGAGAAAATATTTTAACTGCTACTTTACAAATGGCTTCAGCACCAATAGATGCTCAAATGTTAACCTTCCAGGAATCTGCTTGCATGTTGTTCAGCAGAACCGCACAGTGGGAGCCACTTTGAAGGCCTACATTTTTATAAATTTTTTTTTTAGGTGTGTACATCCAGTGAGACCACCAAGAAACAACAAAAGAAACAAACAAACATTGTAACGCATCTGTATGTGAAGTATGTGGTCCAGATCAGCATCTCAGACCCACACAACGGTGTAGATGCACACTCAATAAACAGGACGCGGTCGCACACTCTCACTCACACTTCCCAGGAGGCGAGTGTCAGGATGAACAATGCCGGTGGGGCGATGGGCGCACACATGCCGTCCTCACAGGATGAGAACAGGGTCAAGGGAACAATCGGCCCCGGAGGTAGACACACGGAAATCAGAGTTCACGCTTTGATATTTGAATAAAGCATGTGTTATGAAATAAAACATTGGATTAGGTTGAATAGACTTTTTTTCTGGATGACTGTAGGGTTTTTTTTTTTTGTTTGTTTGTTTTTGTTACTGCTGGCAGCTTCCTATTATGATCAAAACAAATGGTCAGTATGTTCAACATTTAATCACAGAGCAGAGCTCCTAAAGTGACCGGCCCAAAAAAAAGTTTGCTCGTGAGACAGACTATCTTTTTTTTTTAATCAATGACTGTTATGAAACAGTTGCATAACCTGAATAGTTTATGAGTTTTATTCGCTTGGAATCTCTAAAACAAACCTTTTGTCACAAATTCCATTTGCAAAAAAAAAAAAAAAGAAATCACACTGATTGTGTTTTCATTCTTGCAGTTTCGACACGTGTTGATTTGAACTTGATGTTTGTCTTCAGTACTGCATCAGTTCATACATTATAGGGATTTCTGTGTGTTGGCTTTTATTTCACACGTTGGGCTCGGAAATATTTGCGAACCTTTTGCGCGCCGTTCCCTTTCGATCAAAAGTCCTTCGGGCTTGGGGCCGAGGAGTTGAGAGTCACGAGATCAGACGCTTTAGTGTTTCCCGTCAGTCGACATATTGAGGCCAACAGTGCAGCCAGATATCCCGTGAGTGTTTGTTGTTGTGTGTTGCTCGCCCCACTCTGGGGAGGTGAAGTCTGACCTTCACCAGAGCAGGTGCGTGACCCTCTTCATTCCCTCGCTGCCTCGGCTGGAATCTCTCTCACACAATTCCTCCCCTCCCTCCACAAATGCCATGACTCGGTAGCCTTCTTTCCTAGAAACTGCTCTATGGAGCGTCGTGGTTTGGTTGGGACGCAGAGAGAAGAACCTCAGGGCGCAGGCGACCGGTGAAGTCGGTATCGAAAATACATGTTGAAGGTGCTATTTTGCAAAATCTGCAGATCGGTGTGCGGGTAATAAAGAGATTTATTGCAAGTCCCATGTTGCAACATGTGACTGCAACATGGGGCCAGTGTGACAGTGATGGATGTTTCCTATATAAACGTTGAGACACTGCACCGCAGTGTGTTTTGAGAAATTAGTTCAAACTGAAGCCGTGTCACTTTATGGAAGTGTACTGCTTTCACACTCAATAAGAAAACAATTTTTCTCAAATACCATGATAGTTAAAAAAAAAAAAACATAGAGCAAAGCTCAGATTTATTTGTTTATTCATAAATTTTTTGTAAATATGAGGTTTTTTTTTTAAATTTAGTAACAGTTCAAATTATACATAAATGTCAGTATTTAAAGGGAAAAAAGTCAATTTTGGGGGTGGGGGGGTGTTTTTCAAAGGAAAATGTCAAAGTTGTGATTTATGAATTTTGCCAGAAGAACAGAGTCATTTTTATAAAAGTCTCTTCATATGTAAACTACATTCCAAAAAGTATGTTTATGGTTCTTTTTTTCTTATTCTAAATTCCCCAAATGTTTCTGTCGCTCTTTCACATGCCCACTATCGGTGCAGGCTCCAGCTCCCTGCAACCCTGACTTGAATAAAGCCAGAAACAAGGCTTGATGAATTAATAGATTGATATTCAAAGTATGTTATTCACAGGCGGAAATACCAAATGTTCTTGCAACATTCATTTGAAGTAAATTCCTTCCTTTAGAGCAGGGGTGTCTAACGCACAGCCCTCTGGCTAACACTGATCCACCGAATACCTTTCTGCTTCCAATTTCTTCAGTATTTTACATGACATGAGAGATGTGGCACAGAAAGACGGAAAAAAAACTGGGAGAAATCATTTCTAAAAATAATGATTAAATATTTGTACTTTTTGAAGGCAACCAAATTCACTGAGAAAATACAAAGTCTTTTATAGATATGTTTCATTTCATTGTGTTTTCCACTAGTATCAGTCACTATACTGCCAATAATAAAATAGAAACACATTGCTCATTTCCAATTGTTCAGTTTTTCTAAAAAGATTACATTGCATTTTAATGCAGACTTTTTCTAATGTACATGTGGTTATTTTAACAAAGCAAAGAGACACCCTTAGAATTTTCATTAATCAATTATTATCATTCAATTTTACTGATCCAGCTTACTTAAGATCAAATTCTTAGTCCTTGAGAAAAGTTAGATGTAATATTGTAAAGAAGTGCTGGAGTTGCTGCAACTGTTGCTGCAAAAGTAAACTAAATAACCAAAGCAGCTTTATATGAAAACCTATTCTCATGGTCTGCCCCAGTCTGCCTACAGCCAATTGGGAATCACTGGAACTCTGTTTCTCTTGATGGTTGGCCTGTGCATTGGTACTTTCTTGGGGAATTCTTAAGCGGCTGCAGCCATTTAAAAGTCCAAGCAGAAAGGTCAAGCGCTGGCGAGAAAATGTCCAGGGCATTTTGAAGGATAGCACCAGTTCCCGAAGCTGGGGAACCCGACGGCCGGTCGGAGAGGATCGGAGAAGTGACGTCGTCCTGGCATTGTTCATTAACATCCTGTGGCATGGGAAGCCCTCATGGAGGAAGCAGCCATCTCCTTAAAAGTGTTGAATAACAGGAGGCAGAGGAGAGTCGGATCACAAAATACACACACACACACACACACACACACACGTATCCTTTTCTGTGCTGCCTCTCTTTTTCTGCAAGAAGATCACACACACACACACACACACACACACACACACACACACACACACACACACACACACACACACACACACACACACACACACACACACACACACACACACACACACACACACACACAATGTCTCTATTGTACCTGCTTTCATTCTGCAGTTTGAGTTGGACTGAGTCAGTATCCTGTCTGTAGGTCACTGAGTTTATTTTCAGATATTACTGAATATTGTGTCCCATTGTGTGCTGGTACGGATGTGTTTGTGTGTGGGACCGTGTGTGTTAGCCCGCCATCGGGTATTCAAATCTACAAGGTACACACACACAATCGCGCTGCCACGTCTTTAACCGCAAGTTTACGTAATCCCAAATTTCCTAATATTTTTTGTAAAGGAAGTTGGAAAAATATTTCCTGTGACATGACTTGAAATTGTGACAAAATAAGCCCATGGCATTTTGGCAGTTATGTAAATGCACATTAAAGACAATTGTAGCGACAAAACATGTCAGGAATGTTTAGACAAGGATTTTTGATATAAAACAACACATGAAGTACTGGGAACAACATATCAGGCCTTAAAGAAAATGTTTAAAGAGTTCATGGATATATAATTAGAAGCCTTTTGAAAAGTTGAGCTGAGGCCCGATTCATATGTGGACAAGAATTCTTGATTATTATTATTAACACACCCAGACTGAATGAAGCATTTCTTCCTTGTTTCTCTAATACATTTGAAAGCCTTTATTCAACTGTTTCCCATAACCTCGTGTTTTCTGGCTCCTATCAAGTCTCCATTGTTTCTCCTTTTGCTGATATGACAGAGAACAGAGACTTCTGTTTTTTGTCTCCCTTCTCGTACTTTCCTTCAACTCTTGGCATAAATATAGAAGAAAGCGTTGACACATTCGAAGGCAAGAAATAGCAAAGATTAAAGTCAATGGAGTGAACTGTTGCCTTGTACTGTCCCAATGCAAGTGGATCATTATTGGATTTTAATACGGTGCCAGTTTTCTAACTTTATATATAAAAAAGAGAGAGCAGAATAGAACATTTAGACAATAATGTCTTTGAATCTGACTGACCGGATCACACTGAATGTTTTATGAAAGTAACAAAGCAAGATATCAGTAAAATGCATTATACATAAGGAAATTAAATGCTAATGTAACGATATAGATATATTTTTTTAATATTGCTTTTCTACTGAAGGAAAAGAGCAGTGTAGAAACAGGCATCTCTTATAATAATGAGACTCTTTGGCAATAATTGCACATTACTCTCATTGGAGTTACAAATTGCAGTTAATCATGGCAGTCCTGCAGGGTATCACTGTGGGAAGCCGCTGTATTAGACTGCAACTCAGAGCGAGCTGACGTGTTTTGTGTAGTTTTGCAATTAAACCATAAATAAGTTGCACAAAACTGGAGACAACTGCAAATCTCCTGCAATAGTCCTGCATTTTAGTATAGTAACTCTGGTGAAGGCTGATTTGATATATTTAAAATTTCAGTATAAAGCAGCGTGCTGCAGCCTAATAAGTTGTTAACACGTGCCTCACACTCCTGATGGAGAGTGTGTCGCAGCAGACTGTGACTGTGACTCATGTCCCATCCTGTGTGTGCTGCTGTCTGTCTGCTGCCGGCTCAGTTTCTCATTACAAGAGTGAAAACAGGAGGAGTTTATAATTAACTCACACTAATTCTAGGGTTGAAAAATTAAAAATTAAAAAAAAAAACACGAAAAGAACAAGTTATTCAGATTTTGCCTTATTATATTTTGCAAACATAATTATTCTTGTGCCTATACATGAATCTACAATGACAATATGTTTGGCAACATGGAGAAAATCTTGTGCGCAATTATCTCTTCTATTATTAATTCTTTACCATGTCTGAAGCTGGAAAGCGTCAAACTTAAATCTGCAGTGCTGCATTTTTTTTTTAATGCTAGAGAAAGTACTTACAAAGGAAAAAAGCTTAACAAGCACTTTTTTGTCTTCTTGCAGATATTACCATCACAGAAAGTTAAAGGAACGCGTGTTCTTGTTGCATAGAAACCCCATTTAAAACACTAGTGCCTGTAGGTTTCACATGGCAGTGAATAAAGAAATACTGTATACCGAAGCTCTAATTGGTGCACTGAAGGTTCACCATGGCATCAAAGTGGCACAACATTGCACAAAACTGGCAAAGTGAATATTTGAGGATGTTTTAGAAGCCAAAGCTGGTTCGTAAGACTGAAATACTCCAGTAAATGTATCCACAGCAATCACAGCAATACAAAGGGCAGCAGAGCTGATCAGATCTCGGGTCACCACTGGGCATGACACAATGCCAGGAAACTGGGCTCTAACCCAAATTACATATCTTACAGCTTCACTTCATGGTAATGGAGATTATCTGGGTCCCCCTAACGTTGTACAGACATCAGCTTGTCATAAACAACATAACTGGAGAGTGAAAAGAAAGGCAACAGCTCAGAGGAGGTCTATTGGAAAAACAGAGCAACAAGGATTGAAATGGTGAGAAGATTAAATACGCAAAGATCAAGATTGATTCATTCATCCTTGGGGTTTAGGCTGTTTGAGCTGACTGGGTCAAGAATGTTTCTGGGCTTTGTTCAAAATATTTTCTCTCCAATGTGTTTGTTAGTCCAGTATGTTAAGTGAGACGACACGGAGGGTTTTGCCCTTTCCCATCAGGGAGTCACAGTCCGGTGTAGCCCACCCTGTCCACGTGCACATGGAATTGTTTTCATGAGTGTTTAAGTCTTGATTTAGTGTGGTCCGAAAACGTGTTTGGCCATACGATTTCTTCCACTGGTGCACGTGTGTCGCACACATGTTGCCTGTTAATCCCGTATCTGTGCATCTGCACAGCCATGCTGCAACCCTTGACATTGGTTCAACATCTACATCCCCCGCCTCGGGCGGCTGTATCGTCATGTGATCCTCGGCAAATTCTGTGTTCTTTGGCTGACTTCGGTGTGGCATGGGAGGAGTGTATCTTGCACACTGAGACACAAACACACACCGAGGTTATTTTTAGGATAGACCGTTTAATGCTCCACTGGCCATTGCCGTGCGTGCGGGCGTGCGTGCGTGATGCTGAGTTGTTCCTATCTGCTGCAAAGGACTTGGCAAGAACTAAAAACGTCACAATAAACTTACAATATTGTGATATAGATTTTTGCTTTTAAAAACAAAAGCATGTGTGGACTATTAATACTGGACAGTTTGATCCGATAAGCAGCTGTGAATTGTTTTATTTTATTTTTTTTAAATGTGTGGGTGGAATAATTTAGAAATTATAACTCGATCTGATTGTGTATGAGGATTGATGGCTGTTGCCTTCCTTGTGGTGCATTTAAGTTCATCTGGACACTAAAGCCCCAGCAGCTGCTGTACCTTGGTGTATTGTTGTATGACAGGGTGACCAGTCTGCAGCTCACATTTCCCCCCCTCTGATGATTTAACTCAATACCAACGCTCTAGAGTGAGGCTGTATCGCAGTCCTTAAAACAAAGCTATACAATCACAGGTCTTCAGGTTCATACTGATAATACTAACAAATGTTGTGGCATACATCACCTTATTATGTGTCGTTTTCCTCCTACTTCAAAATTATGTGGCACGTTGTCACACAAAACAATCCCAATAAAATAAATTTACCTTTGTCGTTGTAATGTGACAAAATGTGATGACGTTCAGTGGGTATGAATACTTTTGCAATCACTGTACATTTTGAATGCCAACTTTATGGTGACGTTGTTGCATTTGTTTGGACTGAATTCAGTCTTGATATTAAAAAGACAAACAATAATAATAAGAAAGGTCTTTCCTATAAAATGATCAGTATTTTGCAAAAACAAGGTTAACACTGAGTTTTTGGGGGATTGTTAAGTGAAGCACACTTCTCAAAAAAAAAAGTCTCTCCACCTTGTTACACCTAATTCTCATTTCTGGCTCATGCCCTTGTGAAAGCACTGGAGAAGAATAAATTTAAAGTGTCGTCTATCCAGTAATAGGAAACTTTTTTTTTGTATTCCAGGTTGTTATTCAGGAAGGTAGGTGGTGATTTGTTAAAGCCGGTAAATGTCTCCTCCCAGGTGGGATTTAGTCACTGTCCTCTTGCACTCTTACCCTTATAAATACAATTTAAAAGGAAGATGGGAAGCCATTTATACTCTTTATTAAACTGTACTGTTCTAAATTAAATAATTTCTTTGAAAATATATTTCGATTGACATTTCACTAACATAATGGTGCCGTGTTAGTGATGTTTGCCATTGCAGTCGTGTTTAGACAAGGGGTTTAGGATCATGTGCATACTGTATATGGCAGGTGGTGAACAGTTGATTTCATAAATCTGCATGTCGATATTTGGTTTTATTTTAATGTATGTTTTTTCTCACTTCAGCTCAATTACCTTTAATATCACAGTTGGGCTCTAAAGTAAGAGTAAGAATTTACGCATATTTCTATGAGAAATGCCTGTTATTATAAGAAAACAATCATATTTCCCACTGTGTGCATCCATGTAGCTCTCATTCAGTTGGCACCTAGCAGTCTGGTGTGAATGAGCATACAGCCTGTACATTCACGCCGACCTGACATTTGAGGACAAATGTCTCTAAAGAGGGCAAAGTCTGCGTCTTTTTCCAGTTGTGGTCTGCAGTTTCAGGGAAACGTCTGGCTCATGGCCCCATGGGGACTGGGACTCCCCTGTTGTGCTGCTCCCTCTGAGATTAATCATTAGATTTTTATGTCCCTTGTGAACTGCCGTGACTCAATCCCCATTCATGCAGATCCATCTGCACCGTATTAAAAGCCAGTTGTTAGAAGATTCATTTCACTAACTAGAGTTGGGCGCCCTTTTACACTTGAACGTTTTCAGTAAGAACGCATTGTTTTTGTATTTTTGTTTCATAAAAGTTTCGCTGTTAGATGACAGCATTTTGAAAATGATGTCCTTTTATACAGAAATGCTGAAAACGATGTTGTGTTCCTGTAGGTCCACTAGTGGGTGCTGTTTTTATGTAATTGAACGCACTCACAGAGAACATTACACTGTAAACATTGAAACTCCATTAAAGTTAATCTTTTTGCCCACTCAGTATCGGTTGTTTGCGGGGGAGGTGTGTCTGTGAGCCAGATGATGTTATAGCAAATGTACACTTTATTGGAGAAGTGCTGTTAAATTCAAGAGTAAACAGCAAACACGGCATTCTTTGCGATGAATGCATCCTTCTCGGGCATAATGCAGAATGATTTAGTATGAGCGTACCCGCACACGTGCACTATCAGCATTTCAGGAAAGGTCAAGATTCCCCGTTTACGCAGAGGAGGGTTTTACAGAAGTTTTGTTTTCAGTGAGTCTGAGCAACATTGTCTCGTAAACAGACCCCCAAAATGGATTGTAAGTTTATCGTTTTCGCTTGAAAATCTTGTGCAAATTGGCCCCTTCGTGGCAAAAAAACTACAACAGTAGCACAAAATTGCTCTGTTAGACATTTTTGATCCATTATGTCAAACATGGGCGAAATCTGGCCTGTGAGAGTTTTCAGTTCATCCCACACCTTGCAAACTGTAAAAACCCCAAAATAAATGTGAACATTTGCAGAACCTTATTGGGTTTTTTTCTTTTCTTCTTTTCTTGCTTTAAAACTAGCAGAAAACCCCGGAGTTGTGTACATCTCTGCTTATTCTTATCATCAATTAACTGGTCTAGTCTGATTTCCATAGTATTTTATAAAGATTAGGGGCAGCTCTGGCTCATGTGTACAGCAAGTCCAGACATTGGCATTTTAATCTCCAGTTCCTTCTGTGTGTGGTGTTAAAGTGTCCTTGGGCAAGACTCTGAATCCAAAGTTGCTGTCGATGCAGGTGAAGCACATTGCATGGCTGCTCGGTGAACACAGTGTAAAGTGGTTTGAGTCTCTTCAGTCGCTTGAAATGTGCTTCATACGTGAAGTGTATTTCCAATAATGTCTCCATCAATTCTTCATAATGTTTGTTCCCTAGAATAACATGTTTGGCATTAAATGCCTCATTGATCTGAATATAATCAGGCCTTTTGGTATATTTCATTATATTGCCGTACAAACTTTACAGTTTTTTATATTTGTGCAAATAAAGACAGTTGCATTTGTTAACACATACAGCCGGTGTAATCTGTAATTCCCATCGATTTGCAGCTCTATTTTGATTCTGCAGTCAGCCTCCACTTATTTATAGACGGCTCCTACATAACACACACTCATTCACCTTTCACACTTAACTGTGGCTTCAGCCGGAGAGCTTGGAGTGCATCAGTGTACACTTCCTTCAATGACAACCCCAATCTCAGTTGGAGAGATGAGTTACAAAATCGGTAGAGGTGCTTTCTGTACTCAATTCCTTTGACAGGACAAATACACGGACAGACCTGAAACATGAGGACAAAATGAAATTGAGCCCATTCAGTGAGAATGAACTTGCTGTAGTGTGTAGGGTTTAAAGCTGCCCTGAGGTCAAAAGTCGTTAACGCTTTGTACGCACTCACATTAGCGTCCAGCATGGTGAAATTTACAACCATGGCCCGACCTCCTCCATCTGTGTCGCTGACAGGAACCTCGGGACGAATGAAAAGAACAAAAGCACATCCCACTTTGAAGAACCCGAATGGCTTTTGTTGGTAAGATATTCAAGGTACAAGTAGATTGCTTGAAGATTTGAAAGGCAGATAAGGCAACAGCTCAGCTTGAAGAGAAATATTGCTTTTGGAGGGAAAAAAAACAAAAAACTAGACTACATCTCGGTGGTGCAGGAAATCAAAGATCCGATGTCATGAAACTAATAGCAAGAACCTTAAATATCCCCGAAGGTTAAAAATGTCCACGCCGCCTTTCCAACATGAACAAGCCAGCAGCCCACTTGATGTTTTATTTCTGAATGTCAACAAATAAGCAATAACACACAAGAAAAACTCATAAAATGAGTATGAATTGCATGTCTCATGGAGCAACCTCGTCTCATATTCCGCCTTCTTTTTTGGGCTCCTTTGCCGTTGTCCGTGTAATTCACTGCCCAGGCTCACCAACAATGCCGAAGCACAACAGGATATGAGTTTGGACAGCTGGTACATGTAGAGTGGCTCCACATAAATGGATGCATGATGCAGGAAATCTTTTTTTTTTTTTCTTTTTTTGCTCCCCAGGCTCTGCATTATTGTTTAAATACAATAACGGCCACACAAACACAAAGAGGCTGTTCTTACTGAATGCACACACACTTGGCCTTATGAAAGCATTTGTACCCGCTTATTCACAAGTTATTGTTATTATATTAATGAGAACCCTCTGTGCGGCATGTACTCTGACCACTTCAACTACAGTTTTTCCTTAGCTTTCGGAGTTCAGATGTAATCTTTAACAGTGCCTGTAAAAGTGTCTAATGTCCTCGATTGATGGAAAACAGCAGCTGCGGTGTGCACAACATCGTGCTTATGGTAGATTCCAGTGGCAAAAAATTATTTTAAAAAAACAACTAGTGAACGCTTTTCACCGACTGATGTTTTCGATCTCGAGAGAAACTTCCAAAACTGTCACTATATTCCCACAACGTGACAACACCTTGAACAAATCAGGTTTCCCCTAAAATCTTCTCACTTTGTAAAAAAAAAAAAAAAAAAAACTCCCAAGGCTGAAACTCAAATTTGTGTCCCACACAGATACAAACACACACCATGTGTTGCCAGCTGTGGTCAGTATCTGGCCCAACTGTGTGTATTGCACTAATACAATGGCTCATTATGTAGAGCCTCACACACACACACACACACACACACACACACACACACACACACACACACACACACACACACACACACACACACACACACACACACACACACACACATTCACACACACACTCACACACACAATGGGGCTGCTTCAGGCCATCAGATTAGTGCAGATTGACCCCTTCCCCACCCTGAAACAACTTCCCTTTTTACTCCGAACCAATCAAAATGGTGGGTTGGCAGAAAGTGTAATGTGAGACCATGGGTCTTGGTTCAACACTTTAAACCTAGGGCACAGTTGGAGGCCATCAGAAACAACAGCTGGAGCCTTTCACGCTCTCTCACTCTTGCAGTTTCCCATTACTTCGTCCTGCCCCAGACGTTCGCTGCGTCCGAACACCATCACATACCTCAGACAGCTTTGCGGGATTTACACCGTGGACTACTGCTATGGATTAACCCCTTTGGTGGCTGGCTGTGTTTGTTACAGACCAAACTGGTCTGAGTTGAGCTTAGCTGGACACACTGCCGACTTACTTACAAGTAGCTTTCTGTTACCTGCTGCAGAGTCGAAGTCGACTGCCCCGTCTGCATGAGACCACAGGGCCCTCTTTCTGTGTGGAGGGTGGATGATGCATTTTGTCCTCTCCTTCCTCTACCCTCAGCTGAGCTCCGGATCCCCCTGTAGCTGCGAGGTCGGCCCCGACGGAACAAAGAAGAAGAAATCCAAGAACCTGTAAGTCCTCAAATCACACATTATCCTCCTGTGTTTCTTTCTGTGTGGTTGTTTTCCAGTTCCCTGCCTGGCAGGCTCATAAGTTGTGACTCAGAAAGCAGCATTTTCTTATTTCTCTACATGTGGCTTTAATATAAAACACCATCAAACCAGCCCCAAAGAAACTATTGAGATACTTAAAAGAGACTTCATTCATAATTCCCTCGCTTTGTTGACTGGATGTGACAATGACAAGGCTGTGATAGTTACTGACAACTATATCCACTGTTCATTCAACAGCCTTCAGGTTTCATGCTAATTTAATCAACGCTGTTTCATTTGGCATCCGTTTCAAAGCCTCCTCAAACATTTATTGTTTTTAATGGTTGTCTGGCATCCTAACACATTGTGAATGACAACGGTGGCCTGTATCACAGCCAAGTGGTGTAGATCTGAGACGTCAGGCTTTAGTTTGAGCGTGTGGGAGCAGGGGTGTGACCCGTGGTGGACTGAAGAGCTGAGAAAGTGACAGTTAATCAACACCGTAATGTGCATTGGCGTTTGCGATTTAACGCTGAATAATTAATCGAAACAAAATCCTCCTGATTTTTTTCTCTTACAACTGAATGTAAGTGTATCTGCAGCTAATTCATTTCACATGCAAGTGTTTTGGCATTTATTGCGATCTTTTTAATGCCACGTGTGCCCACACAGACCTGCGACTGCAGGAGCATGTTTGAGCCTGGAGGTGACAGTCAGACCTGCGTAATGCTGCTCATCAACTCCCTAATAGAGTGTAAAAAGATGTGTGTGTGCTGCTGACGTGTGTGGCACCAGATGTGTGCTTTGTGTTGTCAGCGGGGCGATAAGAACGACGCAAGGGTCTTTGTTTGACTGTATTTGCGGGTGTCGGCGCTTCGGTGACTCATCAGCTGTTCAGTCTGCTCCTCATCAACATGAAAGCACTTCTTCTGCATCAGAGACAATAAAACAGCCGCTGTCCTTTTAGTCCTGGTTGCCACCCATTGTCCTACTTGCGCTGTTTTTTTGTTTTGTTTGGTAAAACAGAAGATCAAGCGATTAAAATTCTTTTTTTTTGGTTGCTTGTTCTTTGTCAGCATAGTTTCACTTTAATTGCTTCAATAAAACAGGAATTCTGTGAAAACAGGAAGAATTTGGGGGGGAATAGGAATGTCTCCATTTAGTTTCAGTTGTTTTTGGAGTCTTTGTTCCGACTCTGAGACATAGTTTATTACTTTATCGATGTTATCAAGGCTGCACGGTGGCCTCACAGCAAGGTTATCCCTGCTTCCCGGTCGAACTTGGAGCCGCTCCGTGCGGAGTTTGCATGTTCCTCCCGTGCATGTGTTTCCTCCCACAGCACAAAAACACATGTTACGGGTTAAAGCTGGACTCTAAAATCTCCATATGTTTCAATGTGACTGTGAGTGAGTGTTTCCTGCTTTCACGCAGTCTGCTGGGATTGGCTCCAGTCCCTCGCAGCTCTGAAATGGATCTAGGGATTGGGATAATGAGTATGAAGGGATTGGATCCCCTGTGTGTGTGTGTGTGTGTATATATATATATATATATATATATATATATATATATATATATATACACATACATATATATGATGGGGTTTTTCAGAAAAATACATTAAGGCGTCTTGCAAAATTGACCCAGCAATGTTTATGCAAAAATGTATGCAAATGATTTGATGACGAGGCACTTTTTCATAAATCTGTGAAACCTTAGGTATATTAGCAAGTAATCATTTGAAGGAGTGTAGCTAGTTTCTTACCCAGTTAGTAGTAAATTAATAAAAAGCTTCAACATTATTTCCAGGATTACCAAGTATTGCGCTGTAAGCAAAACAAATATGGAGTTGTTTCCTGGATGCACTTAGTAAAGTAAAACTGACACAATGCAAATGTTTGTTTAAGACTTTGCACTGACGTGGTAGGATAAATAGGATAAACACTGACACAGTAATGACTCAGTTTAATGTGAGCCTGACAGGATCAGTCATGGCTTCATGTAGCAGCTCTGACAGAACTTGTTGTCATAGTTCACAGTCAGCTAACATTGACTTGCTCGGCATTGATCTTGTTGGCTCATCAGTTCTTACACATCACTGTGTTCCTGTGGAGAATCCCTTTTTAGTCCAAACAAGTCAAACTGTGGTTTAACTAAAATGGGAAATTACTGTCATGTCTTATCATGCCACTATCGTTACCAAATTTGTCTCATCCGGTTTTAAAACAGTCTTTTAGTTAAGAGAAGGCTTTTATCCAGAGGTGAATATAAAGATGGAGCGTTGTAGGTATAGAGGGCAGCTGTGGCTCAGGTGACGAAGCGGGTTGTCTTCCTCCACGGAGGTTAGGAGAATGATCTGCTTCTCCACTGGTGGTGTCATTGATGAAGAAACTGATCCAAAAGTTGTGAGCATTGGTTGAAGAGCACCTTCCATGGGATCCCTCTCTATGATTGAGTGTGGCAGTGGTTGATCATTTTAAAAAAAATTAAAAAATTGCAACAAAACGCTTTGTTCCATGATGGGCATCTGGTGCAAAATACTTGCCAAATCAAATATGCGGATCACAACATCTGCTATAGCAACCTCTGAAGAAGTTACGGTATTGATTGAAGGATTTACGAGACTTTGGGCACATTTTTATTGTGCCTCATTCTGCTCCTGGCGCAATTAATTTATACACGTTGACGCCTTATTGTCAATATCTGATTCTGTCATCAGGTGAGTTGGGTTTTTTCTCTGAGAAGGTGACACTATTTATATGACACTGAATTGAACTGACCTTTATCTTAAATAGATCTGACCGTGTCAAGTGTGAAGCACATATCCATCAGTTGTGACATCGATGAAGGTCACGTGGAAGAAAATAGTCTTCGTATCATTGATGCAACTCTCCTCTGTCATCATTAGTCAATATAACGAGGATGAGACACACGGCTTTCTGAACATGTTGTTTCCACATTGAGCGCCTGTATTTACAGTCCTTGTTTCCACTAATTCTCGATGTCACAAGTCCATTGTGACTTAGCACTTGTCCCATCCAGTTTACTTTTCCATCACCTTCTAAAACTAGCTGTGGCCATGTCTGCTCATTCATGAGAAGTCACACAGACAAACCTGCTCAATATCTTTGTTTGTATCGGGGGTATAATTATAATATGTCTGTGCTACTGATGGACATCACACACATGAAATCTTCTGATACAATCATGCATAAAGGAAATTAAATAATTTTCTTCCAGATATAGGTCACTGATATGTACCATGTAGAACAGTGCTTTAAAACCTTCTGACCATTGGTCAAGTAATTACGGACTATTCTGCTGTGTAACTAGTAGTGATAAAAAAATAAAATAAATACACTGTATGCTTACTTTTGTACAGGCTCATCTAAAAAAAATGTGAATATTATGGAATGCGTAATTTCCCCCAATTTCATTCAAACTTGAAATTGTCCATTTCTTTTTTGCTTATGAAACATGAAATTATTAATTTATGGAATAAAAATGTTTTTGGACAAATGCAAGATCTAAAAATATTCACATATTTCCTAATATCAAATATTTTAACCTTTTTTTTTTTTTGGCCTTAATTTTCACAATCCAAATTTTAAAAGTGTTTCTTAAAATGCTTTCAGTTTATTTATATAATTATCATTACTATTATTGCTGAAAAAAATAAAACAATTCACTTTTTGATTAATATAATTTTCCTAAATGCTGAATACTTCAGGAGAATTGAAAAAAAGTTCCAAAAAGTTTTCAAGGTTTGTCTTTGCAAAAGGATTTGGAAGATAAATTAACTAACTACAGTCGTTTGGTGAGGAGAATGGGGGTAAGTTGTGTTGGCTGTATCACCTCCGACAGTTACGACTCTCCATTCAGCAAGCGGTTGAGGGCCTGGTGACGAGTCCGGTTGAGAGGGAGGTCGTGGGGAATGTGCCGGAAGTCGTCTGCTCCACATCCACTGTATCTTGTCGCTCTCTGCACTTAAGAATCTGCTGCTAACGTCTTGGTGATAGATACCGCAGCGCGCCTTCAGAGGTCTTGCAGAGTACATGCTTATCCCAGCCAGAGTTGCTTTCAAGGCATCTGAATGGTCAGCAGCATGTCGGGCAAAGGTGGTCACAATGTTTTGCTTCATCTGTGAACATCCCAAAAATATTTATCTACTTTATCTCCTTTAAAACCTCAGTTTACTGGCACAAAGCACTTGGCTGCAGCACAGTGGATTCATTGTGTCCTCTTCATTCCTGCATTTTTTTTTTTTTTTTTTTCAATCAGGACAGATAGAAAGCAGGTCCTTTATTATTCAAACATTCTTTCTCACGTCCGCGACGTTATTTTTCCAAACTCAGAGCACTGTCTTATATTTTCTCTCAGCTGTTTGTCTCCGTTCCAACTTACTTACGACTTTATCCGGGTTTAACTTACTTTGTTTAGTTTTCTGGATCCAGCGCAGCTGTCTTCCTGGACTTGCTCACATGATCTCTGCCTCAGCCTTCATCTCTCTTCTCTTCTTTTGTTCTTAGTTTGTTCAGGTGTTGTGCTTCCTCATTGCAGTGAAATATTGCATGGATATGTAGTTATGCTATGTTTTTCCACATCAGGTAGAGAGTACAGCATATCAGTTAACGCACCACTGTATTTATTTTATGGAATTGGGAACTTATAGATACTTTATTCTATATATTTTTTTTGGGGGGGGGGGTTTCAGTATATAAACATAAATTCAGGGTCGGTACTAATGTAGTGAATCCAACTTCAATTCATAAGAAAAAACAGACAGATGGAGAGGGCAGAGAAACACAACACACGGTGCCTGTGAAACACAAGCACAAGTGACCATCTGTGCGCTTCCGTTTCTGTGTCTGGCATATGTATGGTTTACATACTTTGAATACACCGTAAACATACTGCCGTAATGGTAGGTTGAAAGTGGCACATTTAACAGGTCAAGCTGATGCTGTGGATGGCAGCAGTTGCTATAATTTGTGTCGTCTATTTTGTAGCAACAGTATATGTAACCGTTTTTTATTGTGGTGTGAAACTTGGCCAAGGTGAGTTTTGATTGTGCTGTTGAGAGTCTGACAGTGGCCACTGTGAGATAACTGTGTCGTCTGTGAAACCATGCCAAGGAAATCTAGAAACACACAATCTGGGGGTGTAGGCAGAGATCTTTGTTCAATTAAGATAACTACGTCTGTGCTGTCAAACTTGCAAACAAGCACTGACTTTTATCACTGCACATAAGCTCTGGTTACTTGGAAGAATGATCCACATAACCACCCCATCTTCTTCCAAATGTGGACTCTCTTCATCATTCTTATGCCCATTTTCTGCTACCTTGCACAATCCTTCCTAACTCTATTGGCATTCTTGTTCTCTACAAACTCCTAAAAATGTGTTGCAAGTCATTAAAAAAAGACAACAACCTTAAAACACAGTTCCTGGCCATATTAAAAATCGGAGCTGTCAATCCTGCAAGTTGTTAACGTTTAATCTTGGAAATCTGACATTGGAGGACGAAGCTTTTACAACTTTTACTTATCAACTTTAAAAACAACTTCAAATTCCAACTTCAGAGGATAACTGGAACATAGATAGTGCTCACATCAGGTGTGCCCATGGGGTCGTATTTGTAGCTCCAAAAAAACTGCCATATGTTGTACGAGAAGATGGTTTGGAAAAGAAATGACACTTTAAAGGTCCAGTTGCTTTTAAGTTAAACTGAAGTTATTGCCGGGGATTAATGGGAGTTAAGTTAGAGAACCTTAATCTACTTGTTGAATCTGACTCTAGGCCACTGCAGCCCCACGTTTAAAACGGTGTTTTGCTGCTTCTTGTCACTTTGAAGAGAGACACAGACCATTACAATAGTCATGTTATTTATTTTTTGCTGTCATTTCAAATGAATTTTACCCCAACTCAAACATTTCCAGACCCCAGTAGAGAGACTCTCGCCTCTAAATGCTGCTTGTGGATTGGATGAGCCCAGGGTCCGCCTTCCCCAGACCCCCTTGGACTATATAAGGCTCCACAAGAGCCTCTGAGGGGTTAGTGGAATGTGATTGCCAAACAAACCCCTGGGCCCTGACCAGCAGCACTCTCTTAAAAAAAAAAAAACCCTGCTTACATGCAGTTCATGCTGCATTCATGCTGGCACCTATGTTCCACACTATGGTTGATTTCTCTGAGAAGTACCTCGAAAGGTAAGAGCAAGGAAGGGGACGGATTTGTGTGCTGCTCTTTCTTCTGTTCTTATCAAGAGGTTGAGGCATGGGAAGGGACAGTGAGAAAAGCCTGGGTGCAGGCTATTTTGCGTGTCTCTTGGGCTGGTATAGGAAGCTCTCTGACCTTTAAGTGGATCTCATTTGGCAGTCGCAGTGAGGGAGAAGGATCCCCTGTGAGGTTGAAGCACTGAAACTATTTTGGAGGGAGCTGCTTTAACTTCTAACTTGAGGCTGTCCCTTTTTCTTAATATATGCAGCCTGGATTTCAGGAATAGGCTTGCTCATGTGGTCTTTGTGGCTCGAAAGGTGATATTGCTCAGAAATAGAGCTCTTGATATTATATTTAAGGACAAAATACACAACAGTTTGTTTATTTTCATTGTTTGTCCAGTGAAATTGTTAGTTAAAAACGTTTGTTCATTTTGGTTAAGAGACACTTTTCGATCTCTACTCCATATCGTATGTATTTATGTGTTTAATGTTCTTTCGCAGAGCATTTTTGAAACAATTTGCATGTGACAGGATTGACAGTACGAGTGCATAAAATGACTGTGTATACATTTTTAGACAGATCCCAAAGTGGTAATGCCCTTTATTTAAGTAATTGAGACACCAACCAAACCCATGGCCCATTATACAGTATTTACAGGCACAAACAGCCTCAGACAAAGTGTTACTTGTGTGTCATGTTCTGTATTCACTTCACAGGCACACAGCCTTCTGTCAATAGACTGCTAAAGGGAACGACAACATGCTTGAACATTGCTCACCTTGGGCCAGCTTTGCATTATTGCAGGACTTCGCAGGTCAGGCTCAACAAAATCTGAGCACTTTTTTATTGTGAGGAGCAAATAAAATCACCCTTGTTGTGAAGAGGAAAGTGGGATGAAGTGGGACAGTGGATTTTTGGTCTTGCGATTGTGTGGGACATTGTAATCTGCAGTGTGGCTGTCTGCGGCGCTACCCTTGTGCTATCAGAGCCTTTCCCTGAGAGTGCGGCCTACTTTTCAGAACACCAGGAATAGCCAGCGGGGTGCTATTAGTGCGACTAATGTGAGCCAAGCAAAGAGGGAATAAAGAGCACGGAAACCTGCAGATAATTGCAGAACTAAAGACCTATTGCTCCTTCACTCGAGCACATTAAGTGTTCTCTGTCGCATGGACAGAAGTAGACCCTCCTGTGTGTGTACACACTGCAGACACCCGTGTGCGTTGGGCAAACATGTCTAGCGTGTTGGAATAAAGATCATCCTGATGCAGAGGTCAGTCTCTTAGCATATCGAGTGAATCATGTAATTGAGAATGATATGTAATAGTATTATTATTGAGGGCTATTAGCAACTCAAGAGTTGCAGAGAAAAATTAAAAAAAGAAGGAGCGACTTTCAATAGAGAGACACTCAAAATGAGAGACTGTGAGAGGAGCCATCAGCATTTCAAGTACAGCATCATGGTCAAGTGATATGTTAGTCAAGCACAAGATTTAGTTTTCTCTGAACAAAGTGATGTCGCTGTGCTTTTTTTCCCTTTGTGCTTCCGTGGGTTTTCTGGGACTGTATGTTGCAGTTTTTTACGTGCTTTCTTTAGCTTATTTTTCAGATCTTTTTCAGCATATAAATGGATGCATCTAAAAGAATACAGGCAGAATTGGAAATCCCAATTGTACTAAGAATGATGCGTGTGCTTTAGCAGCTACCAAGGGTGCGAGACAGGTGAATTAGACATTTGCTTCCATTGAGAAAATAATCACGTGGGTGGTTTTGTTTGTTTCTGCAGCTGCTTGGGTGTAATTTCAAGGTGAAACTCTCATCTGAACTCGAGAAACATCACACCTGCGGTGTTACAATGAACGCTGATTTACTGAAACAGCAGCTACAGAAGCCAGTGCTGCAGCCAAGTCTCTCTGAATTGTGTTGATTGAAACGAGGAATCTACATCTGTGTCACTTGTTTGAACGTATGACGTCAGCTTCATGTCGGAGGTGCTGAAGATGGATTGATACATTGATGGGAGGATGCGAGCTGCTTGCGTTTGCAGTATCCATGGACTCCCACGTGGTGGCAGGAGAGAAACATACATTTCACTTAATGCCAGTGTTGTTATGACATCATCGGCACATCATTACCATGGCCTCAGCTTGTATAAAAGCAAAATAAATACTTAAGTTTCCTTTGTCGGAAAGAGAGCGTCTTTGTTTGGCTTTTATAAAATATCAAAATATATCTCTCCCTTTACTTTCATGCGCCGCATGACAGAGGCTCCTTTTTAGTTAACACGCGCACAGCTCAAGTTTTAATTGCCTTGAGTACAACCTAAAAATAGAGCAATCTAATAAATCCAGCTCTGATGTTACGAGTTTATTTAACAGCAAGGGAGCTTTTATTTCTGTAATGATGTCCTTCAGGCCTTGCAAGTATGAGCTATTCAGTGCACAAGAGCACCCCGTTGTTTCCATGTGCCAGAGGCCTCCAGTCTGTTCATCAGTTAAGCATCTGGATCCACGTCTGCTTCATGCAGCGTGCTCGTGTTATTTCAATCAGAGGATGAGTCATCTCTCCGCTGCTAACGGTGTGTGAGATGTTTGGATATTCCTCGGAGAGATCTCCAATTTTTGCCTTACCTGGCCTGAGAGAGGAAACAGCTCCCTTGTGGCTGCCGCATGAATTTGTTTACCGTATTCAGGAAGTATATATATATACTTTAAGGTGGAGCTCCTGGCTGAATTAAGTATTCGGCACAACCTCAAATGCCCCAAACCCAGACCCACCCAACCTACTCAGCCATCCTGGTTTTAAAGGCTATTTAGCTACGGTAGTTCTCTGAGATTTCAACTTTTTCCTTCTCTACTGCATATTGGAAAAACTCACGTCTGCAGTTGACTGTGTTCTCTGTTCTGTCTGACACGCACACACGCACACACACACACACACACACACACACACACACACACACACACACACACACACACACACACACACACACACACACACACACACACACACACACACACAGTGGGGGAGGCTTGGAGTTTTCCACCACCTGTGACTGGCATGAAAGCACCACTGAAGTGGGCATGAGCTGGCACAGGTGCTGAGGGGGAGCTTTGAAATTGTTGTGCTGGGTTTCTTTTCATCGCCGTTCATGCATATTCATGTACAGTATTTGTGCGAGTCTGCTGTTCTGTGCGCCTTCGCTCTTATGTGTGTGCGTGTTCGAATGACAGGCGTCTATAATTGGAAGTCCTGTTTCTTAATTCGGGGTGTACACGGTCTCCGGGGGGGCCGTGGGTTGGCAGTGGGACAGCTTGCAGTGATTAGGGCCAACCAGCGCACAACGCTGCGCTGCATTATTAGCGGGCCAGTCAATCCACAGTGGAAATCAAAAGCAGGGACTCAGGAAATGGGTGTTGAGTGAGGTCACATCCCAATGAGGCAGCACGTGCTCCAGGTCGGGAAAAGCCAGGACACCTACCAGGGGATTGTGGGAATGCGCAGAATCCTGTCAGGAGCCCATGGGTACCGAGGACTCTTATCTGAGATTTAGGGTGGCGCTTGTGCAGCAAGGGCGTCTCTGCATGAGAGATGGTTGGAGAAAGGTGAAACAGGTGAGGGTTTTTGGCTGCGGCTCCTGGAGTGAGGGTGTCACTGTGCCCTGTTGCCTCTGCCCTGGGTCAGCTCCCTCTCAGCAGCCCCTCCAGGCACACGGAGAATGGTGTGATGAAACAGAGGAGTGAGGACTGAATCTCTCTCCTCCTTCTCTGCCACATTCGCTTAGTCCCTGCCGAGGAACCTGCCAGGGACACTTCTACAGGAAAGACTGTCAGAGTTATTAGATTGACAGGAGAGGCACTGACAAGAAGAGAGGGCGGAAGGAGACCCGACTTTTGGAAAATCTTGTCCCATCATACTGACACACCTGGCTGAAGACTAGAATGTACACAACCCAAAGTTCTTGTTCCTCTTTTCTGGCATTTATTGGTTTGCTTTTACATGGATTGGATTTACAACATTGAAGATCATGACCGGTGCTTTGGATTGATTTCAGTTGTGGACTTTGGATTTGAAGACTCAACACACTTTCTTTTCTTGTCTCTTTTTTTTTTTTGTCTTCCTTCTATATCTATATTATCTCCGCCATTCCTATCCCATTCCCCTTCTTTTCTCTGCTCTCCTTCGCCTCATCATAAATCTGTCTTTTCCTGTCTTTCTCTCTCCTTCTTTCTTTCACTCAGGGCCAAAGACATGAAGAATCGGCTGGCTTTCCTGCGGAGGAGGAATGAATCCCCAGGAAGCAACCCAGCCGGCAAGTTAGACAAAGCCATGAAGTCAGTCAAGTAAGTGGCCACTTCCTGACTGCATGTGCATGTGGGCGTGTGTTAAAATGTTTTCTGGATTTTGCCACAACTGGTGACGACCTGGTCTGGCTCGACAGACAAGTGGGCAGGAGGAGTGATGAGCTCGTGGCCGTAGGGTTGCATCAGTCAAATGAAAGAAAGTGTGCGTGCATAACATTAGCATGTATGCGTGTGTCGACACAGTGGATTTAATTTTGTCTGAAATGTATTCACCAAATGAGTAGATGCTTTGTTTCAATTCAGTTAATTAGCCAATGTGAATTACTACACTACATAGTTTATTCGATGTATTTTAGAATATGTTATGATATATATATATTGTCATGTCCGCTCTCAAAACATAAATAAACATGTCCAGGATAAAAGAGTTTAAATCATGTTAAAAGTGGCTTGTCGCATGTGTATTGCAGTGAGGGTGACATGGTCATTGTAAAGACGCATGCTTCATCACAGGGTAAAGAAAGGATGAGAAGCAGCAGGGGGCAGACAGAAACCGTTGGTGGGGTAGGAGGCTTCGCAACCCAACAACATGCTCTGATTGGCTGGCCGAAGCCCCTCCCCCTCCCACAGTCTAAGAAGCATTGAGTGGGGATATAAAAGCCCTAACCCCCACCACAGTGAGGCAGACAGAACGACTCATGGCTCGCAGTGCTGCTATCACTCATACAGCAGGAGCTAATGTCAGAGAGTAGAGTGGAGGGAAACAGAAGCAGCACAGAGGGATCACCTACATCCACGTTTCCACTCATCTACCTTGCATAGTGAAAGTTCTGCGGATGGGTCACACAATGAGAAACCTGGCTGAAATGGGCTTGTTAAAGAATCGCTCCGCTTTCATCTGCAGGCCCACCCCAGAGGAAGCACTGAAGTGGGGGGACTCGCTCGACAAGCTGCTGGCACACAAATGTAAGTTGACTTGAATTTATCGTCCACATTCATGCTTTTTCCCCTCACATGTGCTTCTGTATATGCAAGAAATGTATGTCTTTCTGTTGCGCATTCTTTTCACACATGGATAACATTTCAAAATGAAAAGTACAGCAAAGTGAGTTGGAGAATAAGACATGTAGGGTTTGCTTTAGGTAGTGGGGGAGGTTGGTGAGCCCAGAAACTGCACGTATTCCCCGTATGCATTGCACAAACGTATCCACACACTGCTGATGTGAGCGTACAGCTTACTGCAAGCTTCCCTAATCCCTTGCAGACAAAGTCCATGATTTACATACAGAGATGAAGTGAGACTAAAAGGGGCAGCCTGCATGTGCGTTTCTATTTTTGACTTCTACAATTCATCTTTTCACGGTTTGCTCCGGGTTTCTGTTTCAAAGCAAGAAGGCTGATGCAAAGCCAGAGCTACATCTGTTCCCCATTCGGCTTCGCTGGCCTCTTTATTCCCCCTCTTCTAATTTCCTCTCTCTTACCTCTAACCTCACGCGTGCTCACCAGAATGAGGTAAGAGATGACTGCGTGCACTGGCTCTGCTTATCAGCGTGGGTGATTCATGGGAACGGAAAGGTGCAGACAGGAGTTGTGGGTGGACACGGCTTCCTGCCATTCTCTCTTCTGGATGCCTTCTTCCTCAAATCATTAACTAACCCGAAACTTGAGAGAAAATATGCCAAGAGAGTCAGTCTTTTTTCTTTCTTTTTTTTCGTCCCCTCGTCACACCAAAACAAGCGGCCCTTTGTGCATTCACATCGTGCATATACAGGCGGCACAGTTTTCATGATTAATAAAAAGGAATTCTGGAGTCACTGGGGTGATGTCACCTTAAGGATGTGGGGAACTTGAATATGTTCAGCAATGTTGAGGTTTTTCTTCTCTCACTTTATTCCAACCACATGACTCAAAGACCATCACAGAGCTATTTCAGGCACTGAAACTCCAAGGAGAGCTTCAGCTGTGAGGTTGCCATGGCTCTTTAGTCAACTCTCCTTTTGTTTATCCTCCTCCTCCTCCTCTCTCCTCTCCCTCAGATGGTCTGGCAGCCTTCAGAGCTTTCCTGCGCACAGAGTTCAGCGAGGAGAATCTGGAATTCTGGCTCGCATGTGAGGAATACAAGAAGATCAAGTCGCAGTCCAAGATGGCCTCAAAAGCCAAGAAAATCTTTGCAGAGTACATCGCCATCCAGTCTTGTAAAGAGGTGAGTGAGCGTGAGCTCGTAAAAATGCTTAAAAAAGAAACGTGAAAGCAAAACGTCAATCTGTTCTTCTTTTTTTTTTTTACTAATTTCTCATTCTTCCTCGTCTGCAGGTTAATCTGGATTCGTACACCAGAGATCACACAAAGGACAACCTGCAGAATGTGACACGCTCCTGCTTTGACCTCGCGCAGAGGCGGATATACGGGCTGATGGAGAAGGACTCATACCCTCGCTTCCTGCGCTCAGAACTCTACTTGGACTTAATCAACCAAAAAAAACCCAGCTCCACTTCAACTTCGTCTTCGTCGTAAGAGATGAGGAGAAAACTTGAGGAGGATGAGAGGAAAAAATAGGGGGCAGACTTGGAAAAAAAAAAAAAAAGTAGAGTGGGTGGGATGTGAGCTTTTTGTTTGCTTTTTTTTTGTTTGTTTGTTTTCAAAGTGTGTATGTCATCCCGTTCATGTTCTGTTGGTGTGAGACGACGCGGCAAAGCTATGGCACTGCAAAGGAATGTAGTTTACACAGTTACCAGGTGGATGCATGAATGGACGGACTGGTGAATGCATGGATGGATGGATGACTGTTTGTAAAAATACAGGCGCCCAGGAGCAAAGGGCAGGAGCTGGATGCTTGTCTGATCACTGTTTTTTTCCTTGCTTTTATTTTTTTGGTGGGGGTTAAGTGTAGTTTTGTCCAGTTGTACTGGAGAAAAGGAGGGGTTGCACCAAAAAAAAACCCTGCAGACATGAAGACAGTCCGGCACTGTTTTGTCACCTTTTTCCTTTGTGTCCTTTGAGACTCCCTTTCTAGATCCCCTCCTTTGCTCCACCATGTTTTCTGTGAAGCTGTTGGTACGACATAAAGTCCTTTTTCTTCAAGCCTTTTCACCAGACAGGAAGGGAGGGTGTTAACTCAAGAAGATGTCTTGGAGTGAAAACACATCTGTCTGACCCTGCATCTCCTCGAAGCTCCCTTAAACGGCATCTTCATTTCAAAGAGAAAAAGATACTGTGAGTGCTCAACCGGGGACAAAGACGGGAGTTGGGAAATGGATAAATAACAGACTGGAGTTGTGATGAAACACAGGTTTGTGTCCCTCTTCACATAAAAAGACGTTAAAAGTCGCATTCAAAGCCAGAGGTGGAAAGAAAACAGAAGAAGACTTGCGTCCTGTCTCCAAAGACTGTTTACAACAAGGAAAATCCAAGAAGAAGAAAAACTTTCTGTGCAGCCAAACCGACATTTCCTTTAACGTTGTAGCTCATTGTGGACTAATCAAGGAAGCGTTCTCAGGACAGATTACAGCTCGGTTAATCTCCTCCACGGTTTCTGTTTTTCTACACACTCATTGTTTGTTTGTTTTTTTTTGTTTTTTTTCAATATGCGCTAGGGTTCAAACCTGCACTCCCTTGTTTTACTGAGCAATACACAAGAGGTTGCTCTTCTCATAGTCTGAAAAAGAGAAAAAAAAAATGCTTCATGTGTACAAAGGTTTGCCTATTTATTAAGAATAACTCGCTGGATGCTTCTACAGACACCCTCACGTCCTCTAAAGCACTCAGCTAGAAGCTCTCACTTTCCTCTTAACCACCAAACAGGTCCAACGCTGTCCTGAACTTTTAAGTGCAATATTTTTTTATTTCTTATTTTATTTTATTATTATGTTTGGTTTGTTCATTTATTTGAATAATTTTTAACGGGGAAGACGGAACAGCTTGAGCTCTGTATTAACTTTATTTGTTAAGAAAAAACAAAACAAAACCATAGAGCTATAAGGTTGACTTACACCATAAACGTTCAAGAAGCATAAGTAGTTTAATGACTTTTAAGCAAGTGATTCTAACTGTGTGTTAATCCCTGGCAGCAGGCAGCCAGGGCTGATAATGTTGTAAATATAATTCTTTAAGAAAACTATGTGATTACACATTTAAAAACAAACAAAAAGAAAAAAAAAGCCAATAGGTCTCTGCTGGTGGCGAATGTGGGACCCAGCTGTATCTATGTAAATACGAGACTCAAAACTATAAGATGACATGTATTGTTGGAAAAAAATATAAAAAGATCCAGAATAGGTGAACAAGAGCAGGTCCAATCTGTTCTGTACCCTGGTCATACACTGCTTGTAAGGAGTTCTCTGAAATGCATTTTATCATTTTCACTGTTTACAATTCAAAATGCATCTCCTATGATAGCAAGTGAAAACAGTAGAGTACATTTGGTGTCATTGCTAATGATAAATAAACCAACCAACTGATGAAGTAAGGTGTGTGGTCTTTGGATTTCTTCTTATCATGTCAACTTGTGTGTTTCACAGGGCTCGAATAAAGTTGTTAGTTACTTCTTCAAAAAGCGGATAAGTGGATTTACTAGTTACTTAGACAAAAAAAGTAACTTTACTTGAGGGTATTCATATAGTTTGATGTATTGCTGTCAGGACATGGTCAGTCAGTTTTTATAACTGATTCACTCATTAAGATCAGTGTTCAATATTAAAGTCCACTATTTTCAACTGCTCAGTTATTTTAGGCAGTTATACAGAACATATCACCTTTTGTTGAAAAATGTATTAATCCATGAATGACAGTAAGAACAGATAAACAAGCAGCATGCGGACAGTCGCAGACAGCCAATGAAGAGGTAAGATAATATTTATTTAGAGCAGTGGCGTCCGACACCGGTCCTGGAGGGCCAATGGCCTGCATGTTGTGGACCTCTCCTTCGACACGCCTGAATCCAATCAATTTGTGCCCAATAAGGAACGCCCTCATTGCCACCAGGTGTTTTGCAGCAGGGAGAGATTTTAAGCATGACGGCAGGAGCTGATGTCAGCCAACACTAAAGCTAATCGCTGCCTCAGGGAGCGGGATGAGGAAGACAGTGACCTTACCGCTAATGCATGTTTTTGGACTGAAGGAGGAAACCGGAGTGAGTAGAGGAAAACCCATGCACATAGAGTACATGAAAAACGATCCACCAATCATTTCATCCGTAACAAAAAGAACAAATTCACAGAAGGTCCGGTGACTGAAACTGTGTCATGAATACCATTAAGAGTGGTAACATGCTACTTTACTCTGCTTTATTCCCAACACTGTTTACATCCTCACACATTTCTGCAAGGAGCATTCCTTTGCATGATACTGCTGTTTTCTAAAATCTACAAAACATAACTCCAGCCAGAACACCATTAGATGGTCTCAGCATGAAGCCTGGAAACACTGAGGTGGCCCAAGTGTTTTTACCTTGCAGTTAAAGAGAAGGTTTACATAGTGTGTCTGGGATACAACTAAGGACACAGTGTGGTAATATTTAGACAAGGACGTCCACTCCTGATGAGCAAGGGACATTGGTCTGCGTGTTTTGGACATCTCAGTGCATCTAATGAATGCATCCTCAAGGCACATGTTAAAGACAATGACGACTTCTAATGCCTGCAGCTTATCGGGCCTCTGGGGCCTAGATTGGACCCGGTTTGTGTTTTTGCACATATGTTCCCAAACTTTAGAGGACGAATGTTTGTCTTTGAAACGTTGTCATGAATAAACTACAAAACATGTGCTTCTGTTACGTCTATCTTGGCAATTTACTGTTTCAAACAGTCACTCAAGAGGATTTTGAAGTGGAGAGGAAAATCACAGACAATAAAACTGCACTTTATGTGTCGTATGCTCACTAAAGCTCTTCAGATCTTTTTGAAGATGTGGGGTTTTTTGCTGTTCGTCACCTTGGTTTTTCGGCATTTTTTTTGCACCGTGTTTAATCTATTATTTTCTTAGCACTTGCTACCTAAATGCTAAACCAGGTGTTTAATATACACGTACTATCAAGCAGTATTTTTATGTTCTTGTGACGAGGAAAAGATTCAAGAAACAACTTAAGATGTGATTTTTTATGCCCTTCCTTTGAGCAAAACCTAATATAATTCCAACTTCTGCACTTAAAAGAAAATTCAATACGCCTGTATATTGAGGGTGTTCAGACTAGTGGGTGGTTAAAACAAGCTGATCAGTGCATTCACATGACCACCATATATCAAAATAACCTTTAAATTACCTTTATTTTCATGGCCTCAATTTTCAGTAAGTTTGGTACTTGTAATATTTACAAGACATTCAAGATTTAATCATGAACCGTCCGTCAGTTTTGACTAGTTAGTAGGGGAAGAAATGATGCCCAAGCTTAAAAAAAAAAAAAGGTTTGTTATGCTACTTTGTCAACATTGAGGAAGGAGCGATGTAGTTTCAGAGACGGCAGTGACACAGAACATCAACACTTGTCCTGATCCCAGCTGTCTGGTTTTCTGAAAAGAGGAGCATGTGAATGTGACACGGGGTCGAGTGTTAGCGGGGCTGTGATGAGAGGAAACAGTTGGAGGTTTGTGAGGGCTCTGTGTGTGTGTGTGTGTGTGTGTGTGTGTGTGTGTGTGTGTGTGTGTGTGTGTGTGTGTGTGTGTGTGTGTGTGTGTGTGTGTGTGTGTGTGTGTGTGTGTGTGTGTGTGTGTGTGTGTGTGTGCACGGGGGGGGGGGGGGGTTGATCAGTCTGAAGAGGTTGCTGGAAGCAGTAGTAACAACACCTAATCTTCTTTACCAGCTGCCATCTGTTTTGACAGACACAGTTTCTTTTTTTCTTCTTCCAAAAAGGGTTTCCTCTCTCGTCTCACTATCCCGCTGACACTCTTTGTCTCTAGATTCCACGCATGTGTCTTTATTTTTAATTTTTTCCAAACGTCTCATCTCTTATGCCACACAATGGCCTCGCTGCTGAGCTTGGTTACTTGGCCAAATCGTTTTTGTTCACATTTCCTTCCTCCTTGTCATTTTATGTAAACCACATCTCAGCGTCTGTCATTGTTTTCAAATTCAGCTGTCTCATGAGCACTAAAACACATCGTCTCAATTTTCCTGTCCAGATCGCTCGTGTCCTGCCTTCTCGAACGCAGCTGTCAGGGTTTCCTCCGCTGTGGCTCTTTCTTATCTCGCATCCTTGTCAAGTGAGAAATTGTCACCAGGATATTGCATGGCAAGTGCTGCTGTTTTTATTTATAGATTTCATGCTTCGTTAGTTGATCGAAAAAGTCTCTGGAATTTAAAAAAAAAAGCATCTTGTGAAGCCTACTCCTTGGAATACATGTTCATTTTGAGATGTAATTTTCAGCATTATTGCTGCGAGTTGGGTGAGATGATCGATATGAATCTTGTATGTACCCAGTCAGTGTGAAACTGCAGCCATAGCACTATTAGATTAGGTAACCCTAAAGACTGGAAGCAGGCAAAAAAACACAGTGTCCAGCCAAGAAGCAGCTCCGGCCCATAACTCACTGTGCAGCCTCAACTTACAGATGAATCCACAGATGACATATAAAGACAGGATAAGCCTTTTTTTTTATTTTTATTTGTTTGGCTCACAAGATGTAAAGAGGAACTTCTCGGGATTTAAACATGCTGGTTCCAGCCAAGTGACCCTGTCCATTTACACACCAGCTAATGCTAAATGATGAGACAAGATTTTCCTTGTTGGCTAGTTGTTTTCACTTGAATTCCAAAGATGAATAAATAGTTCCAAACTAATTAGACGTACTATTCCGCAAAAAGTACCTAAGCTGGCCTCAAAATGTAGTTTTATCCAAAATATTCTTTATTTCGTGCAACATTTGTCAACGCAAGCTTGTTTTTTTTTTGTTTTTTTTTAGGTTGTGAATGTTAAATAGCTTAATTATCACAAAGAACTACAGTTTGAACTTTCAGGAGTTCTCAAATAGTTTACGATCCTCACATAAACATGCAAATTGTTTTAGTTTCATAGCAACAGGTTATTGTGGTTGGATCCAGCTTACTCATTATTATCAAGCAGCATTTCCAAGATTGATTCATGTTTTTAATGGGAACTTGTGAATAGTTAAGTAATCGTCCTACATTTCTCAGCAGTTGTTTAATGCTTAAATCCTCTTTTTTTTTTTTTGTATCAGTGAAAGGAGAGCATAAACTGGGGAGCCCTGTTCCATGTAGGAAGCCGTCATGCTGAATGATGTAGAGCTTCCACCAGCGCGTCCCCTTCTATCTGCGCCGCAGTCGAGGGGCTTAAGCCTTGATTAATCCTTAATGCTCAGATCAGCCTATCCTTTCAACTCTTGGCAGGTTTACAAAAGAAACATCACATCTCTCCAGCTGCCCTGATGAGTCAGTGGGCACCCTCAATACTGGATGGTGTGGACAGACTCTATTTATTTGTCACATGTATTTCATTAAGCAAGTGTCTCATTTTCCAGGTTTGTGAAGTAGAGCAGGGGTTGTACCCTCCCTATTTCATCCCCGGATCCTCCAGACAGACTGTCTCTAAGACAGACTGAGGACCGAGGACCCCCCCCCCCCCCCCGGAATTACCAAAACATTCCAGTGGAGCCAAATGCTGGTGGGCACAACCACTCGCATAAACATAAAGCAGGAGGAGACGCAAGATGAACCCTAGCAGTGCTTGACTGACCCCACACCCACCCGCGCATTATAAGATGGTGTTGGAAATTATTTTGGGTGTGTGTTTGCACGACAACGGTGCTCAGAGCCACTGAAAACGGATCTCAAGGTGGAACCTTTCAAGCATATGAGCTGCATTCAGAATCTGCTGTGTCTGTGTGAGCTGGACTGACTCCGCCCACACATGCCCAGCTTGGGAAGAGGAGGAAGTACTTCCTCTCGTGGTGCCAGAGCAGAGCTGCCAAATTGTGGGAGGGTCAAAGGGTGGGCCTACCTTGATTGGGATTGGCTAATCCCTTGATGACTCTATATAGGGTTTGATTTCTGATTGGCTCATTGGAGCAACACACTTTTTAAAAACTGAAACAAGCCAGGGAGAGAGAGGACAGATTTTTTTTCACCTCTGGGACGTTGTTCACTATTACAAAGTGAAATTTTCACAATATGACCCTTTTAATATTGGTGTGAACGTGTGTGGTTTCATTACAAAAACAAACAACAGCGTCAACTCGTGGCCCTACTCAAAAACTACATTGTTTTCAGGATTACTACATTTTCTGGGAGAACGGACATCATTTTGAAAACATTTCCATTCAAACACAACAATTTCTGAAATGAAAACATAAAAACAATGTTTCTCCTGAAATCTTGTTGCGTAAACAGGACCTGTCAAGTCAAGTCAACTTTATTTATAGAGCACTTTCCAACAACTGCAACTGAAGCCAAAGTGCTTTCCATAAATAGACTAATAACAATAATAATAAAATAAAACAGTAAAAAAAATTATAAAATTGGCAACAATAAAAGAGGCACAAAGTCTCAAACATTGCTAAAAGCCGGAGAATAAAAGTGCGTTTTCAAGATTAAGTCTCTCCAGGTTGGGAGTCAGTGGGTTAAGAAATGATAGTTTATCCCATCGTTGTTTATTGTGCTATCGTCATTTAATTCTTTGACTTGCTACATGTGGCGATCTCATCATGTGTATTTTTACAGCCTTGTATGAATCCCATCTGTCAGGTCCCGGCTACACATTTCCAGGTTTCTCCTCCATCTGGCACAATTGTAAGAAAATATCTTGTGAAGTGAAGGAGCCTTGGGGGCCCTAACTGTGCTGAGCTCACTTTTACCGTGGAACATTTTTCACGTGGCACACGGCCGTCCTCATGCGGAGCCTCGGCGCAGTTTTCCATCATTAGCATGTAGCTCGGTGGTTTGAGCGGATGTCATCGCGGCCGCCAGTCGACGGGGACTTTGAAAACAGTAACAGACAGAGGAAGGGAGTGGAAGGAAGCTGAAGCTGATAGCCTGTCTTGTCCCTGTGGTCTATTCAGAATAGGTCAGGCTTGTATTTATAGATGGCCTTTTATAAAAATAGATGAGCGAGAACAAGTATTGCTGGTGTTTTTGCAAAATAGCCAAGTAGTTTGACATTTCAGGAAAGATGTTTATTTGTTTTTATGCCTCAAGTCACAGGAGATGGGGTTTTCTGTCTGTAATGTTGAAGCCAAAAGGTTACGCCACCAGGCACAAATACTTTTTGTGTTTGACCTCCGGCAACTTTTCAAAACTCAAAGCCTTTTACTGCTCACTGCTTGTGCGAGAACCAGCCAGAATTGGAGAAGTACTTGGCTGTGCAGTGCAGTGCAATTTTGATGTCAATGAAGAGGAGATTACCTCCTTCTCGAGCAAACTTCCTCCGCCTAACTACTGGTTCTGTCAGACTCCTCGGCCAATTTCATCGCACCATCTATTAGATTACGTAACAGATGTTTTTTCACGGGACCTTACACCACCGTATTGCCCTGTTCTGTCCTCACAGATCATTTCAGAATGCTAATTGTCGCATTTGGAGGCCAAGGACACTACCTTCCTCTCAGGAGAAGAGTCCCAAGTGAAACTACTCCAGATGCTTCTTCATAATGAGACACTATTTATTCCATTGAGACTGAGCTGTCAAATCTAAACAACCTTGTGCGCAGTAAGCCAGATGGAGGGGAAACCAGAGAGAAGCATAAAGGTGAGAGGTGTTTTTCTGTCTGACATGTTTTTAAACTGTCTTACACCGTATGCTGGGAGCAGACTAGTCCGGTTGAGGGATTTTCAGTGTGGAGTTGGCACATTCTCCCTGTGCATGCGTTGGTTTTCTTTAGGAACTCTGATTAGATTTTTGGTGACTCCAAATTGTTCTCATCGGTCATTGTGCGTGTGTGTGATTGGCAATCTGTATAGGGTGCGTCCTGCTGTCACCCATAATCAGGCTCCATTCCCCTGTGACGTGTAGAGTTTGATGTTCCTCCTTTGCCTTTAACTGGGTGATTCAAAATTGTTGTAGATGTGAATGCCTCACGTGTCCCCCGGTCAGCCCTGTGATTGAATGGGTTTCCTGTCCAGGATGTACTTCACCCTTTAGCCCAATATCCCTTAGGATCTATTCCAGCTCCAGTAACCTCAACGACGCAGGTGAAGAAAATGAATGAACGTTACTGGTGTTAACTAAAAACCCTCAAGATTAGTCTTTGCCAGGTTGCAAATATAAAGAAGTTGTCAAGTTTTCCATCGTGTGCTTTTGAGCAAAGTTGACTTAAAGTTGATTAAAGTTTAATAGGATAGAAATCAGGGGGTTACTCGGGTAAACTGGACGACAACAAAGAATTAAATGAAGCTGTGGAGGCAATGAGGGGGAAAAGGAACGTATTTCACAACAAAACACTTTAAATGATGAGTTCTGTAAGTAAAGAAACACTAAGCTTAAATAATGCACCTCACTAAGAGGATTGTGAGCAACTAAAAAAAAGCAGCTGACTTCAGCAGATTACCGACAAAAGAAAACCCCCAAAAGACTTTGCTATTACAGAAAGTTGCTTTTTGACTAAGTTTTATTTTATATTTGAAATTATGCCATTATGGAGTTGATGCTGGCTGCAAAAAAATAAAAATAATAATAATAGAAATCAGAATAGTCTATTGTCAGTATTGAAAACAATTAAATTTTAAGTGCAGTCTGTACAAGTGACACAATATAAATATAGAAAACAGAAAATTCATAAGAGCAATTAAATGCATAAAAATATAAATATATAACAGTAGGTAGAAGATTTAAAAGAAAACAACACAATGCATTTCCCAAACAAAGACATCTGTTGGTTTGCATTGTTATTTCTCAAAGTGCAAATCGTCTGATTGACATCAAATGAGGAAAAAAAACAGGTCTCTGTCTTCCCCCAAAATAAATCCAGTGTGGTTTGACTTACTTATGAGCGCAGTATGAAGAAAACAGGTTTAGAGTAACCAAACAAGGGACGTGACAAATGTCAGATGGGCGTTTTATTTCTGTGTGTGTGTGTCTGTGTGCACGTCTGCCGAAAGGCAAATCTTTTTATTTTTTAAAGTACATTTTATAAGCTGTTGGTGTGATGTCTCGCTCTATAAAATGCTCTCACAATAATCCCACATGCATTGCATTACATTTATCCAGCGCACAGCATGTCTAAGTAAATTATGAGTGTCATATTGCATAACATGCTTCGCTGCAGCTGTCCAGCGCGAGTGCTCTTCACATATTGTTGCGCTGTCTAATACAAATGTCATTGTGAACAGAGTAATGACACTGTCCATTGCCACTCGAGAACATCAGTAATTGCTTATTGCCACTATTCAATCAGCTAATTATAGGGCAGCAAGATAATGAGTGAAATCAGGCGGGCATACAGTAAATCAGTGCAGACAAAATCACAGGAATACACTGTCACCATTTATTTATGTATTTTTGTATACTGATTACGATTAGCTTTTGGGTTCTTCGTCCCACCAACTCATTCTGCATTGCATGTAACAACTGTTTTATTATGTCACACAGTTCCCCCAGTGGTGTTCCAAAAGCCAAGCAGCTGCTCACTATGTCATTTCTGATCAGTTTTTCCAGATTTTATTACATGTTTTGCATATCATTGTTTAATAAATTAACTGGAATACAAGTTTTATTTGGGAACATTTGGATACACTGCACATCAATACTCTGTGGAATGCTATCCGAGCACTTGTATACTGCAAATGGACTACAACCAAATACGAATGACTATGAATTTTCTCCATAAGAGCAGAAAATGTCCTCTTTGTTGGGGTGAATCTAATAAATTGAAATCAGTAAAGAATCTTTCTTGTCTGACTTTTAAGGCTCAAAACGCGAGATTCACCACTTTAGTGTGTATTCTGCAGAAATGATGTGATGCCATCATGTAAATATAAGTCAGAATCTTAAAGTCAGCCTGTTTGAGAGTAGATAGACCATGAGTATCTGATTTGTGTAGCTCCTTAATGCATATGTGAATCTGATTGAAATGGAGTTTAATCTCAATTGTGCTTTTTGGAAGCTTTCATGCTTACTTGCGGACCATTGGTGCAAAGATCGGTGGACCCGATCGTACATTACAGGCAGAACTGAATGAGAAGTTTCATAAACATAACACATGCTGCAACACTGCAGAAAACACTGATTCCGATTGCTGCTAATGTGTGAGATCTCATCAATCCCTAAACTAATTTTTGTGTTTTTGTCTCCATGGTGATAACATAATCTCATGGAACATCTTTTGGTTTTTTTTTCTTGTCTGAAGTTTTCCAGACCTCTCTGTACAGTTTCCAAGTGGCTGGTGGCAGCTCCACACAAACAAAAGCGGTCGGAGCACTTGTTTCCATCCTCCGGTGCTTCACCACGTTGATGGTGTGCGTCCACGTTAATGAGCCGCCTGACTCGGTGTTGAACTGGCATCAGTGAGCGTGGGTGTCGCTGAGAGTAGGGAAGTAAAACGGAGGAAATGAATCAACCTCATGATGTCACCGGGGCATGTCCGTTCCTAGTTCATAAATCCTTTTTGACTCAGAGCTGGTTCACATGTTTCCCCGCAGATTTTCTAATGTAGTCGATACAAAGGCATTCGGAACAGTCGCTGCGGCCCAGGAGGAAACCACCAATCAGCGGGGTGACGCATGCAGGCTAATTATTTCGTATCCGTCTTGAAGTGGGACTTTTAACACAGTTCTACATTTTTTCACCAACTTGTCTGGCGTCAAAGCTGACGCTATTCCTGACACGTGAAATCCATTAAAGTAAAATAAACTGGAAAGAAAGACTTGCAGGGACACAAGCTTCCCTTTTTATGTAGGAAAATGTCACTCTGGGAGCCTGGTAGGGATGAAAAACTAGAAGAAATGACAGGGATAGTAAGAGAAATGATGATCCGTGACTGTAAAAAGATGACGTGTATGCACACACACATTTGCACACATACACAATTGACCATAAACTTATGTGCTGCCAACTGTTGCTTTTCTTGCACCAAAGCTTGGACTGGTTGATTCCATGTGGTGATGAACCGATACATCATCATTTCAATCAGTCAGTGGCAGCAATTGTAGATACAGAGATTCTTTACATTTATAATTAAACAGCATCAATTGTGTCCAAACCCTTTGGGTTTATCAAGAATTGAAATGAAGGCCAATGGTCAAGCTTGAAGACAGATAAAGGTGTGTGCAGGAGATCGGACACGATGTCGTTGTCTTGCTGCTACAAATGTGTAATCATGGAGAGCTGACCGATGATTTCCGCACTAAAAGACAGGAATGCCAGTGAAGAGTTGACTCATCTAATCTATCTCCTTTTCTCTGTTTGCTGATTTTGTGATACAGTGCATCTGGAGCTCATGCATACCTGGTAAACACAGACACCTTTGTGACTACACTCAAAAAAAACCAGGATTAGAGCCCAACCGAAATCCAGCTCATCCAGCTGTCATGTAAGAAAGTGAAGAGCCATAACTTCTCCTATTTATTGATTTACTACATGACCCCCGCTTGGTTTATTGCTGTGCTCTCCAGCCAGCTCCAGCACGGCTCTTAACCTCGTCAGATAAACGCAGACGACTCATCCATCCTCTGCTGCCATGTGGCTTTGGATTATCTTGAGGCCATGGCTTGGAATATACAGAGAGTCTGAAGCAAAAGGATTTGTGTGGTCTGGATATTTGCTGCAACACACAGAAACACTGGATTGGACTGTCAGTGAGTTTTCCAACAGTGCTGTGTTGCTCCACCATCTTGTTACGATCTTTACCAAGAGCAGAAATTGTTGCTGTGGAAACTTGAAGGCTGATTTTGTACTTTGTAAAATTTGTATTTCATTTCATTTATTTGTTTATTTGAACTGGTCAATGCATATTGATGTACAAGCCATCTCTTTATGAGGTTATTGTAAATATGCCGGACTTAGCACAAGGTTAATTTCCATCTATTGTCCCACATTAAACCAAATAAGGTTATGAATGTAGAAAAGCACATCTAAACAATATAGTAAAACAAAGACAATGATGATGCATTAATTCTTCCTAAAAACCTACCATAAAGTGCAAATATTAATATATAAGGTAAATTTACAGCTTCAATAGGTCAGTTTTGACATAATACATTGCCGATATACGTAACATAGTAAAGCAATTTTAAATCAGGAGGAGTTTGGCCGTCGTACACATCAATCGAAAAATGTATAAATCATGGAAATGTAGAGTAATCGCTGCAAACAAGTAAAAGGAAGCCAAACTATTTTACATATTATTGAGAAAACCACACAAGTAAAACTCTAAATTACTTTATGCATTTTCGCTCAGAGAGTTAAAAGTAATCTAGGACTTACTTGTCCTTGTAACTATTTAGTTATACCTTTGAGGAGTGATTTTTTGTAACTAGAACAACACTGCTTGTATTATTCTACAGTTTTCTAACAGACCTTGAGAGGAGAAATAGCTATTAAAGAGCATTTCCCAAAGTTGTCTGAAGAAGACATTCTTTCCAGTTTAGACACACAACAATATTTCAGTAATGACGGGTTATTCTTTTAACATCACCGTCTTCCTGTGCGGCAGCAGTGTTACTGTGACAGAGAAAAACCGTTGCCAAACCAACAAAAATGAGAAGCAGCTGGAAACAAACAGAATAATCTTTAATCTTTTCTCCGAGAAAGATGTCAGTTTTCGGGAAGGCTTTTGAAGGTTTTGGGTTAAAAAATAAATAAATAAATCACTGGATAAAAAAATGGATCATGATTTCGATGGTGGGGCAGTGGTCAACCCACATGGCTCACAGTGACGAGACCCTGGTTCTTATCTGTTGGGGATCCTTTGTGCAACGTAGACAGAAGAAGTGAAGGCAGGGTTGGGCTGATTACTGAATGCACCCACGGACACCAACAAAGACTGTTAACTGTGCGAATGAACCAGCATCCTGTGCAGTGTGACATTTAACAAATGTAATGCTTTTATATACAAGTTAGAGGTTTAGCATGACAATCACTAGACAAACATGAATAAAGCCAGTTTTAACACGGGTTTGGCAACCCCTTAACCTTAGGTCACACTTAATGTGTGCAGGGTTTGTGTGAATGTGTTTAATCAGTATGTAGAGCAAGGTCAGCCAACGTCTGATTGGCAGCTGTTGGGAGGATGACGCACCTCAATTGGCATTCAAAACCTTATCATAATGTATGTAAGTGGGTCAGCATATACACGGCCACATCAAAGAAGCTAGTAGATTGTGTAGAAATTTTTGCAAAAACAGCAGTGATCTGGCAAGGCGTGGATGAGGGAGCTTACATTGGAGAAGAAGAGATGTGACTTGGAGACCACTGCGGCCTATGTCTTGTGATTTCAACCCAGGTCAACCATCAATATAAAGCTTGTCAATGGTTGTCAACAAGCAAATGGCTCGACTTTATTGTGTAAAATAGTTTAAGTTCAATCAGACTGCCTTGTTGCATAACTAGACAGCAGGTTGGATCCCCAGAGACTTCATACCGGGGGACAGGATCCCCCGTAGTCCAGCCCTGAAGCTTGTGTGGAGCCCCCCCCCCCCACACACACACACACACACACACACACCCCACACACACACACACAACCCAAAGATATGTGTATGTTACCTTATTTGGTGAATTACACTATTTGTTGGTGTGAATGCATCTTAGTGTAATTGTGAGACTGTCATAGAGTGCAGTTCTTTTGAATGTGAGCTCTGCTATTCACTCATTGTCAGCTATGATGAGGCCCACGATCCCACCAGCCCTAAATCAGATCAAGTCAGTTTGGATTTTTTTGCACTTCCTTTATCAACATCATGATATACATCCAAACGAAAGATGAAAAATGTTCAACGGTCAGTAACCATTTCTTTGTTGCAAATTAAACATCGATTATTATTAATATGAAAGTAATTATCGATTCCTTTTTACCCCATTGGCTCCGCAGAGTGTCTTAATGTGGCTGCCCACCGCATAGGATTGGTCAGTGCAGAAAAAAGGAATTTCCCCAAGGGGATTAATAAAGTATTTAGTTTATTTGTTTAAAGAGGCTTTGGACCATCAAGTAAACTGGCATACACCCAGAGAAGACTGGCTTTGAAAGTACAGCTGTGTGGACAGCACTTTGATCAATCTGAGAAGTTCAGCACTGAAACATTCAGCAGCAAAGCTGGAAAAGTGGGTGTACAAAATAAAATTCCTGGAGATATTATAAAACAATTGTCTATACAAAATGGCTCAAAGGTGAAAGGCGATTAATTTTTTATAAAATCAATCTATATTTGTATGTTATAATACTGAAACGATGTCAGTATCACAAGACAAATCTAATCAGATGCACCTCTCGAGCCACATGGCGCGCGCGCACACACACACACACACACACACACACACACACACACACACACACACACACACACACACACACACACACACACACACACACACACACACACACACACACACACACACACACACACACACACACACACACACAGCCAGCAGGCACTAATCAATACGAGGTTTGGACATGGATTAAGTGTACTGAGCTGCAGGTGTTTGCCACTGCAGAACGATTTATCCATTTTCCATTTCTCTGTAGCAGTCATCTGGTCATGTAACGCTTTGCACACATTTTTGCTTCTTTTCTTTGGTTTCACCTAGACTTTTTCGTTTAGTTTGTACTTTTCACAACATTTGGGACTAATGATGCCGCACTGGACAACCTACAATTAGAAAACCGTATGAAAGTAGCCTGTAAGCCCTGACTTTTTGTTTTTAGCCAAATTTTAGATTTTACAACCATCCTGGAGATGTCTCCAGCATGCTTAATGCTGAAAGCAAACTCATTTAAATCAATTATATTGTGACTCTTAAAGCGAAGGGTTTTCGGGGGCTTTTTAATGAGTAAAGTCTCAAGTTCCCCTAAGTGGCGAAAAAAACATTTCAAAAATAGCTGTTTTCTTGCCAGATAGTGGAAGGAAAAACGAAACAGGTAAAGACCGTGTTTACGCAAGAGATTATGATGCAAAATTAAATACGATGCATCTGAGATTCATTTGGAAAAGATCTCATCAGCTAACACAAAAAGCTCATTTGCTGAGATAGAAAAAAAACTCTGGCAGCCCACATGAAGCCAAGCACACTTAATAAAGTTTGTCCTCCATCACAGAGAGTGATGAGTTTTAGGGGGGGTTGCAGCAGTTTCCATTTTGGCTGCGAGTCGTACGTCTGCAAACTTGATCTCCCAGAGGATTAATATGTCAGCCAAGTCGAGGCACACAAATAGAGCAGAGCTCAAGTAAAGTGTTTTTGTTAGAACTACGAGCAATACCTCTACACTAATGGTATAACTAGGACAACTGGTTGAGTATGAGTGATGTGATACAAAATCTTAAGAATTTTTTTTTTATGCATTTCTACCCTTTAATAGACAAGTGACTATATTTAGGAGCTGGTGCATCTCATAGTTTTCTTTCAAAGTGACAATAATAGACTAAAGGAAACTGTTAAAATACAACAAAGTTCTGGTAATTATTGGGATTTCTGTGTTATTTTGTATTATCCTGCTGGATTGTTTCCAGTTCTGTAATGATGAGGTCTGCAGACATCGAAGGATTTTAATATTCTCATGAAGTATAGTCATCCTTGTGAAGTACCTCTATGTGATTGAACCAGTCCAGTCTGTCATCTGGCTTCACCCGCAGGTACACATAGCTGTTCACAACCTCCATCTCTGTGTCTTTAATGGAAATGAAACCAGTGTAAGGCCTCTTCCTGGAGGCTGGAGACGGTTCTTGATGCACTTGAGGTCTGCAGGTTAATTTATCTATTGTTCAGGACACCAGAAGTGACTTCACCTGCATCACCATCAGCATCTCACTCAGCGACTGGATGAAGCCACTTGAGAAGGTGATGGACATGATCTTCAAAGCTGCATCAGGGGAATCCAGGGAATCCAGATGTCCATGTAGATGAAGATTAAATCTACACTAATCCTGGACTCATACGCAAACTGAGAAGTGAGAAGACCTTTATTTTCGAGGTTGACCCTATTAGTCTGTGGAAAACTGGGAAAGTGAAGTTGTTTTTAAGTCAAGACACAAACACTTCTCTCCATTTTTTTTTTTTTATCTGTCAAAATACTTTGACTTCACAGTTTATTACATTCACACTTTTCCTCGAAGGATCAGAGATTTATTGAAAAGCCACTTTTGGCTCACACTGTGCGCATGTCTTCAGACGGATGGCAGCAGGATGGAAAAACATACATTCGGAGTCTGGCCACAAATTATAGCCGCATTAAGTAATTTCTGCAGATTCTGGAGTGCTTACTCCAAAACAAAAACACAGCAATACTTGAAATACTTTATTGCCCTTTTAGGTTTGCGGCCGACTAACTAACTACATGTTAGCAAATTTTTGGCTCCTCGGTGTCTGTATGAACCAACTGAGGGTGAGTTTTACCTCTGATAACACGGACTGCGTTTGTTAGACATATGAATGACTTGTCCCCCTTATTGTTGCTATCTCATCACTGTGTGTGTGTGTGTGTGTGTGGTGGGGGGGCATGGAGGATTGTTGCTGTCATGCAGCATTAGAAGGTGATGCGTCAACCGCTGTTCCCCTTTGGGCCCTTATGCTGTGGTTCCAGAATATTAGTTCTTGCTTTTATAGGCTGCCAGATGAAACTGGGTATAAAAATAGAAGGAAGAGGTGGAGCTGGTTGCCATCGAGCAAAGTCGGTGTCAATAATGAAAGATAACGTCATAATGGGAGTTTGAGCGGGTGAGCGTGGGGCCTTCCACACTGTCCCTAATGTCAATGAAGAATCATCTAAGAATAGATTGCGCTGAACTGTGATGTCAAAGTTTTCATCTATAATCATTCAAAACATATATTGTATGGAAGAGAAACATTTCAAATCAAGACATTTAATAATAAACCCTTGATAGGCAGAAATCACTCCGGCAAGGGAGACCCATCCCACGCTTAAAAAAACAAAACAAAAAACTTCTGTATTGTAACGAAATCATTAATTCGAATCGGATTGACCACTACTTCACCAGTACGGATATTTTATGCAGCTCTGTGTACCTTTTACACTCATTGGTTCTTACCGCAGCTTCTTAAATAATTTCAATTGCAATAGTCCTTATGTCGCATCATTTTTTATCTAAATGCTCAGTTCTCTAGTACATTTTGATAGAAAATATAAAATTACTGCTTTTTTTTTAATTTTATTTTGTTAGTGTATATTTATTTCAAATCCCAATGAAGACCACAGATCCCCCAAACCCATTTATCTAGTGGTAGAATCCACACTTTCTTAGGTTTCTCACACTTTGGCCCTCAATCAAAAACACTGTAAAAGGAGTTGGCATGCTGTCTATCGCTTTAAAGCTGTCACAACAAAGTAAGTGCTAGTTGAGACAAATGGGTGAAGCTGATTCTGCTCCAGATGATCTAATGGCTGCTAAAACGGGATGTAAACTCTTCCAGTGAGTATCCATTGTGGCTGCCTCACAGAAAAATGAGGGGGACGAAAAAGTCCTTGGACTACAGTGTTGACAGATATCACGTGCACCACTTGTATCCCAGTACTGTTGGAGCCTTGAGTTATTTTCTGTTTCCACTAAAGTTTCCAATAAGAAAAAAAACCCAAATATAAAATCCCAGAATTCAATCAGTGACTGTGAGGCCAAAGTGAGTGACTGTGAGACCTGAGGACACGAGGCACACGGGACTTTTGAAACACTATAGGTTTTCGCAATTGTTCAAAAATGGACCTTTTTACTTCAGCTAAGTCACACTGTAAATCAGAGAGAGACTCATTGTCATATAAGCATGAGTCACAGTGTTATTGGGCATAACGTAGTTTATGTCAGTTGTGGAGGCAGCTGGCGAAGCTTTTCCAAGTAGCAGATGTTCCGCTCTACACCTGAAGGAAAACAATTCCTCTCAGTTTTGTTGTTGTTTTTGTTACTTGACAAGATTTACAGTCCCTAAAAATGTTGCCCATTGAACTCCAACGGAATTTAGAATTTGTGCAGTGGAATGCAACTTGCTTCAAATTCAGACTGACATTGATATGGGTAGGTATCCAGAAATACCATTGAAGAAAGGTGACACACTTTGGACACACAGCATTTTAATGGAAGTAGTTTTCAGGATTTTTCAAAATAAGATTTTATCTTATTACAGGGAATAGCAATATGATGCTCCAAATGAAAATTGTACATATTTCAAGCACAAATGAGAACCACTTTGCGGATGCTGTGGAGTAGTGGGTAGAGTGGGTTGTCTTCCAATCCAAACGTTGGAGGTTTGAACAACTATCACTGAACCGCATGTTGCCCCCAGTGGTGGGCAGCTGCCTCACATCGACACTGTCATAGGTGAGTGTGAACGACTTCGTTAAGACAGCTCGACCACTCAAATGTGTTTATTTAAATCAACTCCTTTGACCATTTAAATCCTGCTCCAGTGCTTTATTGTTCTGGATTCATCACTGTGCTTGAATTACCAACGTATATGAGTTCTGCAAGCCAAATGTGGCCTAATGCATGCCGTTTGGAAGTCATTATCTTACATGTGGGCGAAGATGTTTCTTTTAGTTTTACTGTAACCCTTTTTTTTTTTTTCCTCTGTCACATCTTTGGTACATGTTTCAGAATTGTTTATTTTTGTACCCTCTGTGTATTCTTGGTTGATTACTGTCCCTTTGGGATAAAACCTATACAGTGCACTTTCTTTGATTGCATCACCAGAAGCAAAAACACATGTGGCGGGTGAGACTGTGGACAATTTTGGAAAGTACAGTGATGTGCTTTTGGTTTTCATTCAGCTCTGATCCTCTGAGGTCGCCTTGTCCTGAGGAGTTTATAGGGTTTGTTTGGCTGGCGGTTGAATGACAGTAGGAATGACTGGCTTTAAATGAACAGTAGTCGCCACAGAAGCTGGGTAACAACCAGTGTGATGACAAATTACCTTTTTTCACTGCGTGACTGCTTTCACTTCCTTTGGGTTTATTCCTGTCTCAGACATAATGCCCCCGCACTGGGGACATTTTTTTTTTTTTTTCAAACAAGGGTTTCAATGCTGTCAAATGTTTTTTTTTCCTTCAAGTCTCCTTCAACCAGTAACATTCAAAAGCACCCATCATTTGATATTTTATCAGCTCTAGGAAATTGATTCCTGTATTGAAGTGTTTTTTTTTTTTTTTCTGTCCTGCGGCTTCTGTTGCCAACACACAATGCAGCAAAGAATGCTTCATCATAAACTGGTGTATTTATATACATAAACCAATTTGTCTGGCCTCTTCCTTATTTTAGAAAACACAAAAGTCTCCAATTAACAAAATACATTGAAACAGAGAACCTTCATATATATGTGTTGGCCCATATTTGTGATTGTACAAGTGTTTTGCTCATCTGCCGTGCCGGTGAACTGGTGTAACAATAAATTATGCAGCACTTTCTGAAACTACCTTTTGTAACACATGGCCTCTTTCCCACTCTCCCCTCTCAATGAGTCCCTCACTGAAAATGTCAAGGAAAGACCTTGTGGATACAGTTAATCATACCAAAACTAAACAGGTCCTCTCTGTTCTCATGTTACCTAATACCATGACTAATAATGTCATCATGCACTGCCAGGTTGAATGTGGGACCCAAAATTTGAACACACCGAACAGGAGCCGCTGAAATAATCGCCAAGGCGAAGGTTTGCCGGGTATCAACTGAGGTGGCAAACGAGCTGGACGACGTTTGTGTTGATGGTTTTGTTTTTTGTTAATCGGGAGGAATAAAACCTCGACTGGGTACACGTTTCTGTGTTGGTAACAGGATGAAGAAACAGTCCAGTGACGATGTTTACATTTATGAATTCTGTGTTTATCGCTGCTGTACAACACAGTGACATGTTGTAAGCAGCACAGACATAGAAGATCAATTGCTCTGTATCACTAAGGGTGCCTCCTTCATTGTAATTTCCATCCATCCGTCTTCTACGCTGCTTTATAAAACCTATGGGCAAGAGGCACTGGAGCCGAACCCAGCTGACTATACATGACGGCATGCCAGTAGGTTGTTCCAGTTGTTTTTTTTTTGTTTTTTTTAATTAAACCGGATCCAGAGAACATGCAAACTCCTTGCAGAAAGACACCCAAGCCTAAACTGAGAGTGCTAATGACTACACCACTGCCACACTGGAATGTATGAGGAGACGTTCTGGCTAAAAATGAGAGGAATCGTTATTTTTATTTAATACTAATATGCCACAACAGTGTGGTGGAGAGCACCCTGGCCTCCTGCCTCATTGCTTGCGATGGAGACTCTGTGGCACAACTCCACCCTGCACATGAGCTGTTCACCCCATTTACCCCTCAGAAGGGCAGAAACATCCAGGCTGAAACACTGCTTCTGTTAGAACTGCTTCACCACACAAATACTGAACACTGAACATCAACAACGTGCCTCTATACGCAACACTCACCAGACGCCTTCATATTCCATCGGTGAATTGTTGCTGCTCGTGTCCTGCAGTTCTACAATGTTACACACCTTTTTTTTTTTTTAAGCTGCAAATTGTGTAGCATTGTAAATAGTCAAGGATTCCCTTTCATTTTTATTCTATATGTAAAAAGTAAAAATGTATATTTCTTAAATTCAAAGCTTAATTCACACTTCCTCAGCAGTTTTATTTTTAAATTATTAAGATATTCTCGTGACCTGGATAACTGCATTTGGTTCACTTCATTGTCATTCAAGCCTTTGATGATTAGAATCAGAGTGCAACACATACGTTTGTTAAAACCTACATTTTCAGAAATGTAAGTAAAATAGATACAAATTTATCACTTATGACACTTATCTATAATGCCAAGCTATAAAGACAGATGTAATGGATTTCATGCTGTGCAGTGTGTCTATGAAGGCACACTATTGCTATTAAGATAAGCGAATATAAGACTTTATTCATCCCATATGGAAAAATTCAGTCATCACAGCAGCATTACGCAAAGAGGTTTGTTTCCTATCAATCTAAGACAGCCACCAACAATAATATATTTTCATTGGGACACAGATTAAAAAGTCAACAAGTTTTTCACTTGGGAGTTAAAATTGAAGTATTTTGTGAGCGTTTGGGATTGTTCGCATGAGCTTTACTGATTAGACTACATTCATTTACTGTATTTCTCTGGCAAATCTCAGATGGTAAAATGTTGAACAATGATTTGACCAAAAACATCAATCGGTTCCTGAATATCAGTGTCGAAGAATACTTCTCATTTCACTGCACCGCATATTCAAAACACAGATATGAATACAAAACAGCATACACAACAGCATACACTCTGATTAAGAGGTCTGGTAGACTCCTGTGCGAAATCAAGACTACAGTTTCTTTTTTTATTTAATCTAGTTTAAGGTTGTTTAGTTGTGAGAAGGGTGAACATTTATAAATGTTAAACTCCCACTCGGTTGATCTATGTGGTGATACGTAAAACTGCCTATTAAATTTAAAGCCATAACCTTAAAATGGGGGGGGGGTCTATTTTTGCATGAAATAGAGCAAAGGAAGTGATGACTTCAGGTTGTTTGTTCCACAATGATGCAGGTCTCGCCGCGTTTGTATCGTTTCCTCCTCTCTTTTTCTCCCTCGTTCACACAGTCTCTGGTTTTCCTTGGTAAGTGACTCACTCTTGCCATTCCTTAAGCCCCTGACTTTCCATTAGTCTCTTAGCAACCAGGGGCTTGATCCCTCAGGATGCTCTCAAGAAACTCTTCTTCTTCTCATTCAGGTTTTTTTTCTTATTTAAAATTAGAAAACAGGAACCAAGCAATGGCTGCATAATCCCTCATTGTGCTCCCCACTGACTACACAACTGGCCTGTGTGGAGCTTAAGTCAACGCTGAAAAAAGTGCTAAATGATAACATATACAGGAAATAGATCAGTATTTTTCCTTCAATTTTGTGAACAGGTTGATGCTGCTACTTCTTGTCGCTGAGAGGGTTTGGGAAACTTGTGAAATATGACAGTAAAAACATTCACAGCTGTTGGGAAATGATGTTTTTCTTTTGAATAAAAAAAAAAAAGTGAAGAAAGGATATCTCATATTACCGTTCTTACTTTTTTAAGCTTGTCTAAATATAACCAAAAAAAAAAAACATATGCAGAATACTGATTCTTTTTGGGCCCACATGTTATAAAAGCGACTCACTTTTCAATTACACATCCTGTTACTCAGATCACAAACGCTTTTCCGGTCAAAGTTGTAAATTATCCCTCCTCCCCTCAAAACGTCAATAACCTACAAAAATATTTTAACTGGCAACCCTCCTGCGCCTCCTCATCACGGGGTGGATAATAAAACATTTTGCTGAACTTTTGTAGAGTTTAAACAACCAAATCGAGATTAAAGCCGAAGTTCTTCCAGTAAGGCTACGCCAACTTTCACGCCTCACTCACTTTCATTTCTTGAGAAATGTTCTTACAATAACTTTTTGAACAATGACACTAGGGGGGGAAAAAAATCAAGCAATCCTGCTAATAAATAAATAAATACATAAACAAATCAATCAGCATTTTCTTTGTATTTCTTCATTGGTAGTTACCACCAGCACCAGTAATCAACATATGCCAGTATAACCAGAATTACCAGGCTCATGCATACAGGTCAGACTGGTATGGTGTTGTACCCGCATCTACCACTATTCACAAAGAAAGGAAACTGCTTTTTGGAAGAGTGATCTATTTTTTTTAACCAATTTAAATCTATGAAACACACACACACACACACACACACACACACACACACACACACACACACACACACACACACACACACACCCACAATGAATAATATCTGAAATAACTGTCATTTTATTTCTCTACAGTGTTCCTTTTTCAAACCAAGGTTTTAAATTTCAAATATTCTAAACAAGAAAATTACTGTCCGAGCAACAAGCTTTGCTTTATTTTAACATTACGATCAGGAGCAAATAGAGATGCTGGGAAGTACAGCTAATGTATTCCAGGTGGATATACAGAGGAATCTCCCTTCAGTCCTGGAATTTATCACCGACTCGTTGCAACTCTACTCTCATAAGCTTTTAATATCAGGAGATCAGTGGAGTCTTTTCTTCTTTCCTTTTTCATGGCTTAACTGAGGTTTTGCTACGTCTGTCTGAGTTTGCCACTTAAATCAACTCCCACTCACAAACAATGGATGACTATATGGGTATAAAGTGGGTATAGCATATATAAACACATCATTCATTACAGTTAAGACAAACTGAGTTTTATGAGGCCTCGTCATGAACAAAGTAATGCTGGAAGTGTTTTTGTTTAGTTTCGAGCTCATGCCCATAAGTCCATCAGTTCAGTGCTGACGCCTGCTCTACGTCACTCTGTGACTAACTGGCTTTAACAGCTGTTCAAAGAGGGTTTTCACAATGAATGGCATAAATGGTACAGGGGGAGGACAAAATGCTACACTGTATATTGCCCCGACTGGAAATGCTGCAAGAGAGCGTGACCAAACACCGTGGACACCAGAGTGACGCCACTCCTGTCTCATGGGGGTGGGGGGGGGGGGGGGGGGGGGGGGGGGGGGGGAGAGTCTGGGAAGGACAACATATATGGTCTTTTTGCTGTTATTTTGTGTCCACCCACAGAAGAGGAGACATATTCCTGTAAAAATGTTCTTTTCTTTTTTTTGCGGTTTAGTTTTTTCAGAAGCAGTGTTAACTCTTGTTATCCGATGAGTTGGTGTTTTTATTTTTAATGTTTGTGTTTAGTGGCGTCACATTGAGGGGAAGAGTGCAGCAAAGAGCCCACATCCTGAACACGTGGAGGGGCTTTAACTGGAAGGATAAAGTGCTGATCAGATCTACTGAATATAGTTAATATACCGGGTTATTACTTTTATTGGTAAAAAATAGGAAATATATTGTAAATTATGACAGGTCATGTAACAGCTATCATTTTCTAGAGTTTCTACAACATTGAATATTTTAAATTAACTCATGTCCCTGTTCTGGTTAAAAAAAAAAATATAGAATATACATTCACTCTGAAAACAGCCAGATACAGATGAAATGAAATAACTCTACATTAAGAACCAGAGGTGGTCATTATAATATGTTGAGAGAGGGTGTGTATCATTTTAACTCATTCCTATGGTAATTTAACATCTTTGACGAGAGGTTCCCAGTCCCTTTTATGTAAAGGTCAGGCCGCCAGCCTGACTACGTCAGACCTAACATTTTCACTTTAGCCACAGAGCACGTCAAACACCATCAGATGAATGTAAAGCAGATAGCAGGGAACACACACATTGTACCACATCTAACTTTAGTCTTTTGAGGTTTTCGCAATGTGTGTCTTTCTTCTAAACAAACCTCAGTCTCCTGTAAATAACTCGCTGAATATTTAGATGAATTACAATGTTGAATATTTCAAATTATAAGGCCAGAAAAGAGTTTTCCTAAACGTGAACTTCATGTCCTGTGTCATTCAATGTTTTTTATATAGTTAGACTTTACAGGCAGGCACAAATTATATAGTTAAGTACAGATATCGGATAAATGCTGAATTGGTGCAAAAGTGAAATTTTTTGTGACAAAGAGATCTGAAAGTTGTTGCCAAAAGCAGATTCACATCCTCACCCCAATGAAATACGTGGCCCTTCTGGGTCAGCAGGTGCCGTGGGCTGGTGATGGTAGTAAAGTCTAAAGTCCTGAGCAAACAAACATATTATTCGGTGGCCAAGCCCAGTTCCCCAACACTTCAAGGGAAAGGCCAGTTTCCCCTCCAAAAAGGACATCTCTAGCCAGAATATTTGAGTTCCTGGGGTGAAGATGTAGGCCAGCCTATTGGATGGCCTGGCAATCTTCCCTCGCATTGTCCTAAGCACCCTTGAAGTCTGGAGATTGTGCAAAGACGTGATCTAAGTCGACAATGTAGTGGCTCTGGGGAATAGTCAGCCAGGACCCTCTCAATCAGGCAATCAAAAGTAGTAGGGGCATTGCAGAGGCCAAATGCCATCACCTTATGCTGCTTCAGCCCTTAGCCAATGGAGAAAGCCTTGTCTGTCAGATCCACCTGCCAGTAACCACGACAGAGGTCAACCAACATTACCCGTGTGGATGTCATGCTAGACCAGCTTTGAACAGGTACAGTCCTAGTTTTCTAGCTGAGAATATGTCAATGAAAGGCCCCAGCATTTCATGCAGCTGACAATGCTGACACACCATTGTAACATAATAACTTCATCGTTTCCCGTCTCCACCCTTTTGGTGGCCCTGAAGACCTGAGCAAAGCTATTTTGAGGAGGAGGATCATCATTATCAACTATGTTTGGTGGGACCACCTCTGGGTTAGAGCTTGCAGGCAATAAACCCTGAGAGAAATCTGATTCCATCAGGCAGATTGGGGATATCTTTTCCGTACTGACTTCTTACTGCTGATAGATTCAGCTCTCTTCTTTAATTCCATGACTTGCATGCATTCAATAAGCTCATCAATAAGTCTTAAATGGCTGCCGTCATAGGCATCCCAACTTCTGATACCAGTGTAGGACGTCATTGGAGCACTATGGCAATGACTCTGTCAGAGAGTTGAGTCCAGTTTAGTAGCCAATTGTGTGTCCAATTCACCGAACAGCCCCTGGAATCATACCTTTTAATAACACACAGGCACCAACAATGAATACACACTGAAGAGGCCACGGACTGCACTGAGTTAGGAGTGGTTGTAAGTAAAAAAATGTTCATAATCTGCAGAACATTGAAGAGTAACAAAATAAAACATTAACAACAACGTCAGCAGTGCACATAACACATTCAAACAGTAATAATCTCTTTTCTTCAGTCTTTTAGAAAAAAATACACCATCCAATGCATGCTGGGAACCTTTGCATCCCAATAGCCATACCTATGTTATTTATATTTAAATAGATGCTGCTACATTTTACCGTGGTGGCATTATTGATTGCACTTGCTGCTGTGACTTATAAGTATACAAACTTGGACAAAGTTGTCAGGAGCGAGAGACAAAAATAAAACTTATCTGAATTACAGAATAGCAGATCGTTTAATGATGAAACGAACAATGTTTGTTTTCATGTCTCAGGATAAAAGATACTAAAGAAACACATTTTTATTCTGTACTGAGAATGATTTCAGTGATTTAATGCAGGGAAATTTCCTTTGCCGACATCTGTTCCTCTGCGCTTTCAGAATATATTAGCTCTTTTGATCACATCCTGTCAGTCTTTAGCTCAAAACAGTAAAGCTGACGCATTTCCCATCCAATGCCATTTATTTCTGCTTCACAGCATCTTTATTACAAGGCATTTCATTTATGAAGGCAACTCATTTTAGTACAATGGGAAGGTCGTCGTGTGGGATGGAACCACTATAGCTGATGGTAAGTGTGCTTTGACACTGTGCTGCATGGCTCAACTCTGAATGGCAGAGTTCAGTCGACCACCCAACCGTCCAGCGTTCAGCCCTCAGAGTACAAACAGCAACATCTAGAAGGACATATATGTCTTTTAACGAAGGATCGGTATATTCAGATTTTTTTCATTCTGATTTCATCTCCTAGTCTTATGTAATAAAACTGACCAAAAAAAAGCCAACTGGAACTCATTCATGAAAAAACAACAACAAAACAAAAAAAAAAACTTTACGGTAAGCTTGGTATAATGCAACTAGGTCACCACATTCCCACTCAAGCTTAAAAACCCAGATAGAAACTGTCGGAAACTCATCCAGATTAGAGCTCACGTTTGGTTTAACACAATCCTCAACTTTGGCATCATCAGCAAAGCACTATGATTAGAAATTATGCATAAACAAAAGCGTACAACCGAGTGTGTGTGTGTGTGTGTGTGTGTGTGTGTGTGTGTGTGTGTGTGTGTGTGTGTGTGTGTGTGTGTGTGTGTGTGTGTGTGTGTGTGTGTGTGTGTGTGTGTGTGTGTGTGTGTGTGACTATATTCAGATGGATTTGTCGCTCTCAACGTCACAGGAGGAGGACTCATCCATTAAGGTTATTTGATGTCTATTTTTAGCCCTTCACTACAAACCAAAACAAAAGAATGAATGACATCACGTTAATACACACAAATGCAGGGTGAAAGTCGTGCAGCTGGCAAATACATTGACTGTTGTTGTGGAAATTAACCATGTATTGAAGCAAAATGTTACCAAAGCACCGAAAAACAAACAGTTCATATTTCTCGCCGCTGAATAAAGATTTCTTTTTCCTCTTATTAAAGTGTGTATTGGGTTCGAATTTCTCTGCTCTTTCACACTTTCTCTGAACACTTCTGTCATTTCTTGTCGGGCAAAAGGAGCTTTGAGGACATGCAACACCCTTGTGCATCACTGTGTATGAAAATCATTGGCTGAGCAATAATGACATAAAGATAAAGGAACGTTGTATTCCCTCGCTATCCAAATCGGTTATACCTGAAGGTCAATTATGTAATTTGACACAATTGGAGCACGTGCTTGAGTGATTCCATTTCTGATGCACATAAAGGCAGGAAAAGCGTCGCAAAACGCTCAGTAAAAGACGAGGACAGTGCTGGATTCAGATGCATGAATGACAAAAACAAAAACTGTGCCTGTGGGACACCTGCGTGGAAAATACAGCTGCAGACACAGATACTCCTGTGTGTCGAACTCTTTATTGTTGTCATTCTACTTCACAGCTTGTGTTTCAGCTGTGTTATTTGCAGCGTACTGTATTCATCCAGAATAAAATAAAAGGAAATGAGAAAAATTTGAATTAACCAGCTCTGTCTGGGCATAAAATGATATATTATTGAGTGGTGGCAAAACATCTTGTTCTTTGGATCACTGTGATTAAACTTTTTTTTTTTCTTTTTCTTTTTTTTAATGTTCAAAATTTTCTGACCATTTCTCCCAACATTCACACACAGATATCTACTTTATCCTCCTGACATTCTTAAATCTGACTCATTACTTGTTTTAACCTCTATGATGATGATTCAGAGTTGCAGAGAAAAGATGAAAGTAGCTGCCGGTAACGATCATCGATGCCGAAGCTACAGAAGCTGATGTAATTAAGAGTTATCTAGTTACATCACTAATGGTTGAGTGCCAAGACTTCCTGTTTCTGTTTCTAAAATTGTATGAATCTGAGTGTGGTTGTCCGCCCCTGTGTTTGTTCTTGATAGACTTGTGACCTGTTCAGGATGTAACTTGCATTCACCCATTGTGTGGTGACCCTGATGTGTACACACTCACACACACACACACACACACAGATTGTAAAATCTTCTCAAGTAAGGAATTTCAATGAGTTTCTTTACAGTATATGTTTTAGTAACTATACTTCAACTAAAGTAAAACCAATAAAAATGTGGCTACGAATATTATAAGAGACGCAAACAGAAAACGTAAATAATATGCATGGATATGACACTATCTCGTGAAAAGGTAAATATGCTTTGATTGACTGCTTTGCACATCTAACTTGATAACTTCGCCTCATTTGTCATGTTATGTAACATGTGGTCCCGACTCAAATGTCACACATCATTGACCTTGCAGCTTTCTTTGGAGTGGCCTCGGCTACCCAACCGGCATCAAACACAATACGTACTTAGAACCAGAGGCGATAATGGAGCACTCGCTCCTTGTGGGAATAAATAATCTTATGACGCACACATGATGAATATAAATGTATCTTCAGTGCAAAAGATCAAAGTCGGTTCTGTATCAAGTGCAGACTCATCCCCAGCGCTTGCATATAAACACACTATCATCAGTATCTAGAGTAGACAGAGTTATCCGTGGGAATACTCAGGCGTTAATGATAAAATTAAGAAAAATAGACTCTTGCTCAACTCAGTTGCCATTATCCCAAACTAAATATGTGATAAAAATTCCCCCAAATCAGCAGATGTAAAGAGCTTTACTGTTCATTATCATAGACCCACGTCAGCCCTTTGACAATCCTACATTTGTGAATCATTCATTTAGGGTGACCATTACGTAACAGCCTTTGAATCAATCTTTTTTAAGGAAAGGTATCTGTGTGCGTAGTCGTAAAGGAAGAAAATAGGCCACCGCTATGAATACCAAGTGCTGCAGTGTTTTGTAACATTGGCGTGTAGGCTGCAGAGTCCCATTCTGAGCCTCGATCGCTGCCTCTTCATTCACAAGAGAGGCAGACTTGACAGACAGACGGAGGGAGGCAGATATGATTAAAGTGGAAACGTATAAAAAGAAGATCAGAGAGACACTGAAGGGGGACAGAGGACGTCGCTAAGGTCATATTCACAAAAGGGAGAAAGAAAAGGGACATGCTCAGAAATAGAAGCGGTTGGGTCAATGACGAGAGAATCAAACAAGCCATTCAATTGATTTTAATGAGAACGAAACGGAAAACTACAAAAGTTTTTTTTTTTCTCCACAAACGAGGCATCAACTGCAAAATGTCCTCCTCCTACTAATGAATTAAGAATAATGAAGCAACTTCTTCAAGTTTCCCTGGAGGTGTATTTTACTGTTCCTCCGTCTACATTTGTGACAGGCAAGACAAAACCAGCTATACACGTGAAGCATGAGTGCTGATATCACTGAGGATGGTGAATATGGGAACCGAAACAGGCTCTTGATATGAGAACAGTATATTCAAAGAGCTGAAGCTCCAAGCAAGGATCAGTCACATAAGCATTGTTACACACTATAGACTAATGTCAGCAAAAACGTTCACATAAAATGAATAATATGAATGAAATCCTATTTTAAAAACGTACAAACAAAAAACCCTAAATATGTTCTTCATAAATGAGAGTACATTTAAAATATTGGCAATATAATGTGATCATATTTGTTTAGACTTGTATGACCAAAGTTGCAGTGGTCAAATACAGTCCGCAGGTTTGTTTGAATCCTATTTTTCATCAGCTACTACACTCTGTGCCAAATGAGGCTATCTCGGTTAACAGATTCACACAACTGTAGGTCAGTGCCTGAATGACATCTATATCTGCTATTTCTGTGACGTAAAACTAATTTGTTCATTTCTAAGTGACATTATAGCTTTCAAACTGAAATGATTTGCATATATGTATAAGTATAAGGCTGTGTCAGTGTCTATTGTGTGTCTGATTCACATTTATATAAATTCTGAGAGGCACATCAGGATTTTAGAGGAATGTATGCTTCCACCCAGATGATCTATCTTAAAATTCTCAATAAGAGAATGTTCAACATAATACTGAAGGCCTCATTACACTCATCGAGTGGTGTAGTGCTTACCACTATTTCCTCATAGAGACAAAGTCCTCTGTTGGACTCCGGGCCTTTTCTGTGTGGAATTCTCAGTGTGCTCGCATACTTTGTGTTCCTCCCATGTTCCAATAACAGATTGAGGCTAATTATTGATTGTGAATATGAGTGTGGGTCTCTCTATGTTTGCTCTTCAATGGACTAGTGCCCTGGGCAGGGTGTACAGCACCTGTGACACAAAATTGTATAGCTGAATTTTAAAATGTTCCCGATTATAGTAAAATGTTCTTAATCATTCAATTCTTACATCTTTCATCCTTAAAGTATTTTAGATTCGGGATTAGCAGTTATAAACTATCATTGTTTAATGTAATGGAAACATACATTGTTTGGATTGTGTCAAGATTTGTTGTAAAGATTTGTGATTTAAATGCTCCTTAAATGATCCTGGATTGTTTCTGATCCATGTCTGTTAGTCCTTCTTTTAAATACTGAACACATTTTTTTTTAAATTCTATTCAATCCTTCCCTCTTTCATCTATTTTTAATCCTTTACCAGAAATGTAAAAACCTGATATGTTTAGAATCTGGTAACATATTAGACTGAACTTCCACTGCTCGAGCCACATCAGTTGTGGAAGACCACACATAAACATGAGCAGTGGTGTTTTAAGTTCATACTGAAAAAAAATGAGTTATTCCAACCTCAAAAAAAAAAAAAAAAAAAAGCCTACACACTGACCCCAATAAAAGACCTCCACTTTCCACTTTGTTGTCTTTTAGTATGTCAGGTTGCTATTTTTATCAAAATGTCTGTCTCTAGGTTCCGGATTGACAGCTTGGCCACAGAAGTGGCTCCGGAGGTGTGTACAGTCTGTCTGCCGGTTTCAATACGAAGCCTGGGTTTGTTTCAGGTTGTGTGTGTAGCACGAGTAGGCCGAGGGGGTGTAGTGGAAAAAAACAAAACCGCTTTACTGGAAATAGTTTATAAAGTAGGGCAGAAAGACTCATTTTAGCTATTATGGAGGTGTAAAGTCGATGTGAAAACTGAAGGAGGCTCTGTACACGCTCTTTCAAAGGTTTCGAGGTGTTTAAAAACAATCTATTGATTTATATTGTTCTATTTCAAAAAAAAAATAAAAATAGGCTACATCTAAAAGACAAACTCTGTGATGATTTCCCAGCACGTTTAGAAAGCGACTGTTGATCCCCTGCCTGGCGATTGTTGTTGATTTATAAATCTGGTTTCCATCATATATTTTGCACGGCATGAAGCTCGGATGCGACTTTAAGTTTGACTGCACGATTTTGCTCTTGACTGAATCAGATGAATGCTGTGACGTACTTGTAAGAATAACGGCATTATCCTATAAGTCATCTGCACGCACCACCAGCGGCATTGGGAAATAAATGGCACTAACAAAGAATGGAGCCGCTGTTCTGGTGGCGTCCATGTGCAGTTAAAAATAATCCCGGGCTGTTTGTCGTCACACAACTGTGACAACCGATATATATGCACATGCACCCTTTTCGCTCTCTAACATACGACCATGGATTGAAAGCCACAAATGTTATTGTCACTAATTATCTTTCACGTGGGGACGGCCAAAATAGCCCAACGTGTCGGCCGGTCTGGCCCTCCTCTCGTTTCAGATGCTCGTCTGACTCCTCCCTCATGTCCACCTCTGTGTCTCGTTAACGCCTCACTTCCTTGGTTTATTTCAATCTTGTCTGTGACCTCTTGTCTCCTGTTCTGTCGCATTGAGTATTTGTTTTAGCCATTTCTTGATTTAGTTCTTACTGCTCGTGCTTTAGTTGTTGATTAGACTATTTCCTTTTTCTTTTTTTTTTTTCCCCCTGGATCTCGATTTTGGCTTATCCCCTTGTACTTCTGCCCGTTGGACTGATTTCCTGCGTACTGATGCTCGCATGCTTCTCCACTTTGACTAAACCGTTTGATTTGCCTCCGATCTCTGTCATTCATTTGCCTGCCATGCAACTTTTTTAATAACTTGTAATTTCTGCGGTATAATTTGTAGTCGCAGTTCAAGATCACAGTACCGTTCAACAAAAACATTTAGTGTTCCAGAAATCTATCTCAGAGCTGGAAAGACACACAAATGTTTTCGTAAACCGGCGATTAAATGAAAGCCGAGTCCTTCCATCGGTCTCAAATTTTTAACAGAAGTTAAACCAAATGCTCACAACAATATAACATCAACATTTTCTCTTTAATTAGATAGGGCATAAGAAGTCAGACATGAACTTGTATGGCTCTTAGGTATTGCATCACCAGCAGATTTGAAAGCCCCCCAGGTCCTTGCGATACCCCGTCTCTATTATAACGGCACACTAATGAGGTTCCATTTATAGACAGTTCATTTATGATGATGTCAATGCTCAGGTCAAGCCAACACGCACACACATGCCATTATATCATCATATCTGTGTCTCAGAGGAGCACATGCCTAATGAGTAAAGGTAATTTACGAATACCTTGAAAAGTCTTGCTTTCCTAATTTATTTGCCCGGTTATTTATGGCAGGGGTTTCTCTTGACCCAGATGTACACAGTCACAGTTACATAACTATCTTTTATTTTGTTAGAAGCCAAAACTTGGGAGTTCTTAATATCATCTTTGTAAAACCTCTGATAAGAAGCATGAGGGTATCTTGTTGTCAGAGCCAATATCTCCTCCAAAGTAACAGATGGACTTTTTCATATTTATTTTTTTTTCCTTGCGCTTGTCTCAATGAGTTGACATGGGGTCGAACTGGGAAAGTATGCATCTGAATGTTGTAAGACCTTCATCAGAATCTGATCAAAGTATGTTTGCCGTCTGGTAGTTAGTTGTTCTGACAGGAAAACACCCACACACTCTAAATGAATCTGAATACTCGATATTCTCACTATGAAACTTAAAGAAATGTGTTTCTCTTCTACTTTCATTGTTGCTCAGGAAATGATTACATGTATTAGTTACTTTTTTCACTTATCCACAACTACATCAGATTAAATGAACTCCAAAAATACAGACATTAGGCAGTTTTTATGAAGCTAAGCTAACTTTATAAGGATTGTAATGCATCTGTAAAGCACTGTGGATAATGTTATTGTTGCTCACAATGAGGCCTCTTGATTATTGCTGTGAGGACAATGTAGTTAGTTTATTATTAATCATGCATTACCATTTCAGTAAACAGAAGTTTGTTGTAATCGGATAATGCTGAAGCCAGCTGTCAGAGGGCAGGACAGAGAAACAATTAGCGACAACACTTAAACCTTATGACTTTTAAAATGGATGACATTCGAATAAGTTACAATTTTAATTGATGTATGTCACTACAATGCCAGGTAAATTTAATTTAATTTAAATTTAATATTTAGCACCATTCAAACACAGGGTAATTCACAGTGCTTTATAGGGAAATACAAGAAAACAAAGTAAAATTATAATTAATAAAATACAAACTTTATTAAGATAAATGTAATATAATAATCATAATTTGTTGCCTGAGCAAATAATAGTGTCGTAATGCCGGATTTAAACGAGGTCAGTGTGTTTGCAGTCCTCAGGTGTTCAGGAAGTTTGTTCCACAGGTGATCAGCAAAGGAATTAAAAGCTGCTTCACCTTGTTTGCTTCTGACTCTGGGAGCACTTTAGTAAACCTCTTCCTGAGGACCTGAGGGGTCTGGATATTTCATGTTCTACCAGTAAATCTGAGATGTATTTAGCAAAAAAAACTACTTCAGCAAGAGCATACAGCTGTCGACACTCAGAACTCTGACGGTACGAATATCATGCTATACTTTTCAGTGCATCTTTTGCAATATTTCCTCTCATAAAACTCTTTGAAAGTCCAGTTTTGCCGACACTGGTGCACACAAAACATACTGCGACTTTGATCAAACAAGGTTCGTTAATCAATTTTCTAAACAGGAGAGCTTTCATTGTGAGGTTGCGTTATTCCTCTCCATGAGAGGCCATCTGCGTTTTTCTAACTTTGTCACCATCTGTCATTTCTGGCAAGTTTCCTCCGCTCCCTGCAGATGGAAAAATCTTTTTTTTTTGTTTTTTTGTTTTTGTTTTTGTTCATACTTTTTGTGCTTTGTGATCACTTGTCGCTTTAAGCTGGCAAGCTTCCTGGTTTTGTTCTTTTGCAAGCTATGACAGATGGTCCATTTTGGTCGTTGTCACTGTTTTAATAATATTGAACTCGATGTATTTATCAGAAGGTTATACATTCTTAACTTTGCTGCTAACACACTTACCACGCCTGGTTCCCACAACCGGTCTATGTTATGTGGTACTGTGGAAAAACACAAGTTGTATTAAAAAAAAATTTCTTCCACCTGAAGAGCTGAAAAGCGGGTTCCCTGGTGGGATGAACTATCTCTGGAAGATAGCCACATGCCAAAAGAATGACTCTGACACAGAAGGCAGGGAAGTAAAGTGAGAATAGAATGTTGGATTAAAGGATGACCCGATCTATAATTAGAATTTTGAACCCCCAAAATTCTCGGAAGATCTGAGAAAACACTGTTAAATGTAACGAGAAAACATTGTGTAGTTCGTAAGACAAACGTCTCATGCTTGGGTTCTTGCGTAACGCAAGTACGGTTTTAGTGTAAGGAACTTTTGCTGAACTCTATCAAACAGCCCATGATCTTTTCTTCTGGTAATGAAATGATCTGATAAGATCAGAAGTGCGTCCGGCTGTTTTCTCTCCTGCAGAGCGAAGGCGAAACGGCTGTTAGGAGTGTATTTCATGGCACATACACCCTTCACCGATGAAAGTTTTTAATAAGGCTTGTAGGAGGAGGACAAAAAGTTGGCCATCTGAGCAGACAATGAACACATAGAATTTAAAAAAAAATCCAGGACAAGATAATTGGATGCTTAGTGGAAATATATGGTAGTTAAGCAACCTTTTTTTTAAAAATTTTTTTTATTTCAGTGGCCTTCTCCCTGACTAAACGAAGGTTTGTTAAACAATTGGATGTTGTATTGGTTACTGAAGTGAACATGAATAAAATGAGTTCCTAACTTTAGACTCATTGGGACTCATTATGAAAAGTTCCAACATCATTTAACAGTAAAAAGCTAAAATGTAGTTATTTCTGCTGCCTTGCACCAAACTTTAATTGTATATCTATATCTATATCTATATCTATATCGATATCGATATCGATATATTTATATCTCTATATCTATAGATATAGAGATATAGATATAGATAGATATAAGGGAATGGCCCTCTATAACCAAACACAAAAATTCACACCAAGTTTCTCAAAGTTACTCAACAAGCTTTATTGTTCCTAAAATATTCTCTCTTTTACAGTCAGTGGTACAGAATTAACTTCTCTGGAATGAAAACCAAAATGAAACAACAAGACTTTAATTGTTCCCATCCAAAGTATCATTCAAAATGTGGTATTTCCTGTTTCCCATGCTGTGCTACCAGGAAACAGACATGTGTGGTTATGAGCAAAATCTTTGGATTACCTAAATATTAGTAAACATGATAAACATTACCTGCTGGGCCCCGAACATGTCAGCGTGGCCTCAATGAGCAGGTTTGCTGGCATCGGGTTGACATCACTGCTGTGAGTAACAACGGCCTCTCCGCAGCCGCCAGCCAGCGTGACGGCAGACTTGCTCTTATTCATATGATTACTTTATTTCAGGACCGGCCTTTATGACTTCAGGGAGTTCATGCTTATGTTTGACGTTTCCTTCAATGTTGTGCAAAAGATCAAGTGAAGAGGATTGGAAATTTAATGAAAAGCTTTCTCAAAATGAAGAAGTTGCCTTTTTGTGGCAATGCTGTGAAAATGTTTGGTATTTATAATAAACAAGCCACTAAAAAGAGATTTTATTTCTATATACATGAAACACAATTATATTTCAAATAAATGGCCCCAAAATCCCAAGATGACGGGTTACCCCGAGTGCAATGAAAAGTATAAATACATCTTCCTTTTAAACTTCCTTGATGATGGTTTTAGGGCTGCGGCCCTGGCTGAAATGACCAGACTTCAAAAAATAAAATAAAATAAAAAATCAACAACAACATTGAAGCTCAGAAAGCAGATAGCTATAATTAGCTTTGGAAATGGCACCACGGTAATGAGATACATTTTAGGTAGCCGAGGTTTTCTGCACTGTCATTGTGTGTTTTATTCTTAGCTTCTTCCTCAGCCTTCCTGGAGTGCTCCTGCATTTGGAAGCGTAGGAGGCTGCTGCTCCCCTGTCATAACTTTAATTACAATTCTTACTTCTCCTTCCCTAATCAGGTGCTCACAATACAAGGCTCGAGATAGTGTTAACGCAATTATGGGCTGTTATACTCTGGGCTTTCGTCATGGCGTTGCAATCATGTTCGAAGCAAAAACAGGCAAGAACCTTTGATTACCTGCAGCCTGAGGTTAAAGTGAACATGACCAGCGCATCTTAAAATAGCGCGCAAAGTGCCACTCTGGGCTATTCTGCAATGTTTTTGTTGGAGTTCAATGCGATAATTGTTTTATTGACATTTTTGACACTGAGATACAAATTGTGGGTTGTTAAACACATGCAGATGTGAAGAATATAATTCAAAAAGTGATGAGTTTAAGTTTAAGGGAAACGTGAGGCCATGGATACCTCGCTCTGTTTTTGTTGATATTATTCAAGTGGTTTCTTTCTTTCTTTCCTGCGTTGAGGGTTAAACGGTAGCTGGTGGACAGTATTCTCACCCCAGAGCGAGAAGGGTGTGGTTTCAAATCCAGACGGTCTTTTCTGAGTGGAGTTTCCATGTTATCCCTCCAAAAACATGCATGTGCGGTTGATTGGTGACTCAAAATTCCCCGTTGTCTCCGAGTGTCTGTCTCTCCGTTTGCCCTGCGGTGGACTGGTGACCTAAATATTAGCGTCCATCTATCCTAAGGGGACAAATAGAGTTTTTCTTCTTCATCACATTTTACAGCCGCAGCCACAAACCCTCGGGAACAATGGAGGTGAGGTCAAAACACCCACCGGGGGATTAGAAAAGTAAACCCCCGACCCATCCATCCATCTTCTTTCCTGCTGCGACCACATGGGGTTTCAGTGTCAGGAAGAGCAGCCAAAAAATCCCACATATCCCCGTTGGAATTTAATTAGCAGATTCCTTTTGCTGGTCTGAGGGCCGCTATGCCAGAAAAAAAACTAAAAAAGTTCTTAAAAAACAAGAACATGAGCAACAGAGCATACAGAAAGAGATTATAACTTGAGGTAATGATACATAATTAACAAACATTAACAACATTTATAATTGGGGAAATGGTAAAGTGAATCCAATGGTTTAAAAGCTCATACTCGGCCTAATATTGTTTATTAAGCACCATTCATGTAAAACCAAGGAAAGAAATTGTATTTTTGTTGTGGGGAAGCAGTGAGATTGAACAGCTTCCTTAATCATAAACAGTACTGCACACTGTGATACAAAAAGCTTTAGACTAAAACATGTAATTAGTGGTCAGGAAATGCACAACAGCCAGGTTTCCTTACTGTTTTTACTTGCCTGTGGTTGGATAACAGCCGCTGTTATGTACTAACAATAGGCATTAGATGAAGGGTGAACGTTTGTACTGTAAATAATGGTTCCACTGAGGTACACAATATTTTACCTGACACAAAGAGGTTGTGTCATTGTGTTTACTGATCATGGAGCAGCTGCACGTGTTGTCTCCATTCAGGACTTAAAAGAGGCCATCTCCTGTATTTGCACATGGATATCAACATGCCATAAAGCGGGGAAAATATATGCACACATATGTGTCCATGTGCCGCCGCTCTTGTCTGTGTTACTCATTAGTTGAAAGCACGATCCCATGTGCATCTGAGCCTCCTCGTGAGGCTCGTGTTCAAGGATTGTTCATCAGTCTGGAAAATAAATCGTTTTTCCCCTGGCCTGTCACATGATCTTAAGGAGTGTCTTTGTTTCTACACGTATAATGTTATTCTTTCACAGATAATATTATAGATTTTTTATTTTTTTTTGTATTTGCACGTGCTGAGCGAGTACTATCTTTCATTATTGTTGGGTTGCATCAGGTGTTGGAACTGGCCGATCTCTTACACAACCACATATGACAATATTTTGTCTGTACCTACAACAATACTCCACCTACATGAGTGGAATTGAACTAGTGAGGCATCTCTACTGAAATAAAGAAAACGGAGTAAGTATTTGATGGCGCCTAATTAGAACTATCAATGACAGAGTTTGTGTAGCGATATGATATAATTGTTTTGATGTGGAATATTGTGAAGGATATATATTATTGCGATAACCTGAATGTATGTATACAAATGTCGTTCATCGTGGCTTGTATGTTTTAGACGTTATAAGTAAAAGACATTACACGTTTCTTCGACTGAATGTCGTAACTTTCCTAAACTGCAAGTTACATTCGGCAATGCTGAACCTCAGGTGTGATAATAAGTGTTCACATGTCAAGCCTGGCCATGCATTCAGTCTTCTAATGTGTTCTAACCAATTTAGAGTAGTGGGGTGTTTGAGTTTTTGTGAACCAGGAGTACCAATACAAATCTTACAATATGCAATCTCTGCAAAGAAAAGCCCCCCCCCCCCTCATTACTGTATCTGAACTCGTGATATTTTCCTTGTGAGGAAATAGAGCGAACCACTACCTTACAGTGCATCCCTGTTCATGTTTGTTGTGGAGGAAAAGTCACGAGTTAAACTGAACGACAGTCGGAGATCAGATGTGTTGCACATGGATATTTTTGAATAAGTAATACTGTATGGCGCCGCACAAATTCTAATTCGTAGTCTTTTAACCCAGCTAGGTGTTTCTAGTGCAAGCTGTCTTGGTGCACGTTGCATCATATCTGCAATACAGCGTGTCTGAAAGATGGAGGGTGCAAAAATTGCATCAGTGACACACTTCACTAGGACCCTCGAGAAATCATTAGCAGTCTCAACAGATTGATAAAAGCTGCAAAAAAAACCCTATCACCTTATGTAGTTTTAACATGCATACAGCACACGTGTTGAAACATTGATTTTCTTATTTGCTGTCTTTCAAATGAAGAAATTCTACATTTAATCATTGACACATGGCGCATATGTGAACCCTCTCTTGTCTCACCAATGCCGGACCAATTAAATGACAATATAACTTAGAAATGAGGACCATGTTGAGATTGGAGTCATTTTGCATCGGAATTGTTTGGTTTCACAAAAATAAAGACATTTTAATCACATAATCTGTGCCACAACAAATAAAAACTTAAAATTTTAAATGGGTTACATTTATATATTTCTTTTTATAATTATTATGGCATTATTTTACAGGTCACTCCTGCTCGACATGAAATTGGACTGCATGTGGCCCCTGAAGTCAGAAACGATTGACACCCCTGGAGCACATTGAACTGAATACCTATAGTGAAATAGTTGGGTTCTGTTGTACTCTATCATTGTAAGAGCGCTTTGAGATGTTTGTTGATGTGATTTAGCGCTTTACAAATACAATTGAATTGAATTGAAAAATTGAAAAATACAGTGAAATGTCCAAAAGTGATGTCTTTCCTCTGCAGCTCCTAAGGTGTCTTTTTTTATTTTGTTGCATGCTGAAGATACTTAGCAATAAAGCAGCTCAATCAATTACAGCAGCATTACTGTTTATTCTTCTTCTTTACTAATGTCTCGGCTCTGGCCTCAGTGTTATGCTACGTCTACTACGGTTCCTTAAAAGGCGTGTTCCCCAATGAAAACCTCATAAGCAACAGTTAAAAATAGCGTTAATGTATCTTAGCTCTTCACAATGTCACCCCGCCTGGCAGGCCCATTTGGCCTGGCAGGCCCATTTGGCCTGGCAGGCCATGTGTTTGACACTCGTGTATTAAGTTGTTGAGCAGAGAGAGTATCGTAAACAAACATGAACCGGTGAATGAATGAAGATGGCTCACAGGTGGGAACTCTCTCTGAATATGACTCCAATTTTTTTTTGGGGGGGGGGGGGACAAAAGTACAAGTTCATCATCTTTGTGAGTGTTGTTTTTGGCAAATTTTGAACTTGCACGGAGGGGAAATGTCTCCCGATTTTTCCCTCGGGCTCCTGAGCATTCAAGCAAAAGGCCTGTCGGCTTTCAAACCCAAGTAGGTCAAAGAGACTATAAAGCACTGATGTTGTCAGCCCCTCGTACCTGTTGGTTCTTCTGGCACTTGAAAGAATATTATTCAGAAACTATGTTGAGAGAGAGGTCGGGGCAACCTTGAGTGAGTACAAAGTGATAGAGAAAGTAGACGGAGCGTGAGGTGCGTTATGAAGGACGCTCGCTGATAGTTCAACTGCAATGTCAAAGCTGAACTGTTTCCTTTTCTTCCCTCTAAAGTCTCGCAACAACTTGATCTGAGTGGGTTTCTCTTCTGCCAGCCTTGTGGAAAAAGCACCCAGCTTAAAGAATGAGGTTAATTCAAGTCCCATAATTTAGATTTTAAGCTGATAGTCTCTAAATTGATCTATGCGGGAGGTAATTTAATGCTGGGGTTGTATTTTTGAGATATCGCCTTCCTGCAAACATATGAATTGATGAGGACCTGTTAATTCCACAAAAGAGCAGCCTAATAGGCACTTAATTCTACTTGTGCCACTGAATTATGCAAATTCAAGCTCAATCAAGCTCCGTACAGCTCGCATGGATCTGTTATGGATCTATTGGTGGATGAATACCGCCCAAAATAATGACATGGATTTTCCCTCTTTGTTTATCACTCTGCTATGATATGACACATATTGGATTACTTTTGTGTGAAATTGTACCCTTCAAATGAACTTCAACTTCAAAACAGAGACCAGACAAATCTCATCAATAAATAAGCTTAATATCTCTTTATGGAGGTGTTGCTTATTTTTCTAGAGTGGGGGGAAAAAAACAACGTATAAATGGTGTTCGGGTGTAAATGTAGGGGCCACAGAAATGACTCAATCCAGATGATGGAGAAATAAGACTTCAGAGGACAACAGATGTGATGCATCAAACCGCTCTAAAATACAGCCAGCAGAGGGAGCCAGAGAGTAAATCTGGTGTCTGCGGTTGCGGTGTGCTGACTGGGCAAACGGGAGTGACTGTTCATGGTGTGTTGGTGCCCTCTGCTGGACACAGCTTAGAAATGCATCAAGACTGTGGGGAGTGGAAAAAAAAAGTTGCGTAGATATTAACAATAAATCACATCAACACCCAGGAAACCAGTGAATTTTATCTCGAAAACACATCTGATGAAAGTCATGCCATGATGATGATGATAATGAAGATGATAATATTTAACTCGATGACATAATATTTTACTCTGATGGAAAAAAAGATAATGATTTCATTATAAAGAGGTTCACAAAACAGAAAATGAGTTTGATTCTGTGGGAAAAAGTGTGTTAAATTATATTAAACTAAGTCGTACACCCACGAGGAAAGAAGCATTAATTACCCACAGAGAATCTCCAACATCACACACGCACACGCACACGCACACACGCACACACACACACACACACACACACACACACACACACACACACACACACACACACACACACACACACACACACACACACACACACACACACACACACACGCATCCTTTTTTTCTTCTTCTGCCGACTCACAATAAATCATCAAATCAGTGATTAGGGTTAGGGTAATTAGGGAGACAGCTCTACAAATTGATTTTAGTATGAATGTAACACAATAACACGACACAAAGTAAATGGTGCGTGTTTATTTCTATGTTTTGAGTAGACGTTTAGCAGAGGCAGCACATTTTGGACAGCACAAATCTGCTTTTCACAGCTCCCCCTGTTTCCTTCATGCAAGACTGCTGCATCATTGTATAGTTTAATATGATGTTACAGTACTCTTTACTCTACACTACTCCATCTTTTCTGTCTAGTGTTAGTGGAAGTAAAATAAATGTGCATCTGCTCATTTTGTTCATATTCTGGCCCTGGAAGTGTACTCTGTTGTTAACATTGTTGCTTCTCAGTCATTGCTGTGTCGCTGTGGTTTCATGTTTATGGTTTCTGTCTTCTGTTCCAACAGCAGGTTGTCCGGCAGGATTTGTGTTACACTCTGATCTAACAAGCCAGCTGTAGCCGGCTGCAGCGACCTTATCCACGTGAGGACTCCACGGAGAGTCATGAATGGAAATGTTTTTACTGGTGTGCAGAAAAAAAATTACATTTAGGTCTGAAACTGTGTGTCTCTGCACTGATAAGGCTGTTATTATGATATACTTTCCCTCTCTTGCGTGGCTTCATTCTTGCTACACTGCTGTAAAGAAGAGTCTGGTGAAGGACTCCACCTGCACAATGCTTCAAAGTTGACATGTCGGCCTTTCGCATAGTTTAGACACTAACCGTAAGGATTTGCTGTTGTGATGTTGATGAAACAGAAACCCAGCTGACACCAAATACCAAAAATAAAAGGTGAAACACCGACGAGCAGCGAGAGTCGAGGGACAAATGAGAAGAGCAACAGGCAAACAGAACTTGAAAGATTACAGGCGCCCCGACACTAACACACGTAGGGACGGTGCAGCTATACACACTGGAAGTGGGAGGCAATAATCAAGGGTAATGAGAGGAGGTGAGGGAACGCAGACAGGACAGAAGAACAGAACAAAAAGACACTGATCTGAACACAGACAGGGAACGTGAAACCAGACGTTTATACGGTGACTAAAACCCAAACCATAACAGAACCACAGGTGAGGTGAGAACACCAGGAACCATGAGGAAGTGTAAGTCATGAAAACAAAGCAAAAGAGGTCCTCCTATTTGCAGCTGTATGGTTCTGCCTGTCCTAATTTGGAGTGAGGCATTATCATTTTGCACCAATAATGTAAAACTTGACAATAATGAAATGATCTAGTTCATTTTATGTGGGGCTGCAACAAATGAATATGCAAATATTCCATTCACTATATCTATTTTTGATAAGCAAACTGAACAAAAACTGTAGAAAATTACATTTTATCAGCGAAGAATGGTGTCTTATTTATGGATTACATTATTGGATGCAGTTATGGCATTCTCTCAGGATCTTTTTAGTCTTACTTCAAAAATAGAATAACCAACCAATAAGTAGGCAACTAATTTAATAAACCATTGGCTCAAATATTTTATTACACTATTCAGTGTTACTATTAAATCATTGTCACCCAAGCAAGACTAACTAATCGTACTTTATTAATCCCCTTGGGGAAATTCCTTTCCCCTGCCCACATTGCCCAATCCTATATCTAGGCGCTCCAGGGATCTGATAGGGGGCTCATTGATTCGAACCTGCAAACTCCTAATTCCCATATTCTGAAGTTTACTGAGATAATGTGTTAAAAACAGTTTTTAAGTACTTCTTTTTTTTCATTTTCAGGTATTTAATCTTCATAACATAACATAAAATATAAACAATATAATTGTTGGATGATCACTCAGATCTTGTTTTTTTTATGTTGAGTATTTGACAATCTTCATTGAAGACTGTTGCAGATTTTTGTCATGGTAACAGATGACCTGCTGCATTTAACATGGTCACTTAAAAGACAACTTTTTATTTTAACAGCTATCAGCATTTGCGCTGTTATTAATGTGCTTTTTTGTTTATTCTTGCTTTTTAGTAAGTTAAGAAATAAGAAAGCAAGAATTTTCTTTATGTTTTTTAGTTTTGTCAGTTTATTCTTTTGTAAAAACACCTCTATCTCATAGTTACAGCCCATTTCTTCATGCAAATTGAGATAGAAATGCAAATTATCCTTCTTTAGCACCACGGATACGCTATTTAGACATCATGATGTATTTGTGGAGGTGAAAAACAGAAAAAAACGGAACTGTTTCCAAATTTTAAAAAAGATTGTTAATTCTCAGAGCAAGGTTTACAAAAAAATGTATTGGCCAACCAAAATCTTGCCCTATACAAATGATTAACAAACTGTGGGGACTACTGCAGCAAATATGTTAACATCAGCGCATTTGTTGCCCTTGCAAACCTTTTTTATTATAGGTGCGGACACACAACATTTTATTTGTGCATGTTTTGAAATAAGAACCAGCCAGGTAATCATCTGAGAGACAGCACATTTATCTGATCAAGATAAAGAAGTTGTTGTCTTACCGGGGGATTTGTTTATCACCACATCATGAACACCAATATAATCACAGCCACGCGTCTACAAACCAAAAATAATGAAATAAATAACACAAACGCAGAAATAAGGCACAATTGTAATAATGTTTAGACGGAGGCGAGAAGGTGTGTTCCTCTGCGTCGACTCTTTCTCCGTGTAACGTCACAGTTGGCCGACGCATTATTTCCAGCCTTCTTCCTAGACTTTTTTTTTTCCCTTTTTTTTTTTCATGTGGGCTAACGCACGCGCGCGCGCGCACACACACGTACACACTCACACACAGACATACACACACACACACACACACACACGGGCCACTGTAATTTCGGAATCTGCCCTTGTATATGGCGGAGGAAAATTTCCACCGGAGGAACCGCAACACGAGCCCGGTGCGCGAGGCGTCACGGAGCGGCTGCACGGAGCGGCTCGAGCCTCGGATCATCATTACGCCATTACGCTTTCCTAAAATGTAACGTCGCGAGCCGCGGTGTGACGGTGGGGGGGGGGAAAGAACCCCACCGTGCTGAAAATTTTTTTTTGTATCATTTGGAATTTCTCATAACTAATTCACATTTTTCTTTTTTTTTTTTTTTTTTTTTTTTTTTTTTTTGGGAGGAAGCAGTTGTGCAGTCACCTCTGGTCGGGGAGGCAAGATTTCAGGAGCGGGTAGCCTGTTTTCGCACGAGCTGCATCGTTTTTGGAGGTATGTCAAACCCTTGTGTGTTTTTTTTTTTTTTTTTCTCATTTAAAAAATCTTAAATTTGAGAAATTTCACAAGCGGATGTTAAGTTTTTCAGCCCCCCTCCAGGGTAGAAACAACACCGAGGAAGAGGTAGGGGGGGGGGGGTCTCTTTTCCCTGCCTGCCACTAAACCAGGTGCAGCCATCTGAAATAGACCTAATCTGTTGATGTTTTTTTTTTTTTTTTTTTTTTTGGAGTGACTAAATTTTATAATGAAGTTTCTGTGAAACTGCTGCCTGCTCGTCGGTGCTCACAGTTTCTCCTCATATACCACCACGGCAGCTATAAAAGATGTATAGAGAGATAGATATACATTCTGCAGGAGTAAAAAAAAAAAAAGAAAAAAGAAGAGGGGGGACCGGGCGATATAGTGGCAACATGAAGGACGATGAGGGGAGGAACAATCTGAAACACAAAAACCTCCTGCAGCCATGTTTTTGTGAATTTTTCCTGCAAATTTGAGCACACAGCTCCGGAGTTGCTTCCGCGGCTCTTGGCTCCACACCAAGCCCACTTTCTGCTCGTACTTGACGGCTGGCAGCTGCTCGCAGGTAGACCAGAAAAACCAATCAAACTGTCGTCATGTCAAATTTCAATCGGACTTTTTTTTGGGGGGGGTTATTTTTTTTTTATTTATTTTTTTTTTTGGGGAAGGGGGGAGATAGAGGATTTTAAATCTGGCTGCACGCTGGCGCCACCTGTAGGTGGTCTTTTTTTTATTTATTTATTTTTTATTTTTTAAACGGGAGAAATTCTAAATTGTGACGAGACTAGTTGAGAGACTAGTAATTTGAGGTTGTGTGGTAGTTTAGGGTGATGTGTTACATGCTTTTAGAGGTGAATATGAGGAAGTAGGTATGGGCTTTTATGTGTCTTTCAATGCATTTGACACGATTTTCAATGACTTGCAGATGTTTTACTTACTTCAAAATATATGTTAATATATATATATATTGTGTCTGCCTTCACACACAAAAAAAGCCTTTTTAATCTGTAGTATCACTAAACGCTTCCTCGTTTAATCTGCTTCAGTTGGTGAAGGGTTAAGTTTTTTTAAAGGGCAATTTATTTGTCAAACCTTGTAACGTCTCAGGGATAAACGCTTGAAAAAAAAACCCCAAAAGAAGCCCATCCTCTGTCTTTTTAACACACATCAGCTGCATTCTTGTTCTTCTCCCTTGTTTGTTTTTGTATGAATGTTTATGTGTGCTCAGCTAGAAGTTATTACTTAGTAAATTAAAAATAAATCATTTCCAACTTTTAATTCTGGGGATTGGAAATGTTTAGGTGGGGGGGGGGGGGCTATCCAAAGTGAGCTGAACAGCACTGGAAAAGAAAATGAAAAGAAAGAAAAAAAAAACACCCTATGTCAGCATAATTTGAGGGCAGGAAAAACAATCACAACCAGTGCCTCTCTACTGTTTATATTAATCCTGCAGACGCCAAACAGTTTCCCATCTTGCACGGCTTGCTTTTATTTTAATGTAAGGGAAACTGCAGAGGCCATTTTGCTGTGGGTAATTTTAATGCTGACCTTCAAATCTGTATTCATTCAAATCAGGGAGCTGGTGGAAATTGTATGGCGGCTATGCAAAAATCCGGGTGTAAATTCTGACCTTTGCTTAAAAAGTCTAATCAAAATGCAGGAGTTTCAGTTGAAGTACAGAATTGGAGAGCGGCAACCAGTGTCATGAGTTTAATAGGGTTGGATCAGTGTGTGAGTGATGGGAATGTTTATATGCAGAATACCTGAAGGACCAAGTAATAAGTTATAAAGCTCTCAGGAATAGTGCTGCAGTGTTTAGGGGGGGGAGAGAGGAAGAAAAAAGAAAAAAGGCACCTGATTTGGTTAATGGGGCTTGTATTCAAAGTTCTCATTTTGAGTAAGGTAAGAGGAATGCTGCTCTGTCTGTACTTTAATCAACAAAAGCTTTGTTTCACTGAGCGTATTTGGGGTGAATAGTTTGGATGGGGAGGTGAAACTTGTCCCTCCAGGCTCAGATAAACACAAGATGGCGAAGGGATCATATCACAGCCTGCGGGTTACAGGCTTTAAAGCAGAGCCGCTCCTCTAATTGTTATAAACTTTGTACAAGGTTTCACTTTTTGTTTAAAGGTTAAGCCGGGTTTTTTTTGTTTTTTTTTTGTGCCTTTGATGTTTGGCCGTTTCCTTCTCTTTCCTTTTGCTTAATGCCTGATTACAGATTCAGTTTTTGAATGAGTCTGGAAAAACATACATCCCTTGTAAACACAGTGAACACCTTATGTTCTCTTATTTTCTTAGTGGCATGTTGGAGATGTCTGAAAATGGCTTCAGTTAAATTGGTCTCCGGGGAATGGCTTTTCAGGGGTTGGGAGTGCTGCATTAAAAAAAAAAAAAAAAAAAAAATTCTGTGCATTCTGCACATATTTTTCCTGCCTCTTCCTTTGTAAAAATGAACCTTATTGGTTTCATGAATAATGCATGGGGATGTTCAATTGCTGCAGCAATGAAAATTAGGCCTGTTTACGTGCAGTGGATATATACACAGATGCTTTTTTTCTTTTTTTTATTATTATTATTTTTTGTACTTGACCATTTCTGGAGGTGTAGAGCAGAGCCTGAGTAGCTTTTCTGAAAACACAAATTTTCAGCAAAGCAAATCTCATTTCTTTGAGTGAAAAGAGGAGGGGTGCACCTCCCGCGGGTTTAATGAATCCATAAATCACAATAGTGCCAGGTTTTGCTGCGCCTGCGTCAGTGTGCAGTGTAATTTTGATTTTCATCAAAAATTTAATCTGCCAGCCTACAAGGGTTTAGCAGCAGTCCGGATGCAGCCCTGAATTTCTAATTTTAGGGCCCTGATCTTTCAGGATTTATTTTTGTATAATTCAAGTCTGCTTTTCAATATCTCTTGTTATTAAATTTTAATTCGTGGCATTAACATATAGATTGAAAAGGTTTTTATGGGGTTTTTTGAGTGTATGCTGATGGAATTTTACTAGACGACACAGTTTCTTTTTCCAGAGCATCCCATATATCTGTGTGTCTGAGAGGGAAGTGGGGTGGGAGTGTGTGTGGATGTAGGGTGGGGTGAGGTTGGGTGGGCGGGGGGGGGGGGGGGGGGGGATTCATCCATTTCTCTGCATTATTGCTTTTTGAAATCATTGGTCATACACCATCTTGGTAGACGTTTATTAAAGGGGACAGGGAAATGTGCATTTGATTAAAGAAACGGGGAAAGCAAAGCATTTAGTGTGAAACAGGTTTTGGTCAACCCTTGCTCCTCGTCACTGACTCTGCGCTGGATAATACAAACATGCAGTCAAAGCAGTGATTGAAGTGACCCCCCCTTCCCCTCCCAACCACCACTACCCCTCCTCCATCTCCCATTTTAGCTGATTCCTATTTTTAATCCCTCCAGAGTGGAAACATTTTCATGAGCCTTAAACAAATTTGTATTTTATATTTGGAATCTCTCTTCCACCCTACTTAACTTGCAGAGCACAGAGATTTTTTTTTTTTTTTTTGGCAAAGCGAGGCACAATTCAAAGTAAGAAAATCTCTGTAGATTTGAAGCAGATAATTTATTTTTTTTGTTCCCTAGTATCCAAGCACATTTGATTGATTTACTACATTATTGTGCAGAGACAGATACAGGACTGCCCAAATATAGGGCAATTATTTTAAGTACTTCGGCTAAGAGCTGAATTCTGAACAGAGGTGGGTCCTAGAGATGCTTTTTTTTTTTTTTTTTTTTTCTTGTTTGCCTAACCTACTTGGTTTTTTTTTGTCAGTTTTTTTTTTTTTTTTTTTGCAGCCCTAGATACATTTAGCACAGTGACATAATGGTTAACGCAGTGGTTTATATGCAGGGATTGACATTTTCAAACCCAGCCGAGCCCAATGGCTTAAAGAAAGTTACTGTAATAAATTGACATAAATCACATGTTCCCTCCCTTTTCACTGTCCCTTTGGTACTGATACTATCTATACATGCTTGATATCCAAAAGGCATTTGATAATTTGATTCAATCATGTTTCCTGCTCTTGTTCTATTCTTTATCTTAGTTGGTTTAGGTTGCGCTTTATTTGAAAGGAACATCAAGCACATGTGCATCTGGTTTAGATTTTCGTCCTGCCATGATGGTGTAGGTTACAGCATATCAGAAGCCTCACACTATTAAAAAAAAAAAAAAAAGAGCATAAGGCCAGATGGCTAATTTTGCATTTTGACTTTAATTAGAGGAAAATAGTGAACAACAGGCTTTTCTCTTTCTTTCTTATATTCAGGGTATGCATTAAGAAAGGATGGTATTACACGGGTGACTCAGGGGACCAATCTATTTCAGATACACTTGTCTTTGCCGTCACTTTAATTATAGATGGGAAATTTTTATTTTTTAAAAAAAAAAACACTTCCAGAAAACAAGGGTCAGTTGTTATGATTATGCTTTTTTTTTTTTTTAAAGCGGAAATGAGATGCAATGCTTCATCTCCCCCACAGTAGGGTAAACTCAAATCAATCAGGAGACGATCAATACCAGCCGATATCCATTAAGAAGAAAATCATAAAATAGGTGAAGCACGGACTTTTTCCACATTGATTTTTTTTTCCCAGCTCAGTCCTGAGCTTTTGTTTGCCGTTAGTATGCTCTGAACAAACATAATTAAGAGAATTTCTCTTTCCTTTTATAAACAAAGACAGATTTAGCTGTTTGTGTGTGTGTGTGTGTGTGTGTGTGTGTGTGTGTGTGTGTGTGTGTGTGTGTGTGTGTGTGTGTGTGTGTGTGTGTGTGTGTGTGTGTGTGTGTGTGTGTGTGTGTGTGTGTGTGTGTGTGTGTGTGTGTGTGTGTGTAACATTTAAAACAAATGAAGGTCCTGCATTCAGAACCTTGAGTACAATCACCACTAAAATACATTTTCAATATCAAACGTGCTCCTGCTGCAGTAAAATCTCTGATGCAAGTCGGTATTTATGCATTCACATAGTCAAAGTGTTGAAGTGTATTTTTTATTTCCATTCGAAGAAGAATAAACCTTAAGATGTTCCAGGTAGTTTTTAACGGGGGGGCCACGTCCCCTCTGAGGGTCACTAATAAATCTGGGAGGCTGTGACATGATTTATAGTCCAGGAAAGACAAAAAAAAAAAAACACAGCGTCTGTTCTGCAACATAAATATGTTTTCAATTTTTGCGGAAGTTTCTCTAATCATTGCTTTTCGTACATTAATGGACAATTTTCCCACTGTGTGCTTCAAAGGATTATTTAAATGAAACCATCTGAGAAGGGAAATGTATTTTAAATGTGGAACAGAGTTTATAGAGACTCCGGTCTGTTTGTGAGGGAACACGAGCCAATTGTTCGGGAACTGTTTTTGCAATTTTAACAATGAGGTATATTTTGTTAGATTATTTTATGAGTTTTCTCTCTGGATAGGTTGATTAAATTTGCAAAAGCAAGCACAGAGGGGAATCAAAAAAAGTTCTTTAACAGGAAGGATAGGTCTGTCCGTGTCAGATTAAGTCCTCCGTATTTTCTGGTAAACAAAAGTTTTAAAGTCTCGGGTTAGTTTGACATCTTTGTCTCAGCTGAATATAAACAAAACGAGTCATCCGTGCTCCGACTCGACACCTTTTATATCTGCTGAAGAAAGATTTTTAAAGCTTCTATACCTCGAAATCATCATTTTAGACACTGAGTTTCTGGCTCACCTGGCCAGCTGAGATTTGACTGACAATGTCAGTTTTTAACACTCCAGTAGCAACCAAATGTCTGCTACCAAGTATTTATTTGAGTTTGTGTGACGAAAACGTACAAATACTCAGTAAAATGTAGGCAGGTTGCGCTTACATACTGAGTGTGCTATAGCAGGCGGCATTTCTATTGTTTTCCCCCTTTAATCTTTTTAAAAAGAAAACTCCATAAGAATACACTTCTAACTTTACAGGCAAACTGCTCCCACGCCACAAAGGATTGAAGTGGGCTTCGTTTCTGTTTCAATAGTGTTGTTTTTTTTTTTTTTTTTGCTTTTAAAAATATGAGCTCTGTATTGTTGCTACTAGCCTCTGCTGCAGTTTGAAGCAGGCACACGTGAGCAACTCAAACACGATCTCATGACTGCATCAACACCTACCAGCAGCCACCTGGAAGTGCGTCCACTTTCCTCCACTTTAAAGTGTTATTGTGTTACACGAATACACAAAGTGCTGCCGTCGTTACACCGCGTAACAAAAACATCCAAAATGTATAATCTAATCAGAATGAAAGTATAAAAAGATGCATTTCAGTATGGAATTTATTACCCAAAAATGTGTTTTAATTGATAAGTAATTGAAGGTTTACTATGTGTGCAACAAATTTAACTACGCAAACATATCCTCGGGTTTTGTAAATGTCTTCAGACTGAACGATTTGATTCTGATTCTCCTTAGAACAGTGAATTCACCATTTCATAGCCGCAACATCACAGAAAGCTAAAGCACCACCCATGACGTGGGTCTGTTCTGATAGTTCCATTTTTGAGTTTGAGACGAAATGAATGTGGAAACGTTATTGTCGCTTCACATTGTGCATTCTCTATGGTCGTGGTGTAACGGATTGAATTTAGTCCGTGTGTCCTGTGGATGTGGAAGAGAGGGTTGAGTCAAAGTTTTTCACAATAGAAGTGCAGTTTAACAACAGCAGTTGGTATTTAGCTATTACAGTTTCTTAAACGTGGGAGGATCTGTAACGTACGGAAGAGTTTTAGGGCCACTGAAGAAAAAAAAAATTCGGAGGCTAAAAAAAAAAAAAAAAAACCTTCGTGACCCCAGAAAAAGTCGAAAATCAAAGTCGAGATTTTTTTTTCGGAGGCTAAAAAAAAAAAAAAAAACCTTCATGCCCCAGAAAAAGTCGAAAATCAAAGTCAAGATTTTTTTTTTCACAGTGGAAAAAAAAGTCCGTCTATCCACATGCCAGCGCATGTGACTGCTTCCTCAAAATGCATATCAGGCGGTTTAATGAAGTGATGAAAAGACGCTTCAGGACAGAATCTAGCTAATAAACACGGTGCAGTTATCGTCAGTATCAGGACGAGAAGAGACAGAGCAGCCTGCTGCCTTGTTCCGTCGCGGAAGTTCGTCGAGTACGAAGGACAAAGGCACGGATCCCGGGCTGCTTATTTAAATGTGTTCTTATTAATCAAGGAAATCCTGTGTAAAATCACATGTCCATAAGCAGTAAGCAACCCGATATGGTCAGAATTAAGTGATTTAATGTGAATTCACATCTACGGGCAAAAGATGAGGGACGGATAGACGGTCTCTCCGTGAAAAAAAAAAAATCTCGACTTTGATTTTCGACTTTTTCTGGGGCCGCGAAGATTTCTTTTTTTAGCCTCCGAGTTTTTTTTTTTTCTTCAGTGGCCCTAAAACTCTTCCGTAGTAACGGCTACATTATAGAGAGAAAATTTGCTGAAATGACGTGAAAAAGAGTTGTGGATGATATTAAAACCTGCTGGTTTTTTGATTTTTACAAAAGAATCCTCCCTCTTTTTCGGTACTTAGTCGAAGCAATCTGAGCGCCAAGTTGCTGAGTGGTCGCTGGCTGAGTTTCTCCAACCTTTACACACCTGGATTTGGACCGTTTTATCGCTCGCTTCCTGGCAGACGCTCGCCGGCTCCACTAGAGTGGATGGGACGCGTCGCTGAAGTGCCATCTTCAAGTCTCTGCACAGATGTTATGTGGGGTTTAAGTCTGCACTTTGGCTTGGCCACTTGGCGACACACTGGAACCTGTCCTCGAGCCACTCCAGTGTCTTGGCGTTGACTTTTTCCTCATGTGCTCCTCTAAATGCCATTTGGCAAACTCCAAGTGGGCTTTTAAATGCCATTTTACTGGAGGGTCGCTCTCGTCTCATCGCCCCGTTATGAAGCAGCGATTGAAGTCGTGCTTCCAGCAGTCTCTAGCAGATAACTTTTGATGCTTCACAAAGTGTCCTGATGGCGCCGAACTTCTTCTCTTTTACAGTTCTTGCGAATGCTGATTACAAATTATGGAAATCTTTTATCGGTTTAAGATAAACTGTTACAAGCGGAATTTTACGAAGATTCTCAGTCGTGCTGTGAATAATGTGATCAGTGCATCTTTTTCAATGCTGATAATTCCGAAACGTCTGATTTCGTGTGGCCTTCATTTGGTTTAACTGAAACTGAAACTGTGCTTACTGTAAAATTTACACCCACACACTTTATTTTCCATCCAGCTATTTTTTTAAAAAGTCCACATCCTTTTATTTATTTATTTTTTTTTTTAGAAATTAATTATGTATACGTGAACCATATCTCATCATTAAGCCGAAGCATTAGTTGTTTTCTCTCACTTACAGCTGCATCTATAACGTTTGAAGATTATTTCGTTCTGATTATTATTATTATTATTTTTCCACTTTTTTTGCTCCCTGCAGTTTCTCATGTCAGAGACAGAAAGTGGGCAAAAAGTCTTGAATGTATTTTTGAAATAATTCCTAACTTGGATCAACACGTTGCTCGAAGAAGCACCAATCAGCGTTGCTTAGTGTGACGCCTCAACTCTTGACGATCCGTCTGGATGTAACATTTTAATAGTGGATTTTATAAAAATGCCACGGATTACCTCTCATTTTGCTGTCGTCGTTCATGAGACGGAGGAGCTCGGCTTCACCCTAAACAAACCTCAAAATGTGTATTTATGATCCTTCGACACTGCAGAACAGAAAGTAAAACATCTAAACCTGAAATAGCAAAAACACAAATCAAACATTTAGGTATATCAATATTTGAGATTCGCTTTGGAGAATTGAATAGGAGCATCTTTTTAAATGAGTGTTTGTACATAAACTTTATATTACATTTTGAAAAGCCCCATAAAAGCTGTATTGAAGCATGTTTATATGCGAAGGTTGAAAAAGGTCCTTCAGGCCTGTTGAGTGTTGCACACCCGGCACGGTGCTGCTGACAGGACTTATTTATTTATTTATTTTTTGATTTAATACAATTTTTTATTTCATAGCAGGTGTAGGTATAAGCTGTTTGAGTTGTAAACCTTGGATGCTTTGCGTGAACATCATGCACTTCTCGGGCCCGCTCGCCGAGGCTTGTTGCTCGCGTGTCATATCCAAAGAAAGGTGTATTTGGGCTATGAAAAGGCTTGTTGTTGCTGTATTGGTGCGCTATTATTAGAAGACCAATTTTCCCTCTTTCCATAATATCAGTCGTCCTGGCATAACTCTGTTTTGCTTGGTTGCATTTTGAGCACATTCTCTTGACAATGCCTTTTATAGCTGTGTGCTGAAGTGGCAAGTTGTGTAATTTAGATATTTCCGAAACTGGAGCATTTGGGTGCCACAACGCTGTGGAATTTATACCATCAAAGGTCACTTTTGAGCAGTTAAGCCACTCTTTTCTTCACAGCTAAAGTTAAATTGCCCCCCTCCCCGTTCTCAAAATGACACTGCCACAGATATATTACTTCTGATATCTCCTATACATTTTGAGCTCTTTCCTGTGTGCAGAGAAAGAAGATGATCCTCATAGTTTGGGTCTTTATAGTCTTTATTTGTCAGATTCAAGCTGCTGCTTCTTTCTCTTTGTACGTGAACGCTGTACTTAAAAGCTGACATCGAAGCACAGCTTTTTTTTTTTTTCCTTTCTTTCTTTTTTTTGGTATGGAGTGTGTTGCCATGGCAGTTTGGAAAAACTGCACATTTATGTTTGACCCGGTACTGAGCTTTAATCCTGTATATCGGCTGCAAGTCATGCAATAATTAGGACCGCATATTCTGACAGAGCACTTAAGTCTTCACTTCTCTGTTGGTCACACAGAAGCACAGTCTCAGAGGAGGTGGAGTCATGAGTGCAAAAGAGGCAGCCAATCCTGTGAAGGAGCAGGCAGACGGAGGGAGCGCCGCCACAGATGCCCCCACCAAGGCCACCAGTCCGCCACCTGTCACAGTAAAGAAAGAGCCTGGGACGTCGGAGACGAGCAATGGGAAAGTGGGTGATGCCAACCCTGCTGAGATCTGTGTTGTCATTGGAGGGAATGATGGAGGAGCCAGTGGAGGCGGATCCCGTAGAGCCCAGACCGAGGGTATGTTTGCCCTTGGTACTCCTCCTCCAACGAAGAGCACAGACTCGTGCATAGGTGTGTGTGAATGTACATGTGGACGTTTACGTGCATTTGCTGACTGCAATCGTGCCTGGCGTCTCTCGACGCTGACCTCGCTTCCTTACTTTCAAAAACAGCTTTTAAAATTGACATTTACCCAAAAAACAAAATAAGAAAGAAAATTCAACATCAAGTGTCACCCGCTGGAAACGTTTTTTCTGGTTAAAATAACTCACAAATGTCAGTGCGAGGAGGTCTTTTCTTTCTGTTTTTTTGGGTTTTTTTTTTAACAACTTCTTTCATTAAAAAGAACTGGCCTCTATGAAAACCATTGACACCATGCACTTGCTGTTGAATTTTTTAAGATGTAATTTTCCAATCCTGTGAGCACAAATGAAATTTCTTTCACCTCGTGTTGAGGTGGCAGCTGAAATCTTAAAGATGGATGTTTCTAAAGCTGGCTGAGCAACACCGATGTACATGCCTTACAATTGTAACTTTTGTGGGAACTGGGGAAGATGAGTTGTTTTTGTAATTTGGGTGAGTTGGGATATAAAAACACTTAAAAATAACTTGTGGGTGTCTAATTTGATAAATGTGAGTGCTGTATCTAGCATTAGTGGTGAGTTTATTAGGCATCAAGGTTAAATGATATAGTAAAGCCCTTCAATAAATCATTTTATGAAGGTTATGTTTCTAATAGTTTGTAACTTTTGAAAAAACACAATAAAAATGAGAGGATTAGAGGTCACCAAAATAATTAAAATTGTCCAAAACTAATGTCAAAAACACTTTATCAACTTTACAAAGAGTAGTTACACAGTAGAAATACCAGGTTGAGTCGATTTCCAGGTATCAACTCAAGTGTTAATATTTCTAACTAAAGTACAAATAGATAAGAAACTTCAGTAATTAAACTTGGATATTCTTTTTTTCAATTTTGGTTTATATAATCGAGACTATTACGTGTATATAGATATTTTCTTTTTCATCATTGCATGACTGCACAAGTCCTTTGCGCATTCATTTGTCCAACGCACATACGACCAGTGCAAAAAGATAATAGAATTTGTAGAATTATAATGAATAAGAGGGACTTCTGACCACAGCTAAACAGTGTTTTGACAGGGAGAACTGAGATGACTGACAGTGAAATGCTGTTTTTGGAGCAGATTTCAAAGCAGCAACACCAAACTCTCCTTATAAAACTGAAGTTGGCTCAATGACCAGAAATCTAATCATTTTTAATACCTTTGTAATATGAGGACATTCAGACTTTGTAGTTTTTGTTCCTGATTAAGTAAATAAGTGAAATGTGTGACTGTACTGTCCACACTATACTTTGCACCCGAGTAAAGCTTCGTCTGAAAGACGGGGGGAAAAAAAAAAGGGTCCAGCAACTTGCTGTTCCAGAACCATCTGTCAATTTGTTGCTCAGCTCTGATCATCGTGCTTTTAGCTCATTATTAGTCTTCTTTGTTTTCTTCATCAAACTCATCATCCACAGATTATCTGCATTTCTCCAGTCACTCACAAGTTTATCAGACTACGAACTCTCTCTGTTGATCTGTTCCCACTTTCTGCCCTATAGAATTTTTTTAGTCTCCGTTCAAATTTTGCTGTTTCACTTTTTCCTTTTAGCCACATTCTGCTTGTGTTGTCAGTCAAATACAGTTTTGATGGAGGTTTTAATCTCCCAGATGATATGCGAGTTATAATCTGGAAAATACCGCATTTGTTCTTGGAAACATTTTGTGGCATAAACGTAATAGTGCTTGTGCTTAATTTGGAGCGTGTGCACTTTTGCCATCTATGGAATGTATTACTATGATCAAGATGTATCTGAGCATTTAAACTACTTAGATTTTCCTCAATAATTTAAGCCAACGGAAAAAAAAATTAGGGATAGTTTAAAAAAAAAAAAACAGTCTATTCATGCCCAATGTGTACATTTACCGTTGCTCTCTACATTAAGTTGAATAATATCCTGTGAGTTGAGCAAGTCACTGTGAAAAATGTTCATTACTAAAACATGAATTGGTTTAACAAACTAATATTCCTCATTTGCTGATTAATCACACGCATCTCCACTGGAAATTAGTTGTTGAATATTCCTTAATTAGTCATGAAATCAGTGTTAACTCATCCAGCTCACCAGTTTTGTTGTGAATCCTCCCTTTTTATTTTAGCAATAGAAGAAGCGCAAAGGTCCAAGTGGCATCATGAAGAAGTAAAAACTAAGATGTCTATCTGTCACTGCTATGTAATGAGGATTACTTAGGGGGTTAAATGGGACTATGAATCTACCAATCATGCAGTTCTCAGGATGCTCCCACTTCGCCTTTTTTGACGTCATTGTGGCATTTTTGTACAGGTTCATATGTGTGTGGGGTTTGCGGAAAGAAGTACAAGTATTACAACTGCTTTCAGACGCACGTCAGGGCACACCGAGGTAAGATATTCCACTTTTGTTTATATGTGTTTTGGTCCCTTTGAAAAGCAGGAAAATAACTGACTGCTGTGTTTTTGTCTCCTGACAGTATGGCCTTGAAATTATTCACTTGCTCAGCATGAGTCACACATATGGCCTGTTTTGGCTGCGAATAGTATTTTATTCATCAATAATGTTTTATTGTTCTCTGATTTTTTATTTATTCTTTTTTTAATATGGAAGATAACTGCTTTTAGCTTGGTTGTAAGCTGCGAGAACACCACTAATGATTAATCATAAAAGGACCAATAGTTGTTGTTTTTTTTTTTTTGCTATTGTGCCGATAGAGTCAGAGAGCATGGTTGCAGACGGTCTACCGCAGACACCCAACAGTGAGTATACTTTTGCACTTTCATCCACTAAACAAACTACGAGAACGCAAGCAAAACTGACGCGGTGCATCTTACATGGGACTTGACTTCAGTCGCACCCTCCATAGAAAACACTATCAATTATATAACCATGTGAGAGTTCCCGGTTTTCTGCATGGGACGACTGTGAGATGCACATGTAGAGAAACACAATGTACTTGACCTAATGCCACACAGACAGATGATTGTTGCGTTTTTAATAACTGTACAAAACTAGAAATCCCACTGCAATGGCTTTCAAGCACCTGCCTATATAACCCCTAGTTTATCACTTTTTAAGTTTCTAGATTGTGGTGCGGTGTCTTTAATATCATAGGTATTCTTTCTTAACTTTTTAAGAGACTGTTTTTTTATTGTTGTATTGGCGTTTTCTTTTTTGATACTACCGATGCATCCTCAGACATAGCACAACTCATTCATTTATAAATATGTTCGTACAATTACTGCAAATTATTATTTCATTTTTCCCAACTCAGCATATTTTAGTAGCTGCTGGTTCGACCTGCACAATATCCAAAGATCATTTTAGACCCGTTGTAGGTTAAATACTATTTTCCTACCAATTTATCTTGGAACCCTTTTGCATGATGCCTTTTGATGCTACTTTGTAATATCACAATCTTTTTCATAGGAATCATGCATTTGTGGGATGAGCAGCAGAGATGAATATGTAGATTGAAACCCTTGAAAGCCAAAATCTACTATAGATAAACAGCTTATTCTGCTTTTGAATAAAATAAAGAACGACATCAAAATGCTCTTAATTTCTGTGCTGTCTTTATGCTTAATGGATGTTTATTCTCATGAACAATCTACGTATATCTCGGTCACATTCAGTGTTTTCAAACAGCTATAATTTGCATGATATATTAGGCTACTGAAGCTTTCATCCACAAATATATAAATAAAATAAAAAATAAAAAAAGCTGCAAGCGTATTTGAGCCAATTAGTAAAAGTCATAAAATAATAATTATATTGTGACATGATGTATTTGTACTCAAAGTTATTTTGACTTTTAAAGGTCAAAAGGTCTGACTTGAACTGGAGTATAACAAACCCCCTTTTATAGTCGCACCGGACCCTCATGATCAATTTTGTAATTTACCCGAGACATTTTTTGTCTACAGAAATAAAATAAATTCTGCCCCGCAGTTGCTGCGCTTTCACACTTTGAATGACACTTTATATCAGCCGCCAGGATCCATATTTATCAGGCCTCTTCACATCATCATGGTGAAAGTTTGATTAGGACTAAAAATACTCGTACCTCAGAGTAGTACTTGAGGGTTATTTATAAATCTTCCTACACACACTCTCAGCAGTCATTACGTGAATGTGCACATCCCTTTAAGGTAGCAGTATCATTGTGGCAGAGAGAAAAGAAACAACAGTCAACTTAATGCAGCAATTTTGGTTTTTTGTTTTTTCTAAGCTTCATGTGGGTACATACTGTAACCAAAAGGTCTGTGACAGTGTTAATAAGTAGGCCAGTAAGGCTGCTTAGCAGAAAGAAAGAAAGAAAATAACTGCCATAAGATTAAACTCTTAAGAGGATGCTATGATGCCGCCTGTTTAGACATGACAATGACTGACATATCACTTTATAAGTTCATTTTTAAACTTAACTTGGTCATCTGAGGAGTCCCAAGAAAGCCCTTGGGGACATAAACTGATGGCTTGAGACAAATAAGTCTTATAGATAAGTAATGATTGCCGTGGGAAGGAAATGAGATTCACCTATTAGTGAAGAAAAGCCTCATGTTTAAAGCTGCACAGTGAAGTTATGCCATTATTGTAACCTTGACTTTATGTCCGCTTAAACACTGTGTTCATAACCACTTACTGAGCGCCATTGCAGGCCAGTGTTTTAAAAACGGAGGAAAATGAAACCAGGCCAGCTGATAATAAGCCTACATTTTCCACTCAGTATGGCTTAAAATGTCCCTGCATTAGAACTGATGTAAGTATAAGTGAATTTCAAATGGCAGGGGACGACACAGCCCGGAGTGTTGCAGGGACGCTCCCGGTTTGACGATGGTGTTTTTAGAAATGTGATTGTGTGGTCCGGTGCTTTACTTAAGAAACTGATGAAATAATAAAACGTCACCCAGGAAATCTACTTCTGACATTTAAATAATCCGATGGCAGAACATTCCCCTCCCCGAGATCATTACGCCCGCAAAGCTGCAAGAGGATTTTCTCTTAAAAGTTGTCACAATGGCAACTTTTCTGTCTTTCTTTGTGCCTCTGATAGCGAACAACAGAGAAGCTTTTTGTTCACTTCATGGGCCACTTATAGGCTAATCTAAAAGATTGAAACTTAGAATGAATGTCGACCTCCAATTCTTCCGTAGTTATCGTGCCAAGAAGTTCTAGTATATCCTGAAATTGTTCACATTGAATGTTTTTTTTTTTTTACAAAACATAACAAACAATCTGGGATTTCTCTATGAAAACTGCCATCTGAACTCCTCTTTGCTGCAATCTTTCTCTTCAATGTGACAAAAGCCTGTCGCTCCTCACAACAAAAGCTTATGAGCCTACTAATATGCACACTTATAATCTGATCAATACCTGATTTCTGGAGTTGTCGGATTATTGAAGTGATCAGGTAAACATCAGGGATTGGATTAGCCCGGGTACATCTCTCCAACATACTCTTGGTTCATGCATACCCGTTCATTTTAGTTTGTAGGTTTCTCATCTGAGCAAGTGCAAACACGACAACAAACGTGATGTTCAGGAGAGGAAAGTCTACGAAGAGCCGTTCCTGGAGTGGACAGCAGATAAGATTAGACGAGACTGGATGTTTGGAAAATAACAGGAAGTTTGAGTCTTAATTCACTCGGTACATATGAAGGAAATGACCTGAAATAAGTAAACTAGAGATTTTTTTTCAAACTTACCAGTTGTTAGATTTTCTTGTAAATGGGCTCATTGGTCATTTTACACTTTTCAAGGTAATCCCGCCGGCTGGTTTTTCTACTTTTGACACTCTCTTCTACAAAAAGTATTTTCTTAAAGAATGACTGCCTCCGTGGATTTTATTTGTCCAGCTTATGTTATTGTGTATTGTCAGTGAGTCCTATTGTGGCGCTATTCAACTTAATAATTAATGCGTGTGTTCAGTGGCTTAAAAGCAGATTGGAGTCGCTCTGTGCCCGATGAAGGAATAGAGTCGCATTGTTACGGGGGACATTTTTTAATCTATCTTGGAAAATGGAAATCTTTTCAACTCAATAATCAGTGACATTTCTGCTGGCCTCCTGGAAACGTGACGAATCCTCATATAGGTTTTCACACATTTCACAGAATTTTTTGGCGTGAAAAACTTTTAGCCCTTCTATTGTAATTTTGTCACATTTAGAACCACTGCAGCCTGAAACATGAATATGCAGCATGTGCTGTGGCATTTGAATGTCAAATATTTTACACATATTATCAGATGAAAATGTTATTAAAATGTCGGTTCATAAATTTGTTCGGCTGGCATCGAAACAATTCTGGACGGGTTGCCTGAGATATTTCATAGGCGTTCCATAAAAAAGCAATGATGGTAAAATATTGTTGAATATAACATGAGAATGTTTAAATTTAGATAAAGAAATACCTAATAGAGGCTGAGAGTTGTAACGTTGTACTTATTTCCCTGGAAACACTTAATACACTTAACATAAAATGAAGAAAAACATCTAGTCTGAGGTGGGGCTTGTTTCCATAATGGCTGTTAACTCTTTTCCATTAGGTTTGTGCGTGCAGCTGTGTAATCCACAAAAGTCATACGGTACAGTTCAACCTGCAACGATCTCTTTCCTCTCGACGGGTCCTCACCTGTGCTCGAAGCAATTATGTTATGGGAACCTTAATTACACTGACAATCATCAGGAATTCGCAAATTTGCGGGAAATAATTTTTAATTGTGTTAATTGGTGAGAAGGAAAAAAAAAATCTAGAATGTGCACTGTATTGCTGCCCTGAGGTGTTTCAAATGCAATTACAGTCAGACAGCCTAATAATAGCTTTTATGGCTGTTTTCCCTTGTTAGTCGAGCAGACATTTTAGGAATCCTTCCGGTGCAAATTGAAAGAAATTGTGTTAAATCACCCATGTCAGTCGTTCCGTGTCACGTTTATTCATTTGATTTGCGTACGGAATATAGATTAGAGATACTGAACAACGTGAATGCGCCGTCAACCTGATGATTTCTGCGTGTGTTTTCTAGATTATGTCGTTTTCCCCTGTCAAATATTTGGCGCAGTAGTTTTGTCTTTTGACAATTGACAGAGTCCCCCGAGAGAACAGAGAGGACAGAATTTAGAAGTCGCCACTGTGCCGCTAAACGGTCAAACCATTTGTCACATGGGTGTGTGGCGAGAGGCATTTTTTTTGCTGGGTCAACATCAGTCACGCATGACGTTATAGAGAGAGAGAGAGAGAGAGAGAGAGAGAGAGAGAGTGCGCGAGAGAGAGAGAGAGAAGACCAAAGCTGAAACCAACTGGGGAAATGTGGTTAGGAACTGATTTAGTCTTGCAGCAACTCTGTGCCATGCTGTTCATGCAACAGATTGCCTTCGCACAGGATCCAACCGCGGTGTGCCAAGAGGCACTTCAGATGTTCCTGCTTGTCAACAACCACCTGGCTGCACAATGCCTCCCCCTGCAACAAAATTAACAAGAGCAGAACAAGTAATCTGCATCCCTTATGTCCTTTCTCTCTGTTAGCCCTTTAATGACTTGGCATGAAGTGTCTGTCCAAACCAGTCCATTTTTAAACAGATAAATGAGAAGTAATATTAGTGTACTTAATAAGGAACAGATAGAATAAGCTATTTACATGGTTTTAAGTCTTTGTTTTGCTTATGTATTCCAGCAAGGCTTAGTTTGAAGCATGTTGTGTGCACACTGCAAATATAAGATAGAAACACTAGATTTGAGAGTGAAATTACTTAATTGAGCAAGTAAATTTTACTTGATAAGAAATCTTGAAATAAGATTTTTAAGAGCATACTGTAAAATTAAGCAGGGAAAATAATAGCTTTTAAAACAAGCCAAATTATCTAGCGTGTCTAAAAATAACATTTTAAATCTTAGTAAGTGCCAAATACTTTGCTGTGTATTCTCATGCATTTCAAATGTTCCACGGTTCAGTTCAGCTTTTAATTTTCAAAAATGTTTTGAAAACTTCCGGGGGGGTCTGGATTTCATTTTTGTGTTTTCTCACAAACAAAAAGCTTTGTTCGAATGATCAACTTCTTATGAATACAAAAAGTAAACATCTCTTGATGCGATGTGAAAATGAAAAAGAGTGATGTTTTTGATCCACCAGGAACCACATACACAAAAAAAAAAAAAAAACACGTGGCTCTATTTAAAATGTTTCATCACCACTGACCTCTGTTTGGGATTTATATTAATTCCTCTGTAAGTAAAAACAATACAAATGGTGTTCAGGTTCTACCGTCATTTAAAAAAAAAAAAAAAAAAAAAATGTATACAGAAAATAAGACTTCTTTCTACTAATCAACCCACGAATCAGTCAGGACGATTTGTGAAGTACATCTCAGCTCTAACTAATACTAACATTAACAATTAATACCCTGACTGGCCAACTGTGCCTCTACTAACAGCAGAAACTTTGGATTTACTTGATGCGGTGGTTCAGATTTCAGGAACATTTTTTTGTATGAAAATAAAGCCGAGCTCTTATATCTGTTCTCACAAAATTATATCCACATGTCAGAATTAAATGCAACCATAAAGCTTGTCTTCGGTTTCACGGTGGAAGCTGTAGTACCTGAAGAATCCACACACAGGGAGACCAGATAAAACTCCGTATCCGGTTTCATCTTTTTGTGGTGGAGAAGTAAACCACGTCCGTACCTTGATTTTCTTTCCTGGACTTGCTCCTGTGGGTGTATCTGCCTTGTTTGTTGCAAGTCAGAGTGTTTACATATTGTTTTGATTGTAGGTCAATAAAAAGAAATTCTTTTAAAATACTTGGAAGAGTTTTTAGTCAGGTGTCAGTTTGTCCAAAGAATGAATTTGTTCTTCATCTCAGATGAACACCTCAGGATCTTTAAAAAAGATAAAAAAAAATCTTATTCCGCGTACATTAAAACCTATTTGTATATTCAGTTAATCCTTTTTGGACGCAGAAAGTCTGAAAGCGGTCTGCTCTTTTTATGGCACTATGCAACACTTTTCTGAAAATTAGGTGTGAAAAGCCACTGGAACACCTTGGGGTTTAAGGTGTTGAACTGCTTTTCGCAACTTATAAAACTGATGTGTGCAGGAATTCTGCAGCTTACAGCGTATGCACTTATCTGCAATGTCCAAGGACCCGTTTAAGTCTCTCCTCGCTCTGAGTGGTAAACTCTGCATTCTTAATTTGTATACCTTGATGAAAAAAAAAAAAAACAGTGGAAAAAAACAAGATATCTGCTGTTTGTGAGTGACAATGGATGTTGCTTCTCTCATCCGCAGGTAGCTTCCGTTACTCCTGTGACATCTGTGGCAAGAAGTATAAATACTACAGCTGCTTCCAGGAGCACCGTGACCTGCATGCAGTTGATGGTAACCAAAAGTTTTTGCAGTTTGCATAACAATTAATTTCTTTTTTCTTTTTTTTCTTTTTTTTTCTTCCCCCTCCTTTGAAAACTCCAGGACCTGAGCTTGAAAGCATGTCCGTGAACCTTCCTATTTCACACTGCCCTTTCACGGCAGAAGTTGTACTTCCTGCAGCAGCAGCAAAATTTGAGTAAAATGGTAAAAGAGGAGTAGGTCAGAAATTTAAGTGGGCGCTGCTGTTTCACTAAAGGGCTTTTAAAATACTCGAGGAGTGGCCAGCGTCTAATCATAGTCTGTTTTCGGTGACGTGCGTTTAAGACGGGCAAATACACTGAATGTTTACTCCGCCAGTCAACAAAATTCAGGGGCGCGATCATTTCCTTTTCAATTCTCTTCTTTACTTTCTTATTTCAGGGTTTTATAACACTGTAAAACCACCCCGACACGGGAGAATGAGCAGCACTTAGCTCCTCGGCTACCACGCCAACAATGTGCATAACAATCATTGCATTCGGGGAACATTAGCGACTTTATACAGCCAGTAGGCCATCGTAAGTTGGAAGAATCAACTCTAAAGATATTTTCTAATTTAATATCTCTCTTTCTTCTCTCTCAGATCCATATGAGCAGGTTGTGTTGCCTGTGGATGGCCTTAAGGAGGAGGAACCAGTTGAACCCTATCAGAAAATTGGACCAAGTAAGACTGTTTGATGTACTTTGCTTCGAGTAGGGGTGTAACGGCACACAGAATCTATGACTCTATAATTAATGGCGTTTAAACATAAAGGACTACAACATATATTCCTTATTAACTCTATTTTTAAAAGTTAAGTCAATTAAGATGCCGTTAATAGAAAGATTGTGACCTGTTTGCCTTTGAGTTCATAATAAACAAAATATCCTGTCTGCAAAGGACAGTTTATCTATAAATAACTTTCCAGCAACTTAACTATTTTCAAGTGTTTTTGGTGACACTTGAGGTCACAGTCGTCATATTCATGAAAACCTTTTCTTTGGTGGCCTCATGCTGCTTCTGGTCATGCAGACACACACTGTGTCTGGCAAGTCTGCAACTACGATGACATAAATAGACGTTTGATTGTCATTGTTAGTTCACATTGTGTACTGAACTGAAGAATTTTCTATTTCCAGCTTAAGTTTCCAGCTGTTTACCAAACACTTCCATGTGATGTGCCGTTACACCTCTCGCTTAAATCTCCCAATTTCTCTGTACAACTGAATCGAACTCATACACTGTGAGAGAGTAATATTTCTGTGAAATTTAATACAGTATCTTCAAATTATAGTGGCTTTTAGTGTTTCCTCATTAGGAAAGGACTGGTTTGAGTTTGATTTTATGTGGATTTTTTTATTTTTTACAGGTGCATCTCAGAAATTTACATTGATTATTGTTTTAATTTTATTATTATTGCTGCAGTCATAATATATAAATAAAACTTTTAAGCTTTTTTTTTTTTTTTTTTTTTTTCTTTGAGTTGCTTAATTTATGGCCTCTGGTTTAAAAAGTAGGTCCAAAGTAATAATAATTTCACAAAGAATACAAAAACGATACAATAGATAAAGAAATAATTCAAAAAAATTCCCAGATGTTATTTAATTAGGGGAAAATGGACTTTTCTTTTGGATTATAATTTTTGAGATGTGCCTGTAGTTTGTAGTTGATTTGTTTGATTTTATTTTTAATAAAAAGAATACAAAAAAAAAAAAAAACAATATCAAAAAAAAAAGTGTGAATTGGGCATTGACACAGTGACAGGCTGATTTCACTGGGGTCAAGTTCAATTTGTTGAACACAGCTTGTGATGAAAGGGTTTACGTTGGCTAAATAACACTTAAGATATAAGCTAACTCCACATTGGAAAGGTTTCAGAACGTGAGTCCAAAAGTCCTCTTTCGCAGGGGAAAAAGCACTCGCCCTCCTCTGCAGAGACCGCGGGTTCAACCAACGGCAGCGCATGTCCCTTCAAACACAATTGGCAGTGTTCGCAGGTGGGAAGCCTGCACTTGTCACTGCACTAATGACTCCTACTGATTTGGGGATAGTGTGAACCTCCAGGCACTATGCAAGGACACCCCTGTTTTCTGTGTTCTCTCGTCTTGAGTTACTGCTAAACTTATGGGACTTTTTAAGTTTGAAACGAAAAGAAAAGTCACGAAAAGAATCACCAGCCTTCCTCTTCTTCCCGCCACTCTTATTTGGACCTCCTGATTTCCTCCTCTTCCTATACTGTAATGATTAACAAAACAAGTCTGTTCTCCTTTTAACTGAAGACAACTTATCCAACAAGTTTGAGTCTAACCGACACGATGCTTGTTTTTATTCAGCGGCATCATTTATTTGGGTAAGAACAAAGGGATGTTTGTGTTTTGTTGTCTCCAGAAACGGGGAGCTATGTTTGTGAATTCTGTGGGAAGCAGTATAAGTATTTCAACCCGTACCAGGAGCACGTCGCTCTGCACACACCAATAGGTGAGTTTACACACTTACTCATTATGCAGTCATGTTTTAGTCACGTCACAGTTTATATATGGTTCGTTTTTTTGTCTTTAAATTCTTTTGTTGTTTGCTCTTGAATCTGAGAATCTCTTCTTGATGCAGGTTCATTTGAAATGAAGACATCACGGGTACAGGAATGCGGTAGTATGGATATGAGTAAATTTGGCCACAGCCAAAGTGGCAAGATGAAAAGTAAGTATACAGTTTTTTTTGTGGTTTTTTTTCCTCTCTTTTACATTTTCGTTGCGACTCTGCAAAATGTGCAACTCAGATACTCCTGGAAACAAACAGTTGGAGGTAATGAAAAAGCTGCACGGGGATCACGAGTCACTGCACACAGACACGTTATAGTGTAAAAAAAAAAAAAAAAGTATAAGAACTGAAGGTGACAGGCCCTGGTCTCTGAAGCTGAAAAGTACAAAAAAGTCATAAACACCCCAGAAAAATATGACAACTTTGCAGTAAAAAAAAAAAGAAAAAAAAGAAGAAGGAATAGTATTAGAATATAACCTTAAAATTTAAAAGCCGAGCTAAAACAGTGTAGTTACTCAACCTTGCATGTCAAGATTTATATATAAATCACCCGATTTAAAAAAAACAAAAAAAACAAACAAACACTTGAAAGCTGTGTGTAAAGTAAACACACACCCACCCGCTCCGTGTGCTAGAATCTTTCATTTGGACGATAGTGTTAAAACAACATATATAATGTTACGTTTGATAAAGAGAAGAAAAAGAGTCCCCCTTCGTATTACAAATATTAGTGAAGGAGAGAGTCGGCTCTCGACGTTCCATTGTGTGAGAAGTCTGTAGACACAAGGCCCAACAACGAGGCCTGTAGGTACTCCCAGGCAGTATGTGAATAAACACAGACGGGTATGAGAAAGGAACAAACCATTAACAGGGTTGTCTTGAGTTTGATCCACGTCAGCTCCAGTACACAGCTCGCGCTTAGAGGACTGCCATTGGCATGTCGGTGCCAGATACCACAGGACATCTTGAGCTCCTCTGCAGGCCACGGCCTGTCGCGTTCACAGCCTTTAGGTGATATTCCATGCTTCAGCAATTTAGTAAACAGTGCTTTGCAATTGTTTGAGTGAGAAATTACACTGTCTCGGGGAATCAGTGTGGTCAGAATTAAAGACATTAATAGAAACAAAAAGGGTGGATGGAAATTTTTTAGAAACAAAGCGTCCTCTGCTGCAAAAGTGTGACCAATTAGATTCCAATGGTTGAAGTATGTATCATAGTAACACACTCCTGCAGTAAAGGGGGTGAAATGTATACAGTGGCTGATTTCTTACTTTTTTACATGTTTTCCACACTTACATGTTTCAGATCATCAAACAAAATTTAAACAGTCAAAGAAAACACAAGTAAACACAAAATTAAAGGTTTTATTAATGAGGAAGAAAAAAAACCCAAAGCTACATGTGTGAAAACGTGTTTCAACCTAATAACTGGTTGGGCCACCCTCAGCAGGAACTACTGCAATCAAGCGTTTGCCATAACTTGCAATGAGTCTTTTACAACGCTGTGGAGGAATTTCGGCCCACTCATCTTTGCAGAATTGTTGTAATTCAGCCACATTGGTATGGAAGCAAAAATGGCTCAAAAAATCTATTTGAAATGTATTAACAGAAATGCTTTTTCATTTTCAGATTAAATGGCATTTTTTGACTCGTGAATAGAAAATTTAATAAGCAATCGTCCAAACTGCATTTTCAAGGCTGCTTATTCTGTGACTTGATTAAAATGAAAACGAAAATGACGATTAGGATTTAATTTTCAAAAGACACTCCAGCAAATAGTGACCAAAAATCATTTTGAAATGTCAAATTTGAAAATTAAAATGCACTTGCAAAAAATGCTTTTTTCATTTCAAGGATATAGCTGCATTATCTGACTTAATTCATAAATTAAATTAATGATAGTTCATTCAATCTGCTTTTTCATTTTCTTTATTCAGGTTTCACATTTTATGGCAGAACTCAAAAGAAAACATAAAGAGGGGATTGCTTTTTTTGTTTTCATGTCCGCCCGGCAAAAAAAGGATTGAGTTCTTTTTAATTCTCAGATTTGACGTTCAAAATGAATTTAGGTTTGGTTGGCGTTTCTGTTGTTTGAGCCATATTCGCTTCCGTACGTTGGAGGGTTTTCCCAGCATGAATCGCCTTTTTAAGGTCATGCCGCAGCTTCTCAATAGGATGGAGGTCAGGACTTTTGACTCGGCCGCTCCAAAGTCTTCGTTTTGTTTTTCTTCAGCCAGTCAGAGGTGGACTTGCTGGTGTGTTTTGGATCATTGTCCTGCTGTAGAACCCAAGTTCGCTTCAGCTTGAGGTCACAAACAGATGGCCGGACGTTCTCCTTCAGGATATTTTGGTAGACAGCGGAATTCATGCTTCCATTCATCACGCTGCCACCACCCATATTTTACATTTGGTATGATGTTCTTTTTCTGAAATGCGCCGTTACTTTTACGCCAGATGTAATGGGACACACATTTGTCTCGTCAGTCCACAGAATATGTTCCCCAAAAAGTCTTGGGGATCATCAAGATGTTTTCTGGCAAAAACGAAACGAGCCTTAATGTTCTATTTGCTAATTTGTTCCCGACTTTCTTTTCATCTCGGCATAATGTCTGTAGCTTTTTAGGATCTTTTGGTCGACTTCACTTTGTCAGGTACGTCCTATTTAAGGGATTTCTAGATTGAGAACAGGTGTGCAGAAATCAGGCCTGGGCGTGGCGACAGGACTTGAACTCGGGTGTGATCAACCACAGTTTTGTTTTAGCAGGAGCTGGAGGGCAAACAAACACTTTTTCCACACCGGGCCGCGGAGCTTTTGGACTTTTATCGTCCTCATTAATAAAACCCTTCATTTAAAAACTGCATTTTCTGTTTACTTGCGTTATCTTTGACGAATGTTTAAATTTGTTGGATGATCTGAAACATCTAAGTGTGGAAAACATGCAAAGTAAGAAATCAGGAAGGGGGCAAACACTTTTTCACACCACCGTACAAGCCCACCTCGCAGAAACTTCAGGATGTCTCCTTGAGCCTGTGTAAGGACAACCTTACAAGGTTTTGACGTCAAAGTTTAAGTGAGCTGCTGGACTATATATAACGTCACTGGAAATTGTTAACCTGTGGGAAATGGTTAAATTCACTATTTAAACAACAGTTAAGTACAGTTTTGTCTAAAAGTTTTAAACAACCGTGGCAAAATGTTGCAATGTCAGAACGAGTGCTTGGCGTCACTGTCCTTTGCAACCCAGCAATTCTTGTCGGTAAACTTGCAAACAGTTTATGAAAGGAACTCCGTAAACTTGTCTGAAGCAGCTTTCGAAACTTGACTACTGCACTCCGGATGTAGGCTGGTTCAAATCTCCATCTCTTCATATAAACAGACTCCATGATGTTCACATTATGGAGATGTCGGAACTATGACCACTCCTAATTTGTCTTCATATCCTTTTGTACTTAATGACATTAGCTGCATGTTTAAGGTTAATGTATCCTGCAGAGTCAGTCTGGAGCTAATCAGATGTTTTCTTGTTGGTATTGCATGATGAAATAGCAGCCATTGTTTCAGCCACGCCGAAAGGCATCTATAGACTGTCATTTAGAGCGCACTCTGTCACCTGGGGCATATAAACTTAGATACAACACAAGGTCGACTTCCACTGAACTGCAGGTGGTCTCCACCTGCGTGTCTATACGCAGACACCGACTTCGTAACGTCACCATGCTGCAGTCGATTTCCTGAGATCCTGTTTGAAGTTTGATATGTTTTGTGGTCAATTTAGAATAATGGAGTGACTGACATCGCGAACAAACATCAGTTCTAAACTCGAGATTCATCAAAGATTGCAGGAAGTGACACAGGACACAATAGAGCTTATAACAAATAAAAGTACTTCAGCACTTCAGGACTTCAGCAGTGTAAGGAGTCGGCCGTCATGGACAAATTATTGCGGACTGTCTTTTGTCCGTGAGCCCGTCTCATTTCAATACACAACAACTGAGATTTACAGTCACAATGACTGACAGAGTCACAATTGCTGATCTTTTTTTCTGAGACCACCAAAATTAGTCTGGAACCAGCATAAAACTTACATAGTCCTGCAGGTGGACCATTCGTGCTGCCAAAAATGGTCGTTTTATAGCTTTTTTTTGTATTCAAGCAAAATACTCATGACCAATAAACACAAGGGAAACGCTGTCCTTCGTTTAAAAGGAAACTAAATGCACGTACAACAACATACATTTTCGATCGACACTGCAGGTAGATTTTCTGGGCTTCCATGAAACATTGATTTTACTTCTAACTGGTTGTGCGCTTTGTGGTTCATGACCCCCTCCCCATTTCTCAGCAAAGAAGCACTCTGCCATAAAGAACTATTTAAAGCATGGCGCACACTCGCATCTTAAAAGTGGGTCAAAAAGATGGAATGAAGAGGAGGAATTAAATCCGTATTTAAATGTAATACGAACATTTGGATCTTTTTTGGGGGGCTGTTAACATGATTGATTTGCATGCTGCAAAACTGAAATTAAGTTTAAATAGCACTTCAGTAACTTTGCTTCATCTTCAGCTGTTATGAGGATTTATATTGGAGGGTGTTATCCACGCGCCCTAGTACGGGCATGTCACTCATTGTTTCCCTTTGTGATTTTACTTACAGACAGCCCATACAGGCGGAAACTGGAAAGTGCGATTCAGTCTAGTCTGGTCGACACCAACAGTTCGCAGAACTCGAGTGGTGAGTCACTCGCTATGCGGATGCATGTGTATTTGAGTGGAAATGTATTATTTCTGCTCACAAACGGTGGAAAGTATTTTCTGTCCTGCCATAAAGCAGGTGCATGTGCATGTCAGTATAGATAGAAACAGTGTTTCTGCAGAAGCTCTTTTGCTATTTATACCGGCCATGACAATTGAGAAAGAAAGAGAGGGGGGGGGGCAGTGGATGTTTGGAGGTTTGTGTGATCTACCTTGTGTCAACCGTGACTTTAAAAAACTCAATTCCAAGAGCTCTATTATTGTTGTTATTATTATTTTTATTAATATACTCCACATTCACATGAAAATGGAGCCCTTGTTGAATATCACGTTGGTACACCTCTGACTTTGATAACAGCTGCTGTACATCAGCGCCGTGATATTTAAAGGCATTGGTAGTTAGCAGCTCTGCAAACACATTTATTTTCACCCTTTTAAGCCTCATTAATGGTCTATATTGGATACACAGAGACATCTGTTCGTACTCTGCCTTTGTTACGTCCATATTTCTCCAGGAAGCTCATAGAAAAGTTGCACTACCACTCGGACTCGTGGGGGCGGTGTTGAGATGAGAAGTGGATAGCAGAAGTGGTGGAAGTTTACAAAGAGAGGCCGTGTGAGGCTTCATAGACCCCCCACTGTGCATCCTTCTCAACACCAATCATACTGCTAACTCCTCTGCCATTGCCATGTTCGTTGTCCTTGACTTTCTTCTTTTTTTTCTTTCAAAAAAAAAAGAAAGGCACTCTTTTTCTTCTTTGTATGTTAATCATGAGCGGCGCCCTCTGGTGGATTAATTGCCAAAACACTCGGTCCAGCACAAAGGACCCAGTGACTGTTGCACCGTTTGATCTGTTTGTGTGCATACATTCAGCATTAATGACAAATGATTCCTGTCTTGTTGCCACTAACAAGATGTGTGTGCATACTTCCCATAACCATAACTCTGATTAATTACACAATACCTTAAAAAAATAGAGATATAGAGCTTTGTGTCCATACACTAGTTATCACAGTACCTCCTTTTATAGAACGATAATCCAAAGACAGACAAGAGTCACCTGTATGTCATACATTTGTAACATGAGCTTCTCAGTTATTGTCAAAAACAAACATTATTACTGAAGGACTGACAGACAGTATAAATTGAAATTCTCTTTGAAAAGGAGACAGTAATACATTTTTGTGTATTGCTCACTTTTGACATTTCTATAGACATAACAATCGTAATAAGTACAGATGTTGCGCACTGATATAAGGTTTTAACAACAAGATTTTCTACCAAAGTTACAAAAGCCTTGGTTTACTGCTGCATATATGCTGTGGTGAAAGCGGATGGGGCTCATTTGAAAAATCATGGAAAGAGATTTCAGAGTTATTGCATTTAGCGTCATGTGATTTGTCAAAAAGGTGAATTTGCTTCACACTATCCTCATTATGCAGATTAGAAAGCAGTTAACTTGTTAAAAAATCATCCTCATTGTTTTCACACGTTCATGCTGCCTGAAAACTGTAGACATGAGTGGCAGCGATCAGCGATCAGCGAAGCAGCAGCAATACTCAAACAGGCCTCGCGCTATTCGAGATGAATAGATTTTTTTATTTATTTTTTTTATGGTCTGCCTGTTTTTCTTGCTCTCAGTGAAATGTTTATCGTCATCTTCTGCCTTGTGTTCCTGTTGTGCTCTTTCACTGCATGTCAGGCTCGCACAAATCAATCCATGCATCAGCACCGTCTAATTATTCTGAACAAAGACGGGAAAGGAGTGTTGGAGAATGGCCCTCTGTGTCTGTACTCTTAAATCCTCCCCTGTCCTCTTGTCAACAGGAACGCCGAGCCCCCTGGTGGCCAGCACATTTGCTACAGCACAGAGTAAGTCCAACCCCGCCTTTCCGTCAGAGAAAGAAAGAGAGAGAGAAAAAAAAGCTTGCCTCCTCTTCATTTCACCCTCTTTTTTTTTCTGGTGCGCTTCATTTTTTATTTATTTTTTTTTTTTTTGATCTCCCATTATTTGGTGCAAACAGTTTCTTTATAATCCTCTGTGAGTTTATAGATTTTTGTACATGAAGCTTTATCATCTCCAGCGACGGTCTGAACAAGATGATGAGTTACAGTCGTGCAATGACAGAGAACTCGGCAATAACGGTTTCCTCTTGGTGGGACAGTTCAGTGGATAGGCTGCCACAGAATTTCAAATGTTTACATGTAGAGATGCCTCTAATTCGCTAGCTTTGCTTTTAATTTGAAGTGTACAGTGGGAACGCCACAGAAGAGATTTGAACCGGGGACATTATGATGGCATTGTTTCAGCAGTCCTTCAACTCTCTTGGTCTAGCTCCGGGGGGGGGAATAGTAACACGTTAAAAGCAATTTGCTGCAAAATTTAAAAAAAATAAAATGACACTATAGCTTTTAGAAATGCGGCAACAAATTCAATCACCTTCTGTGAAATCCTTATTAACAGCCACATCACGCTAAGACAGACGTTCAGAGCAGCTGCAGTTGGCAGATATCCCGTGCAGATCAGGATTGATGGTGTTTTTTAGGTGGATAGATGGACAGTATTTTTCATTTTCTGCCTTTGACAAAGAGTCAACACTCTTCTGGGCCTTGTGATTTTTAGAACCCTACACATGTGGTGCCTGTGGCATCCAGTTCCAGTTCTACAACAACCTGCTGGAGCACATGCAGTCCCATGCTGGTGAGTCCACGACTACGAATGCATGTTAAGCTCGACAGAGTGACCAACACAGACTGTGAATACACCCTCAGTGGCTGCAATGCATGTGAAAGTCTCAGTGGTTACGTAAAGTCCTTACTTGTTCATCAACGTGTCGGTGTTCAGGTTGTTGTTCACATATAGACAAACAGGCTGTTACAAGGGTTGTTGCAGATCTGGATCTGTGGCTGCTGGAAATAGTTTTGCTGCAAAGCATTAAATACATCATACATACAACCAAACTGGGATGCATTTTTACGTCTGATCAAATTTTTTTTTTTTAAAAAGACAGCGAGCCAAAACCTTCCTACTTCTGGATCTTCGTCTCTGTCCTTGCATGCAGTTAGAAACACGTATTCATGAAGGCCACAGTCTGAACTTGCAGGCAATCAAAGCAACATGTATTTACGTCGGTTAGAGTTTTTTGTGTTTGGTGTGACTGTTCCATTTTTACGTTTGGATTTATCGCTCGGAGACTGACCTCAGTAAATTAATTGAAATGCAAGATTTGTGGCTCACCTTAGGTGAGCAAACAATCCACTTAGAATTCTTTCTGGAAACCCTGCCCGCGAGTTTTCAAGGCACAGCTCGTTAAAACACTCTCAGAGAGGTCAAGTGAGGTTTTTATTTATTTTTTTTTTTTTTACTTTCTTTTTTTTTTTTTTTTTTTTTTGCTGGCTGTTATTTTTGTTTGAGTTTAAGTCATGACTTTATTCCTTATACTTTCCTTCACTGAGAACCCCACTTGCAGCGACCACCCGCTCCATTAACACCAACCACTGCCGGCACCTCCGCCTGACCCCCCCACCTCTCTGTTCTCAGCCGATAACGAGAACCACACCAAGGGGGACTCTCCCAAAGCCTCTTCAGCCTCGGGTCCTCAGGAGCAGCTGTGGAGAGGTTCCCCAGTTCAGGCCCATTCCTCAGTGAAACTACAAATCCAGCCTCAAAATATCTCCCAGAGAAATCATACTCTCAGCCGTAAGTACTGCAACTGTCGGCTGACCACATACAACTTGGATCATTTCAGCGGGCCACTGCGCCGGAGGCAATATATCTAACTTTCTGTCTCTGAAAGTGAAATGTTTGACATGTCCATGGTTTGAATAGAAATAATACGATAGCATCCAATCAATCAAGTTTGATTTGTTTAGTGCCTTTCAGACAGTTAATGTAGGCGCTTGGTTTCACTGTTGATGGAAAAATAAAATGTATCATCACACAAAAACCCATAATAATATTCAAACTTGTGCAGAGACAAATAAACACTTACAAATCTGAGTAAAACAAATCAATAAGACACGAGTAATGCATTTATTGAATGAGAAGAATTGCAGGTGTCACAGAAGGAAAAATCTGGGGGTTACGGTGATGTCCTTTCTCAGGATCATATTTGTTTTCTCTTACAAAGTTTTTGGAATATATCCTTATAAGAATAAATAAATACATTTAGTTATTTATTTTAAGTGGGCTACAAATACATTTTTGAGAAAAATCATCCATCATGCTGATTATACATTACATATTACATGATATATATATATATATATATATATATATATATATATATATACTCATATGATCTGACTAGTATGAAAAGACTTTTTAATTGCCTTAGGAGAACATTTTTTGATGTTAAACAGTAATAAAGCAAACAAAGAATAAAATGTTTAAAAAAAAATCCAAAAAATGAAGTGATTGAATAACGACGCCCTCGTATTTAAAAAAAACAAACTAAAAGACATCCTGTTTTTTTCTACCAACGAAATAAATAAAAAATATTGACGCAAACAATATGTTTCTGTTTCCCCTCTCTCTTCATCGTCCTAGCAGAGAACAATGGACTACCTGAGAAGGAGCGACAGCAGGTGGCTGAACGCCTATTACGGGTAATGTGTTCAGATCTGAGCATGCTTAATGTGCTCAACAGCAAGGACTTCCTCAAGTTGGCACAGACCCTGGTGGATACAGGTGCCCGTCATGGCGCCTACTCCACCCGCGATGCCCTTGGCAACATGAGTGCCTTGGCACTGCGCCAGCTGCCCCGCATGTACAACCAAGTGAAAGTCAAGGTCACGTGTGCTCTGGGATCCAACGCCTCGCTCGGCATCGCCGTCACCTGCCACGCTCAAACATCTGGCCCGGACGCCTGCTACGTCCTGACGGCCTACCAGGTGGAGGGGTCGAGACTGAAACGCTATGTGCTCGGCGTGCGGGAGGCGGAGCTGCGGGAAGGGCCCGAGCAGGTTCACCACTGGGTGCAGAATGTGCTGTCCGAGTTTGTCATGTCAGACATTCGCACCGTCTATGTCTCGGAGCCCCGGGTGTGGGCGGCGGGGTTCACGGGGTCGCCGCTGGGAAGCGGCGGCCGGGGGAGGATATGTCTGCGATGCGCCGGGTGTTCGCTCGGCGCCGTGGTCCAAGCTGTGCTGGGGAAGCGCAGCCTCCAGGCCCGAGGGCTTCACGAGTTAGCCGAGCTGCTCTCCACTTGCAGGGACATCGCCTCCTCCACCTCGCTGGCTCTGCGCGACGAGCAGTTCACCAACACATCCACAAGCACAACCGAAGAGGGCACGCAGAGCAGCCCTGCACAATGCCCCACGCCGCCGTGCTGGGATCGTATGGCCGAAGCTCTGCTGCAGGTCCACACCCACTTCGAACACATCTGTGAAGCTTACGGTCGCAGCAAGGCCACCGCACCAGTCCTCCAGGGTCTGAACAAGCATCTGCTCGGCACACTGGCGTGTTTGCTGGCCCCGCTGCGCCTGGCAGCTCTGGAGCTGAGCAGCCAGAGGAGGCCCACCTTGCAGCAGGTGCTGCCCGTCTACCTGCGCTTGGAGAAATTTTTCACTTCTAAAGCTGGAGAGGCTGGAACTGGCACAGCCAGCAAACTGTGCCACTATTTCCTAGAAGCCCTCAAAGAAAACTTCAAGGTACTAAACGTTTATGTAGAGCTGTACACTACTACTTTGTTGTAATGTCATGTTTAATGTGCCCAATGTGCTCTGGGAAAAGGAATTCTGACTGTGATGTGTGTCTCTTAACTCCAGGTTGAACGCGCTCACCAGGTAGCTATGGTCCTGGACCCACAGCTCAAGCTGCGTTCAGTACCAGCCTATCAGCACGAAGACATCATTTCCCGCGCATGTGAAATGGCCATCGACACCAGGGACGGCGGTCTGACCGGCAGTGGCGGGTCGGGTGGAGAGGATCGCGACACCGACGGCCCGGCCACGCCCAAAAGAAGCCGCGTGGACGGAGGTGGAAGCAACGGCGGCTCCTTGCGTGCGGCCACCGCCTCGTGTGCGCTGTCCGGCAACGACGAAAACCAGGGCCAAGTTAGACAAGAGATTTTTCAATACCTGGCCGAGCCGCTTCTCCAGGGTACTCCCGATCTCTTCCAGTACTGGAGCTCAACGGTGGGCGACAAGTTCCCCCGGCTCGCTCGCCTGGCCCTGTGGCTTCTGGCAGTGCCCGCGGTGGGCATTCGCAGCGAGTGTGTGGCTGTGTGCGAGCAGAGCCTGGCAATGAAGCGGAAGCAGCAGGTCACTGCTGAGGAGATGAACAAACTAATTTTCCTCCGCTCCAACATGGGTTAGATGGAAACTCAACCGACCCTAACCAACCAAACCTTCACCTCCAACCAATGACTCAAGACTATTATTTATATAATGTAGGTTTAGACCAACTGTAATCATAAATGTGTATGGACACTGACAAACTCCTCAAGACAGATATTTACAGAAAAGCTCACATTGTAAAGGTTTCATACCCATAAATCAACACGGCTTAATCACCTATTTTGTAAGGAGAAAGGACTGTTGTAAAGTACTGTGGACAAAATGTAGGGGTGGAACGGGAACTCACAAAAGATGTTTGGTACGCTGCCCTCGGTTTGGGATGCACATATAAGCAGGACAAGTTCAGTCTCGTCACAGCCAGTGATTTGAATTACTCCAGCCTAATAACTAAACCGCTACAAGGCTATTATGCTGTTATTCTCACTGGATGGCGACACTTTCAGGTAAAGTCAGCATTCATGGCTTGAAGCTTCTGTCATAGACCTCTGAAAACTTGTTTTTACATTATCAGAGCTGTCCAAGCGCGAAAAGACGACAAAATACTCAAGTATTTTCATTTTCACGGGGTGTATGACAAAAGAAGATCAAGCTGTGAATCTTCACTGCCGTTGCACCTCTGGCAAGTAAGTGCACTGGGGTTACGATCTGCTATAAAGGCATCACTGAAACGTACATTTTTAACATATTCAAGCATGAGCAATTGGAAGAAAATGGAGCTACATCATTGCAACTTGTTGTCTGGTTGCTGCAGTGGCCTCAAAATGTAGCTAAGGAAGATTTGCATGGACGCCCGAGTATTAGTTTTGCTTGAAACACTAAAAAGTAGCTGTTACCTTTTTTTGTTTTGTTTTGTTTTTTTCCTCTACGCTACACTTTATTACAAAGTGTCACAAAAACAAATCCACTGGTTTATTTTCTCCTCAAGTCTTTTTGCTGCTTTACAAACTGCTAGTATGTGCAAACCTGTAGACGAGCTTAAATTATAGAATTGACTTGGGTTGACTAAAACTTCCAGTTGATTATATTTACAAACGTTACAGTAAGAAATAGGGAGGCATTACTTCTGCTGGTTTTAATTAGCCTTGGTAAATCCAATAATTCAAAATGATTTTAATTCCATATTTCATTCTTTCATTTTCGATGGTACTGTCTCACTCGTACGTCAGCAGAAAGACAGGATTCACACTGTCAGGCTCTTTTGCTTGGTCGTTCTCAGCGCACCACTTCAGTCAGGTATGTGAAAACTTAAAGTCAACTCCGAGTTTAACTCCAGTTTGGTTTTTTTTCTTCCCGTGTGTGTTTTTAACTCTCTAACCTCACTCGCTCTCAGAGAAAACAGACGTTATTTTAACAGCAAAGAGTTTAAGCTTGCACACAAGATCTTAACGCACGTTTTTATAAAAAACCCGTCTTGTGTTTTTCATGCTGAAATAGGAAAACGCACGTCCATGGGAAAGGTGTGCATTCATTCTTCTGTTACTATAAACATTGTCTTCCTCTTTTGACATAGAAATTCCTTCTTTTTTTTTTTAAGGCAATAAGCTTTATCACAGGGCATAGTCTCCACCTCAATCTGACTGTTCTGCGGACACCGCCGCGGCCGATCATCCACAGGAAATGATTTTCGTGTTTGTGAATCAACGAGGATTTTCTCAGGAACGAGTACATCCAAGCAGGCACCGCCACTTTTCTCCTCACTGTACTGAACAGAAACCAAACTGTGACCTCAGCGCCGAGGTTTGTGCCGAACCGTGACTTTTGCTGAAACGTTCCACCCCCAAAAACGCAGTTAGTGCCATTTGCAACAAACAAGTGTGTTAACGCTGAAGGTTTATTTTTTACAGGACGAAAAAAAAAAAAAGGAAACAAATTCTGCCAGTGCATTCACTAAAGTCGACACACGCATACTCATGAAGTCAAGTTATTTATTTTTTTATGGAATCTTGTATACATTTACCTGAGCTGATACCTCCTCAAATGACTTGCATGAATGGAAGCTACACTTTTGACATTTGTTTGTTGCCTCTGGTACTAATTAGTCAAGTACTAGTTTGTTATCTCTGTTTTTTGGGCCTTAAGTCTCTTTCATGCGATCACCTTAAAACCCTACGACAGTCAGAGCCAACATCATGCCTTTATATCGCTGTTCAATGGCCTTCTTTTATCCATCTTTTTCTAAAGCTTGAGATTCTGTTTTTTTTTTCTTTGCACTCCTGTACTCTCTCGAAGGGCCACGCAGGCAGAAGGCTGGCAACGGCGTCCCCTAGTGACCGCATGTGAACTCCTCATCATGGACGTTTTGACAAGTGCTTTTACTCCTGTGTTTGATTGGACACGTAAGCTTCTACAGATCCTCATTGTTTAGCTCATGAACCAGGTCAGTAGTTATTTCCTCAGTAACACACCAAAACTCAAGTATCCACTGTACAAACCTCTGAAATGACTCCATGGGTAGATAAGAAACGGCAGGTTTTTTTCTTTTTTTTTTTTGTTGTTGTGCATAGAGATTTATCAACACTGATACTGTGACACTGAAACTTGTTCTGATTTTGGTTTTTGATATTGTTGCAGCAGCATTCGTCTTATTGTCTTATCTTGAAAGGCTGCTGTGCAGGTCAGTCGTTTGACTGCTTCTATACGTTTCTTTTCAATTAAAGCGAGCTAGTAGTTATCCATGTAAATCACCCTTTGATCACCATATCAACAATGAAGATAAATCAGTTCAATTTATAACTAGGTTTTTTTGTTTTTTTGTTTTTTTTGTTTTCCAGCTTTAGCCTTTAATGCAGCTGAAGGTATAACTATAGTAAACGTCTCTCCTATGAATGCCCAGTCAGCCAACTTAACTTTGTTGGTTCAAAAGATTATCAGTTTCAGAATTGACTTTTGATCCGCTCCAATTGGCGAGGCTGGTAAGAAACACCGATGGCACTGTGTTTGGAAAAAACAAAGTTAACCGTTGAACCGTGTTGGCAACCACCTTGTTTCACGGTAATCGACTTTGAAGATACCCGCTTACGATCCATGTCGGATCTGCAGCATCACGTCCAGCTGTGGCGCCGGGCGGCTTCATCCAATAGGAGGATGACGTGACCTTGGAAAAGTGGAGGGATAGATCGAGGGATCGCCACAAGTATTGTTAGAGTTGAAGTCATAAACGTTTAAAAGTATATCGATTAAACATCAACAGCTCTGCATTACAGTTTCACAACTAGTTTTTATATTTTTAATAGACTGTAGCCGTCTTTACCTCCAAGCTTTGTTTTCACTGTTTCATAGATACTCTTCTCTCCCTACTCCATAGAAAGAAAGAAAAAAAAAATCAGTTATGTTTCTTCTTTAATAATTTTTTAGTAAGACAAGGAAAATAACTTGATTTTTTTTTTTTAATGCACCAATCCAATGTTTTACCTCAGTACTTCAAAGGTAATGTATTTAAAAAGAAGAAAAAAAAGATTTTGGGGGGGGGGGGGGGGGATCAGATGTTCAAAGATGTTTTGGTTTATTTGAAGAAGTCGTCAAAATACTGTATATTGGTTTATGATTTCAACCGTGATCCTCGAATGAACTGATGAAGGGATTTTTTTTTTTTTTTTTTTCTTACAGTTTTTAAATAAGTATTTTCAATAGGATATGCTCTGGGACAAATGCCATCGTTGACGTATTGATGTCAACTTGATTTAAGTTAGAAATAACTTTTTTTTTTTTTTTTTTTTTTGTTGATAAAAATGAAAACTATATCTAAGATATGCATGCTTTTAATAAGAATACTGATATATAATGTTATAAGCCAGTGTTTCTCATCAGACGGAAATAAATCAGAATGGCTCTGGGTTGATGCGACTTTAAGAAACACAGTTAAGGTCAGAACGGGCGACCTCGGACTGTATTTGAACTTTTCACGGTGGGATTAGCTCTGCTGATCATGGGTTGGTGTTTGTGGGTTGACGTCACCCGTTTTCAGAGGCTGTATTATGTAAATACAAGAGAACTGCTGTTTTTATGCCACAAGGGGGCACCTTCATTTCAGAGATAAAAGTAGGGAGCACCAATAACATTATACCTCTTTTTTCTACAGTAGCATTTCAAAAAGGTTTTGATATGATAGTTAGAAAAAAACAAAAAAACTCAACTTAGATACTGTTACTAGAGAACTGAAATCAGCTGTAAGTTTTATTTTGTTTCAGGATTTTAACTTATTCAGATAATAAACGTTCAGTTGTAAAATGTGGTATAAGAATGCTAACATGGAGACCTGTTCTGTTCAGCTATGGGTTATAGTCTGTATTATCAATTCAGGTTAAGAAACTAGTGTTGCTTTCATCCTATTTTACAGGCATTTCTTCCTTTTTATACTCTGCTAAAATGCAAAAGAAAAAAGAGAAAAAAAAAATAGGTTGGATTTTATTCATTTTGTCTTTTTACCGCACTTTGGCAGCAGATTCCTGTGTAGATTCAGATCTGAGTTCTTATTAGTAAACCTAATTTATACTTTTGTAGCAACACTATTTTTATATAATGGCGAAGAAAGGGTTCAGTGTCTCTCTCTCTCTCTTTTTTGGTTTCGTTGTGTCATATATGACGGCGCTGTTCAATGTTTCTTGAATACATTACCCACTGTAGTATGTTATGTGTGAATAAACTCCGAATCTGTGTCAAAATGTGGTGTTTATGCCCTGATGATGCTTTCTGCCTGCGTGTTAATGTGTATCGCTTTTAGAAAGTAGGGAAATGAATCTTTAGCATTAGCAAACATGGAAAGGTAGATACGATAACAAAAGAAAAAGTGAACAAAGTAAGAAAAGCATTAAAGCAAAATACAAACATTCATCTAATATTATTAATAATATTAGATCTTCAAGTTGTCATTGTAGCGACGACGGACCAAATACAGGCAGACTCTGGGATGGTCTCGTCTATCCACAGTGGTTTATGTGGATCGACGCCTCGCCACTTGGGTTCCTGGGGAATTGCCCACCCAGATGCGATGCCTTCGACCATGTGCCAACTGCAGCCACCCCAAATATTCAGAGACACCTTTGGAGTGGCCCTGTCCCTTATAGACATTTTTATATGTGGCCTTTAGTGGAAAAACATCTGGACGCCTCTGTTTTACAGAAACCTACAGCTTTGTGTAAACCTGCTCCAGATATAATTTGGTGCATAACATTAGAGGAAGACATTCTAATCTGGACGACCCAAGAGGTCCGCAAGGTTTTTAACATAATAGAAGAGCAGAAAAGTATTTTGGTTCTGAGCCATTCAGAGCTTTTAAGAGCCATAGTAGTATTTTGAAGTGAATACTCCCTGAGTGACAGGAAGTCAGTGTGCGCGGTGAGAGAGTGGGATGGCCTGGAAAGAATTTTACTCCTTAAAGTCCCCCCCACCCCCCCTGGAAGCATGTTTTTATATGTTTCACTGAAATCTAATTAAAGCTGCTTTACGTTACCACTGTCCTGCATTCCAGATAAAAGTGGGGTTCAAATAAAAATGTTTGGAAAAAAACCTGTTTCTGTGTTTATCGCTCACAAACACTCCAGAAGATACTTGGCTATGTTCCTGTAAAATGGAGCTCGCTGCTTATTTTCTGTATGAATGAGGACTCCCACCCAGAGAGAAATGAAGCACAGCTTTTCATAGTGGCTGAAGGGGGGAGAGCACGGGGGGGGGGGCTCCGACAGGCCTTATATAAGAAAAGAGCGACTGAAGATTTGCTTGGGGAGTGAATATACAGAGGCTGCTTAGAAGTGCGTGCGAGGGTTCCCCAGGGGGCTACGGAGAGGGCAAAAGAGCGAGGGAGAGAGACAGAAATGGGGGGGGGGAGTGGCAAGTGTTCGTCACAGCCTGCTCTCTTGCTTCCTCCTCTCGCACCCGGGTCAGGCGGCCCCCAAGGTGCAACAGTCTGCAGCCATGCAGAAACACCCGCGCTCTTGTCTCCTCCGTTGCTCCCAACGTGAGGCGCTGCCCATACCAAACCCTAATTTGCAGCACATGAATCCAAGTCCCCCCGCCTTGCTCTTCCTCTGCTGCCCCATCAGCCCCCTCACCCACACACACACACACACACACACACACACACACACACACACACACACACACACACACACACACACACACACACACACACACACACACACACACACACACACACACACACACACACACACACACACACAACCTTAGCCTCCCTTCCTCCACACACACACCCCCCACTCTTGAAGGTGACGTTTTTTCCACCAGCTATTACTACACTGACTTGCAAAGTTTGTTTTTGCTTACGGCACCCCGTGCTCAGGAGCTGGCCCCTCATTTTCAGTCATTTAGAGGAAGAAAAATGTTGGGAAAACAACCCACCCATTGGACAATTGCTTCCGTTTTGTTCTGGGTTACCGAGAAGCTGCAGGTCAGCCCTTTCCTCGAGGAAAGCAAGGCGTCGGTGTGTGGAGGGGCTTTGCAGTCTGCAAACATGTGCAGACGAAGTGAGCTGTTTCTCACTGCTGCCACTTTTGAACCATAAATATATCAGATAAGCTGTGCTGTGGAGTAGTGGTTAGCCCTGTTGGCCCAGTAATCACACACTAAGTTTGGAGGTTTTTATTTGGCGCTTGCATGTTTGTCATGCATTTGAGGTTAATTGGCGACTCTGAATTTGAGTGTGTGTGTGTGTGTGTGTGTGTGTGTGTGTGTGTGTGTGTGTGTGTGTGTGTGTGTGTGTGTGTGTGTGTTTCTCCTGTGCTGGACTGCTCTTCGTCTGGATGAAGAGGGATAGAAGATGGATAGATTGATAAAAGTATCAGTATATTTACTGCAAGAAGGGGGGGGGGATCCCTCTGTGAATCCGTATGCGTACACTAGGTGGCAGTATGTGGCTATTTATGAGCTGAAGGCATTACCTGAGCAAGACAAGTGTTCAGAATAATGTTGCAGCAATGGTCATGCATTGAGGAAAGAAACCCTAAAATCTGAATCTTGCATTTTATCACTGAAATTGATCACATAAAGTTTCATTTATGGAAAAAAAAGAAACAACAAATGCCACTTAATCAATGGAAACTGATTCAAGATTTAAGATTCAACGTGTTTATTGCCATGTGTCCAGTTTCCCTGTACAAGGAAATTCTTACTTTGCTGCCCACATTGAGTGCCACATAATAAAAAAAAAAAAACTTAAGCAATAGAAATATAAACCTATACATTAAAACTGTGCAAAATACAAGTGAAATATACAAGTGAATATACAATTTAAGGTAAGTAAAAAAATGCTAGTCTGTACATAAATGTATTGTGTTTCAACTGAAGTTTATACACGTGTGTACGGTTTGAAGTGCATAGAAAGACTTCATTAATGTCTTGAAAGGCAATGTCTCTGCTAATGAGCTCCTTTTGAGTTTCACACTTTCTGCTCTCTCACAGCAAATATTCTCCAAAGGGATGACCTGGAGCGGTTCAGCATGGAGCGGGTTGCATGCATGACACAGACCGCCAGACTTCAGATGTGATTTTTTTATTTTATTTTTTTTAATATTCCTAAATATGAGTAATTTGGACTTTTTCCATCTGGTGGGTTTTTGACAGTGAGAGTAATCATACCTGGAAAAAAAATAATAATTCCCTGACTACTTGAAAACCGTTAACCTTTTAACCTGGCTTAATGTTCACCAGCTGCCTTGCTTTCTCTCGCTCTCTTTTTTTTTTTTGTTTTTTTTTACTGTTTATGATTACTTTTCAGCTCTTGAAGCAGAGCACTTTGCTTCACTCAGTGGACACATGTAGCCGTCCAGCTGCATTTACAGTAACAGAGAAAGTTCTGTAGGTTTCCTCTTGCCCTTGGCTGCGACGCAACCCAAAGAGAGGCATCCAGGTTTCATTTTTCCATCCCCAAATCAGGTGGTGCCATGCGGCTCTGCTCCCACCTCTGGCATTGACAAGGTTGGCACCTTCACCCCTGCCCAACCAGTGGCCATCACAGCTGTCGCCACTTGTCTGCTCACTGAGCGTCGGAGAGACAGGGAAGGACAGGCGGAAGGAAGTGTTCTCATCCTCCTCTCCTTGTCCTGCATGGAGGACCCGGCGGCACCAGTGCCGGAGTTTCTCCTGCTCAGCAGGTGCCTGACTTTTATCAGTAGTGACATGAATGTACAGAACTGCCAGGGCACATCCACCCAGTCGCTGTCAGGTGTCGTTCCCGCTAACACTCCACCTAGCCCCTGACCTCACAGGCACCCGGCGCCTGCCTACCGCCGCCTCCCCTCTGCACACCTGCGCAAACTCTCATATGGACGCACGCACGCACATCGTACGCTGACGCGCGGCAGAGACTCCCCACAGTCGCACAGGACAGCTCCCTCGCAGCTTCTTGAAGTCGTTCTGCTTGGAAGCACTCCAACATTCAGTGTGATGCACAAGTACCTTCACTAATACGGCACCGTGGAAACTTGTGTACCGGTGTGGGGGAAAGTGACACTCTTATCAGAGAAGGGTTCAATTTAATTCTGCAACAGGGGACACCGTCCCAAAGTCCCCAAACATACAAAAAAAAAAAAGAAAACCTGTCTTTGGGGTAAAGAAGAGCAGTGTTTCCTCAAGGAGGGCCTTTTACAACACAGTGGGCTTACAGAAGGGCTGGGAAAGGGTGATCCCTCGTTTAAGTCTGAGTTGGGATTGTATTGACTGCATTCTGCACGTTCTCCCCGTGCATGCATGGGGTTTCTCTGCAGGTTCTCCGGTCTCCTCCACACACATGTGTTTGAGTCTACCTGCGGGGTATAAATTGCCTGTGCTTGCGATGTAACTACCTCTATGCGTTTTCTCTCCAGACTGCACATATTCAGCTGTAATCGGCTCCCGGTGACCCACAGTCACATGAAGCCGTAATGAAGATGAATGGACGGATGCACATGAGGTGCATGCAGGTGTTTTTTTTTTGTACTTCTCATATTCTTTCATGCAGTGGGCAACTTCACTGCTCATAAGTTTGTAGAGGATGCACGCGTGTGAAAATGCGAAGCCTGACCCTTTGGCTTTGAGAAAGCCAAGCGTGGTCACTGTGTAAAAAGGAGGTCAAGGTTAAATTTGTACTGTGGATATAAATAGCGCTTCACTGATGTCCCCCTGATCTCACCATTATTATTTATTAATCATTGTCATGATCTGGGGAGCACATCCAGCCTCTCCATGCAGTTTCGGACAGCTGAAGACCGCACGACGAGAGCAGGGCAATTATCTAACCTGGATTTTTTATTTTTTTTTACATTCCTCACGGTGAAGCTCTTATGTGTTTCAGACTTCAACAAAAAAGGGTCCGATTTGTTTTGTGAAAAGACGTCATTGCCTTTTTGGTAAATTGCTATGTTCGGGAGTGCTGACACCAGACTTTACAACCACCGTTACTGCCGGAGTATATCAGTGGTCGTGCCTCTGACATGACTCTGTCTTTTGTTAAGGATTTGTTTCACTTACATATTGTTTTTTTTTCTACGCCGCAGTTAATTTGCACCCAAAAAAACCTCCAGTTTGACAAGTAACACTGCACACACCAATAAAATTGTGCTATTTGGCCGGGAAATTCCTACGAAATGTCAAGAGTTGAAAATAATCGACTCCTCCATCTTGGCTCATTATAAAAACTCTTTTTCTTTCTTTTCTTTCTTTTCTTTTTTTTATCCTTCGCACTGCTGTTTTATAGTTTCTCTATTGTGTCTGTACAGTCTTCGGCTGCTCAATCTCTTCACCTTCTGCTGCACCTTTGAAACTTCTTCCCCTTGCAAATGAGTTGTTACACTCAGTACCCGGGGCTGTGTTGACAGCTCGCAAAGCTAAAACACGTATCATGTACTTTTACAACACAGCGGATATAAATCAAGTTCACGACCTCACTTTCCACTTCATCCGTTTTCTCCCTGCTTTTGTCTGTGCTTCGCTTGATCAGACCGGATTTTTGATGACGAGCATGAAAGCAGTACTCTTTCATATCTGTATGGATGTACAATATGTTTTAATGCCTATCGAGAACTTTTTCTTTTGAGATATTTGCAAATCTAATAAAAAAAAAGTCAAGACTTTCTGAAGTGGATCAACAAATTGTTTCTCAACTTTAAGAAAGTTCTCTGTTTGTGTTTAGACTTCTACACCCCTGCCCATTTGCATTGGGAAGGTTCAATATGATATATTTAGCTCAGTACGAACCAAAATGATTCAAAATCTATTAACAAGCAGAAGGTGATTATGTTGACAATCGTATTGAATCTTTTTAAAAGTAACATTTGCTTACTTTTAATGCGATATAATGTTTATCTCTCGTGCCTCAGAGTGAGAATATCCACGGTTCCGGTTAGGTTGGGATCAGTGGAGTTTGCATGTTCTCACCATGTGTGGACGGGTTTTCTCTGGGTACTTAGGTTTTCTCCCAGAATCCTAAAACATACATTTTAAGTGTTTCTAAGTATGGATGGATGTGTGGGCAGATGGATGGATGGATGGATATATGGATGTATGGATGGGTGGGTGGGTGGGTGGGTGGATGGATGGATGGATGTATGGATGTGTGGGTGAATGGATGTATGGATGGGTAGGTGGATGGATGTATGGACGTGTGGGTGGATGGATGGATGGATGGATGTGTGGGTGAATGGATGTATGGATGTGTGGGTGGATGGGTGTATGGATGTATGGATGGGTAGGTGGATGGATGGATGGATGGATGGATGTGTGGATGGGTGGGTGGATGGATGGATGGATGGATGGATGGATGGAACAGTTATGTGAGAAGTGGAGAAGAAAGATTGACTTTTGGCCCCCAAACAAGTCTGGAACAAGAGAGAGCTGTTGGCCCAGCCCTGTTCATGTATTTAGCTTCAGTCTGTACATTTAATTCTCAGTCAGAAAGCCAAGAACGGCGCTTCCAAAAATCTTAAGCTGTACCTTTAATACTTTCAACATTTGAGCCTAAAGGAGCTCACTATTTCATTCTTTCCGTTGGTATGTAACCTGACATTAGGTACTCATAGAGATGAATGAAGGATAAGTAATGACTGATAAACACCTTTAAATGCCATTTTATACTATAAATGTGTTTAAAATGGCATAAAACTGACAAATAAATCTCAATTGCTCTCTGAAAAACACTAAATTGGACACGCTACATGACAGATTTCTGAAAAATGATTTGGTACACGTCTTTGTGGAATTAGCTTTTGTCTTATTTGAGCTATAAGTGTTTTATATGTGAGACAACATGCTACTTTAATGTGCACAGTACTTGGTAAAAATAGTATTTGCTCTTTTTTAAGCCTGATTATTTAATCATGTATTCTATGACTGCCAATTGTTTCTTTAGAAAAATATATACTATGTACAACATATACTGCAGTCATTTGCCTAGAAAATGTATGTGCCACTTTTTTTTCCATCTTTGAACTCTTGAAGTTCGAGTCAATCTGGCAAAAATATAAAATATATTTAAATTTTTTTTCCTGTTTGGCAGTTTTTGGATGGTTAGTTTTTAACCTAAGAATGCAGATTTCCCTCTTCTGTAGTTTTCGTTTTCTTTTTTTTTTTTAAGAAACGGGAGCGAAGAGACAGTTTTGTTGTTACAGTGAGTTTTGTGAATGACTCCCTCCTCCCGGCAGTCAAAGTATCACCACTTAGGTTTATTGTGCTGTCTGATTTTAGAGCATTCGGATTGTATTAGAAAGCTTTTAAATCAGTTTTATGGCTGCGTGTCATGACTGTGTTGTTAGGATGCTGCCCTGAGTTCTCATAGAATTATCTTTCACCACAGAAATGGTCCGGCTCCGCTCACCCTTCACGCCTGGCCTTCCGCCAACTAATGTCATGTGAAGCGTGGCTCCGGAGCCGAGGTAAAGAAAGTTCTTTTTTTTAATGATTTAGCATTGAGAGCCTTTCTCTTTTATATTCCATCTTCTCATTTCCATGATTTGTAACTACTTGGTGACTGGAATTATTCCTTAGGGATCATAATTCCTTGGCACAGAAGCAGACACTCAAATGAAAATACACACTGGCCAATTTTAATTTGAGAGGATACTGAAAAATGACCCATTTATTAAGCCTGTTTGATAATCAAAGCTAAAGGATCATTTCAATTTTCTTAACTCTGCAAATGCTAAAAGGCTGCTTGTGTCTTGTAATGTGGACATTTGAAGTGAGGTGATTTAGAATTAAATGAAAGTCCGCTTTTGTAATTATAAAGTAAAATGGTCTTAGTTATTTGACTTTAAAAAAAAAAGAGTCAATTAAAAAAAAAAAGCTTTTTCGATCGACATAATTTAAAACGAGCATGTTCTTCTGCAAATAGCAACCTTGTTAAAATTGCTCCTGTCGTTACAGACGATGGGCGGTGCACGTGTGATATGAAGCCGGAGATCCAAATCTCTCACAAAGTGTTTAAAATCTGGAGCAAACACAGAGGGACCCAAGGGCATTACAGGTGCATCGCGATGACGCACGCCACTCATCGATGTCCTAGTCCTCCACAATGTCATTCTAAAGTGAGGGAAAAAAGCAGCTTCTGGAACCTGCTCAGCGAGGCATGCTTGTTTACATTCTCCCTTTTTCTTTCTCCTCCTAATTCTTTCTGGCGTTCGTTTTCCTCTCGCTCCTTTGTTTTGATGGAAGCCGGTAGCCCATTGGCGGACGCAAAAAGACAAGTTGATTGATCAGGCTGGGGGGTATTGATCAATCTGATCCTCTGCCATGACCCTTGACCTTCCGATTGACAGCAGCCTCTATAATGAGGCCTCAGAAAAGAGACCGTAGGCTAGGGGGTTTGGGAAGGGCATCTGTGGGGGGAAAAAAAGAAACCCAAGGGGATGGGTAGTATTTGCACACATAGCCCAATCAACTTGGTGCCATTGTTACATTGCAGTGCCCTCGATAACCCCAATTTGCATAATCGGCTTTTGCATTGTTTGGCCCAGACACATTAAGGTGCGGCGTTGCATTGTTGACTGCAAATCAGCACGTGCCTATTGTTTGCTCATCTCGATGTAGCATTATGCATTGTTGACTTATGCTGCAGCATGTGTTTTTCTGCTTACCGACTTTAGCATTGTCCTAAACACATTGTGCTGAACGCATTATGTTTCCTTTCCCAGCGTCGGGGTGTTTAGTAAACTGCAGCGTCGTTGACGTTGGTCCACAAAACACTTTGATTGCTTACAACACACGTAAAGGGCACAAGGTATATATGCATGGTCTACACAAAGTCCAGAGCATTTTATTAGTGCTGTTTACCAACTGCATTCTACACATTCCTACCATTTTTCCTCTTGGTTATAGTTCACCCTGGGCCACACATCCTCTCTGAGATATCTCACTTTAGCTTTTACACACATTGTGTTGACACTTCGTGTGTGTGTGAGCCCATGAACAGACAAAGGAGATCAATATATCTTATTTAAAACAATCGCATTCATGTGAACAAGCAGCTAGTTATGAACACCACATATATTTATGTATGCTAGATGTTTAAGCACACCTCCGTCAGACATGTACAATCTATTGAAAAGACGGTCCTACAGTTGAGGGTGAGCATACAGCACAAGCACTGGCGTCACGACATGGAAATCGGCACATAGTTTTTGCTTTTATGTTCAACTCATTGTAAATATTGCCCTGCCAATGAAACACACAACCTCAAAGGGAGTGAGTAACGGGGCTTGGTTGTATTGATAAAGTGTGATAGGTGTGAGGCTTTGAGGAATGCACAAAAGGAAGTGTTGACTTTGTTGAAAAGTGCTTGTGCACAATTTTTTTTTTTTTTCATGCCATTCATTTAGTTGTGATCATAGTGACATGTGAAGCATAAAAAAACCCAAACAACATTGAATATATAAAGAGCAGAATCACTTCTGAGATAACTGATTTACAATGATATTTATGTGCACATTGACTATTATTGTGTTGCTGTGACACATCAGCTCAGCACTGTGTGGCTCAGTCTAATGACTAATTCACTCATTAAGTTCATTTAAAGTTACTTTAATTATAAGATGATAGATTTTTGGGGGGGGATGTTAACAGTTCTGGAAATAAACTCAGAATCTCTCAGCTTGTCAACAAGAACAATCGACAAGACAATGACTGGAATGGACGACCAGCCGGCCAGACCACTACAGACAATTCCTCTAGAGGTAAGCTCATTCTTACTTGAGGATCGTAATATACATCGCAGTTGTGTGGCTGCTCAGCTAATGCAAATGCGACTTACTGTCTTTCATGTTGCTGTCTGGAGTTTGTTTGTGGTCAATAAGGCATTCCTAGGAAAGTCAATATGTTCTAAAGCAGCAAAGCTTTGGCTACTTAAGCGTTGGCTTGTGAGCAGGATACTGAGACAGCAGCTCTGCAACTGCTTTCGTGTGCAATTAAAGTAACATGAAGTGTAAATTTTATTTTATCTCCTTAATGGTTGTAAAGTTTCTTTTGTTTGTTTGTTGAAGCTCAGTATTTTTTTTTTGTGTGTGTGACCATATTGCAATATTTGAAGCTGTGAAACCACTGAACAAACACCCAGTGTTTGTCTGGCTTCATGCACGCGACACATATTTATTCGTCGCTCTTGTTAAACTTCAGCAGCTCCACTAAATCTGCATTTTGCATTCTAAATTTGTTGATTGCTACTGGATAGGTACAAAATGTCCACCGGTGCTTGTTTCCTGGAGTAATTTTCATGTTCCAAGATCAACAGTAAAGTTGTGGACTTTAAAAGTTAAATAAAGATTCTTAAATGTGATCCGATCCCATAAATAAGAAGAAACATATATCGAGTGTAGCTACTTTTAAAAAAATCAGATGAGTTATGTTACATTAATACCAAATGTAATTAAGGTGGGATGAGGTATTGGTTGGTGTTGTATGTCTAATTTATAGTTTTTTTTTTTTAAATGAAATAAAACAAGAAAAACCCCAGAGGTTTTAAGCATAATCATGAAAAACAACTTTGCCATTTGGACTATTAGTTACAATTTTCTCACAGTATCGGGTTTCCCAATTATCCTAAATCAGGCCCGGGACGACCTCTGCCTGACTGCACAGGTGTTGAAAGGACTTACTGTAATGTGCTTTAATCTGCAGCTCTCCGAGCGCCGTGCGTGCCCACACGGTCTACACTCTATTTATTGCAGCTAAATGGAGGAGCGTTTGGGTTTTAGTTCAGCGAGTTCAACGAGTAAAACCTCACGCCACGAATTCAGTCGTGAGAAACGGGGAATGGGTGCTGCAGAGATCTGGTCTTACCCCCGCTTTGCCTGAAAGCGAGTCTATTGGTCACCCTAAATGTTTTCAATAAGACCAAGCCATTTTTCTTCCAATGGGCCATATCCCATTCACCTTACCAGACATTTTTCCAGTCTTCCTCACCCAGATGGATCAGGCTACCTCGCGAAAAATAGTTGCAGAAATCTTCCAAGAAAATAATTTCTCTCCCTTATCCCTTTCTTGGAAAGCGTTCAGTTTCAGCCATCATTTGGTAAACCGGGGGGCTTGCGCCAAATTGTTGTCAGTCCTGGGGGCTTGATGCCTCAACCTGGTTAATACCGCTGCAGAAACCAGTCTACTTTGTGTTTTTATGGACAAGCGTCACTGCAACTGTATTTCAAGTAGGCAGGCTAATGAGCTTTTTAACCATCTCCATATGGAGGTGCTCTAAAGTCTAGACGGAGGGGCAGTAGTGGTGGTAAGCGGTGGTGTGCTGACTGCGCCGTACTCTGCACCCCTGCACATATAATTCTTCCCCACAAGCAGCAGAGTTAAACCAAGGGCAAGTCTTGGTTGCCATCGGGGACCCATAATGGGTTATTGTTTACCACACAGCTCACAACAGCAGCTAAAATCCAGGATGTGAAGATGATGAGGAACACACTGCTCATGCACATTTACATATGTGGGGAGTAATGTGATGTATGAGTCTGTATTTCCTTAAATGCCCAACTGAAGCGTGCAGTTATAGCTGCGGGAGACCTCTTAAGGCAGACGAATCAATTATGTTTAAGAAGATGAACAGTACTGAGTATAAAATAGTTCAAGGGTGTCAGAGTATTCGCATGAAAAGAGACAATTTAATGTTAAATTATTGTCCTGACCGGACTATATCATGCTTGGCACCCTTCCACCGGAGTTGCAATAAACTTGTACGTCTTACTCAATAAAATTTATTGGACGGCCTCATCAGTGGGGGCAATGCATCACGGCAGATAAAGTTCTTAAAAGCTTTTACAAACCTGAACAGTGCACTTCCACTCGTCAGCGAGAGACCAACTGTCTGCCACCTCTAATTCTCTAATCCATTCATTTACTCGGTGCTCGTGCGGCCTGACATCTGTGAAAGCAGGACACGCCGGCGATGACACCCTGGTAATTTTACCAGGTATCCCGGGACACGCCACGGAGAAAGTTATCTGTGTCGGAATTAAGCTTTACCAGGAAAACCCAATGACGTACGTCAGCAGCCACGATTGTCAAATGAATCTGGCCATTCAACCACACAGCGTACCAGATGGTGGTGGTAAAGTCGCATTTCACTGCCAGCCAATGATTGAGTGTAATTGTAATGAAGAAGAAAGAAAAAAATAAATAAAAAAATTGGGGGGTTTGTTTTTGGCATCGTCGGGAGGACGGCAAACATTTCCACGATTATCTAAACATGCGAGAGGAAAACCTCCAAGATTTGAACTGCGCTTTCCGTCAGATTAATGTCCTTTTGTCTTAGTTGTGCAGAAAACCAGAGATAGTCAAGAAATTACAACGCAGTTACGACTCCTCGGGATTTCGTTTACCACAGAGATGTCAAACTCATTTTAGTCCGGGGGCCACATACAACCCAATTTGACCTGAGATGGATTTAACGAGTAAAATTAAATCATGATAACATTTTAATACAATTTTGTGGACAAATATAGACATTTTCCTTTTGTTTCTGTACAGAAAAGCTCAAATACATTGTGGAGGAAAAAAAAAAAAAAAAAAATCCTGAATAAACTTAAGATGTTTCATTAAAATAATTGCAAAACACAGTCGAATGGCAAGAAAAGCAAGTCATCCATTTGTGGCATATTCAGACAAATTTAACCAGACTTTGATATTAATGCTTATTTATCATTGAGGCACTAACTTTCACTGTTTCATCACTAACGTGTCAGCTCAGTTGATTCCTCAATAAATATAAAAAATATTAATTAGAAACTACAGTCACTTTTAAAATAAGAAGAAATGCTCTTCTAATGTTCACACTTAGTACTCATCCCACGGGTTGGATTGGACCCTGTGGTCGGCCACTTCTGGTTTATGTTTGTCATCCCAGTTTACCTGTTGTTGTATGATTAAGTCTAATTAAGGACAGCTCTTGAAAAAAACATGTATTTCATGCAACAAGATACCAATAGTTGGTAGTGTAGGTAGTTTGTGACGGTTTCCATTTTCCAAAAGTTAATAAACGTTTTGTTTACCGGGTAACGGTAGGATCATTTGAACCAGGTATCAGTTGATATGACTTCATATTAATGTGTTATTGATGAGATGTATGTTTAAAAAATTGTGGGTTTTAGTTATTTTCCTTTTCCATTACAATTTATCCGTTCTATAATGAGGAAGACATTTCTGTGGCGCTCACAAAGTGGCCTCAGATGCATGAGATCTAAAAAAACACCTCATGTTGGACTGTTTCCGGTTACAATTTGATATTCTTGCGTCAATAAATGTGTAAATGAACCATTTATCCTTCGTGAGAAGTGTAACCATTTGTGATTTTCTGAAATGAAGCATAAAAAGTAAACTACAGGACACATCACTTTTCTGATTAAAAACAGTTTTTGTGATGGGCAGTAGTATTAAGTTGAAACAAGACTTTTTGAGGAGAGACAATGTCATTTTGATCAACTGTTTCTATTCATACATGCAAATAACATTTAATAGTGGGGTTTTTCTTTTGGTTTTTTTTTAGGATTGCCTCTAAAAAGTTATATGCTTTAAAGTCTTTAGCAACACCTGTGTGTTGAAATTCTCCATTCCCAAACACTTTAGTGAGTGCCCTATAAAGGTTAACCTTGCGCGAAGAAGCGGCTGAACAGTGAAAATGTGAGTCAAAACTGCAGACGGATGAATTATACCACCAGATTACAGAGAGACGGGATTCTCCGTGCTAAATAAAGCTACCAGAGATTTGGACTGTATTCCTCGTTCTTCCAGCTGTCTGGAGGCTATGACAAACTGTTAGTTTTGCACTAGTTTGACAGACAGGAGTGTTCAGTCGGATGGGGGATGACATACATGGAAAAGTAAGACCGGAACGTCATATAGCACGCTGATGCAAATGCTCTCCGGTGCGGTGATTAAATTACAGATATAAAATTTGGATCTAACCACGTGCCTGAGTTATTTTGTGTGTCCATGTGACTGTCTGATATTTCTGTTGTAATCAACATACAGCAGTATCAGAATGTATTAACCCCTATGTATCATGCGAGATAGTAATCTGACCACTCTCTGCTATAAATAGCGCTTCACATGCCATTTTCCAATACTCTGATTATGTTTTCATTACCAAACCACAACACAATAGCAGCCTTTTCTGTTTCAATATAGTATGACAGTCTGGCTGGCCTTGGATGCTAAGCGCATATAAATGACAGCTGTCATAAGCATTAGGGGAGATTAAACCTGATTTATGCGAGAATATACATTTTCTGTAATCTTTGCGTAAAAGTAACAAACAACACCTCCATCTCATTTAGCGGCGCGTCTCTTATTGGGAAGTGCTTTCCTTTACCCAGAAAACGTGTGCGTGCCAGTTTTCATTGGATCTCTGAAAATTCGACCTGGTATGTGTTTGTAGGTAGCATGGGATTATTCTCTTAATGGCTTTAATGGGGATTCTGTAACGGCATTATATTTAGAAAAAAGCCGTCACCTTACAAGGTTCTGCGCACTATCATGGCATCCTATTGTGGCTCCCTCTTTTATTTTTGCATCTTCCTACCGCTCAGTGTTACCCAATATTTACTGTAGACCCAATCTGCAGTATTGCTTCATGTGTTGAGTGTGCACGTATCAGTATTCCTCGCGTTTCATCCGCAAAATCTGAGGCAACAGCATTTAGGTTTGCACTTTAGAAGAGCCACAGTCACAGATTAAGCTGGATCCATTAATGGATTATAGACAATGTTTTTTTCTTTTTTTCCCTGTTTGACTTCCACTTCTCTGCAGTCACTCAGATGACATAGTGGGATTATTCTACAATACTGCAACCACTTTTATCTAAACAGAAGTCGGTGAGAGGGAAGCAATGGCGAACGGGAGCTGAAGATTGAGAATAGTCATGATCGGAGCCAATGGCCTCTGCGCTCATATTTTACCCACCTCGCCAAGCTGTTACTTTAAGACGCTTGCAGATTTATACTCAGGGGATCAACAGTGAGCGGCGACTGAGGGAGGAAAAGCCAAATACTGTTGTGTTAGATTTATGTTCTATAATATTTAATGAATTTATTTGCTTCTTTGTTTCTTTATCACTATTTAATAGGTTGCTGCATTGCTTCTTTAGTCTAAAACCTACAATATACCACCTTCTAACTAACTGATAAATGTATTTTTCATGTGGCCATTTATGCACGGTTCTTTATTTTTCCCCCCCTAATTTGACATGACAGTGCCAAAGGTCTGTGTTTCAGTCACAGTTGACCCCGGCTGATCTGAGCATGATGCCTCTCTGAGAACGCCACAATGGGTTCTACTTTATGGACTAGCTCAGATTTTCAGTGGGATTTGCACAATAGCGCAGGGCCTCTGTGACACGAACCATCACAGGTCATTAGGTTAAGATGGGATGTTGCCTTTCTGGACCATCAAATCCAGGAATGACAGGGAATCCGCCTGTTTTGAAAAGGAGAGCTATTGTGGCGCTCTTTCACTGACAAATGGCAGATCTGGGGAGGCACACGGTTTGAACTTAAAGAGCCGCGATTGGTCGGTTCCTGCAGGGGTCGAAGCGGCGGGTACAAGCCTATGCTAAAACAATTCAAGTCGATCTCCTTGCATAACTGAGGAACGGTGAATGACCTTTATGTGAGCAGGTTTCACACATAAAGGTCATTCGACATCTCCCTTCCTCCGAGGGAAAAAAAAAAGAAAAGAAAAAAAGTTCCTTCAGTAGTCTGTACATAGTGTGCCAACCACAAAGGACGCAGACTATAAGACATTTAGGTCATCTTTTCTATCTTCAGCACTCATGTTCCTTTAGAGAAAACGGAGGGAGGGAGTGACATTCGGATGCGGTGAACAAGTGAGGAATGTAATTACAGGACTGAAGAAGTCTTTCACCTTCTGATATAATACTTTGGTGATGGGTTGCTTCCTCATTTCATTTTTTCCTCAAGCTTTAACTTGTCACTTTCCGCATTAGATGCAAATCTACCTCCATTTCAGCACCACGATACAATGCAAATAGCATTTAAGCGTGTCAACCCATGCGGATCGACACATGTATTAGATGCAATGGGAAGTTTACATAATGGCTTAATCCTCAACTTTAACTTATGAAGTGTTGAAACTTTTCAGGTCTTTAACAGTCTTGAGCAGTATTAAAAATATATATATATATACATATATATATAGAAATGTGTAGTATGTTGGTCTATTAATGCTGCAGCATGTCATGGATTTTCCTTGTAGGAAGAAAACGAGTGCTGGTTTATTACCAGTCTATGCAAACTGCATCAAAACCTTGCAGTCTCATGGGAGTAAGAAGTCTTTCAAACAACCTTACCGGGCAACACCCCCTCAGGGAAGACCAAAAAAAAAAAAAGTTGCCACACAACCAAGTCTGACAAAAGAATGTGTAGTAACAAAGTGTTGTGTGACGGTTTTGGACTCTTGAGTTATCTGCTGTCTCCTCTGAAAAGGTTCAAATTTTTTAGGTCCATGTGAAACTCCGCTTGCAGCAACTTTCAAGGTCAAATGCCTTTCAATATGTCACCCCCTCCCACCCCCCACCCCGGCTCATGACACAAAGGGAAATATGCGACCCGCAGTCGCAGCACCATCTGAAGAAGAGAGCAAATATTGAATGTTTGTTCCCTCTCCTCTTTATGGTAGGTGGCAAGTTTTGGCCGTCTAAACACACATTTACAACAAACAAGTGGAGGAGGATGGAGAGGAAACACTGACATTCCAGCTGACTGTCTCTATGGAAAGCCATTTGAAGGTGAAGCCGTTCACTGGCCCTGCGTGTCAAAATATTCATGCAGTAACCGTAACATTGACCAGAGGATTGTTTTCATTTCACTCAGCTAAGACTTATGAAGTACCGAGGGCTTACAAATCTTAGCCGACTATGCGGTTTTGAAATTCGCATCCATCAAAGGCGATAGCGAGTAAACATTAGTATGTGTGAGTCAACTTGAAACCTGCAAATCCCTTAAAGTTTTTTTGTTTTTTTTTCTTCTTCTTCTTCTTCTTCTCACATCCCTCCTTGTGTGGTAGAGGTAATTTTGGAAAGAAAAAAAAACCAAAAAACTTACAAAGACGTGAACTGAGTTGGTGGTAAACATCATAAAATCAGAGTCACATCGGTGCACTTATCGCCGCTCTGCAGCTGAAAACATTAAACTGAGGCTTGTGCATCAAGAAGAAGAACAGACATATGATCCATCAAATTAAGTTAAGTAAATATGGAACGAGAATCGCAGCGGCTCAGTCATTGTTCTCCCATTACTACTTTGATCTATTGCTTACTTTATTTGGGAATTGCCTTAATGGGAGACACGACTTTGACAGGACAGTAACGTTTGTAAAATACATCATCTTTTCGCCAAAGTTACGACAGAGGACTTTCCCAAGTGACTCCGAGAGATGCCAAACAGTACTAAATTTCTTTTTATTTTTGCACTTCATATCACTTTATATATGGGTCCTTTTTTTTTTTTTCTTTTTTTTTTTCCTTTGCACTCAATATACACACTCACCACTCATCCACTTCATTAAGTACTCTCGTACAGTCTAATGTGAGCCGGTGCAACGGCGCAGCCATAAATTCTCCCTTCACAAAAAATGCAATAATGTTCAGTCTTCCTTGGGATCGTCGAAGAAGTTTTAACGCAGCTTCATGCTCTCTGTTTGCACAGTTTACACGTAAACACTTCTGCGCAGCACATCAAATTATAAAGTTACACTTCATTCTGAACATAAGTTTATTTAATTGTTGGGATGTGTTTTTATTACTCTGTATACACACACACGCACATATATATATTGAACATGTTCAAGTGTTTTCAATCACAACCTGCTATATTTCTGTTTTTAATGGAGTGAATCACTTGATCTGTGAAATGAAATGTGCTATATAAATAAATGTTATTTACTTACTTAAAACCACACATTATTCTGTCATGATTCACTTTTTGCTTTTTGAGGTTTGATCTTGCGTTGCATTGACAGCATCACATGGAGAGTTGCTTCTAATATCTTTATTTTTTATTTTTTTAATGGCTCCAGACTGCTTGCTTGTGGTCCTGTGCTGTGGACTCGTGGAAGTGTGGGATTGTTTAAACAGTAACCGCTAGAGGGATACACATATACGCCTTCCAAACTCCGTAAACACCATCCTATCACTATGTGCCATAGAGAGAATTACCGTCAGTGAGAGTTGCCTACCTGTGTGACTTCCCACTATGAAAAAAAAAAAAACACACTCACTCACTCGCACACACACACACACACTTACACACACACACACACACTCACAGCCCCCGGAACATTTGAAACATGGCTTGTTCTTTAAAAGACTTTGAGAGTAACTGCCTCTAAAGGGGGACGCCGAGCTCCGACTTCTCCAAGTGTGTCTGCTCCAGGCAATCAATGAGGACCGCGATGCTTACTTCTGCAGCTCTCTGTCCCTCTGCCTCTCCTTCGCCTCTCCAGATATTATAGTGCATTTCAACTTTTGTGCAGGCACACAGGCAAAGAGAAAAAAAAAGAAAAAAGAAGAGAGAGGCAAGTTTTGGATTTTATCCTGGATCACAGCTCACCTCTTGTTCTCTGTAATAAATATGAGAGGTCGGTTTGCTGTCACTTTTCTTTGGAATTTAATAGGCTGTCTGCCATTTCTTATGCTGTTTTACGGGTAGGATAAGGAAACAACAAAAAGGTATGACAAGAGCCTGGCGGACAACTGTGGATTTCTGCGAGTAACTCCTACCGTCCAAAGGGGATGAGGGGGGCATCGGCCGGACCCCCCTCTTGATTGATTACTTATTAGTCATCCCTTTGGCTAAATGGGACCCATTGAAAAGGCACCGTGGAACACATACATGAATCAAATATTCCTGTGTCCCCTGAATGTCTCCAGAGTAGTTTTGCTTAAGAGAGGGGGTCGTGGCTTAGCATAATAAAGAGGGAAAAACAGCATAGCTTTATGGGTTTATTTAGACAGTTTCTACGCTTTGACATTCTACCGCTGTAAAAAAAGAGAGAAGGAAAAACTCGAGAAGATCCCAAAGAGAAGAACATTGTGGACATAATTTTTTCTACTTATTCCGTTGTTTCTTTTTTATTTTAATTTTTTTTAATTTTTTTTTTCTTCCTATTTTAATTTTTTTTTTTGCCGTTTCCTCCATCGAAAAATGAAACTTTGGACATCACCCTGGGTGTCTTGCCTGGTTATTCTAATCTTGTGTTTTGGATCAGAGTGCGGGACAGTCCGGAGAAAGGGGAGATCCAAGAGGGAGTTGGTGCGCATTAGGGAGGCGAAAGCCACCATCCCAGGGGCTTGTGCCACACGTCTGCCCCGGGGCAAGCGCTCTTTGCCCGGCTTGGAGCGGCGGGTGCTTCGCCAGCGCCGGCGCTCCTCTCAGGCGGAGGAAAACTCTCCAGACCGGGGGAAAGCTGTCTACTTCACCGGCAGGGGAGATCAGCTCCGGCTGAAGCCTGGCGTGGAGATACCCAGAGGCAATTTCACTCTGGAGATGTGGATCAAACCGGAGGGAGGTCAACGATCGCCCACAGTGATTGCAGGTAGGAAAGATCTGTGCATCCTCCATCCTATTGTCAACACAACTCCTTTTATTAGTCCAACTCCAGAATGGGCAGATAATAAGAACCATATATGTAGAAAATAAAATTTAAAAAAAATCAAAAAAAATCACATCAGTGACATGCAATGTATGAAACAAAGCAACATGCAGTTTCAACGAGTTGAAAATGAGTTCATCTATCAGACTAGACAATGATGTAATGCTCTGAAAAGTACAGCGGATATTTTAGGTAGTGCAACCATAGGGTCAATGAAGATTTTGATCACACTTAAGTTTGCCACCTTGCACGAGAGAAGATCACTGCGCAATAAAAAAAAAAATCAAATATTCACGTGCTTGTTTAATTCTTATTTATCATGACGGTGTATCTGAGTTACAATCACACACATCTAAATGTGGGAGTGTGTGCAGCCACATGAAGGCTACTGCATCACTTGAGCGGCAGCTGATGTCACTGTGCGTAAAATGTAATTTCTCTGAACCGACTTGGCTATTTTAAAGCTATGATGTAATGGCCAAAACTTTGTGCGCGAGCACGTCACGTCAGGCACAAAGCGGGGAGATATTCGCTGTATGTGGAGGCGCTCAAAGCTCGCAGCTCAAGTCGCAGCTAGAGCGCCCCCCCGCCCCCCCCAAAAAAGAAGAAAAAAAATCGACACCTTTGGATTGGCTACCGGAGTTACGAGACAGGAGAGATCCAGGGTTTCCCCCTCTTTGCGCGGAAATGTGCTTGCCTGTGTTTGTGCATTGGTGGTGGTGCGCTTTCATGGCGCTCAGTACAGCCTCTCCAAAACGCAGACGCTTAAATCACCGTCACCACCGTCGGCGACTTCCTAATTGAAGTCGCAATCAGATAGTGGTGATGCGCCCTCCGTCTGAAGCGACTGAGCAGAGTTGGATACACGCTCACTCCATCCCTGCCGTCTAAGGAAAGCTTGAGACTTTTGGCATCTATGCGCACTGCTTTCTGTCCAGCCTGATCTGCAGCCATGCGTAAAACGAGCCCCAGAAAGGCGTTAAAACGGCATCATTTGTTTTGACCAATAGCGCTTTTTGTGCATTACAGTACTAGATTGCTTTCCCCTGCTTGTTTGTTGCTTTTTCTTGCCGATAGGGAGCGTTGCATACACAACCCATTGCTTACTACACTTCTTTAGATGGCTGCCTTTGAACTGAATTGAACTCAGTCGTACTCACTTCTTATTCCAGTCTCCAGTCTCTCTGTTTTGGGGACTTTACTTAACAATATAAGTCGATTTACTTCTATCTGTGTTTACTATCTGTCAGAGTCTCTGAAAACCGCCCCATCCCTCAACACACATAAATAATCGCTTGTAGGTGTATTCAGATACAGTACTCTTTTAGGTAGTGCGAGCCAGTTGGCAGTTGGACATGCTCTGCAAAGCCAATCCCTTGTAAGAGTCTCAAACAGGAGGAGATGGGGGTGAGGGGGTCTGTTGTGACCTGAGTGACTCTTAAAATCCAAAAGGATGGACACAATAACAGAAACATCTGTACAATATAACGCGATCCAGTACAACAACAACACAGGCGACAACCTCCAGTGACCACAGAGTTGAATAAACACATGTCAGACTCAATCCCTGCAACGGATGAACATTACGGCTTCTCACATGTGGTATGGGATCACGTTTTGCAAAGGTGTTGTTGTTGTTGTTGTTGTGGTCAGGACCTTTTTCCTCGCCCCGCCGCTGAAAGATTACTCTTCTTGAGTAATCTTATTTGATTCTTATTCAAGATTTTCTCCCATCAGTGTTGAATAGAATGAATGTAAAGACAACAAATTTGACAATCAAACAAATTCACTTGAGCTTAATCTTTTAAATCCAATTCAGACCTCAGAAAATCCCAATGCCTCTAAAAATGCTCCATCCCCTTGTTTTGATCCCAGCAGTGTTGTTTGCAGCAGCTGTTTTTTTTATTTCTCTTTCTTACCGTGTTGTTTTGGCCAATTCGTCTTCTCTATGCATGCATTCTTTCAGCACTAACTTGCTATTTCATGAGGTGCTGGTTTTCAGTTTTAATTTCTTAATTAAGTAGCCATTATCCACCAGCCTGATAAATAAGAACTAGGGTCCCACTTTTGTATTTAGTTTTGACGACGTGTGCTCGTCTGTACTTGTGGATTTTGAACGCTCACTTCTTACTGGGATGTTCGACAAAACATCTCAATTTAGGGGGAAAAAGAAAAAAAAACAGCTTCCCAAGATAAAAATCAATTCACTGTAAAAAGGAAAATATCCAATTTATTGACTTAACATAACTGCATTTTATCTGAGAAATACAACACTTTTTCACGAGTGCCATTTCTTCTTATTGTTTTAACTTCTCTGTGATGAAACATAAACCCTGAATACATATCATAGCTATTTTGCATTCAGGGTGGTGGAGTGGTCAACAGTCACGGCAGGAACATCCCCAGTTATTTTTACAGAGTTTGCATGTTCTCTCAGCTTTCCCTGTACATTGGTTTCCTCCCACATTAAAAAAAAATACACATTCAAGCTGTAAATGTGAACATGAGTGTGTGAGATTGTCTTTGACGGACTGACAGTCTATCCATGGTCTGGGGGTCCCTGCTTTTTCCCCATAGTCAGCTGGAATTTGGTGCCCTGTGATCATAAACTGAATAAAGCAGCATCGAAAATGGATGGATATTTTCAGAGGAAACTATGGGTATCTTTGGTATCCCTAGTTTTCCAGGCCTCAGTTGAACCAGGCTCCTGCAGGAGACAGGGCTGTCATCTATTGGCCTTTTTTTTTTTTTTTTTTTTTTTCAAGTTGGAGAGGTACATGTGGTCCGAATTGAGCACAGACTTAAACACCAAACAGTATACCTAAATGCACAAACCTAAATGACACACGCACACACCCACTCATCCACACTGACGCCTGCAATCACACCATCAGAACACCAAGTTACTGTGTCCAAATGTTACGCAAACTTTGTTGTGCCCTATTAGCCCTCGTATCCGGGCCGTGCGGGTTTGTCTCGCAATGTAGGAAGAGGAAAATAAATCACAAGAGAAATGGAGATTCTGTTTCATAACTCACTGAAGACAATTATATGCAGACTTTAGCAGGTGGTTATTGTTTTGTGATAATAGGTATTTTTGCCTATTGTAGTGATTCATATAAAAAAAATAGTTCAAACATTTTTCCTTGTCTTGGACTCCTTTATGGATGCTTAAGAGATGAGTCATGAACTTTTTTCATTAAAGTCAAGTACATAAGCATGATGTGTAATATTTTACAGATCAGCTGAGGACTCAAACTGTTTGAAATAGGACTTCTAAATACCAAGCAATGTACTTACATTTAAAGGTTATGTTGGTTTTTTTTGTGTGTGGGTGCGTGTGTGTGTTGTGTGTGATTTCTGCATCACTATACAAGTACCAGTAGAGAAAAGGTGGTTTTAGTCTCTAACACCTCACGTTGAAAAACAGGTTTATGAGCAGCTATTGGCAGATCCTTTATGGCTCATTAAAACCAGCTTTTAGTTGGTTGATTCATAGTGATATTGGGCAGTTCGGTCAGATGTTTGAAGTCAAGTGTTTTAAAGTGGCCTGGTGACATTTCTATAATTAATATCGTTGTTATGTTCATCAAGTTTGTTTATGAAATATCAATGGAATTTTCCATTGTCTCTCCAGGGGAAATTTCAGGCGGTCACTTTGGTGTGACTATGAAAAGTGCCTTTCTTTGACCTTTCAGAGCCAGAACAGATCAAAAGTAAACGGAGTCTTCATTGTTCCCTTCCTCCCTGCTTTTTATCAAGTCCTTGTGACGTTTTTCTTTGAGTGTGTATGTGTGTTTTTACACTTTTTCTTTTCTTTTTTTTTTCTTCTGAGTGTGTTTTCATAGAAGAAGAAGACAAATGGCAAGTGCAAGGAAAGTTGCTTTTGAACCTGAAAGGAACCGTGCTATAGACCATTGCACATGCAAATCCTTTTGTAGGTCTCTCTGCCTGAACACAAATCTGAACTTCAGTGTTTCGGTTTGTCTGTGCGAATGGGTGTGTGCGTATTTGTTCACGAAAATGTATATATGCACCTTGGCATAAGTATGTGCATGCGTGCGTGTGTGTGTGTATATGTGTGTGTGGGTGTGTTTGTGTGAGTCCCAGTGGTCACAGTGTTGGGTCTGGAAAAGTGTAGCGTGTTAGATTAATTGAGCATGGCAGAATTATGACAGCTGTTTACACTAGGAGCCCTACGAGCATTTTAGCACACCTTTTAGCCTTGAGTGCACCAGCTGACAGATGGAAGGCTTTTTCCTTCCAGTGTAGTGGAAAGCCGGAAAACGTCATCCACCGAAGGACTGACCTTGATGCTGAACCCAACCCTCACTCTTTGAACATTAGTCCATTGAAATACCAAGTTAATGAATGCATACTGCAGTGTGCATCTAATTAGAAGCAGGTCAAAGTTACCAAGACATCCGTGCAATTACCATTAGCCAGCCACTTACTGCAGGCTCAGGTAGTCTAATCGATTTTGGAACAAAGGCATCCAAGTGGACAAGCATGTTGAGCCACAGTTGTGATCATCACTGTCGTAATCAGCTCTCAGACAATAATAAACGTAGCAGAGGCAGCTATGAAGGGTATGTGCAGGAATCTGATGCACACATCCCGCGAGAAACCTCAAAAGGCTTTTCATACCAATAATGACAGAGTGTTCTGGGCACAGATTGTCTCGTCAATATATGGTTTTTTTTCTCCGAAAGCACATGGAGTGCTACCCTGATGTTTGCAGTACTAGAAGTGAAAAGTCCAGCTTTATCACCTGTGAATGAGCAGTTTTCCACATGCTGAAATGGACCTTGTTAGGTATTTCAAGGCACTTTGGAATCTTTGCATGCTTTGCCGAGATTGTTTGGATACATGCACAAAGTCATGAATGTGCAATAACACCCACACATGCACATATGTGAACTTGTGTGCCAGCGCGCACGTACTTTGACAAGCGTTAAACAAACAAACAGTTAGCATTCAGAGATCCCCTAAGAAGTGAAAACACATTACCATGCTGAAGCTGACATGCACAGTCCAAGTGAAACAGGAAAAAGGTGTTTTGGTACCTCTACAAAAACAAGGCTTTAGCAGAAAACTAGTCTTTTCTGGCTACCCCACTGGCAAGGGGCATTTACACGAACAACTTTAAATGTGCTCAGTGTTCACTAAAGCCTATACATAGAGATTTCCATGGGGTCTCCCTTCACGTAACACGCACCTCAACACATATCCTTGAACAGGACACCTTTGGATATAGAAAGAAAGTATCACAGGTACATGAAATCCCTTTTTTCACTCATGTTTAGAGTTCCCCATTTGAGCTAAATGTTTAAAAGTAGATAATATAATTCTTGCTGTATGGATGAGAAACTTATGTCCTGGATCATATCCCGACAGGATAACATTGTAACCAAAACCAAATCACGATTTAACAATTAAGATGAGATAAGAGGATAGGATACGATGTTTATCAATCTCAAAGGGTTAGGTGTACTTCAAAATGCTGAACCTTTGAATACAAATACCAGATTAAGACCCATAAAAGATTAAAGCTCTGCAAAACAAAAAAAGACGAAAGTAAAAGAGAACAAATATATAAACCCTTTATCGTCCTGATCAGCTGCTTGTTATGGAAATAGTTGTTAGATAACAGATTGTTTTAAAACTGTTTGTAAACAACCATCTTCGATAGGCACTTTTTTGTCTTCAGATTATTTTCTTATTGCTAAAGTCTGATACTCTTGTTATCGCATGTAAGGCAAATGATTAAGAATGAAAAAAAAAATTACAATAAAGAACAAATTAGAAGTGTACTTATAAATCTTGCACTGTCTGTAGGAATGCGCTTTGGTAACAAAAACGGAATTACTAAAATGCTAATCATTTTTATTTCACACATCTTTTTGCTATTATGGATGTTAAAGGGTTAAATGCAAATGCAATGCTTACACATCTCTTTTTCATACCAACATTGAAAACTGGGCAACATGTGCATGATGATTGACTTTGCTCATTTTGCCCACAGGTCTATACGACAAATGCTTCTATGCCTCCAGTGACCGAGGCTGGCTGCTTGGCATCCAGGCGGTGAGTGAACATGGGAACCGAGAACCCCGCTTCTTCTTCTCCCTTAAAACTGACCGTGCCCACAAAGTGACCTCCATCCACTCCAACGCCCATTACGTACCCAACCAATGGGCACATGTGGCAATCACATACGATGGCATCTACATGAAGCTTTTCCTCAATGGTGCTCAAGTTGGCGTCAGTCGGGAGCAATCAGGTGACGTCTTCAGTCATTTGACCAAAAAGTGCAAAGTGCTGATGATTGGAGGAAATGCACTGAATCATAATTACAGAGGGGCAGTGGAGAGGGTGGGTCTTTGGAGGGAGGCCCGAGGGCAGCGGCATATTGTCAGGGATATGCAAGGCCATGAAGACCCACAAGATCTACTGGTCATTCGTGAAACGTTCGAGCACCCGGGCCGTAAATGGTTGACTGTAAAAGACGGTAGCTTTCCTCAGCCTGAACAAGGCGGAGGTGGGCGACTAGGATTTATTGGAGGTGATGGAGGACTTAGAAATGCTGAGGGACTACTGGACACAACCCTGGAGCCTCCAACGTGTGGTCAAACTGTGTGCGACAATGTGGACGTCATTAATCACTACAACCAGCTTTGGACCTTCCGACGGCCCAAGAAAGTTCGATATCGTGTCATAAATATTTGGAATGATTTAAGGACAAGACCAACTGTGTCAGACCACCAGATCAGCCTGCAGCACCAGCAGCTTAATGATGCCTTCAGCCCCTACAACATCACCTGGGAGCTCAGCATTTACAATGTGACCAATTCATCCTTACGCAACCGTTTGATTCTCGCTAACTGTGACATCAGCAAAGTTGGTGACGATGCATGTGACCCAGAGTGCAACCATCCACTAACTGGCTATGATGCAGGCGACTGCATGTCTGGGCATCGAAGCAACTGCCCTGAACACAAACAAGGCAATGGCGTATGTGACCCTGAGTGTAATTGGGAGAATTTCTTCTACGATCTTGGCGACTGTTGTAACCCCAATGTGACGGATGTTACCAAGACGTGCTTCAACCGCTCCTCTCCACACAAGTAAGATGATTCCCCTTTCATTTTGCATGCAATCATTAATAATTCTCTTTTGAAATTGTTTCTTAGGCATACAACATAGCCATACAGCGTCAGCCATAAAGACTCACCAGCAATCTGTGTTTGATTTGATCCTTTTTTCTTCTAGCTGACATGATTGAACTATTTAAGGAAACCCAACTCCAAGCTATAGCCTCACATAGCTTCAGTAAATCAGACAGCCATTCTTTCCATACATGTGTCCCTGACGAAAGTTTTTTTTTTTTTTTTTTAAATCTCTCGTCCTACTGTTTCCTAGCCATTTCGGCTGAGGCTGTGTGTAACTCAACTCCCAGCCTGTGTGGCCGGGGAAATCCTCTGGGGGCAGCTAGTCCAATCTAGACTTGGCCTGGTTCAATCAGTGTTCCACACTTAAGCAGGGCAAAACAAATGCAACTGGATGACTTTCCTAGTAGCAAATGCACAGGCTAAACCCATTCATTTCTGTATCCAGTTTTCAACAATTCTTCCCACCCTTTCCTACTCTGTCTCCTATGCCCAGTGGTCTTAATTAAGCTGCCTTGATTGGAGAAGGGAGTTGGTTTGGAAAGAGTGACATTCTAAACAGAGCGTGAGGGCAATTAGAGGTCAAAGAGAAAGTGTAGTGTATTATTTTTTCCCCAGCAAAGGAAATCCTTTCAAAGACAGACCCCTCTTGCGTGTGTCCCGGGCAGCTAAATTAGTCCTTAAACATGGGTGCCTGAAACAATTTTCCAAGAAAAGCACTGAAGAAGAACCCCCCCCCCCCCCCCCCCCCCCCAAAAAAAAACCCTCCACTTACATGTAAATGAACCAGTGTTACAGATTTTTGTTGGTGTACTATATAGGACAGGGCTTGCCTTTCTTTTTTGTATTTTTATACGGTAACTTAAGAGGAACACAGAGAACTCCATAAATGCACGAACATTTTTTGTTTTTGCGGTAACCTCACTGTGGTTGGTAGATGATGAGTAAAAGCTGGCAAAGGGAACATATCTCTGGAATTTTCTGTAACAAGTTTATTGCCAGACCTCCAATAGCAGGATTGTTTGTTTCTTGGTACGCTGAAACTCAACACAGTAGAGTGAGACATTTTTGTGGACAATGCAGGAGGTCTTTATGCCCGCGCCAGAAAAAGAGACAGAAATGACCAATGCTTGCCGGTATTTGCTGCCACTGTCATGTGAGGACAAGTGAAAGGGAGAGAAACTGGGAGACCTTGTGTGTGGGATTGTTTGGGTCTTCATGATAGCATGAATCAAGGAGACAAGGCTGTTTTCAATCACAGTTGAAGCTGGAAGCGCTGTCTGTTTGGCACTGTCCTGTTGTTTAAAATGACCGCTAAATAGCTAAATAATGATATCTAATTAACAACATCAGAGGGAAAAGCAGGTGGGTTTGCCTTTGCTTCCATATCTCAATTCCCACCACATCCTTTCCAACTTTGTCATCATTCGAAACTCATTCATCAAGTGAGGCCTAACAATTTAGTACCATTGGCAAAAGGCTTGCCAATGCAACGTTTGATTCATCCTTCGGGCATTTGAAGGATGGGTTTGTGGAAGGAAGTGCACCAGATAGAGAGTGAGAATGCGTTGGGGGGGGAAAAAAAAGACAAGTTTGTCTAAAAAATAGATATAATCTGCCCAAGTGGTTGCTTATTTTGCTTTGATTATGGTATGTCTGGAGAGCCGTGCAGCGAGCTGCACTACAAACAGTTTGACATTCCTCCTTAATTATGGAATTCTGGATGAACAATGTACTGCGTATGCAGGGGAACAATGGTTGTGAGGTCCTGCATTTATTTTTGCAGCATTTGCGCCTGTTACCACTTAGGTGTAGTGTTTTCAAAAATCTGGCAAACATGGGACACAAGCAGCTCTGTGGTCTTGCAGCAGTCTCTTTTCTGAAAATACCATTGATAATAACCCCTTTTTTCTCTACTTTTGGCTGAAGAAAATATTTTGCATTGTTTTCACGGGCTTGGCATTGTCAAGGGCTAATAGGTCATCTGTTTTCCTTCGGCCTCTGTTTCTCTCCTCCTCCTCTTTCTGAGTCAATACCTCTCACAGTGGCAGCTTAATGGATGGACCACCTTATGTCTTTCATTCACTCCCTCTCCCTGCTGTATTCTAACTAATCTCCAGGGCCCTTGACTTGGGTGTTTTACAGTTTGTCGTCTAAACCTTAAGCCCTCATCCCATAAAACATAATGGAGTACTCGGGCGTAAATACCAGGACTTTGCACTTCCTCTTTAAAGCTATAGCACACTTATAAAAACACCTGTTGTCAAGGTTTCACCTGTGCTTTCACAGGGGCTGGTAGGGGTCTCGACTCAAAGTTTTCCAAAACCAGGGGAATGAAGGGATTGTAGAGGAGGCGGGACTTAACTTGGGCCACTGTAGGAATGCAGGGGAGTTACATCTGGCTTTGACAAGATAATATGCATCTAGAAATTGTTGGTGGTCTTTTGAAAATATGACACATGGGGGGATTCGGCTGATGCTGCATTGGGAAGGTAATTGTGGTTCAGAAGTCAAGGAGGGCGCTGATGAAGAGATTCACACATTTTTGCATCCAGTGCTCAACGTAGTATTTTTACTTTACATAGGTACTTGGAGGGGTTGGATGCATTTGAAACAGCTGATTGGCCATTTATATGTCTCCAAATTGTGCATTAACAAAATTTATGGAAGTTCTTCTACACGTGTCTTCTTTGGAAGGGAATAATAATCAAAGGACTAAGCAGGAAGGTTAAAGAGGAGAGTGCAAGTATAGTAATAAAGCCTGAGATGAATGATGGGTTTAGGGGCTGTGGTGTTGACCGACTTGATGACAGAAGAGCTAAGCCCCACCCGCCACCCCCACTCCAATTTCAAAAAAAGTGTTCTTGGCCATGAGACCGTCACTGCCACGCCAGCTCACCCTGGCTTTCACACTTTGCTGCCCAAGACATATCTATATGAGTCAAATTTATGGGCTTGTATGAATTATACATAGATGTAAATGGATGAAGTCATAATCCCCCACTTAATATGTATCAGAAATAAAAGCGTTAACACGACAGTTCAGACAGCCTTGTGCACCCCTTGATCCCCTCTACAACAGATGCCCTGCAGAGATGCTTGATAATAGAAAGGCTTGATTTTTTTGCTTTTAACCTTACCTTTCTTACTTTTCTTTGGCTCAGTTTTCTTTATTTATGTCTGTGAATTTTTGCAATGTTGTTTTCCCAGGACATGTCTGAAAAGTGGTGTGGTTAAATGCATGGAAAATCCTGTCATTCCCCCGTGGCTCATCTTTGCTGAAGAAAAAAAAATGCCTGATGAGCGGCAAGAGTGGAGAACAGGGGCTGGGGAAATAGTTGAATAGTGTGCGTGTGTGCGTGTGTGCGTGTGTGCGTGTGTGCGTGTGTGCGTGTGTGCGTGTGTGTGTGTGTGTGTGTGTGTGTGTGTGTGTGTGTGTGTGCGTGCGCGCGCGCGCGCGCGTGTGTGTGTGTGCGAAAGAGAGAGACACTCATGTATGGGGTAAAGCGAGGTAAAGAGTTATTGGCAAGGAGGTTTGAGTAAGATGCGAATAGACAGATAGAAAGACAGAAATGCTTAAAAGGTCCAAACTGTTCTGACTACAAACACCCTTATGGTGAAGTCATTGAGTACTGATTTTCTACAGTGGCAGCTTACCAAAACCTCCACCAGATCTTCACCACCATGTCTGTAAAAACTGTGTGGAATCACAAACACGCACAAACAAATATCTACACGCAGAGATACAAATACAGAATGCACACCAACGCCACTGCTACCCCCAAATGGTTTTACTTAAATAAAACTGTTCGGTTTAGGTCCAATTCCACCCCTGCATGTTACAGGGGAAATTGCACTCAATATTCTGTCAATTTTAACCCAACAGTAGAATTGTTGGTCTTACTCTTTGCTGATTCAATCATTTGCGCACCAAACCCTTCTGACCCCTTTCTACCTCATGCATGTCCAAAAACTCTGAGCAAATATTTTCTGAGGAAATAATGAAATTCCTGAAATTATGAGGAAGAGGGTCCTTATATCATCTGTTCCTTTACTTGGTCTCTCCATCTCTCTCTCCATAGACCAGGCCTCAGCAAGTGCCCTATGTTGCTCTCCAATGGGCTTGAAGAAAGCATGTACTACCCATTTATTTGAAACGTATGTTTTGAGAGAACACTGAATCTTCACTAAGCAGCTCCTTATCTGTCTTATGATTTGAGGCATCAGGCAGACTTATGCAGCAAAAGTTGAAGAGATGTTATGAAACTGCACATAGGCTGTGCATTGATGGCAACCTTGGTAGACTTGTCGTAGTGGAAAATTATCTCACAGGTATTACTGCCAAAAAACTGATTTTTAGTGACTTTTAAATTGCTTCCTCGCTCTACGACAGAGTTTGATGCTTTGCTATTCTAGCGCACGGTCTTGAAGTTATGACCAGAATTAGAGGAATGGAGCACCTATGGGTGCATACAGCCACATTTTATGACTCATTTCATACATTTTAAAATGTCATGATTAGAGTAGATTATGCCAGTCTAACAACGTAGTTGAATGTTGTCTAGGCACCATGTACTGTAAAACGGTCCAGTAAGCATTAAACCTGAAATGGTTTAATAAAAAAAAAAAAATAACAGCATGACCAATTATAATTTATCTCTTTCAATGAATAAATATGAGTCTATAAAGTAGTGTAATGCATGCACACTCTCACACAGTACCTCTTCCAGCGGCAACCAAACCCTATGCTGTAATTCAGCTGGAAACACATAAAAATCACGAGGAAAATACAGTTTGTCTCAAAACATTTAATGACTTTAAACACATTAGTGATACCAGTCTCAGCTATCAATGATATGAGTTAGAAATAAATGAGTGTCTTCATCCACTGCAACTTCAGAGTAACTGAAAACACAGTGTAAATATACCTTATATTGAGTAGGCCATTGAGTGGTGGAGTAATTATAAATAGCACACTCCAGAATGTGTGCTTCACAAAGGCACAGGGCTTTGAAATATTTTGCTTTTATCTTTATATTTACCTGAGTTCACTTAAGTGGGACAAATGGCATATGGATGTTAAGAAACAGACAAAGAATGGTATTTACTGTTGCAAAATGTGATCGTAAAAAAAAAAAAAAAAGATTAGCTGAAGAAAAGGAGAAATTTTACACGAGCACGAAAAGATGTTTATGACATTATGAATGTAAAATTCAGTTTTAATGTTGGATATTTATAAAAAAAAAAGAATTGCACATGCATGTTTTATAGCAGTGGTTTTCAAAGTTTGGGGTGAAAATAATGAAAAAAGGAGGATTAGGAGGATACCTTTTCCCAGCATAATTAATTTATTTCTTTTTTAATGTCTTGTTGGGAAAACAATAAAAAGTAGCGGGTACAATTAGTCATTTTCTTATATAACACATTTTGACATTTTACTTTATTATTTGTGTTATTGAGAATAATTATGAATAATAAGTACAAACACTATCACAGTTATGAGAGGATACAAAGACTTTTCGGATATTTTAAATTGAAAGGAGAGGAGTCATGCTTTGTTCACCAACAGCCGTTTGCACAATATACTTTAATGTGAAAGAGATGGGAAAGTTATGTTTCAATAAAAATGTATACTACTTGGCACAAGTCAAAGTATACGGAGCGTGACAGTTAAGGAGGCTGAGGGTGCAGTGTGTTTTTCCGTGACAGAGGGTTCATTCTTGCATTCTAAAAAAATACCTTTTATATGGATATTAAAGCAGATATAATAACTTTAATAACTTTATTTAGATATAGCTAAGGTAATATATATGAAGATATGTGCTCATATCAATTTGACTAAAACGACTATGATATTTTCCTCCATTCATGATCTGGCTGCCTTTCGCTCACCTAAAATCTTTGGTATACATACGTAGACGGTGAGATATTTAGTTTATTTCTTTTCTCGTGAGAGATGAACGTGACTCATTAGGTGGAAGAGCCTCAGAGGACAACGGTTGAAACAACTCACCCCACCTCTGTATTTGAGGGAATCCTTCTTATATAGAGTAAGTTGCAGTACATGTATGTTATTTTGGCTTCAGTGTGCTTAATATTATGAGTACATGCAAAACATGAATACAAAATATCAGGCTGGCAAGTGGGTCACCCAAACTGGGCCAAAGCATCTTAAGAAGATCTTATTTGTGACAGTAAGGGCCGGTGTTATATTTGATGTCTGATAAACTCCTGCTTCCAAAACCATTGAGTATGTCATTCTACAACGTTCTGGGGCCAGAGAAAAATAATAAACTATTATTTCAACATATGCAACAGATTATAGACTCTTCCAAGAGATGACTGAGCGTCCTGATGCTGTTTGCCAAGACCACCAGCCAGGCTCATAGTGAAAACTATGTTTGATGTGTTCATAAAATGAATGACAGTTTCACTGCTGGAAAGATAACTCATTGTGTTGAGTGATTGCAGTCATTAGTACAGCTGCTAGTCCACTCAGAATCCGAGACAAAACATTATGTCACGGATACGGAGACATCTGAATACCTGAGGAATTAATTGAAGTCTCAAGCTGCCTTGAGCGAGCCCAGCTGATGTGGGACGCCTTCAGAAAATAAATACCGAAGTCCATCTAGTCAAATGAAAAAAAGAAATGAACGTGAAGGTGTTTGCTTCATGACCACGAATCCTCACGTGAGATATTATACATTACCCATTATATACAGAACTAGTGTGAAGATTTGTGAATTGTTATATCAACTGTGAAGTATTTACTGTATAACAGCCAAGCACAAGCCGTTAATTTTATTTTATTTTTTTTAACTCCTGAGTCCACTTCAATAAAAGGTTTTATTATAATTTTTTTGCTGCTTCTAAAACCATGTCTCACCAGCACCTGCTTAACTGTTATGTGGCTTTGGTTTACACATTTTGCCGTATGTTGAAATACAGAAGGCAGACGCTTAAAAGAATTGTGAAAGACGAAGAAAGTCATGGACGAAAATATTGTATTATTCTGGTTATTGCATGATTCATTGTGGGCCAACATAAAAACGTCCACCATCATCAACACAAAACATTGTGGCTTGTTTTTAGCAGAAAGTGGGAATTCCACTCAAACAGTACAATAAGCCCAAAGCTGCATATTTGGGGTTATTGTACTGTTTATAACACTTCCTAGGCAACAGCATTAAAAACAGTGTTTACTGCCCTTCTGTTACACAAGTGTAAGTAAGACTGAACTGCAGCAACACGAGCTGGAAAAAGAAGAAATGATTTGATTGTTTCAACTTAAACCGTAAAACATAAACTTGTTTACCCAAATCGCCACCTGTCATGACCACAGTCCAGGTGTACCTCCCAACAAACACGAACAAACATTGCGGAGTCATAATGAATGAAAACACTGTTTTACAATTGCAACCAAAGAACGAGTGTAAAAACACTTGTAGGTTTCTTAAAGCTGTACCTTTTTCACAAATTAAGAGAAGGGTTAGCTCAGTGACAGTGACACGTCTCTAAATAAACATTTTTTTTGTTTATATAGCAACACTTTCTCAGTCTTTAAAAGTGCCTCTTTCCACAACTCTGTCTCATCTATATAGTGCCGAGTGTAAGATAATCATCTCATTGCACTTCATATTCAAATAAAAGATAGAGTCCCACAAAGTCCCACAATTTCACATGAGTAAACAGTTGACAGTGGAAAAAAAACAACTCCCTTTTGCAGGGAAGAAACTTCCAGTACGTTCAGATTGAAAGGCGGCAGCGTTCGGCTTGGGGTTAGGGGATAGCAACAGAGGAAAACATAAAGCAGAAAACAACAAACACGTTGACATAAGGCAGCAAGCTTATCCACATGCTGCAGACTTGATGTGAGATGTTGGAAGCGCAGTTCATAAGCCTCCAGGTCCACAGCCAGAGGAAAGGCAAGGAGTGGACAGAGAGAGGAGAGCTACAGAGTACAGCAGTGACACACACACATGACGTTAAAGGGTACGCAATGGCAATATATGAATGTTTGGAGATTCAAAATGGAAGATTGTTGAGCATATTAATGAAGATCTCTGTACAATCTAAAACCGGGTGACATGAGCGAGTCCTAACTGAAAGGTCTGTTGAATAGGAAAGGTTGAAGTCCCAGACGTGGTTAGCCTCCATAACTGAAGCCAGTTCAACAAGAGAGGAGCACCAAACATGTTCTGCTGGTGAAGGGTTTGAGCTGGAGACAGGCCAGTTCAACATCCGGACTTTTCTACTGTGAAGTCATGCTGTCGTGATGGATGCAGTATGTGGTCAAGCTTTGTTCTGCTGAAACACGGAGTTCTTCTCTCCAAAAGAACAACTAAATGAGAAAATATGTTGTCAAGTCAAATCTCATAGTTTCTATCATTGATATTACATTAGTAGTACATTATCAGATGTAAAAATAAAAGTAATCCATCCCCTTGTTGTGGGTTTTTGAGCTGTGTGGCAATAACAAACTGGCTGGCTCTTTTTCTCTTAAAATGTCCAAAATGTTATGTTACGGCTTTTTCTATGGCATGATGGAAATGTAACTAGTATTTATGGATTGTACAACTATTCTCACAGACAATGACTTCTGGAAGACTCCCGAAGATTATGCAGTGATTGATTTGGTGATTACCATAATCAAGCCTTTCCCTGATGCAGCGCAGTCTAGGGGCCTCAGTCATAGACCTTTGGCAAAAAGATTTTAAATTCTTTCAATCGATTAATGATGCTATGTACTATGATTGTTGGGACCTTCAACAATTTTGTAATGTTCAAATTGCTTCTTTGCCTTTCTGTACTTTTGACAGACTCGGTCCCTCCAAAACTGCCTTTTTTTCCTGCCCAATCATTCCACTGAGCTGCTGTCAATTAATCTAATTTGTTTTCAAATGTATCTTGGGCAGTATCATAAACTTTTTCTGTCCCTTCTTTCAAAATTTGGGAGATTTGTAACCTCTTTTATGTTTATTGTCTGTATTTAATGAAATATAAGAGTGGTACATAATGGCATGCTGTTTTCTAATTAGGGTTTTTACTTGTTGTCAGTGTGACATAGAGGAAAAAAAGTTAAAAGAGAAAAGTTTTCAACCCCATAGGATCCCTTTTCTTGAAGCATCACTCCTTTAGACATTCGCACTTACTATCACACTTAAAAAGTATAGTTCATCTCAACAGGATCCTAATTTAGAGCATTTTCCTCAACAATAACATTACATAAGCTCTTTTATTTGTTTGGCAAAAGCTGCCATGGTTATTTTGTTATTTTTATTTAGTTATTTTGTAATTTGTTGCTTTGGTGGATTCAATTAACTTAATTTGAAATACAGTTTTTCTCTTGTTTTTCAAATTTTTCCAGAGCATATTTGGACGTGAAAGAGCTGAAAGAGATTCTGCATTTGGACGGCTCGACTCACCTGAACGTCTTCTTTGCCAATTCTTCTGATGAAGATCTGGCAGGGGTTGCCACTTGGCCCTGGGACAAAGAGGCTCTCACACATTTGGGTAGAACACAAACAGAAACACATACATGCATGCATCCGCACTCTCATTCCCACACTTTAAGTAGATGCACACATCCCTTCTTTGGCAGCCCTGATTGTTGATTTTGAGTAATTACAGTTCAAGCCTCAAGCAGTTTCTGTCTTCATCATAGCTCTCACAGGGAAGGAGGTGATAATGAAGCTGAGGAGGCCCATGAATAATGCATTGTCTGAATCTTACTCCACTTCCACAATTACTTTACACTACATTAGAAATAGACATTTGTATTTTGTGCATACTCACTTGAGTGTTTTTTTTCATCGTACATATGAGTGACATCCTCATCTGTGTTTTTTCAGGTGGAATTGTGCTGAACCCTTCCTTCTACGGTACATTTGGCCACACTGACACAATGGTGCATGAGATCGGTCATAGCCTCGGCCTTTACCATGTGTTTCGAGGCATTTCGGAGATTGAATCGTGTAATGACGCGTGTTTGGAAACCGAGCCCTCAATGGAGACGGGCGATCTCTGTGCCGACACAAACCCCACTCCCAAATACAAAGGCTGCACCGATCCTGAACCGGGAAATGAGACCTGCGGCTGTCGGCATTTCACGCACACGCCGTTTAACAACTACATGAGTTATGCAGGTGAGACGGGGCCTCTCGAGTGCATTTTGCTTACTGACCATGGCAATTTGAAGAGTCTCTGTCTGTGTGCACACCCAGACAGGTGTGGAATTTTGCAGGTGAAATAGCAATGGCAAAACATCCCGGAGACAAATCTTTTTATATCATTCACTGTGCTCCAAAAGCTGTTTTTGGCCTGAGATAAGTTGAAGAAAATAATGTTACAACACACCAACAGGTGGCTTGGATTTATAAAGCAATTTCATACCTCATTTATTTTCATATAACTGATTAATCCGAAATCCTATCATCACCCTGACCGACTGCCTCTTTTGTCTGCAGATGATTCCTGCACAGACTCTTTCACACTGAACCAGGTGGCGAGGATGCACTGCTACCTGGACCTCATCTACCAGACCTGGCAACCTGCCTCCAAACCTCCTCCTGTACCAATGGCGCCCCAAGTGGTTGAGCAGCATCATAATTCCATCACCCTGGAATGGTTTCCTCCAATATCGGGACACTTTTATGACAGGTGAAATTAACTACAGAGAGGTTGTCAAGCAGAAGCATGAGTTCATAAAAGTTCATACTCAATGAGTTATACCACATTTCCAGTATATACATGTCATATACCTTAATTTGCTGTCAATACCGTGTTTGTTTATCACACACGACTTCTTTGGTCTGTATCTAAGTTGGTTGCTGTGCCTCCCTGTTGGTTTCCTAGAGAAGTGGGATCAGTGTGTGATAAATGCACAGAGGGGAGAGTTCTCCTGCAATATGCCTCCAATTCGTCTTCTCCACGACCGTGCGCCCCTTCTGGACATTGGTCCCCACGAGAGGCTGAAGGTAGGCAACAACATTTAATACCACGGTTCTTGGCACTGTGCTTTGTCATTTATTGATGATGTTGGGGCTCTTCTCGGGAACATGCAGTCATTGCATCCACCTCTCATCCACAGCTGAAGAGTAGGATAGTGCGGCTTGATGTTTGTCTTCTGAGTCAATACAGAAATGTTGGTCAGTGAGTCAGCCTCGAAACATGTGAATGACTAACTGTATTCGTGACACTAGTATCGTGGGACAACATGAAAAGATCAAGGAGGTCAATTCCCAATGGATGGGGCCGTATGGTACCACTGTCCCAAGGCTCAAACCCAAGGCCAAAGATAATGTCGATGCAGTAATTTCCCATTTTTAGATGCAGTTCACGAGGTTTACATGTTAAAATTTGCTCAATTTGCTGGAAAGCCATTTTTCTCCCCTCGTATTGTTGTCATAGCCACGAAGGAACGTTTGAGCATAAATGCAGACATATCAACTTATAACATTAGAGGCGGATTTTCTTTCACTTATCAATTAGAGCTTGACTCCTTTGTGCACCTCTGATCACTCCATTGTTCTGGTATCAAGCGTTTTCTGGATTTTGTGCATGCATGTGGCTGGTTGCAGCTGTGTGTGCATGCTGTCATGTTTCTTACAGTTTCTCGTAAACATTTTAATGGATATGAGTTTTTAAATCAAAATCAGTTACATGAGGAGCACACTTACACCATGCCTTGCAGGTATGCGTTTACACAAATACTTCTGGTGGAGCAAAGTTTTATATTTTTCTTAATTTGAATTAAGAAATTTAAGACACTTCCTCGTGTGGAAAGTATATAGCCATGGTAGTAAATGTTATATATTTTTTTTCCTGGACCAGCTGTATTACCAGAGGGCCTGTTGCTTCAAAAGCATTTTAACACTTCATTGGCACTAAATTCTGCTTGGCTTTCATCTCTGTCTGTTGACAATGTGTTGTGCTGAAGCTGATCAGACCCAAAAGCTCTGGGGAACTTTCTGTAGGTGATTTAGTTGCTCATGTTTATACATAGGACTTTAATTTCTGACTAGCACAACGTATCTCCTCAAGTCCCTGATACCCTCTAAGAATGAAGGTATCAGGAAATATTACAACACAGTAATAACTGGAGATACAGAGCAACCACCAGAAAGGTCAAAGAAAGAGTTTTATTTAAAAATTTTAACGTATCTATAAGTATATGCTAGTATATACATTTTATGCAGTTTATCCTGCCATTAGTTGTATTGCAGTAGATGTGTTACTTATGAATAGGAGTGTGCACAATCAATAAATAATAGTGACTTGGAACTTTTTATGATCCTTTTAAAGTCATGCAGATTTTGATTACCAAATCTACAATTTACTTATTTGCTTTTAAATTTCAAAGGCTGACAGCCATTAATATGTTTTTGCAATCATGGCATCATCTATCTTCATATAGCAGAAAAAATTATAAGTCTGTCAGCAGCCTCAAGCTACATCACAATGCATCAAGGAAAAAACAACAACAAAAAAAAACAACAACAACACAGTGCTGGTTTTAAATGCAGGAAATCCATATGGGCAGGTCAGCCTGTTACAGTTGTATTTACCAATAATAACGATATATATATATATATATACAGTCTCTGCACTGACTGTAGTGTGTGCACCAGAGGCAAGTCTGGGCTTGCCCATCACGCTGTGTGTGTAAACGGTATTTTCCATCCTGTTTGTGGCAGATCCTCATTCACTGTAAACTTGACGTGAGCCAGGTACTCACTGGATACACCAGATACCACAGCAGCTGTCCTGCTGTGATGATGCATATGTGTCCAACAGTTATAGATATTCTGGCAAGCGGCAAATTCTAACATATGGCAAGCACAAGTGTTTGAATATTGACTGTTGACGTAGTATTGTTATTAAAAGAAGATGGGCATATGTATTCATTTGCATTCATGGATGCTTGGCAATTGTAATCTAAGGACGCGCGAGCTGTCTCTTCCTCACTGCTTGGCTGGGAAACACTGATGTGGCCACACCGAGCCAGAATGCCTCTCATAAATCTTCACTACTCTATGCCCAGGAGAAATATTGCCTCAGTAAAAAAAGAAAGCAATAATGAAAAAAGGACCAAAAAAAAAGGACACAGATATAGATTCAGGAGGGGTGGGGGTGGCGGTGGGGGTGTGTGGGGGTGGATTGTGGGTGTGTGTGGGGGGTTGTTGTGAGAGAAAAGGTGGGGTCAAAAACACCCAGGATGGTTAAGGGAATTGTATGGTTTGTGCCATTAACAAAGGAAGATCCTAGATGGACCAGTCCACCAACACATATACTGAGTGGTTCGATGAGAGTGTGCATTTACGAGGTGATGTCTTTATTGTGCATTTACAATGAATTGTACATGCATGTGTAAATATCTATAGATTCACTCACTAATTTTTAAAGATAAGTGCATGTGTGTGCCAAGATGTAAGAAGCCTCATTAAAAGAAGCACTGCCATACTAAAGACCTGTGAAGGTAATATACGTGACATTATTTAGGATGAGGTAATTCATTTTAAATCATAACCAAAGGTAACCGTTCATAAATTAGTAACTTTCAACACAGCAAACAAGAATAGAAAAATAAACATAAATTAAATGAAATATTGTCTATTGTCTCTCCAGCTCTTGTTAAATTTTGTACTACTACATTGATGCACATATTTTGTACGCCGGTCAGTCTAAAATCATTGAACCTGTCTAGTCAATCAAAATACTTATTTTAACATCAATCAATCACTTCAAAATCAATTTGGGACTTTAATTCAGTGGTGAAATTTGTTTTGCTGCTTTCAAAATTGTAAAAAGAATGTGAGTGGTGATCAAAACCCTAATCTATATTTTAATAGCTCCCTTGAGTTTGAATTATGACTTGTTGTGTTTCACTGAAGTGAGGGCAGCCCCCAATATCGTTTCTGTGAAAATTAAGTAAAAATACAAGTAAGTCAAATAAAGTAGCGCTAATGAACCCTTGTACACAACAGCGACTTGTAGGGAGGAGAGATCATAAGGGTCAGATATAAATCTCCAAGGTAAACTGTCTTCATCTGGAAAATATATTAGCTCAACAGTTAGGAAAATTCTTCCCTTGTTTTTTGGTTACTGGATATGTTTTTAAATCTTCTGGCTTCCTCTGTGACAAAAAAAACAAACCCCAACAACAATAATCTGATAGTGATGTGTAACACCTATACCATCTGCTCCACGCTTAGAAAAAAAAGAGAGCAACGCGTTGTGACATTGATTCCCAAGCTGTAGAGTGTCTGTTGACTTTCTAAAGTGTGTCTCTGCGTCTGCAAAGTGTCTCCCTGTTTGTGTGTGTGTGTGTGTGTGTGTGTGTCAGGGCAAAAGGGTTGGTGGGGGGTGGGTTGATGTCTGCCTTCTGAGTGAGGAAGTGTGTAACAGTGTGTGACAGTGAGTCATCGATAGTGAGAGTCGGAGCCAGACGCTTCTTAGAAAGCATAAAGCGTTGCATGCCCGGACATATCCCGCTTTGTTTATTCACCGTGCTCTCTGGACTTCTTGAGGATGTGCATGATTGTTCAGAGCAGGAGAATTATGACTGGATAGTGGTCAGACACCAACATCTATCTTGGGGTTATACCTGACCTTATTATTCTTCTAGCTTATCTCTCTAAGCTGTGTCAACCAGCGATTGTCCCAGTTTCGGGAATTTGGTATTTCTTTTCCTGCACATGACAATGAGTGGATTCAAGTGGCTACCAGTATTACTAATTATAGATTTTTTTTTGTAATTTATGTCTGTAATAAAATGGCAGCTGTGACTCAAGTGATAGAACAGGTCATTTCTGGTCAGTGTGTGTGTGTGTGTGTGTGTGTGTGTGTGTGTGTGTGTGTGCCGGTGTGTGAATGTGACTGATCATGTTAACCACTTTAAAACATGCAATACAAGTAAAGTCCTATTACCATTTATGATCAAAGGATTTAACAAGGAGTTATTTCGTGATTGATTGCCTTTATTACCAGCAAGTTCACTCACCAATTTACAATCAGGGAATATGACTCCTTATAAAAACAGTATAATGGAAGATTTAAAAAAAAAGAAAAAAAACTATGTTTAAATTAGCATTACTGCAGCATGAAAAACGTTTTTGTGTGCATCTGTCTGAGTCGAGGAGTCAATTCAGTAAGCCTAACACAAATAGCTCTGGTGAAAGAAAAATTGTCTTGCAAAAAAAAGTGAAGGTAGTTTTACTTTCAGTGGGGACACCGTTCATCAGGGTGTTGCATTATCCAGTCAAGTAAGTGCAAGCACATCTTTCCTAGTACTTTTTCTTTTTCAATTGCAAACTTCTGCTGTTTTGTCATTGATGTCAAAGATCTGCTGCCATGATACCTTTACTGAGTTGTAAAAATCTTGTCTGAGCACTTTAAAAAAAACAACCTGGGCAGGGGTTTGGCATCAGTCTTTAGACACATCCATTACTCCAACTGGACTTTGTGGAGTGTAGCTTTTAATCACCAATGCAAATGCATGCAGTTTTAAAATGCCAACATCTTTTTGCAGTTCCTGCAAACTGAGCAACTTGGAGAACAAATTACCTCAATCACTGTCATGTAAGCACTTCTACTATTGATGATTAGGGCTTTTCTTTTCTTTTTTTTTAAGAAACATTCATTAATTTTTGGCTTCCAGAGAAAGCTAAATCTTGTCTAAAGCTAAATGTAAAGTTAACATACTAACCTATAAATAATGATAATTCCTAAGCTGGGTTTTAGTGGCTATAATTATTAGAAATGGTCACATCAATTATAAAACAGCCTGAAATTTCTCAATATAAATAAAAAAAATTGAAAAATACAAACCTATCAGCAGTGTCCAGATCAATTAATCATTTCTGCGGCCTTCAGTATGTGTGTTTTTGCTGTGCATGGCTAATCATGATAATCATATTTTAATCAGCACTTCTACTGTTTGCTATTTAGTTTGGAATCTCATTGTTCGGTTAGGTTTATTACCTTTAGTCAAAAGTATCATTCGATCATGTAATTATAGATTTCTACACTGTTCACAACCACACAGGCAGCACTAAATCCATCACAGGCCAGTTTTGACCTGCAGGGAACTGTTTGGTAAAGAAGTGTAGAAAAAACAAACAAACTTGAGAGCTTAAATAAAAAGGCTCAAGTAAAACCTTGCACCGACTACACTGCCAAAATACACACTGCATTTCAATAATCCCCCCTTGGGATTGTGTTTCTGTAACATGGTATTACATAACTAATGCATTGCAATGGGAGCCAGTGTGTTGCCCACAGGCATCAGAGAACTGCAACAAGTATCTGTGATGGATGGATGGATGGATGGATGGATGGATGGATGGATGGATGGATGGATGGATGGATGGATGGATGGATGGATGGATGGATGGATGGATGGATGGATGGGTCCCCCCCCCGAGAAGCTTGTGAAATAGCTTTCTGATTCGAAAAGATTGATGACTCCTGAACACAATGTACTGACTTGTTTTCTTGGCATAAAATTTCATCCTTCAGAAATATTAAATTAAAAAAACATTTCAGAAGTGTGTACCACAGTTTGAAGGAGACGGAGGCCCTATCTCCTGTTTTGAAGTTTTAACAATATCGGAACAGTTCCTCGCCTCTTGCTGTAGACGTTTCATTGACTTTTGCAAACAGCAGATTATTTTACAATTAATAAAACCCATTCAACTTAAATTATTATGATTGTTATTCTTTTCTTCCTCCTTGAACACATTGTCCTGCCAATCATGGATGCATTCTTCATGTTTGTAATGCAGTTTATATCAACGTGCGTTACACAATAGATGACACCCATACTCTGTCTCCTCTTCAATCTCCAACCACATTAGCGGCCATGCCAGAGCAGGAGTGAGGCCCATCATAACAGCTGACATTACAAAATATTTTCAGTGGCTACAGCTCCCTTCTTTGCAAACTTAATGAAAGTGTACCCAGAAAGCCAGGACTACATGAGCCGAGCAAAGCCAAGCTCTTGGAGTACCTTAGTCCATTCTCTTCCAGCCCCCCTGCCTTACTCCCTCTCTTTTCTTGTTCTCTGACTCTCTTTCTCTTTTGCTTTAATTCACCTCCACAATGGCCACACACACACACACACGCGCGCGCACACACACACACACACACCCACCCACCCACACACACACACACACACACACACACACACACACACACACACACACACACACACACACACACACACACACACACACACACACACACACACACAACACACACACACACTTACAGTACAATAATAAATGTGTTGAGATAATGTGGCTTGGAAACCATATTCAGTCCTCACTTGATTAAACACTGGAATTTTGCATGGTGCCCAGAAATGAGGTTAGCAAATGGCTTCGTTGGTTGCCAGCTTGGAAGTGCACAAAAGGAAATCGAGGGAGAACATAGTGTCTGCCGCTTGCTGGCTTCTAAAAGTGCTTGATGAATGTTAGTGTACGTCACTTGGGATAATGCGAGTTAGCTGTGTGTGGACTCCAAATATGGCTGGAGTGTGACTGTTAGAGGTTGTAATGACTGTCGAAGTGAGAACCCTGCACAGGGCCCCTCACAGAAGGTACACACCTCAGCTCTGCCTTTCCTCTTCAGATGGACTCACAATGAACTCTCAGTTTCACCCCAATCTTGATGTTGCAAGAGCTGTTGATGCACCGAAAAAGATCCCTGATGCAAATCCATTATCTGCCAACACGCTTATGAATGCAGTTAGTCTTCACATTTGTGTCAAACGCGGACCTGCTCAAAAGACAAATGAATAGATTCTGCAACAACACATAGATTTATATTGCTAATAACTCTTCATGTTTGCTTTTTAAATGGCTTGAATCATGACTGTCTTGTCTGTGCATTAGAAGTCTCGATATTGTTTACATGTTGTGTACGTGTAGATACACGGGTGTTTGTGTTTGTCTCCTAGGCCCTCCAGATGTGGAGCAGGCCTGCGAGCCAAGCGTACGCACCTGGAGCCCCAACGCAGGGATCGAGCAGGGCGTCGTCGGCCTGTCGGAGTGCCCTCTTCAGGGCTGCATGCTTCAGCTGGAGTTTGCCTACCCGCTGGTGCCGGACTCCCTGACTGTGTGGGTCACCTTCTTCAGTCCCGAGGAGACGGCGCTACCTGCCATCCACAACATTTTGCTGCTGACCGTCAATGGGAACAACATTTCACTGGGCCCGAGTAATGTTTTCTGTGACACCCCACTGACTCTGAAGCTGGACATAGAGGAAGAGGTGTACGGGGTCCAGTTTTACACTATGGAGCAACACCTGGAGATTGACGCCACTCTTTTGGCGTCCAAGCCAGACTGCGCTCTTTGTAGGCATTGCCAACCGCTGCGCTACCGCTTGCTGCGCCAGCCCGCCTTCACCCACGCACCACATGGGCTGATGCTGAATGAACCCACCCGCCGATACACAGACAGGTGAGTGACCTGGTAGGTGAAAACTTTTTGTGCGAGAGCACGAGTGCCAGTCCTCTTTCAGGACATCGGCGCTGTGAGAAACTATTTCTGTTCTTCCCGAATGGATAAATATTAAAAAATAAAATAAATACGTAGTCTTTATTTAAAAAAAAAAAAAAAGAAAGACCAACCATTCTTCCTCGTAAAGGCTGAAACGGTTGGTTTTTATTAAAGATTTGCTGAGTGGTGGTGTGCCATTTAGCTTCCTGCTTTGGTGTGATGTTATTTGGGGGTTTAGAAATGTCTGCTAAAGGTATTTATTTGTCCGTGGAAACTCTCCACACAAAATATGTTCTCATAATAACAGATATCCTTTTCAATACCCCCAGGACTGCTAGCAAGCCACCGCTGCTTCTGCAGTTTCAAATCAGTTGCCCAACATTTGTTTCCTAAGTCACAGGTCAGTTGTTGCCCACATTTGTTTTTTCCCATGTTCCATGAAGCAAGGGCAAATAGACTGCTTGTTGAGGGTATTATCTACACACTGCGGTGAGAATTTAGTGCTTTGCTTTCATGGAATGTGCTGACTTGATAAAAGTGTGCTGCTGTATACATGGCACTGCTGCGTGTTATGCCATCTCACTATCGTGCTGTCAGCGTGGTTCACATGAGAAGGAAAGTGCTCGATAAGAGGTAAAAGGGTGAGTACGCATGTTATGCAAAACGGAGTGATGACATTCAAGTGTCCCTACACAACATCCTAGTTGAGTGACAACGTCTGTGGAGGGCTTCCTGCCGGAGGAATGTATTTATGTGGAGGTTTTGGCACACTTCAGTGATTATTGATGTACTGTAGGTAGTTTTACTGCTGCGGTGTATTTCACTAGCTGTGGTTGCATTCCAGTGGTAGTGGTCAGTGGCAAATGCCTTTTTTGTTTTGTTTTGTTTTGTTATGAGAGCATGTGGGATCTTGTCTCTGTTCAATGGTAAGAGAAGTGTTGTAGCACGTAAGTATGTTCATCCTCTCCATCAAAACCATTTTCTAATCTATCTGAGGAATAAATATAACAATAATAATAAAACAAAAATTTTTAAAAGGGACAATGCACTTTTCTAACAATGTTTTGTGTTGCTCCTTCCTTTTGGTTAAAATCTAATACTAAGTCGCTGATGCAGGTATCATCCCGAAATATCTTTTGAAGCATGCTTGCATATGTTTCTACTTTAGCTACCAGATAAGTGAAATCCTGATTCATTTGTTATTCTTCCACATATGAAAAATATATTCTGAGCAATAGATAAGTGCCGTGATGGATGCTTGTCAGATAACCTGTGTGTTTTTTCTACAACGTGAGTTTGGTAAGCTGCCGCAATGTCTTGTCACACCCGTGGTTCCACAACAAACAGACCCTTTGACATGTTGATGAGTAAAGTTCACTCTGATGTTTTGGCATGCCACAAATCTAATGTATAGTGCTTCGTTTGATCGCCGGGGTCCAGCTGCTGAAAAGCTTTTGTTGACCACACAGAAAGTTACTTCTCGCATGTTTCCACTGGGCTGGATGCGGGGGGGAGTGATTGACCTCCCGCTGTCAGGCCACTGGCCTTCTTCTCAGCCGGGGCAAACTGAGCAAGAGGAACGGCTGACATCTCGGCTTTTTTGGCTCCGTCCATGGGTGGTGATTTGTTTGGAATGGCTAACGACTGGGAGGTCAGGGTGACAGAGTAAATTATGGTGGCGGAGGGTGAAGAGGAGATGCAGGGTGGGAGGTTGGGACCAGTTGGGGGTAAATCATTGCTAAGCTTTGGGGGGTTAGGTGGTGGGTGGCAAAGCGTGATGAAGGAGAACATCAGGAGGTCAAGAAAGTATGAAGAAAGAGGGTAGGAGACTCAAACCATGACAGACAAAGGACAGCGACCACGCTTCTACTTTTCAACATGACTCTATGATGCTTTTATACGTTGTTTCCCTGATTTGTCTCTTTAAGTACTTTCTTCACAAATCTAATGATGCTTTTAACTCTTTATTGACTTAGTTAATATTAACTTAGATACACTTTCTGATAAAATGTGAAAACTCAAGACTCAATAACCATCAACATGTTACACAATTTCTGAGATTTTAGTTTCTCCTTCAAGGCCTTTTAATAATCTATCCACATATTTGTGTCAGCCCTACTTCAGTCAGAGATGACGGGAATATAATGTCAATTAGCACTTCAACTTATAACATTAATTTCCATTCCTTTGCAAATGTCCATGATTTTACCTCCAGCCAGTCTTGCCATATTAGTTGATCCCTAATGATGACAAATTCACAATATAGTTTTCTTTTTTTATATTTGCAATTAGACCTATGAGGAGAATCGCATAGATAATAACATGGCATGTGTTTGAATGCAAACTGGGATTCTGGTCTCATTCAGTTTAGTTGATGATGTGTCATCGCGACAAAAGTGAAGCGGCTCGTGCAAAATGAAGCTGCAAACTGTAACAACACATGGCCTTAAATAAAAGCAGGAATTTCCGATTAGGCATGGCCGCTTCTCTCCTTTAAAGTATCTCCTGTAATCATAAATGTGTAGGACAGGTTGTTAGACATACTGTCGGGGTTAAATTAATAGCAGTTAAACTTCAAATACCTGTCAGCTGCCAAACTGATAAAAGGAGCAGTGCTTTGTTTGTTAATCTTGCAGGCTCAATCTAACTTTTCCTTCCCCCTCAACTTCCTTATATTTATCTGTGTTTCCCATCTGGGATCCTTCAGCCAAGAACAACATGAAGTTACACAATGGAAACACATCCATATGCATGCTCACACATAAGCGTAGCGCACACACCAGCAAAGGCAGGGACACACACACACACACACACACACACACACACACACACACACACACACACACACACAGACACACACACACACACACACACACACACACACACACACACACACAGATGAACACAAACCCACGCAAGCGTTCTTCTTGTGCTCAGAAGCGGACACATTCGCACATGCTTCTACGTGTAATCACCAGGTTCTATCGACGAATGAGCCACGATAAAAGCTCTGCCCCTACAGGGGGTCCGAAGTATAATGGCGAAGCAACGTAGGGCGGAATATTGAAATTTTATCATGTGACACGTTCACGGTGAGTGGGGTGAGTTTCTTTGTAATATGAGCTGGATTTCAGTTCAGTTACATATGATATGTGATCATTTACAGATGAACGTGTGGCTTTGTGAATTTGAGATGTGATCCGGAAATGATCTGTATCTGTGAATATCATCTACCGCACACGTGTCAAATTATTATCTCAAGTGGTGATCCTTTCACCATATTTTAATGATCTTACCAAGAAAAACACAACAAAATATTTTCATCACTAATTCTATTTTCTGGCATACGGAAATAGAAGAAATCAGTTAAAATAGTACCTAACCTTTCATTTATTCAGTCATTCATTCCCTCACTCCTTTCGGAGCTCTCATTTCAACTGTGGTAAATTCCACACATTTTTTTCGGTTACACCAAGTGACCTGGAAAAGATTATATTACTGATGCATTATGCATGTTTGAAAATGTTTGCTATTTTTATTGAGAAAGACAGTGATCCATGCTGTAATAAATTCTCAAGTTAAACCATGAAACAGGTTTTCATATTTTTAGGTTCATGAATTAAAATCACATTGGCTGATTCACTCTTTATGATATTTTACAAAGAGTTAGACTTGGTGGATTTCGCTGAGTCGGTGGAGTAGACCCAATTAAATTGGTCGTCGAATCAGACGAAGAAGTCAGACGATGGAGAACCAAGCATGACTGCCTACATCTGCCTCTGCAGTGATCATTTTACCTCAGGTAGTTTCACTAACTTTCCCCTCAGACAACAGTGTTTCTGGATTAAACTCTTGTGATGATTATCAGACCATCTGGCACTAGTGTTGTCACCGTTACCAAGTTATTGTCTTATAGCTGTGGTTTTTTTCCACACTGGTGACATCGGAAGTACTGCACTTTCACTGTTCAATCACTTATTCAAATGGCTGGTTGACAACCCAGTTATCTGTAGTGTTACCACGTCTTGAAGTGGCCATATTGAGTTCAGTCGGGGGGGAATCAGCGATGCTCCTAATTGGGAACAGGTTGAACCCCGCGTTTAAGCTGTTGTTATCATTGTTATCACGCTAAGAGGAGTAGCACTTCTGACCTTTTGGAACCAAATGTACATTTTCACATCCAGGAAACATATGCTCAGCACACCCAACACTATGTGGAGACACTACTGGCGGAGGAGGTTTTGCTATGTGGTTTTTGGATCGTTACATGTATTTTAAAAGACCTTCCACCCACAAGCTGACAAGCTTCTTCTTTTAAAAAAAAAAAAAAACTGCACTGATCCTACTCCTTCAGTTCGTGATCGTTTTCACCATTTTTGTTGTCATTAGATAGTTCTTGTTTTAAAGAAATTGTGACTCAGATGATGTGAGTGGCCTGCACTAGTTTTCATCAATGATTAGAAAGATTAGATGAGAGAAATGTTGTAGTAGACTGTCATTGTATTTGGCTGATATGAAATCTCAAGTTCGTCCCATGGATTTACATTAAACTTTTTCTCTCTTTTTTTTTTTAAATCTGTCTCCACTACTCTACAATTACAATAAATTCTGTTCCTAATATGTGTGATTTAGTAAAACGTTGAATAGATTTCCCTCTACTAATTCATTATGGTTGTATCTCAAAAATTAAAAGTAATAAATCATACTGGCAAAATCCCCCCCCCCCCCCCCCCCTCCTTTTTTTCTTCTTGCTGCCATGATCCCGTGAAGCCGTTTAGCACCACCACAAGGATGACCCACCCCTGCATGATACAAAAGCACTGATCCAAGAACTATACCAGCTTTTCACTTGGGGAAATTGTGTGATCTAGTTTAATACAATGCGTATACAAAATTGCGTGATAGATTGATAGATAACTTTCTCCGGAGACTTTTTAAAAAAAAATATCTTATTGTGGCACTTTACCAACACTACATCGCTCCACAATTGCTTTCAGGAGAGCTCCTGTTATTCCTTGCAGAGCAAATATATGATTGTCAGTATAATGGAAACATCCAAAGAGTGCTGTCATTTTCCTTCTGCTGAGATCTCCAACGAGATGAACCCAACTCATTCAAAGCTATTGGGAAAACCACTATTTTGAATCTAACTATAGATGCCGAACACCCAGTGGGAAGATAAAACTGACTGAACCAAGGAGGAATAGATGACCTCATGTTTTCCACACAAACCCCATGTCCTGTACCTTCTCCAGAATCTAATCTAGCAATCACAATATGCTCCTCTATTTTTCTTATCTCCTCACATATTTTTCCTCAATGCATTTTCCTCTGCTTTGTTTCTCCAGTACTCCCGTACTCACTTTCCCACTGCTTGTACTTGCATGACCCTTTCTCTCAATGTGGCCTGATCAAGCTTTACTAATACTTTTCCATACAATGGATTGCGTAAATTACAATAGCCTGAAATCCCCCCCCCCCCCCCCCCCCCCCCCCAAAAAAAAAAGGAACCTGTGAGTACTTACTTTCAAAGCAGTGTCTGTTACCCTCCTCTTTCCATCTACTCTCTGTGTTTGGTCTTCTCGAAGATAAAGTCTCCAACAGATTGACTTTTCCAGGGGCTAAACTAATTCAATTACAGGGGGCATGTTTGAGTGTAGCCTGGAGTTTCACCAACATGAGCCAACACTACAGACCAGGATATATTATTGTATAGACCAGAGTCTGTCAGGTCAAACATTCCGTGTTGATAATAATAAAGCCAACAAAAATATTTCATCTCAGGCACAGGTTTCACAGTGGGGAAATTCATTTTGTTACTTGATCTTTAAGTCCTGCAGTTTTTAGATTTGTGATAGAACAGCTAATTTGAACTTGGTCTCCTTTTGTCCGTTGGGAATGTGATGAAGAAATACGAGAAAAATTTGGAAATTAATATGGGGGTGAGGGGACCATATCTGGTAACGCGTTGAGGACAACACTTTTGTTCTTGCCTTTTCCTATCCGTCCCTTTATTTGAAAACATTTCACATAAATCCAAGCAGAGCAGAGCTTCTTTCTCAGTAGTTTATTCACCTGCACATAGGTATTCAGTATCCATTTCTTCATTGAACAGGGGTTTGAGATAATCCTAGTATTGTTGTCCAGTAACCGTGTAATCAAGCTGCTAACACTGCTAATCAGAGGTTATGGTTGTCTGGAAAGACTTGCTCCTGATGGTTCATTGTGTTCACACTGAGGATTATATAGCATCTTCGGGGCAGGAGGTTCATGCCTGTGTGCTTGAGGTTCAGTTTGAGAGCCCTGGCTGGCAGGCAGGCAGTATGTTGCCTATATTTTCTGTGCAATTATACATTGTGTATGTGCTCACTTGTGTCTGTGTGGCTGCGTGTGTGTGTGTGTGTGTGTGTGTGTGTGTGTGTGTGTGTGTGTGTGTGTGTGTGTGTGTGTGTGTGTGTGTGTGTGTGTGTGTGTGTGTGTGTGTGTGTGTGTGTGTGTGTGTGTGTGTGTGAGGTGCTTTGAGTGATGTATCCAAGTCCCGAATGCCCCGTTGCTCATTTGAGAAGTGCATTATTCTTGCTTGCTTATCACTGCATTCATAAAATTGCAGAGGGCATTCTCTAATTAGGTCCACAATACTTGATGGTCCACATGAAATAATCTATGGATATCCTATTGGTCCTATTTATCCTCATTTACTCATGCTCTTCGCCACACATATACATAATGTTTGCCGCACACTTAGCTGATACTGGTCATGATTATACCCAACAGTCATGCATTCCTCATGCGCAGGGCACATATAGCATGCATTGCACTCACTAATATTCTCTATACCATCAACCAGGCTCTACTTTGCAAAACAGGAAAATGCTGTTTTTATATTTGCAAGACATTTTAAAGGTATATTTATACCCACCAACACAGTTTTCCCCCCAATAGTGAACCAATAGTAGTACAATAAAAAAGCACATGGCTTCTGTTTGGCACTTAAAATTATATAATTTAGCATTTCCTATTCTCCCAATTAGCTCTCTGCTTCCGTCTGCTAGGTGGAGTTGAATGCTTTGCTTAGAGTAATAATTCAGATGACTCGATTTTAACAAGTTACACACCGTTTTTAACTGATCAACATCAAGAAATGTGTTAAAACAAAACACGTTGCTTCGAAGGCAGTATTTGTCTTATTTCTCCATACCTGAGTATCTGAATCGATATCGGTGCCTCAGAGGGACAAAAAGGATACTTAGACTAAGAATAAGGCACTATCGACTTGTTGACGTCTCACATTATGGCACCATTTTAACTCGTTAACAAGTAAACACTGACAGCACTCCTGAAAACACGAGTATAACGAACAAATATCCCTGATTGACAAACAGAATGACTCTACTGGGATCTTCTTTGCAATATAACACAATAATCACCTCCCGCAATTGTGGCTGTTGTTGTTTCATGACACATAAATTCAAACTGTGGTGTGTGCTGGGAGATCTTATGACAACAGCCCCTATATGTGTAATTAGGAAATTCGCATGAGGGCACTTGTCTCCGTCACAATTACACACAGAGTCAGTAATGTTTCCATCATTTCAAAAGACATTACACTGACTTGCATATTACTTCATTTGTTGAGAACTAACCCTAACCCTGAAATTACCCCATCCTCAAACCAAGTCTTTCCCCTAAAATTTAATGGTTTGTGTCGTAAGAACTTGCTTTTTGTCCCCGAAAGGAAGTCAAATTCCCACAATGTGTCTGTGTAAACAGATTTATGACCCCAAAAATATGAGTAAAACACACACACACACACACACACACACACACACACACACACACACACACACACACACACACACACACACACACACACACAACACACACACACACACACAGAAGGCCAAAAACTCTGAAAGCCAAAAAGGAGAACCATGAATGAGAAACCATAACCATAAGCGACAAATCAAAACTAGAAATGAGAAACCAAAACTGTAAGCAAAGGAAAAGAAAGAAAACTGTAAATGATACAGTTGCAAATGGGAGTGCTTATATGAAATCAGTTATTCTGGTTTTTTTTTATTTTCTTATTCTTTTACGTTTGTTTTTTTGCTTGCCTTTACATGATATTATCAGACTCGTTCGGAATGAATCTGAAATCTAAAGAAAAGATGTTTTCTTCTTACTTTGGACAAATAACATTCAGTTAATACAAGAGCAATTAACATTGTAATTAATGAACATGTAAAGGCAAACAAAAATGTTTTTTTAATAGAAAAAAATTCAGAATAATTCACATCATGAAAGCACCCTCGCTTGCACCTTTCTTTTCCTGAGTTTTGTTGCTTTGCTGATGGTTTCGGTTTCTCATTTATAGCTTTGATTTTTTGATTTTTTCTTTGGTTTATGGTTTTGATTTTCTCATTTATGTTTTTTTTTTCCTTTCAGACTTTTTTTTCAGACTTCCTTATCATGGTGACTCAAGAAACCATCATGGCGACTTACACCGACAAAGTGAGTAGTCCCCCAGTATTTCTCCTCTCCATTGTGTACTCAACCACGATGGTTTCCTTGAATCACTATGATAAGGACAATTTTTTAAAAAAAGACACACAAACTGGACCCAAAATGGGAAAATGCAACCACTTCGGATGTGTCGAGACAGATGTGTACTAATACTATAACGCACACACATACACACTCACCAACAAACAGCTGTTCTGTGGACCTCAGATTCCTTCTCAGTCAACCCTTTTATTTTTCTCCTTCCTTTTTCTTTGACATTACACCGAAGCAAGAACGTAATTGAAGGTTTTGTCACTTTCTCCAGGGATGTGGTGCCGCATGTCGCTTACACCTACCAGGTCCAAACAATCTCCAGAAAGAGTGAGAGCGAGCCCTCTCCGCCTCTGGTGCATGAAGTTGGGGCGCCCTACTGCGGGGATGGGCGCATTCAGAGGTAACAGGTTTACACAGGTCAACATTACGTTGCCTTGTCTGTGCTTTCTAAAGTATGCATTTTGCTATTTCAGCTCCAAAGGAGAGGAATGTGATGATATGAACTCCATAAATGGGGATGGTTGCTCCAGTCAATGTAAGAAAGAGGCCTTCTTCAACTGTGTCGGTAAGTCAAACAGATATAACTAAAACTTGGGCCTTGAATGAGTGCTGCAAGTTGATTCAGTATTTTATCATTTTTTTCAATTGTAGAGGAGAAACATAATCCAGATTCAAAACTGTTAAGATATCTGCTCGCTTATCAGCAACATTTTGAAAGTCTGGATTTCCAAGTACATGCGTCTTTGATGAAGTTACATTTTCCCACACTGGTGTCTGTATTATTTCCCACACAAAAAAAAGAAGACGCTGAATACTTTTCCGCAAGGCTCACTTTGTGAATGAACATATTTGACATCTGGGTGTGCTTCAAGTGCCTCAGTCCTCTCTCAAATGGATAGAATACCAGAATATATCATAATCACTTTGACCTCATGTTTAAAAAAAAATCTGGAAATCATTATTTTTAATGGGTGAGTGTAATCTTATTTTACATAGTTGAGTGAATGGCCTCTCCTACTGTACAATGTTTTATTTTATGAATAGATGAATGGTTTCCTGTCCAGTCTCCTGCTGGCTCACAATCATTTCTGCCCCCCCCCCCCCCCCCCCCCACCCTTCCTCCTTTATGATTGTGGTCTTTTTGTGCATGTACAGTACATGCATGCATGGACACACATGTGCGAGCCTCTGAGAAGTGGCCACTTAATCCCTCTCAGATTGCTGGATGACTGCATTGGCTCCGCTGTTTTTCCACCAACTGCAGTGTGTGTGTGTGTGTGTGTGTGTGTGTGTGTGTGTGTGTGTGTGTGTGTGTGTGTGTGTGTGTGTGTGTGTGTGTGTGTGTGTGTGTGTGTGTGTGTGTGTGTGTGTGTGTGACACTTTCATAGCTGAAGTTTTGCACAGAAGTGTGATGCTATATTGACGGGACCTTCTGTCCATCTGTCTGTACGTGTGAGAGACTGGCTGTTTGTCATTGTGTCGGACAACAAAAGTAAAAGTATACAACTGGTCCGGAGTGTTGCAATCCGGATGAGATTTAATTGGTCATTTAAAAGACTGATCCAATTTAAATCTGGAACTTAAAAAAATAATTAAGCTCATGTTCGCATGACCCTGATGATGTCTCAGAAGGGATTTAGGACATAAACAGGCCTTGTCTGCATATTCACACTATCGCGCAAGATTTTTTTGTCCATTTTAAATATTCTTCACTCTTTAACATGCCGTCACATATGCGTTGGAGTAGTGTATCCAAATCAAAACACAGCAAGGGAGGCTTATCAGTTTCTCTACATTTGTTTTCCATTGCTTCCTGTCTTTGTTCATCTCGTCAATCTCTTTTTTCCTCGCATTGCAGGTCTTTCTTCTTCTTGCTCATGCACTCAATCACCTTCCCCACTTTTCATTATCTGTTTATTCTATCCCCGTGTGAAGTCAAACACTGCACCAATACACGTCTTGCCTTTTTTTTTTTTTTTCCATACCTTTTTCTCATCTTCTTACTTTAGCTCACATTCTACCTTTTATTTTCTGCACTTTTAACAGACCACTGTTTGAACTTCCTTGTGTCTCGGGCTCACTCCTTCCTTTCGTCCAAGCCTCTGTTCCTGCTGAGTGAGTGGCGGGAGCCTATTCTATATGCCCCCTCAGTAGCCCCTCGTTTTACCATTGCCAGAGCACAGAACTGACTTGAGCTTTTTGGCCGTGCTGGGGATGGCTGGAATTTCGAGGAGGAGGCCCCGGCCAACTTGGCACAGAATGCCGCCTTTCCCCCTAACTGGAACCCCACCGGCTGACGCTGCTTTAGCTGAGAGCTGAGACCAATGAGGCCCAGGCAGCCTCTCTGCTCTGCTCCCCTCTCCTCCCGTCCATAAGCTTTCAGTTCCAGACCTTAACTCCGGGTGGGATGTCTGGAAAAAATGCTGCTGTATCTTTCTTTACCCCTTGACTTGTCTGCACCCCCACCATGTCCTCCTCCTCCTCCTCCTCCTCCTCCTCTTATTTTATTGTGCTTTCCCTTTCACTTTTCTTTTTGTTCTTTTCTTCTTAACATTAACATATTGTCATGTCCATTTTTATATCCTAATACACGGAAAAAGCTTTCCTCTTTATTTCACTTTTCATCCCTCGGGTGCCTTCCCTGCTTTTATTTAGTTGTCTCCCAGTTCACCTTCCAAAATTGTAAAAAATAAGGTTAGAAATTGTATCCCTGAAGATAGCCACTAAAAAACAGGAATTAGTAGTAAAAATTGATGTGTGTGAAAACTTATCTTTATTGCTGCATAAGAATATTGCAAAACAAGAAAGCGGACACACCGAATCTCAACTTTTCTTTGCTCTTTAAAAAAGTTATTATATAACAAGAGACAACTTATTGGAAGATACACCTTTTTCTGTTGTGTCCTTAACCACAGAGGAGCCTAGCATGTGCTACTACTACGACGGCGATGGGGTGTGTGAGGACTTTGAGCGGGAGACGGGTGTAAGAGACTGTGGTCTTTACACCCCGAGTGGTTTCCTGGACCAATGGGCTTCCAGTGTGGACGTCTCTCATGAAGAAAAGCCCTACTGCTCGGGTGAAGTGGCTGCTGGATATCCTGCTGTCACTAAGGTAAGATCCATTTTGCTTTCCCTTTTTTTGAAAGGGCATAATAGTTTTTAATGTAATAGTTTCAGATCCGAAAGCTACCAAGCAGTCACCAACTTCTACTGTCAGAAAATTGAACATCTTATCAAAGAACCACAAATATTTGTTGCTTTTTTTCATCATTATGAAATGAAATAGCCTTTGTTTGCTTGTCCACCAGTTCAGTGAGATTGGTACCTTTAATACAAAGTGGCAGAGTACAGGTGCAGGGGTTTGTTTCGCTCTCATTAAAATAATGCTTATTGAAGACAGTAGAGGAAGCCATTGATTGAAGCTAATCCTGGTGGATACATTGATCTGTTAGTGTTGAAACGCAGAAAGAGGCTGACTACCCAAAACACTAAGGTGAGAGATACATCCACATACACATGCATGCACCAGCACACACACAGTCATGTTTGAATCACTACAGAGGACATGTTATTGACGTACCTTTCTTTGAGGAGATGTAACCTTACCCTAGCCTTAACCCCTATTCATGTAAGGATCAACACTTTGGAGGCATAGAGCCTGACAGATTGTTTTCTCATTTATTTTTTAATGTAGTGTTTCATCTTGCATCATCACATCTGGATCGAACATTGAACATTTCTTCTCCTGAAAGTGTTAATGCCTCCATACTGATAACTACTTGTTTTGCTTGGCTTTGCATTTATCGCCACTGTCTGAGTATAGATCTCTGCTGAAGCAGCAGTCACTCATACAGGTTAACAGTTACCTGCATCTTAGATCATGTCACTCCTGTTCCGTTTTTTTTTTTGAGACATACATCAAGTAGGTAATGGTGGCTTCAGTTTATTGTCTCAGCATTCATTGCATTCAACATACAAAAAAAACCCTTTTTCTATGGGTCTATTGTGACGCCTAACTCTAACTTTTATTCTAAACTTACCCTGAGCTTTAAGCAACTTCATTTTAAAATTGAATGATTTACATTGTGGGAGCATTTTGTCTTTGTGCTGCATCTAGATTTGTGTCCCCACAACATGAGTAACACACGTGCACACACAAACATGCAAACATGCATGTTCGCACACGTACACAGTCAAAAGCTTTGGGCACATAGAAGTGCATTAGCCTCAATCCCATTTAATCTCCTCTCCTTAATATGGATGGTGAAAGCTAAGGCATGTTGTTGACGTATACTATCTCTTTAAAAGCCTATATTTATTATTTCTGTTCATTATCATCTAGTTTCTTACTTTGGCTTTCAAGATTATTATTATTATTTTTTTTAATCATTCAAGCCACATGTAACTACACTGCCACGTCTTACTCCGGCGGGTTTTCCCTTGAAACATTAGATTTAGTAATATTAATTAAACCCTACTATATATGGGCCTTTCAAAGTATAAGAGCTGCCAGCTCTGTACTGACCTTGCTCTTTTTTTTTTCTGAGGTGTGTTCTGGTGTAATTGGAGGTAAGTTTTGTTGGTGGAGCTCGTTCTGACTGCTGATGAGGCGTTTTAGAAGGTCCTTGAACTAGTTGTTCTTAAACACTGTGGTCAGGTGTCTCGCTCACACAAGGGTAGAAAATAAACGGACACCATTTCATGCATGTGATATTTATATGGCACCACTTCTGTTTGAGTAAAAAAGGGAGCGCAATCCAACCAACAACGCTGCAGATGTTTTCTTTTCTCCGGGGATTGAGACACTAGTGGAACATGTCCATATAACCATAGAGAATGGATTTCTCTTGCGAAGGACACATTGTTCATACAAAGAAGACTTTAACTTTGAAGAACACACTGTTCCCTCAGGGTCATGTGTGATGAGATCACCTTGTTCCAAGGCCACTAAAACACAAGTGCACGTGTGGAGGATATCCAAACACAGGTTAACAAAACACTGTGGTCTTGTCACTTTCCCTCTCCACCACTTCATCGCTCTGTTACAACCTCACACAAAGTTGAGAAGGTCTTAAGTGCATCGTAGCCTCCAAGAATCAGTTTTAACTTTATACATTGTAATGATTACTGACACGTATTCTTCTACTCTTTGATAGCTGCGTAAAATGTTGAATTTTAATTCATTCAGCATGGTATTGCAGCTTTGAAAGGTACACACTCCAAAAAAAAAAAAGGAAGGGAATCTTATATACAAATACACTCGAAGTTGAAGGCGTACGGTTTAAAAAGCGCGTTTGCTTATGGAAGTGCCATGGAAAACAATGATAACATAATTTTTGCCTAGAATAACTGAACTGTGATTCACTTTAGTGGTATTCTCCAAAGCAGTTCTGCAATTGCACGCATGTGGCTATGGCGACTGTCCTGGAGGCTCAGGCCACAGATGAAGCATGAAAGGGCTGATTGTGGAGATGAAGAGCAGACAGTACATTTGCCTTTGTTTGCCAATCCAGTTCAAGTGTAACCACTTCAGGACATCACATGAAAAAATAAAAAAATAAAAAAATAACACTACAGAGGCTGTTCAGTACCCAAACAACACTTTAGGAGACGTTTACCTATTCTGAAGGAACTTGCAGTGATGTCCAACCATGTGGTATTCTAATGGCTGTTTTCACTGACGATTGCCCTTGATGCCAACCAGGACTGTGCTGGAGAGTGCCCACTGCAGAGTCAATCTCTGGACATCTGGATCTTATTCCCAAAGTAGATTTCTTCGTCTTAGTTTTCTCAGTTGTAGGATGTGTTTGCAATTTTCCTGGGTGACTTTGAATATCTGTTGATAGAAAGAGATTTAAAAGTCCTTTTGGCATTGACTGCGATATCACCCAAGAAATCAAAAAATCACCTCTCAGCAGCATAGTTACTTATGATGCCACGCCGTTGAACTATGACCTTTGTGGAAATTTTGATGTGCTTTTTCAAAGCAAAGTCTGCCAAAAACACAGTGGCTCTGCTGATACAGGCTCACTTATTGCCCTTGACATGGAGTTAGAAAGCTGTTGAGGTAGCAGTGCCAATTGCTTGGCAACGTTGAGGTGACTCTCATCAATATTAAAATGGTGAAGTTTGAAAAATGATGGATACTGCTGTGGTGCAAAGCTTTTTTATGTACTCAAGGAAGACGAGACTGAATACATTACCTCTTATGCACTTGAAAGATGATTGTGAACTGAAACCATGAGGCCATTTTGTTGTGGCTTGTCCCCCCCCCAGTAACAGCATTTTGACCTGCCTAGTAATGTTTTTTTTGTTGTAGTTGTTATATTTTTCATTATTTTGTCAAGTTCAGACTTATTGGCTGTTACCTTCCAATATGTTTGATCCAATTTCATGGTATCATATTACCAGGGGTGCAATCGTTAGGCATGCACTACGTCGTCCTACGTGGAAAGTATTAATTTGATGAAGTGGCCATAATAGATGTATGGGTGTATATAGCTCATGCCAAGCAGGAACATGGATAAAGGAGACCATCGCACACTATTCGCAGGGAGCGAAGCAGCAGCCAGGTCATAGTTGGCTGAATTTTAGGGATTGCTTTTTAATAGATGTATGGACATCATAAAACCCAAGCAGGAGATTGTTTACACTGTGTCCGGAAACGGAGACTTTACATAGGAGTTTCCTGGCCTGATTGAGCTGTGGGCTGACCGCAGCACATCGCTCAGAACATCAAAAAGGGGCTGTGAATCTTTTTCAGGAGACAAATTTGGACAACCGGAACACAAAGGGGGGGGGGGGGGGGGGGGGGGGCCATCAAACATCATCTCCTGGTTCCCGTCTGAGTCGCTCATTGAAAATGTTGTACGTATCCTTGCACATAACATTTTGTGCTTGTATTAGCTCATCGCTTCATCCAATCACTCCATGGTAAAGTTTTACTATCAACACAGAGAAGGAACACCTTTGTAAGAACTTATATATTCTAGTAGAATAATTGATTATTTTACCAAATTGTAAAACTTTTAACAGTAAACTTAGGAATTGATCGACTTGCTTTATTTTGACTTTATTGTTATAGAATTATCAAACAAATGGTAACAGAGTGGGGAAATAAGGTTTAACCTAATCGCATAGCTATAATGCAAGCTGCAACTGCGAGGTGTGATCAGCTTTGTATTGTATGTATTTTTAAAGGGAGTTCTTCTCAGTGTGTCAGGTCCTTAAAAAATCAACTGTACGAATTAAACTGTGCGAGCTGTTTTTGTTTGTTCTTTAATCAGAAATCAGCAGCACATTACACCACCTTGTTGAGGCTAATTTTAGCATTTGTGTTCAATCTAATCACGTTTCCATATTCATGGTTCACAGCCCCTTACTAGAGTTGAGAGAGAGATGAACTTCCTGATAAGGAGCAATGCTGGAGTTGAACTAGCTTTGTGAGCATTTCATTTTTCTGTACTGAATGAGTGTGTCGTTGGATGGTGGAGTTGATGGAATCATTTCCTTCTGATCTAGTAAACAATTCCTGTATTGGCTATGTGTATCATTTCTGTTTGATGTCTGAAGACATTGTTGATTCTCTCCAAGTGTATGCGTGACAGTGTGTGTGTGTGTGTGTGTGTGTGTGTGTGTGTGTGTGTGTGTGTGTGTGTGTGTGTGTGTGTGTGTGTGTGTGTGTGTGTGTGTGTGTGTGTGTGTGTGTGTGTGTGTGTGTGTGTGTGTGTGTGTGTGTGTAAGAGTAACGAGAGAGAGCGAGAGAGAGAGTCTGAGAGACTGAGAGAGACGGGTAGCAGTGATATGGATCTTTACGGATGCAAGAAAACAACAACAGCACGAGAAGGCACTTGAAGAGAGTAACAAGGATCATGTATCTACACGAAATCTCAAGTGCTATGCGGTTGTGTGTGAAAAGGAGAAAGTGCGTGCTTGCACAAGGAATATATAGTTCTACTACAAACCACACGCAACAAAGATCCAAACGATTATTGAACCATGTACTTTAAATGTCATTCTGAATGATAATCGCAGCAACCAGCATTTGTGCATCAGGGTTGATGTTTCTTTGAGGGGTTTTTTCTGTTATCTTCTGCATCTTCACACACCAGGGTGAAGCCAAGTAGAAGGATGGGGAATGCTCCCACATTTAAACTGAATGAGGGTTCAGCAACATAAGAATAAATGGTGCATAGAGCCATAAATGCGTACTGCCCATTTATCAAGAATAGTTTAGTAGTCTCCCGTCGGACTTGCGAATGTGTGTGACACATTCATGAACGCTGCATCCTAGCACTGCCATGTGAAGTCATCTACTACTTTGGAAACTAGGATTTATATTGCATAGACAGTGTAGCAACATCACCGAACTGAAGGAGAAGAATTAACATGCAGATTTGGGAAGTTGGGGTTTGTGAATGAAACAGAATACCGGTGTAAAACCGGCAAAGTAAGCAAAAAAGGGGAAATCATATATAAAGATAATGACCTCGCAACATATCAAATATTGAAAAAAAAGAAGTAGAAACACCAATGACACATGACAGAAGAATGGATATATGGTGGGGTTGTAAAGGTTGTTACTGGAGGTAAAACAATCAGGAAGTTGGTTTGACTGACAGTCTGACTAAATGTAAAAGAAAATACATCCCTAAGTAAAAACCATTGTAAAAGCAGAAAATGGTCCAAAGCCACTCTTACTGGCCATTCCTACATTTGAATGTCCTCAAATGAACAGTTTGATCCAAACAAAATAACATATGGACACCAGAGAATGTATTAAGTTAATAAAGTCGAGACACGTTAATAATTACAAAAACTGCCAATGTGACATTCCTGCTGGGTTTACTAGATGTGTGTTGTTGTTTTTTTATTGTTTCAACTCCCCATTTCACTGTACGACCCGCTGCAAGCTATTGTAGTAGATAAGATGACGTAAGCGCATTTAAAAGATCCACCCAGCTTTCCTGATCAAACTCACACACAGGTACGCAGCCAGACAGAGACACATGAGCAAACATGCACAGACAGACTCACAGTGCCAACACCATACAGGATTATAGGGCAGGTCCATAGGGGACTGAAATGTACTACCGTTGTCTTTGTGGAGCAGAACATAATGTTCCCCCTACCACACTGTGGAATATGGTGAGCCAGCTCAACATGCTTGAGGGGAATTCAAGTGGAGAACTGGCCCTAGCAACTAACCTTTGAGTGTGAGGTGTGAGTGTGTGTGCATGCACATTTCCCCATATGTGCACTTATAGGTGTGTGTCTGCTTGTGTGTGCAGCATCCTTGCCGTCACACACGTGTGTTTGTCTGGACTGTGCATGTACGTTCAAACTCAGAGATCAAACGGCAAGCCAGGTGATTTCTCCAGAGAGGACCGCTGCCCAGGCAATCTCTGACGCAACCCATGGGCACCCCTGGAGAACACTAACCTTAATTATACATAAGCAACAGAAGGGATAACAGTTTAGTCTTCTCATGCTTCAAGAAATCGCCTGTAAGTTCACCCATCTTGAGATGAAAAACAAACATATATGCTGCGAGGTCTGGAATAAATAACTGCTACCACATTCATCTTTAGGTAAATAACGCTTCAGAGGAAATCGGGGAGGGCGAGGGGAAGCACTGCAAAAGAAATGATGCTGGTTAGTGAAACACGGAAACAAGGAAGCAACAACTGGCCCAGATCTGTCCCAGGTCCCAAAATAAAGCAGGCAGTGCATGTTTGTGTACTTAACTGGAAGACGCATGCATACTGTATACAAGATATTGCATTGCCTGTACGCACATTTACACGCACTTTAATCTCCATACATACGCTGATACACAAGCAAACTTACAAATCCGTTTGACATTGTTGCATAAACTGACACACACATCCTGCTTTCATGCCTTCAAGGTTACTTTATTATACTTCCGAGGACATTACATTGACTTACATATATTTTATGCAGCTGTAACGATGACATGCATAATCATAACACCACCCTAAAATGTGAATCATATTAAAACGTTTGTCTCTGTTGAGTCCCCAGTGGTAAGTGGGCAATCAAGTTGTTTTGCTGGAACAAGAAAATGCACATGTTTTTCTGCATTCTGGGGATATTGCATTGAGTCACATTTATTTACTCCTAATTCAGCCATAACTCACTAACCGTAAACTTTAACCTCGCCCTCTCGCTTTCTCTTGCCCTCTCTCTTACACACACACACACACACACACACACACACACACACACACACACACACACACACACACACACACACACACACACACACACACACACACACACACACACACACACACACACACGCCACAAAAAGAGCCACTCATACAGTAGCTGAGCTGTTGCTTTCAGCAGTGCAGTAAGGCCAGCTTCTCTGGCTCTGTCTCTCTCACCAACATTCCCCATAAACCGCACAGTCTTCGTCAGGCAGGATGCCAGTGACATAAGCGTGTGGTAACATTAAAAAGAAACTTCTGGGATGCTGTTTCTTTTTCTCTTTTACTTTTCCCCTCTCAGGTATTATTGTGGCTCTGCCATGTGGAAACCTCATTGAAGCGTTTTCTTTTTTCTTTTTTTTTTTGTGGCACTGATGACCCCCACCCTATAACATTTTCAAGCTGTTAATATGCAGGGTTTTGGCACAGTTTTATTGAGCATTGGGGGCCATTGACTGAAGGACATTTATATTCTCCACAGAACCATCTGTTTTTAACTTGCTGGCATTGTACGCTCACCAATCCCTATACATTAGATTGTGGTCTGTGTTCCTTACCACCCAGTCACTACTCATGTCTGTTCTGATGAGACTGGGATAGGCAAACTGCATAATTGCGCCCACTCACTAACTTTTACAGCCCTCTTCTCAGTAGGCCATACAAGTCGCCCATCATTAGCTTCGGACCAATGGGAGGGTGAGCTTCAGTAGGTATGGGTGGGTCTGGGTGACAGGACATTACCTCACACACCAGGCGCTCACCAGCATTCCAGTAAACCATGGGATGGTGCTTGGAAACTCATACTAGTTTCTCTCTGTTTCTCTTTCTCTCGTCTTGCCACAAATGCCTCACAGATGCTTACTACTGCTTCAAATGCTCAGACTTCAACTCTGTATATGCCTCCAACGACAGGCGACGCATCAAAGAAGGCGATTATTGCATCTATTGAAATAGGTTAAATACTCCATGCTTACAAAAAATGTCTTCTTGTTGTGTGTGTGTCCAACGTTTCCAAACGTTTAGTATAAAACAGTGGGCCACTGGAGGTAGGACAAACTCTAAATCAAACAATAAACACTGACATGTGGGTATTTTTGTTTTCACATGTGCCAAAGCTGAAAGTGACTCAGTGACATTGAGGTTAGAAAAATGGATTGACTTTTCAGTTGCATGTTGTGTTTACTGTTAAAGTTACAACCCGGAGTCAACAACAAAAAAAAGAGTTCTCACCTTAGTAAATCCACTTTCAACATTTATTTTTTTGCATATTTTAACATGAGCCACATATACAGCCTCATTGGCACTGCAATTATACAATAAACTTCTGCATGAAAAGGCTAACAAGGATGAGTTCTCTGTCAGGAGAGTTAGGAGGGGTTTGTGGTCTAAGGATCCCACCATCTGCTGAACTATTTTTAAATATGTATTTTAAAAAACAAAACAAATAAATCGTTGCTTTTGTCTCAAAACATGCATTGTCGCTATAGACTTTGGTGACCTGAGTTGAGGAAGGATGGATAGATCTAAAGGCCTTAAAGAGTACTGTAAGACATGTGCTTGTACTGCGTTGATACTCTGAAAGTGGAAGACCTAAAGGCCTGTATATAACCTACACTTTATTTTTGCACTTTTGACGAGTGATAGGACAGACACATATGTACTGAAAATAAGACTTGTTTGGGAAATAACTTGATTAGTTAGTCAACAAATAACTGCAAACAATAATTGGCAATGAGAGAACATATCATTACTGGAAATTACAATCACTCAACGTGAAAGAAAACCATTTCTTCCTTGCCTCTTTGAGTTGTGGTCTACTCACAAATAGAAGGAAATGAGTGCAGTGTCTGACAAAAGTCATGAATGGGCTCAGACTAATACCCTGGCCCAACCTCCTTCCTCAAGCTCCTGGGCCATTTTCTAGTATGTGGAAGATATAGAGAAGACCTTTTCTGGACCCCTAAAATGTCTGATATTACTCTGTCAAGAACACATGGCCCGTGTTTGTGGCAGTGTCAGTGAGGTTTATTGATTTGCATCCAAGTTGGGACATTTTGAAAATCTGGAGGCTTTCACGTCACTATCTCAGCCAAGGTGGGGAGTAGCATGTGTACAGCATGTGTAAGTGTGTGTTTGAGTTGTTGTACATATTTGACCATGGATAAGTGCTCCGTGCAGGCATCCTCGCATAGAGGTGATCTAACTTCCCCTATCACCAAAGGGAGAGACTGTTGAGTTACATTATGCTATTAGAGCCATTATTATTGTCATTATTCCGCCTTTGCTAAGAGCTTCCCTCTTTGTGTCTCTCTTTACAAGTTTAGCATTACGCTCTTAGTGAATGTTTTTACAGTTGGGTCATATTTCTAAGGTAATGAATCTGATGGTTGCACTTTCCCTCCTTTTCCTCACCTTTATCTCTGTTGGTTTCCCACAACTTAAGACACTTAGCTCCCCTTTTATCTGAAGTGGTGATTTACAAACACCAGTTTGTGTCTACAGACTTGGGTCGGCTGTTTTCTGCCAGTCTGACGAGCCAGCTGGTAAATATTAAGACCATGTGTGTAACTACGTGTGTGTGAATTGTGGAGTTAAGGAGCTGAACTCATCTTTAGTGTGGCTGTGATTGTTTTTCAAGGAAAGTGAGAATTTGTTTGGTTCCAGAGACACGGCTCAGTATTTCCCTTATGTACCTGGAATAGTAGCTTCCACGTATACACAATAGATCTCCTGTGGTGGATGCATTTTGAAGCGAAAATGATCCAAACCAGAGTATGAAGTGTTCTTAATTAACATGTTTGGCAGTTCACAAGAGTGTTGACGCTGAACACATGAGTAAAATGTTTGCAGACAATTTATTTATTTTCCACCAACATTTCCGATCCTGCATGGCAATTTCCACTTGCTGTGACAACAGTATTCTTCGACTGTTTTTGTGGTTGTCTTTAGGCAGTGCATGGCAGCACATGGATAAGTTTAGGGAAAACTGTGGTCTGTGCTAATACAGAAAAGGTCCACAGTGACTTGAGACACAACATGTTTATTAACATTTAACCAAAACCACAATCTTCCCCTGACCTTAACCAAAGTGTCTCTGTTGCATCAACCAAACTGCGGATGGGAGTCGTGATGTGAACTCCTGGCCGTGCTCGGCTGTCACACTCATGTGGTTTGTGTGTGCTACACACCCACCACCGAGCCTCTCGAGTTCATGAATGTAGTGTTTCATTCGGTCGAAATAATTGTTGCAACTGTTTCTTTTGTCGTGAAAATGAGTGAGAGTTAGAAATGCTTCCACAAAAACTGATCAAAAACAACAGGCCTTGGGAAGACCAAATTCTTCAACTATCTTTGATTTACAGTCCCTGCTGAAATATTGACATTGTATGAATCAGTTTTGTAGGTCTGCTGACAGGTGGAACAGACAAACAAGAACAGGTTTGTGTTTGATATACACTTGCTGTTGCTTTGCCTATTCGCCGTGTCTTAAAGTTTGAATGAGTGGTGATTTAATGTGCACCCTTTATTTTTTAGGGGATTGCTTCTGAGTGTTGTTTATGACCTCCTCCTGGCTTTGCTCTGTGAAGTGATGCATTGCAACTGAAATTCATAGGAAACACATACAATTGATGCAGTATCAATTTTCATGATTGTATTGGTGTTAAATCATGCATGGATGTACATGCTCATGCAAATGCTAGTTGTCTTTCTTGGCACTGTAAATCTTTGCGCACACACAGGTTTCTGGGTACCACAGCTCTTGGACACACAGTAAATAAAAAACACAGTAAATAATTCACGTCAGACACTATTTGCATTTCCCCCAAATGCAGTTCAACAAATCCAGTGATTTAATATTCTTAATATTGAGGGCGGTCTGATTAATAAGACAAATCACATCTGTTTTTTATTTGGTGTTATTGGACTCAGTTGATGTATTAGCAATAAAAAAAATATTTTAACTTCTTTCTAAGACATATTAAAAAAAAAAGGGAATAAAAAAAGGGCATGCCAAAGGAAGCAGACATGTATTTTCTGAAACTGGCAAACTCTTCACACTATAATAACTAATACTGGGATGTTTTGTGCAGATGTTAGAGGAACAACAGTTGCTAAGTTGTTTAAAGTAGTTTTCATAAAATAATAATTGGAGCCATATGTTGAGAACTTCCAAATTCTGTGTGAAGCGATCAGGTTTGCTACCATCAGTGCCTATCATGAGTAACATCAGTGATCAATTGATGTGTTTATACACTATGTATGTAATGCAGAAAATAAAATGTCTTAACAGGAAATTTTTCAAAAGCATCAAAGCATAAGTCAAATAGTTTTACCATCAACTCATCTCTATTAATGATGATTGGTTCACAAAAATTAAAAAAATAAAATAAGAATTGTGTCTGGAAAAGGCATCCCCCCTTGCCCTGGGATTTGTTCCTGCTACTGAGGTCCCATTTACACGACAGCGTTTCCAAGTGAAAACTTCAGTTAGGTGTCTGTTAACTTTGCTCAGATCCACTGGAAACCTAACTTTTTGAAAACCGTTCCCAAAGTGGAACTTTTCTTAAACGCTCCAACGGCAAACAGTTCTTCTCCACATGATTAGATCGACAATAACTACAATGGCAGCCTCCAGCATGTTTCCCAGTCCATATTCTCCTGGGGCTTGGCAGTTTTTTATAGTTGGTAGTCAATCGGAATGACTATCCAACTTTTCCGTCTGTCCACATGAATGTCAGTGTTGTGGCCGTTGTTCATCTCTATAGTGTATTGTTCTCTGCACTCTTGTGTGTGGTTTCATTACAAAACAAAAAACACCACCTACTGGTGGACCTACAGACGACATCACTTTCAAAACGTTGCTGTGTAAACGCAACGTTTTTCTGAAACGGAAAACAACGCATTTTCACTGGAAACATTGTTGTGTAAAACAGGAGCTGAAACTTCCCGGTGCTCTCCTATGGGAGGCACTTTGAAATAAACTGTCAAACTGTTAGTACTTTAAAAAAAAAATCCTTATTAGGGACAACACCAACAATGACCAATCTGGGGTCCCAAAGTAGCCACATTTGCTGCTTTTCTTTGAAACATAAAAATATAGTTTATACCCCAACATCCCATAACAGTCTTGGAAAGCAAAAATGGTATGGGACAGAAAAGTTAACTGTTCTAAAATTCACAATTGTAACATTTGCATGAGATTCATTGCGCAGTGAATTACAACCTGACAATATAAGTGTGTTGTTAAAGAATTATATAAAATCTTGATACTCCACAAAAACATATTCTAAAATCATCAGTGCCTCATTAAGAGACGACTCAAACTGTTGAGTTTAATGCTGAAGTCGCATGGCTTTTCTCTAAGAGCTTTTTTTTCCTTTAATGTCATCCAAGGACATTTGGGTGTGATCACTTGGTGACTCCAGTTTGCCCAAAGGTGAACAAGTGAAGGAGGATGCTTGTATATCTTAATGTGTCTGCCTTGTGATAGATTGGAAACCTGCCCAGTGAGAATTAAGCTAAGCTCTTGTCCTTTATGACCCCAAACAGAGTAAAGGTTTATTGATGGATGGATGAAGGAATAAAATTTGAAAGTGTGAAAGTAAAGTAGCTTCGCTTGGCTGCATATTCAATAGGTGTAAAAAATGTGTGATGAGCGCCGCCCTTCCCCCCACTTTTAATGACGGAACCAAATCGGAGCCAAATCTGTTAAAGGTTTCCTTGAAGGTAGCTGTTGCACGGGGGTTGGTTAGCGGCGTAATGAGTCGAGGCAAACTCGTGAACTGCCTCCTGCTGACGTGATGCTCACAAAGGGTGGAGGTGGGGGTGGGGGTGGGGAGTGTCTGCTTGAGGGCAGGAAAGGATGAGAGGAGGAGGAGTGTGGCGGAAAGCTATAGCTTGTGCCACCTATGTGTACACAAAGGAGTCATCAATTTACACAAGGAGAGGGTTTTTGTCACCTGCTCTCCCCGGGAAGACAAAGCTGAGGATAGATTCATCCTTACATCCATCTTGAATACACTCTTCATCTTGAATATGGCTACAGGGGGCTGAAACAGTTAACCCCAGATGAAATGCAGGGTACACCCTGAAAAGGTCAGCAGTCCATCACATGATTTCAGTAAATTTGCATATGTATGGTCACGTATGAATAATTCTAGGCAGGGAGAGTTAATGTGATCTCTGTGGAAAGCGTTGCTTTAGAAAAGAAACCTTTTCCATCAGTTTCGATTCAGAACTAATCTTTGCTTTGAAATTGAGCAAATTACTTTATTTTCTGGCGCTATTCTCTAGCAACTGTGGTTGCACAAACCTGCAGTGATGGGTTGCGTCTGAATCTACAAACCTGCACTCAAATGGGAACAAACTCTCATTACAACCTATCTCAGGTGTTTTCGTCACCTGCATTTCTCATTTCTGCCTCGTCAGCTCTGAGCTGAAAGGTCATGTCAACAGATCCAGGGGACAGATATATGAACATATCGCTGGTCTGGCCAGTTGTACACGGTGGCAGGATCTTACAGTAGCTTCTCTAGCAAAACTCTCATGTTACTGGTGTCTCATTTCACTAGCTCAGGGCAGCGGGCGAAACTCACCGTCCTTGGGTATGTGTCCTCTCTCCCCTTTATCTGTGTTCATCTATTCCTCAATAGTCTGAGGGGATCTTACATTTTCTATATTTGTGTCATTATTCAATGTTCAACTAACATTAGGAATTTAATGGCATTTATTGTCCTTTTAAAGCTTGGTTGTACCACTCTTTCTTTGTGAAGGATTACAGATTCCTTAATTTGAAAGCCTCCATGTGGTTTCTAGGAATTATTCTATAAGACAGTGTAGCTTCTCTCGGGTGGGCCTTTGAAGATGCTATTGGTTGTCATATATTTCACCTTAACTCACAAACTCAATTTCCTGTAAGTCTAAACAGTATTTTTTATAAAGAAAAATGTAGTGTCTTAGTTCTGTCGTGCATGTTTTGTCTAAGGTCAGGTTGTAATTGAATCCAGATTTCATAAACTTTCTTACACTATATGATTTAGAGTCTGATCTACGAATGATTTGAGTGAATGAAAATGGGCACAAACGTGACATGTGAAAGTTAATCTACTAATGGGGGTGCACTCTTTAGATAGTGTCCAACAGATCTGCAAAAATAACACACACTATCCTTTTAGCATGCTTGCCTCAATGTATATGAAATATTGCCCAGATCATGCAACACACCAGGAGGGGTATATATACTATTTAGATAATGTATAAAATACAGTGTGGTTCACTGTGTTTTTGCAGCTTTTGAAAAGGAGGTGTAAATCGGTTCAGCCTTTAACAGAGATGCTGCTGTTATTGTGGGGACAGGCGTTTCTCACCTGGCCTGCCACAACTTTTGTTGGTGGACCGCATTCTGACTCACGGTCTAACTTGATAACAGATCATCTGCCATGTAAAGATTTTGTAACTCCATGTTACTTCGTGCTTGAGCAGGTTCAGCACTCACCCCTTATCACTGCCTGGCAAACTCTCCAGTACACCATTCTTGGGCAATAAGGGTCTCGTGCCTGCCAAACACTAGTTTGAATACTGTTTTGCACTACTCACGTTTGTTCTCAGTTGATCACCCACATAATGCACGCAAACTGAGAGCACAATCTAATTGTGTGCGCCTGTAGTTTAGCACGCTTCATGCTGGATGTTTGTAAATCAAGCCCATTATGGCTAAGAAGTGACTGCTATTCAAGATCCCAGGATTTGAATTTGTCACCAACAAGTATAGCAATAAAAAATGTGTGCTTGCAAATCACTCAGGCAAAAGGCATGACATTGCTGGCGGCTTATTAATAAGTCACTGCAACGATACAACTGTACAACGCTTTATTGTTAAGAGACAACACACAAGTTACTACTTACTTTTATACTTATCAGCTGGTAAAGAAACTCCATTACTTTTTTATATGAGTAACTGTTAACCGCAATTAAGCATGGACAACTAGTACAACACTGTCCATCGCATTCACAGAGGAACTCTGCAGCGTGACAGCATGCAGCCGGAGTCACAAAAAATGATGTTCAGTCACAAGGAGAGCAAGGAATCATGCGGCAGATGGCCTGGCCGTCACAGAGCTCTGATCATTCAGTAAGACTGGGATTACATGAAAAGACAGAAGCAACTGAGACAGCCTAAATCCACAGTCGAACTTTGGCAAGTTCTCCAAGATGCATAGACCACCCCACCTTTGGTTGCATTGATTTATTCTTCTCATCTCATTGATGTCTGGGCGCTTAAATACTTTTATACACTTACATAGACTTACAAATGCAACTTTTTTTTCTCCTCATATTAGAAAAGTTTTATACGACAGAGTTTTAAAAACTCAGGACACTGGTGATATGTAGAAGAGCCGGAGGAATCGAAGTCAGAAGAAGAGTAGAGGGACATGGGGCATGTGACACATGACAGGATGCTGAGTTTGTTGACAGGACACAAACAAACTGTGCTGCACACAATGCACGTCGGCTGCACGTCATTCCAAATAGCCCACAAATCGCTGACAGTTGTGGAAAAAAAAAGCAGGGGTCACAGCATTGTCAAACCCCAAGACTTGAAGTAAACGAAAGCTTTTTCATAGATAGGTACTACTGGAATTTGAATTCCTGCTGAAATAAATCTATCAATGCACCGGAACAAATTAAAAACAGACTTTTCCTCAACTATACACCACATGTTTTATATTAACTTTCTTTAAGGAACCTTAAGTTTGCATGTTCTCCCTTTGCACACAAGAGTTTTCTCTGGGTACTCCTTCAAAAACATGTGAGGCTGGTTGATGATTCTATCTTTCCTGTAGTTGTGAATGTGAGTGTTTTCAGGATGATGTCACCTGTCCGAGATGTACCCTTCCTTCAGCCATAATCAGCTGGGCTCGGCTCCAGCTCCTCGCAACCCTAACTTCAATAGACTTGTATGGAAGATTGATCGATGGCCGAAAATATCCTTAGTTATACTCTCCATTTTCTTCATGCCGAGCTGCACGGTGGGGGGGAGTGGTCACAGTGAGGATATTCACAGTTTACAGCCATTCTGTGTGAAATTTGCCTGTTCTCCTTGTGCACATGTGATTTCTCCAAAAACATGGTGCCCGTCTCTCCATGATTGTCCCGTGATGGATTGGTAACCTATCCGGGGCTTACACTGCCTTCACCCATGAGCTGGGATCGGCTCCAGCTCCTTGCAAGCCTAAGTTGGATAAAGCAGTATAGAAAATGACTGGATGAGTGGAGGAATTTACTTCAAAGCATACTTCTACAAATCCATCAACTTAAAGTTGGCAGCCACAAAAGGTTTCTTCTCTATTTTCTCATGTTTCCATAGACATGTCAGTCCAAGGTGTTTGATCTCTCTGATGGAGTGTCCCAATACGCATGGTTCCCCTGTCGTGAGGCCCGTCAGACATCCTGGGTCTATTCTACATTTTGGCTTAAGGTAAGACCAATAATTCATTATGACTCCGCTGGCACCCGAAATACTTTATTTATTTATTTTAATTTAATATGTAATTATGTTCCACTACAATTAATGTCAAACAAATGTCCTGTCACCTGAATCTGATTGAGTTAAGTGACCAAGGTGCCTGGATTGTGAGATGAAGCATTCGGTAATCTATGTGATGCTTCTGCATTATGGTTTTAGGAAAAGAAGTTTGGAGAATACATACTCAGGTGTATTTCTGTCTTCTTGTCATCCCCTCACTTGGCCTTTGGTTTTCATTACAAGATTGTCTGTTCATGACTTGACTAAAAGATCAGGTTTCCAGGAAAAGACTTTCAGTGGTGTAAAAGAGGGACACCCGTCACCTCGGTAATTTGATTGCCCTCCTGTGCCTCCCTCCAAATTGCCATTAGTTCTATGGGCTGTCAATCACTGGGTAAAGTTGTCACCCGTCGTTCTGCGATAAGATGTCAATAAAACTCAAACCTGCAGTAATCTGATTAGTAAGTTTATGGCTGGACTTATTGAGTCCTTGAGTTCACTTTGAGGATATTTATGTATGTTTTCCTCAGTTAAAAAAAGTGGAACGAATGTTACACTTTGTGATACCTGAAGCTGCTGAAGATTCTGTTGAATAGATTACTAATTTAACCGAAGGACCAGATGTTGAAGAGAACAATATAACCAAGGGGACATGTCCAACCAAATATTAATGTTGACAGTGGAAAATGAAGAAATCATATGCATCCTCTTTAAAAAAGAAAGAAGTTGCTGAGCCAACAAAACAAGATGAGGAAATAAATGCACTAATTTAACAATCAAAAAATGTTAGCAATGATTTCCAGTACTTCCCATTGGCCCCCAAATGACCCGGATCAATCCTTGAGAAAATATTAATGTCAAATCCTTTGAAAGAAGCTTTATTTTTGGGCAAGACACTGTTTCTGTACAGTCTGCAATAGCAAAGTCTATTTTAACTTACAATATGGTTATTTTATCTATGCTTTAGTTTCTTTGTGAACTCACTTATCTAATATTATTTTAATTCCAGGCAGGAGCATTTGAAAATAAGTAGAGAGGATGGTGTGAAACTGTGCTCAGCTTAATGCCCTGTGTTTTTTTTGTGTGTTTTTTTCAAACCTCATTCAGGCCTACTTTTCTCACCCGATGGTGGCAGCAGCAGTGATTATACACCTGGCTGCCGATGGGACCAACTACATTGACCAGACACAGTGTAACATCACTGTTCAGTTGGTGGATACCAAAGAGGGCATCCACAGTCTTGGTGAGAACTGTAATACTATATCAAACTTCAGTCGCTCTTTCCACACCAGCATGCCATTAGGCCCCCGGTTTAATCATTTTTTGTACCTTTGGGGTAGGGTGTTTTGGTCCCCTAAACTTGTCTTGCCTCTACCTTATTGTGCTGTGTTTTGTCTTTTGCTCCACAATCCTTCCCGCAGGTGACTGGCGACTGAGCTGCCGCACTAACCCGCTGGTAATCCCAGTGAGCCATGACTTGTCAGTGGCCTTTTACCACACCAAGGCCATCCTAGTCATGTTTGCGTCTCATTTCGTGGCCATCTCGGGTGTCGGACTGCGCTCCTTTCAGTCTTTTGACCCAATCACAATAAGTGGCTGCCAAAGCAACGAAATCTACAACCCAACAGGACAGAGGTAAGTTTGAGAAACGGGAGAATAGATCAGGTATTTTTATGTGTCGCATTCAAACGGGACAGCATTTTTAGATAAGCTTTAAAGAAGGCTGTTGATCAAATACATCAGGCCACATCCCGTCCCTCTTTAATGCTGACTTTAAATTGTCCGTCCAACAACTTTGAAGAACCACACGGAAACACAAGCACGCAAGAAGAGACAAGCCATGCTTGGTTATGTTTCTGCATGGGATTGTTCAAACTGAAAACATCAGCGAGCATGCATTTAGTAATGATGCCAGAAAGCTGTTTAATCTCAGACATCTGCCCAAGATGCAGCAATAACAAGCAAAATCTGGGGAAATTTACAGCTAATTTGGACCTGTTGCAGAGCTTTGCAAATTTGCAACAAAAAGCCTGCAATGCTGCCTCCATCACTAAATCTTATTTACCTCCCAGTTTGCTTTAGACTGTGCTGAGGCTGAAGAAGGCACTGCATGTAAATATAGTACCTACAGTAAATACTTTAAGATGCTTAATACTACTTAAAAAGTACTCAAATGGCCCATTCTTAAGGCTTGAGTTTATTCTATATTTCAACTTTTTCCTGTGCTGCTCATACAACGATTTATAAATGCTGAATGAAAACGTATCAACTTAAAATTGTGATATTTAATAAATACCCACTGAGACATGTACTACTATTTTTTCAGCTGTGAAATCACAATTGAAATTGTCCTCTACCTTTAATGTTAACTACGAGCCTCATGATGTCATTCCTCACAAACGCAGTGAAACCAGACCACACACACACATGAAGAACCACAATTTACCAATTTCCACACCACTGTCATGCATGAGACAGTTCATAGGGACGATGCTCCCGCCCGCCTTTCAACAAGAAATGCACTAATAAACCCCACAATACACAAAGAATGGATGGTCAGTGGTTCTGTGTGGAGAGATAGAGCTGTTTGTGGCTTTTGTTGTGTGCCAGAGAGACATCCAAGAGTACCTAAATAGATTAAAACTGCTGTGTATCTGCATCAGCCAGGAAATTGTTTGTTACCACACACACAGACATAGCCACTTTCTCCCAGCGTTCTTGCTGACTTTTTCTTTCTTTCATATTCCCTCCACTTCATTTAATTTCTCGAGGCTCCTGAAAACCATTATGCTCACATGAGGACAAGCCAGCGAGTCAATCCCACTTATCCTCACAAGTTTTTGAACATGCTACAAGTTGAATTTTCATTATAATCATATAACAATCAGCTATTATTCAGTGTTATGACCTTCCAACTTTTGAAGGAAAACCCGGGCTGTGTTTCTTTGCCATTGATCTGTTTCTTTTCTTAATAAACCATAATTAATCATCCCCTGATCTCAGCAGATCACCTTCCAAGCTATCCTTTTCTCTCTCCTGCATGTTGCTTGACTCCGTCTTCATTTCCGTCTCTTTCCCTCCCCCTGCTTTTCTACCTCTCCCCTCCTCCTCCCTTCCATCATAGCTGCTATCCTGTTCTGTCCTCTCATCCTTTACTTTCACGTCATCTTCCTCCCTTACTGACTGCCATTCTCCCCTTTTTTGTGCCTCCTGCTCCTACTTTCCTTCCATCGTTCTCCTGGGCCGAGCAGCATATTTCCCGTAATACTTATGCCTCTACAAAACACCACATCCCTTTTTCCCTGAGTTGTTAACAACAGGAGCTATTAACATGACTCAGTTTTATGTTCCATGCTTGTCTGCAAGCACATGCACATGTATGTTTTCTCTTTTGTCTCAGCTTTTCGCACCTTTTTCTTCTCAGTTTACATTCATTTCTTCAATTTTTCTTCTCGTCGCCTCATCCTGCATGCAGAACTGCTGAGTTTTGGCTATTAATCTAAGAGTGATGTTGCGAAAGTTTTTGTTCTGTTCTTACGTTCCTGTTTTACTGTCTTTTGAGTCGTACTTACTATTCTCTGGTGGAGTATACTGTATTCTCATTTGCAGGGGTGGGGGATAGTTTTCCAGGTAGTTAATTGTAATTTATGTCATAAATTCCAGAGCGACTCGCAGAAAACCACAAAGAGTTTGTTCAAAGCCAAAGTGTCCACAGAGGAGGTTTCTAGGCTTTCCTAGTCCTCAAGGAGTCTAGACGTAAGGGACCGCTACTAGTGTGTTTTATATCACCAGTCTTCACCTGCTCAGCTAAGCTTTCTGTCAGCCTGAGTTGATATAGCGAGAGGGACAGAAAGGTAGGAAATGAAGGACATATGGAATAATATAAATGAATAAGGTCATTACTAATCTGGGGGGAATAAAGCAAAGAAAGCTAAATATTATGCTTGCTATAGAAGTAGGGAAATTAATGGCTGAAAAGAGAAAAATAGAGACTCCACTAACGCTGGAGTGAGTTTAACAATGTTTCTCCAGACTTGTATTTTCTTACAGGCTCTCTCTCTCTCTCTCTCTCTCTCTCTCTCTCTCTCTCTCTCTCTCTCTCTCTCTCTCTCTCTCTCTGCATCCTTCTCGCCTTCAGGAGGGGAACCTATACTGTAGAATGTGGACTGTAAAAAGGTGCCTTGGGCATCCAAACATTCCAAAAGCATTAAAAACCTTCTCCATCAGGCTCCTAACAAAGCTGTGACCAAACTCTCCCACTGTAGCCCACACATGATCCATCCTGTTGCTCTCAATTCACAAACTACGCACACGGAGACACCCTTTTACGCACACAGCAAATATGGCAATCTTTTCCCCATGTGGTTTATTGATTCGATATGTTAAGCAGTCAATGATGGATGGATGTGGTTGACTTGATGCATAGCTTGTCTGTTAGTGAGCAAATGTGCTTCGATGTTTGGAAGTCTGCAGTGTTATTTCATTCACAAAATGTATAGTTGGTTGTAAGTTAAAGTGTTTTCTTTCATCATTTTTCTCTCTGTTCCCTGTTTCTTTCTCACTTTCTTTTACCACAACCCCCTACCACGTGCCCACACACACACACACACACACACACACACACACACACACACACACACACACACACACACACACACACACACACACACACACACACACACACACACACACACACACACACACACACACACACACACACACACACACACACACTCTCTCTCTCTCTCTCTCTCATAGTTGTGTACATTATTCGTGTGAAGCCATTGACTGCCAGGAACCCTTAATCCGCAATGCAGAGCTGAAGTGCAGTAGCCCTGGCCGCCACTTCTACAATGGAGACCGCTGCACCATCTCCTGCAACTCTGGATATGTCTTGCAAGTCCACCAGGACGATGACATCATCAAGAGCCAGGTGAATGCACAGACACACTCCAACCCATGTTTCAGCACACGTAAGGCAGTTAAAGCGCCGGCTGCTCAAAGAGCCGTCCACACGAAAACACTTAAGTGCAGAAGCATCTCAGCAGCATAATGGAGCATGCATACAAATTTGTGAATGTGCACATGAACATGCACGGATGCCAAATGAAGTACTAAAATCTCCATAAATAAGGGTCCAAAATAGTCTGCTTTCCTCTCTATCTCTGCATTTATTTTGTCACCTGCAAAACTAGGCTTGGCATGGCAAGCCACCAGGGAGAATGACATCATAAACATCCAGGTACATGAGTGTTGCACTGGGAAGTGGAGCCCCGAGTCTCCTCCTCCCGCTATCTCGCTACACATATACGAGCAGAGAACACCAAATACACACACACACATTCACATGTCATAGGCATGAAGACACGCATGTACCTACACACACACTCACACACTCACACACACACACACACACACAGAACACATGTATGCGTTATTCTCTACAAGCAGACATAAAAACGTTTCATCTTTTGCTGAGCATGCTGCACCATCACCTCAAACAGTCACTTTGTATTGCTACTCCACCGGGACGATGACATCATAGCATAGTGTCTGCTCCCTCTCCCTCGTTCACTCGCTCTCTCTCTGTCTTCTTGCTCATTTTGCACACATTGAAGTCTCTGTTAAAGGGCAGGTTTTTGCGACTGCTCTCACGAAACAGCCTACATTAAATGCTCTCATGTAGATATCGGCACACACATACAAACATGCGTGCATGCACGCGGTGCACACACAAAGACAACAATTTCTTGCATAGGCAGAACACAGATGCATACAGATACAGTATACACACAGATGCATGCACATTACAAGTAAACAAACAAACAGGGTAGTTGACACCACATCGTAAACCTTTTGGATTGGGGCCAAGCTGCTGTAAAGGCCATATAAACGCTTTATCCTTCTCCCTGGTTATGTAAAGCTGTCTGCAAGACAATCTATTAATGCTCCCCGAGAGAGATAGGACATTCAGAAAACAAGCTGAATTTTGTTTTTATGTGTGCTTTAGTTGGAAAAAAAGAAAACATGACTGTACTGTGTGTGTGTGTGTGGGTGTGTGTGTGTGTGTGTGTGTGTGTGTGTGTGTGTGTGTGTGTGTGTGTGTGTGTTCATATGAGGTTGCGTGTGAGTTAAGATTAAGTAGAGAGGCTAGTAATGGAAAGGCAATAAGAAAAAATTTAAGTTAGAAATCAAGGCTTTTAGTTCTGATGTTGACCAAAACCTTATATTTTGCTATATATGATATTTCCACATGCTCCCACTATAATGTGTAGCTTGGAGTATTTCCAGGACAACAAAGTCAGCTGTCTTTTCTCTTCTCCTAAAAGTCCATATCTACTTATGTACAGTATATCCGCTCACAAAAATACAACATTATAACATAACAAACATTATACAAACACCAAATTATTCTCTATTGAATATGCGCAGAACTGTAATAGTATTATAATTCGATTGACATTTTACTTTGTGGCTATTTATCACTGTCGCTGTTTCATGGTAAATAATGCTTCTTGAGAAAGGGAGGCAGGAAACTAAAGTGGGGGTGATGGGAGAACAGAAAAGCGAGTGGAGACATTGAAATATAATTTTTTAAGCTCTTTATACTGTATATCTGCAATAGCTGGTGTCGGCTCACAGATGACCTGTGGATGTATTTACTAAATAATGAGGTATCTTATCAGTTTAATTTTGAGAAGTGATATTTTGCTCACATAAGAAACCAAATGCCAAATATTCATAGTGAATACATAAGTTGTCCTAAATCTGAAATACTAACTTGCTAATCGTCTCCAAACCAAAAATCTTTTTTTTTCAGTTCGGACATTTCTTACCGTTTCAGATTTTGTCTCCTAGTGTATGAACACTGAGTCCAGAACTGTTAAACTTTGACATAAATCTTTCAACGTTTCCAGAGTTGAATGTAACTTTTAGCAGCTGTATTTGTTGCTCGCTTTTAAGTCCAGATGTGGACATAACTGTGATCTTTCTTTAACTGCCAGCTGTGAAGAGAAGTGGAATAAAAGAAGCCTTTGCATAACACCGCAAAAGAAACACAATTTCAGCCTGTATCAAATGTAAATACTGTACATTATTACCTTTTACAGTTGATTAGATATAAATGAATGCATTACACCCTCAAGGTATTAAATTCACAGAAGGTCCATTCTTTCAAGGCTGCTGCAGCTCGGTTTTCCGTGCAGGTTTACTTCTGTCACCGGGATTGGTGGTTTGATTCCCATTTTGCCCCGTCAATATATGAAAGTGCCCTAAACTATTGAGCCCCTTGGCTGTCATGCCATTGTTTGTGTATGAAGGCAGTAAAAAAAAAAAAAAAAAGAGTTCAGAAGTGGTGAAAATGTAGCAAAAAAAAGTGAAATCCATTTAACATTTCATTTATTTCATTTCTCCTTTTACACTTTTTTTTTTTTTTTTTTTACAAATAAATTTTCGCCCACACCAGTCCTCACAAAGATGCACACTTCTCCGCACAAGTTGAAGAGTGCAGTGTAAAGCACAATCTTGTCTCCTTTCATTAGCCAATTACATTTTTCATTCAGTGCTGTCAAAGTGGTTCTGGGAACACCACCTTCTTAGATAATGCTATCTTAGGAACAAATCTGTTTCCCTCACTTGCTTGATTTGTATATGTGTTTTTTTATTGCTGTCTGTTTTTCCTATCCCCCTCGCTCTTTGAAGTGGTCGGGGGAACACTGAGTGCTGGCACAGAAAAAGTCACATCTAACTCACACAGACTTTCCCTTTAAAGAAAGACTGTGGGCTTGACAATTGTCCACCGAACAGCAGCCCGCTAAACCATTGCGATATAACTCACCCTGACCACATCACCTTCTTTTACGTAGTTTTGGCTTGGTGAAAACAAATAATATACAAATATCTAGACATTTCAAGGTGGAAGTTATCTCCATTTGCTGAAATCACTGTTGCTTTTCAGGTTACTGATTTGGGAAATGATGAACTATAATAAGGATTTCATTCAATCAAAATGACACATGGCTGTTGTTGTTGTTTCTCTGATGTGAAGTGTGCTGCTAAGTACTTATCTGAAAAAAGAATCAAACCTTTTTTAAAAACAGAATTTTGCCTGTGATAAATTGCAGGTGAAACACTTTTGTATTTCAGGCAGATAAAATCTCCACGTCTGAGTAAAACATTTCCTCACTAGTAAAAATGAAAGTTCTGAAAGTGTTTTTCCATGAAGTCAAGAATATGATAAATGACACACTACTAGATAGATAGATAGATAGATAGATAGATAGATAGATAGATAGATAGATAGATAGATAGATAGATAGGTACTTTATTCATCCCCGTGGGGAAATTCACAAACTACTACTACAACTACTACTAATAATACCAATAATCATAATACTAATACTACTACTGCTGCTACTGCTACTACGACTACTAGTATTACTACTATGGAGGAGATAGGGGTTGTTTTGTTGATTATGATAAGCATTGTAAAAATATAGTTTGTTGCCTATGGATCTACTTCACTCACATCTTGGCCATGTTGAACACGACACGCCCAAATAGGCCTACAACTTAGTGTATTTGACCAGGACACATTGGATTCTTGGGTGTTATTGTTTGCCGGCACGCACCACCCTCCGGCCCCTGATCATCTGGAGGTCTCTAGACTATTCAAGCCTTTCCATGCAAACAAAAGTCACGAACCAGGTAGGGACCTCTCCATCCTCATCTGTGGTCATGAACTTTGGTACATGGATGCACGTGGTGGAAAACAACCTATATGCATGCGGCAGCCTCTCCATGACAGAGTGAAGTAGAGCCACTACTCCTCCACACTGGGATAAGTCAGTTAAAGCAGGAACTGCAAAGAGGACTCCAAAGTCAGTCCATGACCTTTTGAAAACATTATATTTCTTTAGTTTGCGTTGATGCAGTCTGGGATCCTCCCAGAGGAGGTGGAAGGTGCTGCAGGGGACAGATATATCTGGGTTTCTATGCTTTCCTACAGCCTATCAATTCAGATGATGAAATAATACCAATATGTGGAGTGAAAAAACATTTAATTCTAAACTTATATTTTTCCGAGCTCAGTATATATAATTGAAGCTGCTACAAAATGGCATTATGGCATAACTATTTCAAAGACCCTGACCAAATTCATTTTTGGGGGATTTGCACCCCCAACTTCAACTTTGGAAGGTCAACACAGAAATCCTTGCAGACTTGGCGCCTGTGGCCAATGCTGCTTCTGCTGCTGCTTTGCATTACAGCGCATATACATCTCCCCATGGAATCACCACCATTACTGTACTTGTGTATGCGATTTTGTTCGCATGTTGTCCAAACATATTGAAACTTCTAAATTGAGAGAAGAAGCTGTCAGACCATTGGTCGACTTGTCTGTTATTCTGTCTGGATTGAATTAGGCTGAGTAGCCAGAAGCTGTTAAGATTGCTACTGGACGAGAAACAGTCAGCTGTAAATTTTTTAAAGGAGGAAAATTCTCCCACATTTACTTGCATAGTATTACAGACAACTATATATAGTTACTTCATACAGTCGCTTTCTTTTTTTTGGAGGGGGGGGGGGGGGGGGGGGGGATCTCATAATAACAAAGTAAAAGCATATTTTTATTGGAACTTTTGAAGACTACCTTTGTCCAAACCCAATCCTGGAGCCGGTCCCAAGTGACTTGTGGATGAAAGCAGGGAACACCCTGAACACATCACCTGTCCATCACAGGGCAAACACAGAACAGCAGACAGTCTCACACACACTCGGGTCACAAATCAATCTCAAACATATGTCACTGGACTGTGTGAGGAAACCGGAGGACCTGGAGAAAACTCATGCACGCACGGGGAGACGCGAACTGGAAAATGTGATCACTTTGTTTTCAAGCTTGACAGCAGCTACAACACTGAGACTTCATGGGTTAGGACTTGTTTTTGGTGCACTGCCACGTTCAAGTTCCTCCATTGATGGTTCATGAAGTTTGTATCGGTCTTTCAGTGGGTCATTCGCGGGCAGTTTAAATCTTACCCTAAAGCCACTCTGACGGGGTATTGTCATGCTTAAAGGTTACCTTTCGCCCCAATTTCTATTTATGTCCCCTCTGGTGCTGGATTTCTCTGAGAGTCTCTGTATATTTGGCTACATTGATTCTTTCCTCAGTTCAATCTTCCCTGCTTCTGAAAAGTCCCTTCATATATTGTGACGCTCCTGCCATGCTTCACTGCAGGGATGGTATTTGCCATGTGATGAACCGTGCCAGTTGTCAAAGCCTGATACATGAGACAATCTATTGTCTCATGCTCGTGGAGAACTTTGACCAATTCCCATTGGCCTCTCATCTGTCTTTTTAACCAAATGCTGGGTTGTTTTTAACGTAAAAATCCAATGATCTTGTTGAAGTGCTGCTGAGATGATCATCTCCGCTCTGAAACTCTTAAACATTTGAAGTTGACTAGGTCATCTCTAATCTTTCTTGCACATTTCTGCTGGACAGCTGGACAGCATCGTCTTATTTGGCGAGGTTACAGAAGTAGACTTGAGATCGGAAGTTTGCATGTTCGAATCCCACTGCTGACGAGTCACCGCAGTGCATATATGAGGAAGACTCTTGAGCACTAGATAACTGTAACAACCCACTGCTCCTAGAAATAGGATGGCTTAAATGCGGTGGAATAATTTCCCAATGAGGGTTAGTTAAAGTACACAAACTTGAAGGAAAGCAAGAAATAATCCACTACAAAAATAGATGATACTGTATCATGTGCAAAAACATGAAGCATCAGAAAGCTTCCTTGAGCAACTGCATGCACATAGTGAAACTTAATCAAATATGAAAACAGCTGTTGATCATGGGTCCAAATACTGGCCTGACCTTTCTGTGAAAAAGTTACATGTTCTCCATGTGCGTGATTCCTCCCACTATCCAACAACATGCACGTGAGGTTAACTGGTGACCCTAAATTTCCCTAAATTAGTGTGACTATCAGTGTGCGGGATTGTGTGATTGCCTTGAGACGGACTGGCGTCCTGTCCAGGGTGTCCCCTGCCCTCGGCCATAGTTAGCTGGTATCGGATGGAGTGGTAAAGAAGATGGATGGATGGATGGATGGATGGATGGATACAGTATATGCTCATGTTTTTGTGGGCTGATTGTTTTATGTGAATTCCCTCCGGCCTCAATTTTACAACGGGCCTGTTTAAAGTTAGACCAAAAGCCTGCAAATTACTATTTCACATATGTATTTAATACCTAACGCCACTATATAAACATCATTATTTCCATAAAGGCTTTATTTAGAGCCTCCTATAATGACTTTTTCAACACTTCGTCCTGTTATTATTCAGAAGGTGTGCACATGCAGTGCATATGTTACTTTACTAGAAATCCAAATGTGAAAAGAGCTTATTTGTTTTAGAGGAATCCGATACTGTTATGTGATGAGATATAATGGGACCAAGATGAAAGATAATGGGAAGAGGGTGCAGGAAATGAAGAAAAAGATACGTAATGTTAAGGGAGTCCAGCTTGTGCAACCTTCAAATTTGGCCTCACTTTAAAAAGATGTGTGTCATTACAGTCAACCGAAAAGGGTGTGCTAGGTAATTGATGATGAAAACACAGGTATGCCTTTTATTGTTCTCCAAAGGAAAAGTCAAGATGATTGAGCTTTAACAACACCGCTGTTAGATATATTGGCAGAGCCATCAGTATATGGATTCCTGTTATGTTGCACAGTGCTGTTTATTGGAAGATGACGAAAACATTTGTGGTTTGGATGATGCATATTGGTGTCATCTCTGGAATTGTAATGGAAAAAGCCAAACAACTTACAAGAATCAGTGCTGTTTAATAGGAAATGGACATAAGACAAGAGTTATTTTTGCTAATAGTTTGCTATTTTGAAATGGAATGTTTTGAATGATGGAAAACTCAATATTCTGCTTCCAGTACCTCATGTAACAAAAAAAAAAAATATTGTGTTTTTATTACAAAGGAATCATTGCTCATCATTGCAAAGAATGCATTAGCACAAGCACAGCCATGTTTACACGTGTTATGTTTCAATGCCGTCTAGGGACATTTCATTGACATGCATTAATTATCCATCACAAGTCCATCACAGTACAAACACAGACAACAATCATGTAAACTCACATCTATAGTGGAAATTATAATTTTTTTTGATTTTTTTAAAATGTTTTTTGGACTGCTGGAGGAAACCAGAAAGGCCCCCCAGCTGCAGACTCAAATCAGAGAGATAGTTGCTGTGAAGTGAGAGTGCTGACCATTACAACACTATGCACTCTTATCAAACAACTCATAGCCTATCCTTAAAGATGCATTTAAACATTAAAAAAAACAAAACTTTTTTTTCAATTTTTTTCTGGCCTACTGCATGTCAATAATTCTACCTCAAAAATCAAGCTTGTTTAATAATTCCGAATCCAGTAGGATCAGATCCAAAACACGCTTCCTCTACTTTGAAGCATTTTTATTGAAAATATGTTAATTTCCAGGAAACAAACATTGCTTGGACATTTTCAAAACATGTTCATGTTTTCACCTAATAAATTAATAATTCTCCTTATGAGGAATGTGGACTAAATATACCCAGAAACATACTTTGACGATCAAAACTATTCTCAGACGTCAAATAAAACTAATACAAAATGCGTTCTTTTTTTTCGTTGACAACAACAAACACACACAATTCATGCAAAACATGCGTCATTTGGAAGTCTCACTCAGACTACAGAGGACTTAAACCCGTCTCAGTAGACTTTTATTACCACTTCTGGGATTGACTGTTGAGTCTTTTCCATGTGTGGATTTCCTCCAGGTACTCCAGAGTTTACCGAATTCCAAAAACAAGAGCATAATCACATCGGTTGTTGCACTCTGTAGGCTTGCAAACTCAAGGTAGGCTGGCCTGATTTCCAAAACCGACCCAAAAAGAGAAGCTGAAAAAAAGTCACTCACTAAGAGAGTCATCATGTACTGTATTTAATAAAGTATTGTATGTTCTTTAGTGTTTTTTTCCCCTCTACTTTGGTTGTTTGGTCTCTGATAAACATTTCTGTTGTTAATCTTTTCCCAAAAAAATGAGAAGGTGTGAGCGTCTCTGTGAATCAAACTACTTTCTCAGGATCACCACTGCACAGAAAACGAGCAAAGAGAACTCGGGGTTGTCATATAAATCCCAGGAGGTTGTTGTTCCAGTTGTGAAAGATTCCCCCTCTCCCTGTGCGTGCCTGCCTGCGTGCATGCGTGCGTGTGCGCGCATGCGTGTGTGTGTGTGTGTGTGTGTGTGTGTGTGTGTGTGTGTGTGTGTGTGTGTGTGTGTGTGTGTGTGTGTGTGTGTGTGTGTGTTTCTCAGAAGCCGTCACACGTCTACCAAAGTCAATGTGTTTTGGGTTAGGGCTGATTGTGCAGTTGTTGGATATCAGTTGTCTGAGTGTCATGACTTGACCTTACAAATGCTATCAGCAGTTACTTGAGCTGCTGAGTAGCCTATGTGGCTTACTGACATACAGTAAGCTAAGCCTCATCACGCTTTGTTGGGTTGCACGCTGATTAGAAACCCGTTGGTGTGAGTGCTGAATTGCTGTAGTCATTTTTTTTGTCTGCAGGATATCAATCTGTCACATCAATTTTCAAATTAGAGCTTGTGTCCATGCATACTTAGGCATAATGTCTATTTCAGAATTATTCAGTTTCCATCTGTCTTTCTATTTGTGACATTTATTTCTTTTTTCTTCTTCATTTTTATTTTCCAGTCGGACTCTTCTGTGACTATAACCTGTGCAAATGGGAAGTGGAACAAACAGGTTTCATGTGAGCCGGTGGACTGCGGTCTTCCAGACAAATACCATGTTCATCCTGCCAATTTCAGCTTCCCAGACGGCACTACCTATGGCAAGAAGATCACTTTTCAGTGTCGGGAACCCGCCCAGCTAATAGGTGAGTTGGATAGCGGCGCATTAACAGTTGCATGAGAAGTCTTTAGACTGCTTTCATCCTGGGGCCTCTTACTTTAGATGTACTGATGAGAATGAAATGATTGTTTTTCAAGTCTCATGCTCTCCTTTCTTCTACCAGGTACAAACAACACTCTTACGTGTCTTGATGATGGTCTGTGGTCGTTTCCGGAGGCCCTTTGTGAGCTTCGCTGCCCCGCACCTCCTCCCGTACCCAATGCTGTGCTGCAGACCAAGCGTTGCAATGAGACGGGCCTTAAAGTTGGCACGCTCTGCAAGTATAAGTGCAAGCCAGGCTATCACGTCACCAACAAACCCAAAAGGTAAAGAAAGAGCTGGAAATAGTCATTATTAATTATCTTTTGGAAAGTAAAGGCCTTAGATCAATTCCATTAATCTCCTTTCCCTTCAGGCGAGCTTTTAAGCGCCAGTGCACAGAAGACGGCAGCTGGCTCGAGGGGGCATGCGAGCCGGTGACTTGCGATCCTCCGCCTCCCATCTTCCACGGCTCCTATCACTGCACTGACGGCTTCCGCTTTGACAGCGTCTGCAGACTCAACTGCTCTGATCCTGCCGGTAATACCGCTATCGCCGCCGCAGGAGGCTCTACCCATACGGTGAGGCTGCTGCACGCTCCATGCAAGCAGGTCTGTCCATCTCTCTCCTCTCTTTCTATTCCCCGCCTTACCAATGTTTTTTTTGTCTTTTTTTTTCTTTCTCACAAGTTAAAAAACAACCAAAAAGTGGACATTCTCTCTTTCTCTCTTCTTCCCGTTCTTAATGTTACCACGTCTTACTTGTAGATATTATAACTAAGATAAATATGATCAATGATCGTATAACACGCTCATGATATCCAATAATAAACAACCTTGTTAATTAATGAATGAATTAATTAATTAGTGAACAATTTGTTTTGCCCAAACACACGATGTGTTATCACTATACTTTTTACTCTACCTTTGTAATGCTTGTTTTTCCTCCTGTCTCCTTTAGCCATACTCAATTTGATGCCATGCTAATTAGATTGCTATTGATTTCCAGAAAAGCCCTGCCACCACAGACTTTTTTGAAATGTATACACCTTTTAATCTGTTCTGCCTCTCAGGCGTTGTGGGTTGGATGACTGATAAAAATTGGATTGTATTTCCCCGCATGCGATGGGAAGCCGTCTCAGTGTTGTTGGCCCTGTTGTGCTTGTGTATCAGTGTGTATGTGCGCGTGTGTATATAATTATTTGTCTGTCAATATCTGTGTTATTTTCAGGGGGCGGGACCAAATGCGATCCGCTGCAGAAAGGATGGAAACTGGACGGGGTCATTCCGCCTGTGCCCAAACAGCAAGGGCCAGTGCTCTTTACCTCAGAACCTCCATTTCAGCCTGCAGTACTCATGCAAGCGAGGACACGGCATAGGTTTGTATGCGCAAACTCACTTTTATACAACAACAATTTATTTAATGACTGCTGACATCATCTGTTGTTTTTCACATTACTCACAGCTTTTGTTACTCATTTTGTTATTCGTCAACGTCCGCATTACTCACACCATTTGAGTCTGGGCTGTTTACTGTTTGTTCCTAATGAACATCAACAGAAACTCACATTTGTGTACCCTTGAATTACTAATAAACTCGTACTTTCCTGATCTACAATATTGTTATGAGTGTGCTTTGTGCATTCTTTTATTGTTTGGAAATACGTGTCACGGCTAATACACACATATATACAGGTGAGGAGTGCGAGCTGACATGCAGAGAGGGCAACAACGACGTGGTGATCCTCCCTCGCAACATGACAGTAGAGCGTGTGCTCAAAGAGCACTGGAGGAACCCGCATAAAGTCAAAGTAAGTCTGCGCATGTGTCCGTGTCCGCCTCACAGCCCTGACAGACGCACTTCACAAACTTCTGCCATCCACAACTCTCATGCAAGGAATTTCACATTGAGTGCCGACATCCTGAGTCTGTTACCCACAATACAAAATACCAGCTTGTGACTGTCTTTGGTGCCCATTGCCGTACAAATATTTGTCAGGAAGCATGGCAACCCTTTAAACGCTTTATTCTATTCTTGACAGCCACTATGAAAACATGCTGCCTCCTCCTTCACCTTCCACTCCAAAATATGACATGACAACTATCTGAGGACGAGCAACAAGCTGTAAAAATACTTTGGGAATTATGCATGGTCGTCACAAACCGGTTATTAAACCATTGTATTTGCGGCTGTATTTCACCAACGAAAAAACACCCCTAACAAAACGCGATGCATTTTCACATAATTCCCATTGTGAGGAGCACCGTGGACTGTTTAGTCATTGGCAGTAATCTTAGGCTTCGAAATGAAACTTGCTCACAGCAAATTTATCATGTTGAGAAGTGCTTGTCTTCCTCTGATATTTCAAACTGGGTAATGTAGCCCGGAAATGTTTTACAGTGTACATTTGCTTATATGTGAATCTGCAAGAAAATAAGTGTTACAATTTTTGTTTGTTTTTTTACTTGCTAAAATATGAGAAAGAAAAAAAAAGATCATTTGTGGACATGTCCATCTCTAGGTACTTTAATTTGAAAAAAGGCATTTTAATATTAGTGTTAGAATTACATTTTGATAAACTTCAGGTTTTCTTTTTGTTGCTGTGCACAGGTGACCTGATCAACAACTTGCGTTATTGCCATTATCACAGGGTTCTCTCTTTTGAAAGTGATGCAGAAGCAATCGTGAACGTCACAATATGACACACCCTGAAGACACATTATACAAGAGGTTAGAGGTTATAATGAGGAAGGTCGTTTAACACACAACTGTACACTTTGTACCCAAGGAGGTACAAGTCACAGCCACAGTGTCATTTGAGATTTTTCTGAAGCTTGTTGGTGGGATCAGGTGGTTTTGTGTCGTCGTATGAGTCTGCAGAGTGAAGAGAGTACTAGACTGTACCCAGTCTTCTAATTTTACTCTCCCTCTTTGACTTTTTTTTTTTTTGTCACCTTAATGCCCTTTTAGCTGTGCAGTCGGACAACGAGCTTACTAAATGACATTGTGTTTTGTAACAAAAGAAAGAGAAATGAAAAGCCACAGCTGAGTAAAGGAACACATTGTATTTCTGACTTTATTTTTCACTTCTTTTTTTTTTTTTTTTTAGCCTTACAACATTTTTTTGTTTAAGAGTCACACTGAGTCAGCAACCTCTTGCTTTGGATGTTAGGGGAGACGAGTGGGATAAGCCATGTGTATATGAAATGATCTGTTTTTCATGGATTATTTGTGTAATTGATATGATTTGGGCTCAGTGGTAATTTAAAACTTGAGGCAATACTGCCGGGGGGGGGGGGGGGGGGGGGGGGGGGGGGGGGGGGGGCAGTGGATTGCATAAAGGAAGTCTGTGAAGCAATGGTGGAAGAGAGGGTATTTCAGAAGTAGCAGCAATGCAGACATGACATGAGACTACACACTTGAATAAGTCAAAACTTTAGATTCGTCTTGCCAGATATTTTGGTGATACTGTTATTTGGTCTCCACCACAATCATACGCGCATTCATTTCCTTTTATAGTAGTAACCGTAACTTTTTACAGTCATGTGTTTTCCTCATTGCTACTGGCAGATAACTGCCGACATTGTTGCTTGTTGCGCTAAATATTGGTACCTGATTACAGTTATACGTTCACAGTTAAATGTTATTTGTCTCAGTCAGTTAAAATGCATTCATGTTGTGCACGGAGCTGTATTGTTGTGGTGTTGCTGTGACACATTAGCTGAGCTGTCAGTGCTGTGTGGGTCAGTCCGATGATTGATTCACTCATTAAGTTAAGCTGAATTCACATCAGTTTGTTTGAGGGCGATGCTCGACAATGGGGATGTTAAATGGCTAATCGCATAAATGGCTCATGAAGTAACAGAAAGAACAAGAAACAAAACATCCGAGATGAATGATGAAGTCAAGTTATCATGAAAATATAAGCTGAAGTGAGTGATTGCATAAATATCCCCCCGCTTCAGGTCAATCTTTAGTACATTCACTTTTGGCTGAGTCTGCACAGATATGTTTCAGTCATGCTGGCACATCTGGACGCTGAAATCTCTCCCAATTCTTTCTTGTAAAACAGCTCAAGCTCCGTCAGGTTGCTCAACTGCCGCTTTTCAAGTCCTGCCTCAGATTATCGATTCGATTGAGGTCTGAGCTTTGACTCGGCCATTCCATAACAATCACCTTATTGTCTTTAGCCCATTTCTACGTGGCTTTTGCTGTATGCTTGGAGTCGTCGGAGAATAAATATTGCTCCAAGTCGTACATCTTTTGCAGCCTGAGTCCAGTTATCCCTAGGGATTTGGTGATATTTCTGCCCTGTACCTTTGCAAATCCTCCAAGGCCTGCTGCTGTGAATCATCACCACAGCATGAAGCTACCACCCTTCTCACCAATGGAGATGATGCGCTCGTGGTGAAGAGTTTCCCAAAAGTAACATCTTGTTTGATGGCTGGAAAGCTAAACTTTCAGCTCACACCAAAAAAAAAAAAAAAAAACCTTCTTTGAACTGACCTTAGGATCCCCCACATGCCTTTGGATAAGTTTCATATGAGCTCTTTTCAGCAGCGAGTTTTTCTTTGCTGCACTCCCATAAAGCTCCAACTGGACAACTCAGGCAAGAGTTAAATGTGCAGTCCCTGAAGCTTTCAGCTCCTTCAGAGTAGTTATAAGTGTCTTGTGTTTTGGTGGCCTTCCTCACTCCTCTCTGCCTGGTCAACCCACTAAAGTGCCAAACATCTTCTATTACTGTATGATGGATTCAGCTGCACTATTTTCTTTGAGTTGAGAGTGTTCATTTGTCTTCATGCTGCCATTGTAGCAGACATATTTGTGAACCCGAGGCGGGACCTCACAATCACAGGTGTTTTTATGCTACAAGTACTTGACACACATCGGCTGTACTCAGTTGATTTGGCATTAACTAACTGGTAGATTAGGTTAGCCACTTTAAAGGGGATTAATATTTTCGCATGGACATGCTTTATAGTTCACTGGTTCATAAAGATGTGTTTTTAATGTGACATTAAAGAAGCTTTATTTTTCTCCAAATGTTGCTGTGAGACAGACTGAGTCAGTGCAGGACTAATGAGCCTTAACTCCTCCTCTAAACAGGACTTTAGTGAAATAGCAATTGTTGGGGTAAAAGCTTTGTTTAATTCTGAAGCTGACAAACTGCTTGCAGGGAGGATAGTGATGTGTAGTATGTGTGTATTCCACACATACTACACAGCAAAACTGATAAAGTATAATGTAGTGATTGTAGGGCATTACATTTTCAATTACTCTGTTTAACAGTTGTTGCAGATAAAAAAGCACAGTGGGAAAGGTGATAATGCCAAAGAGGTAAGCGAGACAGGCGCATACAGCTGAGTCATAAAAAATGCACAGGGCTGTCACAAAATGGTTTGAAGAAACAAGAGCAGGAGGAACTTGTAGTGGTGGGGAAAAAAAGTCAGTCCTGACAATGGCTGACAGTTGTAGTAACATCAGGATTGCTGTAAGGGGGAATTGACATCAGTAAACTTTTGAACCGCCCCTGGAGGATGGGATTCTTTATATGGTATCTCAAAGAGAATTCATGTCCCTAAATGCACTTTTTACTTCTGCCGTTCTGAGCTGGAGGTCAACGTTGCCCACCTTAATAAGTGCTGTTGATTTATTGCCTTTAAACTAGTTGTATTTTAGTTCTTAGTGTGACCCACTTAGATTTCTTTCCTGGTTTTTTTTTTTTTTACCTCCACCTCCTCCTTTTCTTTTCCTTGTCTCTCTATCTCTGATGATTCTGTGCCCCCAGCACCCTCCTCCCCCTTTATCAGCAAAATTACCCTGTCGGGCTTGCTGCAGAATTAGTCATTTTCCATATGACATGACCTCGTCTGTGGTGGCGCTGAGATAGGGATCTATTTTTACGTGGTATCAGTGCCCTGGGGAGGCTTCGGAGGGTGAGGATCCCATACGTAGTGAGGGGTGAGGCCAGGCCACAATCATGGATTATCATGATTTACGGCCTTGCTGTGAGAGAGAATAAGGGGAGAGGGAGAGAGGAGGAGAGTTTCTGGATGACATCATCACAGCAGAGCATGTGAAAAAAAGGCTAAATGTACAGTAGCTGCAAAAAGTCGTACCTATGATGTAATTGCAATGCAAAATAATGCGCTTAGTCTTGCACAAGCTTTTCTAACTCATCTCCACTGTACACGTGTGTACACACAGTCGTCATACATGCATGGTTTCTGCTTTGCAGTGCTACATCACAATAGTAAAGCCATAAGAAGTGGAGCAGTTTTGAATTGTTCTTTTATTCTATAGTTCTTGTTTATCTCCACCTTCAAGCCCAGATCTTTCCTTTTGCATTGATTTGCTGACGGCGCTGAAATGAAAAATACCTTAGTTTGCAGCAACAAAAAGAAAACCATGTGAATTTTGCGAGGTATTGGAACACAGTCGCTCTGAGGAATGGCCGAGCTAATGTCGACCAGTCTTTTGCAGTGGATGCCCTTTTGATCATGCTACTTATACATTTAAGGCCAAGGTAATTCATTGAGGAAAATCTCTTGACCGTGTATGGCAATCACATTGCAATGTAGCCAACACCTGACAAACCCAGAATGAACAGAGATATTGTCCTTTCGCTACATGCAGAATGTGCATGCATGATAATAATTGCACACAAGGGTGTTCCGTGTAGGTCACTGTTCCTGTGCACCAATGTCTTCTGCAGAATTTGACTGAAGTTCACAGTGGGAGAACAGGATGGGATTCCACACATACTGCAAAGATATTTGAGAACTCTTTACCTCTCTCTCTCTCATTCCCTCGCTTTCTGGCTCTCTTGCTTCCAGGTTTTTGCCCTCCCAGCATATATGACTTATAAAAAACATGGTCTTTTCAGAATCAATTGATTCAGCTTTGTTCTGAAGTGGAAAAAGTTCAATGTAAATCAAAGATGGCTTCAACAATAAAGCTTCCATAAGTAGCATATGAGCCTTTTTGATAACCCAGTCTTTCAATGTCTTATCGGTGTGCCTGTGGGCAGTGAAGAAGTGCCCAGCTGGTTTAGTTCGGGTTGGGATTTTGTAGACTCAAATGCAGGTGAAAAGAACAAAGTCTTGGCAAAGTAAGTTGAACTTTCACGTAAGAGAGGACCATCCAACCTGGAGCTAGCATGGACTTTGATTTAGCAAATATCTCAGCAATTATCAAGCTTTACATTAGATTGATTGAAGTACTTTTTATACAGTAGAGAGGAAAATGATATACTCCACTTGTAGTTAATGACACATCTATTAGTATATGTTACTCTGCGTGGCTCTGAGTCACAAAACGTGGACGCCAGTGGTTTAAAGTGTTTGCAGACCTTTTCTTAGTTACTTAAATGTACAATTCTCTAATCATCTTACAGAATATAGTCTGCACGATGGGGCTGAAATGGTATCCACACCCTGAGCTGCTGCACTGCATCAAAGGATGTGAGGTAAGTCATCAATTAGATTCCGATTAGCATTTTCTTTTATATTTCAGGGCCAGTGGCCTCAGTTTTAACACAATACTTTAATAAACCTATCCACTGAACCTGTTTGACCTGAGATGCATAAAATATGGAATATAAAGTTTTATTAGCTTGCCAATGGAATGAACAGATATTGAACTAACAGATGCTGTACAAGTAAAACATTCAGACCATGAAGAATGATCTCTTGTAAGAATATCTAATTTCATTTAATTCTGAACATAGTTTCAGATCAGGCTTATATCAGCAGCTGGCTTTTCTAAAGGCTGTTGAATGTATTTTAACACATTACCAAGGAAGTAACTCCACACAGCTGTTTTTTGGTTTGGTTTTTTTTTTTTTGTCTGATTCTTTTTGCTATAAATAAGGCTGCACAAATGGTTCTGGACAGAAAACCAATTTACGCATTTGTGAGTGTGTAAAATTTCTTTTTTAAAAATCACACAACCGCAATTTGGGTGTCTCCCATCAGGCTAATAGATGTGGCCCATTAAAACTTATTAACTTAATTTAATCTAATGTAATTACTGATGTATTACCTCCCTCTGTAATTGGCGCGGATGATCATGTCGAGCTAAATCTGTCCTTCCTCTACATGTGAATGCAACATGTGAAAGAATTCCACTCCACTTCATGGAGGAATGATATCATCTACTCAGTTTAGGCCAACTGGATAACCTGATTGGTAACCCAAGCGGAGTGGGTGGGGCCAGCCCAATAAATCACCTTACTGGAGCATTTTGTGCAGTGAATAGTTTATGGTGTCCTCAGTTTGATTTACGGGTCTAGCCGACTAGGGGCTTGAAAAGTCACATTGAAAAATGAGGAAAATTTAATGTATCAGATTCATCAGCAAAATTATCCACGGACGTCTGAAGGCCTTGACGTGCTCAAGAGAAAACTGGAACGAAAGACTTCCGACGTCCTCTGGGTAGCAATTGAGAAGGTGGCACTTTCTCAGCTCAGTGGTTTTTTTTCTAACTGCTTCTCTTTCCTTTGGTAAAGCCATTCATGGGAGACAACTACTGTGATTCAGTCAACAACAGAGCCTTCTGCAACTACGATGGAGGAGACTGCTGCCAGTCCACTGTCAAGACCAAGAAGGTTAGTGTTGTGCTTCTACAAAAAAAACAAAAAACAAGAGGATGTTTGAAGTGATCACTAATGCTAAATGCAGAAGTAGGTGTACATCTCAGCTCTGATATGTGAGGGTTGTTTTCTCTTTACCCGTGCTGAACCCACTTGGACATTTTCACTTGATCACTTTATTGAAGTCTGGAACTTCTAAATATTAACTGTTGAGGTATGTAGGATGGAAATCAGAACACGATATTATTAAAGACGTCTGTTACTTACCTCTTGGAACACCTCTAAACAGCTTCTTTCTCTCTTTGTCTTAAATCCAACCTCAGATTACTGGTAGACAGATCATTGATCCCACATCCAAGAGAGTGGGAGTTTTAAGCTTTGTCTTTTTCATTCTGAGGTATTTTGTTTCCTAGTGTTTCCCTGTGTTAATACAATTATGCAAAATGTGAGTAATAACTTGAATCTAATCATTTTGGGTCTGGCTGTATAATAGAGAAATATCTTCCATTCAAATTTGGATAATAATTATGAGGGGGGAAAAAATTATTCTGCACTTAATTTGTTGCTTTGGCATGAAGATGTACATGTCAAAACGTTTTCTCATTCTATTGGTATTGCTTCTCTGAATCCAGGGAGGTGTTTCGTCTGGCTCAGTTCAGCCAGCTGCTGGCTACAGGTCTGATTGGAAGTGTATCGCAGCATCTGCTTCTTTGGCCTGGTTGGGTTCTGTGAATCTGGCGAGGGACTTTAGTTGTACTCCTGAAATATCCATCTGGCTGGCTGGATTTATATTGTAGTCTACGCATCTCACTGGCTATGTCAGTGTGTCTAACTGGAATGGCCTCTTCATTTCCTTTATGGGGGGAAAAAAGACATACAAAGCAATCCATGCCTATGCAGACATCTGCCTCTGTACAATCAAAGTTTTTAGTTCTGGGACCCGTCCACCTTTGCTGAGTGTAATCATGATTTTTTTAGGTTCTAAGCCATGTGGATGACAATATTTCTCCTTTTTCTGAAGCCGTCATGGCACAGCGAACTGCTCTAGTAACATGGAATTGTGGTTTCCAATCTCTTTTCTCCCAGAACACCTTTGCCTCTAAGAAAAGCTGAATACCCCTCCTAAAAATCTTGCATTTGCTCAGACATCACAGTGAAGCCAAACCTGTATGAATATGCCCACTCTCACCCATATGGAAAAGGAGGATCCGTGACATTTTCGAAAACAGTTTCTATCCAACTATACGATTCATGTCATAATATTTCTCATAAAAAAAACATTAAGAGTCATTTAGTTGTATGTCATCATCACAGGAGTGATACATCCAAATATAATACAAAAATGTATTATTGGTAGAAAAGGTCTTCCTCCAATCCCAACTCTGGGGGTCCAATCTCAATCACACCCTGTCTTTGTGTGGAAATGTCCCTGGGCAAGACATTCAAGCTCTCAATGGTGTGCAAGCATTTTTTTCTTGGCAGCCACCAACATTGGTATGTCAGTATATACCAATATATACCAATTTGCTTGTATGATCCCACAGTTCTACAAGCAAATGTGTAAATGTGACAGACTATGTAAACCAGACTGCACAAGCAGTGAAACGTGCTAGTGAAGTCCATTCAGTTATCAAAATACGTCTTTATATCTTGAAAAATTACCTGTTTTGTGGAAATACTCAAGAGGTCAAACAGCTGGCCTTCATGTTTTGCTGCAATCTGCTGCTCAGATAGAAACATACTTCATCTGTCTCTTACTACATGGAGGGCCAGAGGCCCATGATTTGCTTTTGTGCTCCATTCAAACATTTAGTGTCAGGCATACACTGTTCTATCTAAGCTGAGCAGCAACAGAAAGTCAGAGAGTAACCCTCTGGGAAGTGACCTCACTTCTTGAGTGGTCTTACTGATCTTGATTGACGCTATCTCATCTCTCCATCTTCTGACCTCAATCCAGTGCAGGGGCCGAGCCAGAACTTGCATAATTCACTTTTACTGACAGACCCCAGGAGGAGGATGTACTCCATTAATTACCAGCAGCAATGCGACGGTGAACTGGGTGAGAAGAGGGGCTGTCACAGATCAAGGCGGAATCCGAAAGCAGGCTCATAAGTTTAATATAGTTCAAAGAGTTTATTGATGAACCGAGGGAAAAAGTATCCAGAGGGTAATCCTAAATTGGGTCCAAAACACGAAACACTCTCGCCAATCTCGGAACACAAAAGATCTAAAACACAAGAGGACACTAGAGAACACAAGGAAGTTGTGGGATGTCATGACATGAAGATACAATGGCAATCTGGTAGTGGACACATGAGGGGAAAAGGTTTATATACACCAGGGAAGGGGAAGACACAGGTGAGACACATTGACATAATCAGAGGCACAGAAGGAGGACATCTTTCTCCATACCCAGCCACTAGAACCGCTGTCTGGCCACAAAGAGAGTTCTCTTAGCACCCGGATGGCAGATGTGTGACAAGTCGGTCCAGCGGATGACTTAGGGACTGAGACAGAAAAAGACAATTGTGGACAGCACTGACCTTATCATAGTCCATCTCCACCTGGCCCTCACCTACCACATACCTGAGGAAGGAGACCCAGGTGACGTGGAACTTGCACTTTTCACCTTCAAGAAAGAGCTGGTACTCGAAAAGGCGGCTTAGGACCTGGCGGACATGCTGGATGTGGGAGGTGAGGTCTGGGGAGAAGATAGGAATGTGGAAAGGACACAGGTGTTAAGCTTGACCTGTAGGATGTCATTGACTGAGGACTGGAAGACAGCAGAGGCAGTAGTGATCCAAAAGATATAACAAGGTTCTCATAATATCCTGTCAGGTTGTTGAATGCAGACTTCCACTCATCAACCTCTCTGACCCTCACCTGGTGGTAGATTTGTGAACAAATCAAATGCAGAGGAGATGAGTGGGCCCCTCCCACTCATCTGTTTAGGAATGACTTGTCCTTGTTATTCATGAAAACTAACTCTTTCCTGGCTGGAGAAGAAGATGGATGGATTATCACTCATCGCCTTGGTTTCTGGGAAAGATAAGTAGTAAAGCCAGGTGCGGGAAAAAAAAAACAAACCTGGACCAGTCAACCTGGGAGTTGTGGGCACTCAACCACCGATATCCAAAGATGAGGGGTTGTGAGGATGAAGTGGTCACGAAGAAACATGCCTATCAGACAAGTTTTGAACTGCAGGTTCTGTGCGTTGTGTCACCGTACAGAGTAATTGACCACTGAGGCTTATGGCCTGGGGTGGCTTCTAGATCTGAGTCGTCCCGAGTTTGAGCAGTTTCACCAGAGGAGACCTGACAGGGACAAGATAGTAAGAGCTAGTTGAAAATCAGAAGAACGTAGACTTTCTAAATGGCTCATGTTGAAAAGTGAAGTAACAGATCAATCCCTTTAAATTGAGATGTCTTTGAGGAGCTTTTATTTAGCCTAAAATGGGGGGGGGGGGGGGGGGGGGGGTCTGGTCTGTTGAATATCTGTTTTTACTCTCGAAATACATTTTAAATTTAACAGACTTCAAATGTTATGCTTTATTGGTCTTCAGTGTATAAATCTGATACAAGAACAAATGGTCTTGTGTTTTTCTTGGGGGAAAAAAAAGTCAGGAGCTAAAAGGGAAACTATTGTACTTCACGTTTTTATAGTTTCAACATTGTGGGCTCTATCTTTACATTTTTCCGTTTCATCACTCAACAGAACTTTCTTCCAGACCTTGATTTACTGTTTATATTGAGTTTCTTAATCCCCAACCTTTTCTTACTCTTTCGAAGCTTATGAGGATTTTGCATCCTGTGATGCATCCATGGTCCCAATGTCTCTCTACAAAAGATTAATATTTGCACATAGTTAAAGATCACATATAAACGCAAACAAAACCTGGGGTGTTGAGCTACAATCCAAAATCCCCAATATCTCTCCATTTAAGTGTACTGTGCTGGTCTATATTCCTTAGTACTGCCTACATGTGTGGCCCCTTTAAAGCTACAGTGAAAGTTTGTTTATTTTGACTCTTTCCCCTTCTGGGGCTCAGCCTGCCAGCTGTGGTTAATCAAATATGGACACACCTCTCTCCTAAGCTATTTACTAAAGTTATTTCATACTTCTATACAGAGGGCAATTTGCTGGCTTACATATCTTTTTTTTTAATCAAAGGGGAGGGATAAAAATCTATCTTTCTCACACAGTGATTGAAGATACCTCAGCAGCAGACTGGACAAAACACAGTATATGCCTGTATTTAGAAATCCAAGCTAAGCCGGGCTTTCAGGGATCCAGAGTGAAACTATTATGAAGCTATTAACTCTAAAATCACTTGCGGCATAATTTGTATCACGCTAAGTCGCAAGTCAAGTTTGATGCCAGTTATACAAGCACGAGTTTGCAATATAGTTTGCAGAGTACCCGGAGAAACCCCATGCACACAGGGAGCACATGCAGGGGGATTGCCCGGAACCAAAACCCAAATGAGGGAACAGAGCAAACCACTACACCGCCACAACACCAGCAATAACTCAAACTAACTGGACTATCTATTTAAATTCAGCAGTAAACGTGCGGGTAAATTAGCGCTTTGAATATGCCTGGGAATGCAGAGTCGGTGGACATTCAACATATTTGAGAGAAATAAGTTGTTTAATAATACAATTGATTTTTAAAGGATTTGAAATATTTTTTTTTTTTTTTTGTTATTCAGGAGAAAAATTGGGTAATATGTTTGTGCCAAGACTGTACCATATAATGTTAATAATAATAATCCAACAGCACTGGCTCGTTTTTTTTGCAGAAGTCGAAACTATTCTGTCACTTACAAAAAATAAATAAAACAATGAACACAAAAACAATCCAGGTTTGATTTATCAGCTGCCAGAAGCAGGCGAATAAGGAGAGATTCTGTGCGTGAGGGGAAAAAAACTAAACAAAACACAAAATAATTAGGTGGTATGTGACTATGATAAGGAACCAGACATGAACCAGATGTTGAACTGTCAAATAGACAGGACTGGAAGAGGAAGTGTAAAACATATATAGTTTAAAGCTACTACTTATCTCATGTGCATCTAAATAAAACATCACCACATGAAATACTAAACTATCATTAGAGTTGTATGAGTTCTGACTCAGTATACGACGGCATATTTAACATAAATAAGGTTAAGCTTGCATACACAAACAAATGTGTCTCAGCAACAGACACATTTATGTTTTAATTTTATATAAATAATTATTTTTTAATCAATTAAAAAACATTCATCTTTTTACCACATTTATATTCATCGTAGTAGCCACACCAAAAGAATAAAACAAATATTATGAATAGTCTTTTTTGCTTGGTTGCAATCTGATGATTAACATCAATTCCATTATGATTATCATATCACTTTTTCAAGATATTCAAAATACTGTTTTCAGCTTTACTTAAAATCATCACATTTCAGCAACTTTACAAGAAAATGTATGTTGTTTTATATAATAATTTTTAGGTTGAAGTCCACGTCAGTTTCCTCAACTTATATTTAATCATATTATATCATATTGGTTGAGGGGTTTGACTTCCGTTACGATGAATGAAGTTGTTTATCTCTCGTTTCCTCTTAGCACTCCTTGTTTGATAACTCCAGTCGGGTCAGAAACAAGATAATATGCACATGATTTTGATTTTGCTCAAACTAAATAAATGCATGTCAGGCGGCCCCGGGATGGTGATGCATGAGAACCTCTAAAAACAAACATCACAAGAACAGGACAAAAAGACACAATATATGACAAAGAGGAATCTGTAACTCATTACTGCTCTGAGCCGCTGAGTAACACACTCGCCGGGTGATGAAAACAGGGAGTGTTTTTCCTCTTTGGTGGGAAATCTGTTTTTGTCCAGACCACAAGTGAAGACTTTGTCCCAAACACTTTCAATCGTTTTCTCCTCTTGTTGTCACAGATTTTTGTTGTCACTGTTGCATATGCTGAAGTGAGCTAAAACAATATGATGTAATAAATACCTGATAGAAATACATTTTTTATTGCAATTACAAATCAAAATGGTATTGTATCTATGTTTGATAGATAGTTTTCCACATTAGGAATACATTTGTTGATCAACTTTCTGAGTAGAATAAAAGAAAATATAAAATTCTAAGCCTAAGCATGTCAATCATAGTAACTCACAGTCTCTAAACAATTAAATATAAATGTGGTAATTCAAACTGGTAGATAGTCTATATATGCTTTCATTCTGAAATAATTACTTCAGTGTTTAAAAAACAGTGATTTGGTCTTACGAAGGAATAACTCAAATATCTCTACCATATGACCGTAATCCTTGTGCGTACAAATGGTGTCACACAGTAATCCCGTGATGGAGTTAAGTCAGTATCCATTCGCATTCTTACTGAACTACATGTATTACGGATACCAATAAACTAACAATTACAAATACTGACGTTTCCATGGTCGTGTTACTTCAAATTCCATGTACACAGAGATAAAAATATTTCCATTTACAAAATGCTCTCCTTAGACAAAAGCACATTTCAGTGTTGTTTTTTTTCCCCTGTAATGGCAGAGTGAGTGTTTTCTGATTTATCTACTCCAAGACCCAGTTTTGCTCTTCTAAAATGATGGATTCATGTGTTCACAGCTCATCTTCCATTAAGCCACATGGCATTTGAGCCTTGCTGTGATTCAGCAGACTACAAATACAAACCATTTAACAGTACTATTGTGCCAAAGTTATGCCGTCTAGTCTCCATAAATCTATTTTATTGTGACTTTTTATTAGAACAATCTAATGGCACAGAAATGTCTCAAAGAGTAGAATAAAAGTAGAAAAAAAAGAAAATGGTTTTAGAGCCTTACTTTCACATGTGAACGAAACTCAGCAATTGAATAAATTCAATACCATTTCATTCAATTGTAATTAGTGTGCGGCTGTCTACGTGATGGTATTTTATCTCAGCTATTTAATTTTTGCTTTTTTTCTTCTAATGTCCCACTACCCCGCAGTAAAGCAGCTAAATAAAGAAAAACAATTCAGTTTTAACACGCCATTTACTTCAAATTAGCTGGTTCCTTTCAGCTCCAGAACTTTTTAAGAAAGTATTAGTAAATATACTCTACAATCAAACTTTTCCAACTTCGTTTAATGAAAAAAATATATATATAAAAACCGCATCAATCCTTCCATTAGCTTTTAAACCTACACGATACAACACAATATGATACAGCATGTGTTCTCCCTTTCCTCCCTTGTCGTGCACACCGTCATTCATAGCTTACATATCATTCAGTCTTTTCCCTGTCCATTCATTCACAACGTCTCTCTCACTCTCTCTCCCTCTGTTCCTCTCACAGCCTCATCCAAACAGTGCAGGAACAGACACAACAGTCGTCAGTTGTTATTCCCTGTTCTGGTCGCTCATGAATCTTGTTCACTGTTGTTGTCTCCTGTGACTTGTGAATGAGAAAAATGGCCTCTTCAATGAAACCACACACAAACAAACCATCCTATATTCTCTTTTGGTCTCATCTTTTATCATGATATAATTAATTGGACAAAAGAGGGGCAAAGTGAGTGACTGACTTACCCCAGACCAAATGTTTATAGTGCCATTATGTCTTTAGCCCACGAACCAAAGAAATACAACATGATGAAAACATGTGCTCGCTCTTGTTTTGAGTGACATCTTGGCAGCATTTACAATGTTTATTGTGTTTTCCAACATCAAACATCCTGCCTCTCACATTCAAAATGATAAACCATTTGATGTGAAAAATTGAGCCGATTATTATTCTAGACACAAAAATTTTCCCATTTCTAGCTGCTTTAAATGAACTCAAAAGCATTGTAGGAATTACATTGTTTTCATTCAGTGAAAGTTTCCAGACCCTTTCTGTTTTTCCTCTTTTCCCTTTTCCTTATCAGTCTCAGATTTCATCCTGATAAGCACTGAATCGGAGCAGAAATGGAGCAGTTCTAAAAGCAAACAGTTGCTCATTCATCCCCTTTGAAAATAATTATTATACCATAATGACATTTTTCTTTTAACATTTATATACAACTATTGTAATCACGTTCTTCTCAAATTCATCAAACGGAGAAATGAAACATCTGAAACTGAAAGAGCTTCATGTGCAAAAGGTTTGCGTGTATATAAACAGCAATGTCATTTACAATATCTGAAACAGTTTGTGGCGCATATGATTGCATCTGGAGGTGCAGATCAATCGAATATTAAGACAAAATAAAAAGCCCATCCATCCTCTCTACTGATGGCAGCTAACTTGGGGTGAAGGCCGGGTACGTCCTGGACGGGTCACCAGTCCCACTCAGCAAACACAGACACACTCACAGTCACTCGGAGGGGAAATGTAGAAGCGCCAATGAGCCATAAATGCATCTTTTCAGACTTTGGAGTACCCAGACAGATCTAAAGGTATTACTTCACATTTTTGAAGATTCTTTGTGGTCAAACCGGAGCACCTGGAGAGATCAAGTCACGCACAGGTAGAACATGTAAAGTTGACACATAAATTCTAAAGGATATTCTCGCTCTCAAGCAGGAGTCAATCAATCAATCAATCAATCAATCAATCAATTGCTTATAATTGTTTTTTTAAATCACACTTCCTCAAAACCTTTCAGAAAGAGAAATGTCTAAAGCCAGACGGCAGAGACCCTGTGTCTTGTTTCAGGGGGCAAAGACCGCCATAATTTGGGATCTCTGACTGCTGTCATCTCATGTTTTGCTAGAGATTTGCGTATTAAGGAGTTCTGGATGACTTGGCGTGTATTGTTCCACCCCAGGAACTTTAAAGGTGCAAGAACTGGCTGCACATAAGGTCACCACAGGATTTCCCCCTAATAGTTGCAAGCTGTTGGCTGGATTTAGGGAAGCAGGGAGGAGAGGAAGCACGGGTACAGACTCTGCCTTTCTGAGGGTTCCCTGCGTAAGTCCCTTTTTGTAGCCCCCCATCTAGTTTGAAAGGAATTCCTTTCTTGGAGGTGGATGGCCTCTTTTAGACAACCTCTTTTTTTTTATGAATGTGCCTGTATGTTTTTTCTGTCTGAGTTACGTTCTTGGGTAAATGCTCAGATCCTTCCCAGTCCCTCACCCCCTGTTTACAACCCACAGTCTGGCACAAGTATGCCTAATACGTGACTTTCTACGTGTCGTGATTGATGTTTGTCTTGATATCCACAGCAGACCACAGACCTTTCTGTGCTTGAGACTCACGTAGACAACACTCTTTGTTCCCTTTTTAAAATGTGTTACCAGATTTACCAGACTTCACTGTTGGCGCTTGTTCAAATACATAAATATAAATGCTATATTGGGTTTATCAGCTGTGACCAGCATTTTATTATCTGGCCGACCATGTTCTGCATCAAATATTCACTTAACTCACATAACTGGAGGCAGAAAGCACACACCATCAACAGATCTTTATATTTTAAATGTCTGAAGGCAATTAGGTAGGCTGTATTTCTCAGTGCCAAACCTCTGCCAGGACAATTAAAGGGGAGGAAGGGGCAAAGGTACAGATAGAAGCAGTTACCTGGGCATAAAGACAAAATGACTTTTAGTGTATTAAAAATAGCTTTCTTACTTTCTTGATTGCTACAGCTTTTGTCAGGTCACTGGTCAGTTTATAGAAGATCAATAAAAGAGCAGTATGGTGCCATGGCTTCCTTTAATCTCTATTTTTATGTTTATCTTCATGAGGGCTTAGACTGGAATAGCTGAAATGCATCAGAGAGAGAGAGAGAGAGAGAGAGAGAGAGAGAGAGAGAGAGAGAGAGAGAGAGGGGAAGCATATTGTGGAAGGAGCCTGGCTTTTCCACACAGATCAACAGTAGTTACACACCAGGAGGACACACTCCCTGCCGTTTTTAAGGGCTTTGGCTGTGCTTGCACATATTTTGCCAAACTTAGTTATTTGGGCCCTCCTATTTCAGATGTACATAGAAATCCTACTGAAGTTTGATGATGTGAGTTTTTATTCATCTCAAAGGAAAGACTCCGACCAACAGCTGAAAGTACTCAGTTCCTGTTTATATTTTGTCAAAAACCTGGGTTACAGTAACCATTGGTGTGTCCCATTAATCTGACCTGCAACGCAAGTCGAATTCATCCCAGGAAAGTCGTATTTTACAAACTTTTGTAACATCTGCGCTCTGGAGGAAGTGAATAAAGCAACATACAGGTTGATATCTGTCATCTCTGCCCCTCTCAAGACATTTAAAGACTAAAACTTGTTGTGTTACATGCTAATGAAAAGTGTGGGCCAGTTTCCCTTCCTACAGCCGTGTGCCCCTTATACCACCTTCTTTCCTTTAAGCACTGGTTTACACGCACACACTGCACGCACAGAAGTGCAGAGAGGAACGCTGTGTTATTTTGACCTGTTCCTGAGATGGAAGGATGGGGCTCTGACAAGGTCTGCGTTCTTCTGAAGGGCTTTCATGTTGCTGTTAGTGGGTGTCCTTGCTCAGCCCTCCTCTAGCCTTGGGACACGGGGCAGCATGAGGGCCCCAAGGCCCACAAGGCCAGTCAGTCCTGTTTCCCAGCCACCCTGAGAGAACCTTAAGTCAAGGCCAGATGTGACAGCTGGCCCAGCCACCCTAGGGGTCAAGGTCAAAGGAAACCATGTCAAATTTGCCACCCACCATCATTCTCTAGATAGAGAGATAAACAGAAGTGGCCTTGAATGGGAAGTGGAGTGTGCAAGAGAAGTGGGAGGTACAGAGGGGTAGTGGGAAAGACACCCTGAAAGAAAGAATATGAGCCAGTGAAACTGAGAGATATTGTAAATAAACCGAGAAAGACTCAGATGGGAACCCGGAGCCCCGTACTTTCAGCTTCAAACTGCCACAGAGAAACACTGGTCATGCAGTTGACAGCTGTTTCTGAAGTGTGTCCGGCCTTGTGCTTGTAAAGTCGTCACACGTAGACCTAATTTTCTCAGAAGAGTTTGGGCACTGCCCACCTGGCCCTCGCATTAGCAGCACCACCCCCACACACAAACAACTCATTTTATACCCCATTTCAAAGGGTAGCCTGCGTCACTGCTCCTCAGCGACTAGCTTGCCCCCCCACATGTCATTCCACTGACCTGCTGTCTATAAATCCTTGATTCTCACAAACTATTGGTGCTGTTTCCTGTGTGTCACATTTACCACCAGCTATAATGTTTTACATTTCAAGTATTCTTTCCAGACTGCAGACCGGAGCTCCATTTTGTTACATGCTGTTAAATTTTTAGGTTTTAGAAGCAAATAATTCTAAAATATCAACATAGAATTTGTGATTGGTATCTAATATATACTTTAGTAATTCACAAAAGCTGTTTGACTTGACTTCAAGCGTGTATCACTCACATAAGCATGTGATTAGGAGTATAGGTCCTAATTTGGGAAAAGTTGGAATTCTAGTGAAACTGTGATTTAAATTAAAGAATATATATATATATATATATATATATATATATATATATATATATATATATATATATACATATTTAGAAATAGCAGGAGACAAGAACAGCTCTAATATTATGCATACTAAAATATAACCTCCCTTTGAATCTGACACCAGAAACGTATTTCCAAATTGTTAAAAAGAGGGTGGCTGAAGTTGTGTGGCGGTAAAACATCTGGAGGAAGTTCTTGTATTTCATTAGGTTTGTCAATGATATGGTTTGACATAACAGAAGCAGGCCACAAAAAACGAGGTGCTCGGAAATTTAGGTTTGTAAATGTTTCTTTAAATACAATTGCATTTCCCACTGGGCTATTTTAATGCCTTTTAATGTGCTGTGATTGAATGGTGCAATATAAATAGCCTCGCCTTGCAACTATACAAGACTTATGTTTCCTGATGTAAAATTACAAAAACAATTGGGTATTTCCTTACGTTTGAGTAGTCTGACAACCCAGAGATATTCCTGTACTTGTTACCTAAAACCTGCTGAGTTTTATGTTTATGGTCTTCAGGTGCTTAACACTCTCACTTTATAGCCAGAATATGGTCAGTTAGTTTCCAGGCTCGGGAGTCGTTCCACGTGGAGTTTGCATGTTTTTTGTGTGCGTGTACTCTTCTTTCATCTTATAGTCCGCAGCAATGCACACTTCAGAAACATGCATCCAACAATAATGCAAATCAATCTGAAAATTGTTTAGATATTTTTTTTAATGATATAAGTCCAGTGTTGCCAACTCTGTCTTTGTCAACGAATCTGCTTACTTTCTTTAATGTCAAGATTGACTAGCTCCAAATATAGCGGCTTTTTCGGGTGCTGTTGGAGACATTGCTGGTGTTTAGAAAGCACATATTTTTCTGCAGTTACTCTGAGCATCAGGCGATGCCATGAGCCCCTTCCACGTCTCGTGTGGTCAGTCTAATGGTGTCGTCCGCAGCAAGCAAGGAGACTAACGCCACTTGTTATCCACAATACAAATAGATTGTGCATGGGCAAAGCTGCCACTGATGGCCTATTTCAATTGCAATACTGATTAAAAATTAATAGAAGAATAAAACTTTTGGGGTATATCTAAATTAGTTTTTATTAAACACTCTTTTGATGAAATCATTTTGTGATGGTTAGGACAGCCAATAGCTACCGTCTTTACTGAGGAGTTGGCAACACTGCATAAGACACTTGGCATTTGTTGTAATGACCCTGTCAAAGATCCAAAGGCTTCTGTGATTATTCATCAAAATGAAATGGGACAAGCTTAGTCAATCACTGAAGAGGCAAGCCAGATTCAATGAACCAAACTTTGAAGTTGATGGTGCACTTTACAGAGGACGCTGTTGTTATGAATGCATCTTTTAGTGGATGAGAAATTCTAATTCCTTAAGTCATTTTTTGCCAATGCATTCAGTAATTACCTAACTAACCCTTCAAGATAGGATTAGCTTATGATGCAATTTGTTAGATGACATTACAGAAGTAGTCTCTGTAATGATACAACAGCTACTCCATATTCACATTACAGCAGCGTGACCTTCCCCTTAAGACAGCTCCTCCCCCACAGCAGTAGGGCAGCTTTCTCTCAGAGCTTTGAGCTAATAGTATTCGGTGGCATGAGGCACACTGTTAAATAAATATCTGTGCCTGTTTTGTTACATTAACAATTTGAATTGAGATCAATTGAATGAAACCCCCCACCCCCCCACTTATTCCTAATATACATTTTGTTTTAAATTAGGGCTAAGTGGACTGCCCCCCCGGCCCTCCATGACTTGGTGCACATGTGTTTCTGGTTTGGCTGGGTGAAGAGGGACACATTCTGTGTACCCAAACAGACTAAGCAGGCCCCCCAAGAGGGCGCGCAGATGAGGCAGCAGCAGCTGGTCCTGGTGACACATTGCTGATTATCTGGTGACGTCAAAGCCAGGGGCAATGGCTGCTGATCTTCCGGTCCCGCTTCCACCTACAGTGTTTTACTGGCATCGGATCATCCAAGATACAGAGCCAGTGATAGTAATATTATACCACTGTGGTAGGGCACATTTCAGCAGTGGATTGAGCTGTGGTTTGAACATGCTGGTCTCTCCTGTGTGGAGATTGCATGCTCCCTGTGTGCTTACTGTTTTCTGAAGGTACTTCTTCACACATTTCAAAGAAGTTTCTGTGTGTGTGTGTGATTATCTGCTTCTACATGAAGCATGGAGTCCTCTGCGTATTGCTCTGCTTTGACTGGGATAACCTCACTAAACGGTTGGATATATAATGGCTTTTGTACGTGCGCACCTGCAAATTCAGAAACCTAGAGTGGAAGTTCATGACATGACAATATTTTTCAATCTGTGTGGTCACCAACATGTTCTCATGGGCGGGCACTGCATAGGCGGCATATCTTTTTTACATTTTCGATTCAGATATGTTTTTTAATTACTGACATGTATTGATGTTGCATTGAAGCGTTGGTAGCACCATGGAGGTCACATTTAGCCCTGAGCTTAGGTACACATTGTACCCAATACAAAATGAGACAAATAACTTAATGAGAACCGTACCGAATGAATTTCAGATCTGTTTGATATTTGTAAAAATCTGGTCCTCATCAACTATAAACAGAGAGGAGAGCAAGCTGGCTTTTGTGAGTGTGTATGTGTGTGTGTTCGTATGTGTGTGTGTGTGTGTGTGTGTGTGTGTGTGTGTGTGTGTGTGTGTGTGTGTGTGTGTGTGCGTGTATGTGTGTGTGTGTGTGCGTGTATGTGTGTGTGCGTGCGTGCAGATTCACGTGCGTATGCGTGTGCTTGCATGTTTGCGTGTGTGCATCTGACGAGAGGAAGAGATGGCTAAAGTTTTGGTACTACAATGTCCTCAGGAAAGAAGGTTTACTAAAAACTTTAGTGGAACAATGAGGAATACAATATTTTGTTTTTATTCTTATTTCCTTTTTGGTTGCATGTCTTTCCACCGAAGTTGGATTTGCCTTCTCCAGGCTTATAGTCTCACTGTTTTCTCTGAATCTGAGCATCTCTCTCAACTCTTTCCCAGGTGATTCCGTTCCCGATGTCCTGTGACATTCGGGATGAGTGCTCCTGTCGGGATCCCAATGCCATCGAGAACAGAAAGGATGAACACGTCCACTCCCTGGGCTGACCAACCCCGAGGACAGACCTCAGTTCAACTATCCCAGGACCCTTTCGCTCCTTTATGGTCTGCCTCAGAGTGGCTGAGGCAGACCCCCATCTTCATCCTCCTCTCAGCCTCCAGTCTCCCACACATGCTGCTTAAAAAGGCATACCTCTCCATCCATACTGCAACTCCAACTAGCTGAAATGTCTCGGCCTCCGCATCACAGGAAGATCTAAAAAAAAGAGGATGGGACTCACGAGACTCCACAGAAAACGTCATTTCTCAGCTACAAGGAAAGTATTCCCTGCAATGCCATCAAAAAAAAAGTATATATAGCAAAGAGTTAAAAAAAAAAAATACATGAAAGAGACATTTTTGAAAGAATAAGAAAACAAACAAACACACACACAAAAAAAAAAAAAACTAAAGTAAAACATAACCAAGCCTAAGTAGCATGCCTTTTGTTGAGTTTTGTGCCGGCTTCAGTGTCTATTTTAGTGACCTTGCTCTACAATCACATGATTGAACCAAAGGTAAATCAAAATGTGCAAGTTGGGGGTTGCATAGATGTTGGCTCTGTGTTTAGCAAATATGAAGGAAATTAGAACAAATGTTAAGAATAACTCACAGACACTTTGAAGGCATGTTCAACATCTTTCTGGAGGGGATGGAAGTTTTTTTGCTTGCATCATTCCTGGTTTCAATCTGGTCAGATATTCTGTATCTCTGTGTCCTTTTCGGTAAAGTGTGTTTCTTCATAGGCACGTCAGAGGCTATGGAGGGTATTTCTAGCTCGGTGGGGAATAAGACAGCCATATACTGTGTATTCTTGAGTTTCAAGCCACTGATTCAACCCTAAAGCCAAACCCCACTACACAAAGTGACACTAAAAATGTCTACTAATTATCGACTGACAACGGACAACATCATTAGAGCAAAATCCTGAATGCGTAACGCAAACCATTCGGCATGGCTTTTGCTGCTTCCATCCTCAGTTCATAATATCTAATAGGGTGAGACAAGTTTGTCTTCCTTGCTGCTTACAGTACCTCTTTATAGCATTTGCTCACATTGGCATGTCAGTACATAATACTGCCATCTCACAGTAAACGGAATACATGTTGACAACACAACATATGAAATGCACTAAGGACTTTATGGAAAATCCAGAACCTCACTTGTCAGTCCCCTCACACCTGTTTGCCCAAGAAAAGTACTACATACATTGATCACGACTTGAAGAATGTCATCAATAACACCTCAAATTTGGTTGGGGTGAGTTTTAGTTTCAGTTTGAACTCCTCCCTTATGGCATTCGATAAGAGCTTTCTTATCCTTAAGCCCTGATTCAAAATGTTCAAACTGAAAATAAAAGCACCCCAGCCTGCTCAGAATGTAATCAATGCTTGTCAGCAGTCTGTAGATTTTCTTTTTTTTTTTGTTTGATTGCACAGTTCTGCACAGCACAGTCACACAAACAGTACAGAGACAAAAGAGCTGGACAGCGTCTACCGCCCTCCGTGAGAATGAGTATAGGTGGAAGTTTGTCATATCTGCGCCCCCTACTACCCCTTAACACACACATACACACATACACACATACACACACACACCAACAAACGTTATTATCTTTGTGAGGTCTTACTTTTAAAATATTGCTTTACCCAGCCACTAACCTTGCCCTAAAAAAAGACAATTACAAGACATAAGACATATACACCCACACACGTGTGTGGTGTTATAGATGTTACCATTACCCTCTTAACTATCAGAACTGAAGCTTGTGATCCAACCACATTTCCATCCCTAAAACGATGTAAAACTAGTGTGAGGCCCAGCATTTTGGACCCCACGGGGTAGCTGATGCCCCACAACGTGAGACATTCAAGACCTCAAACACACACACACACACACACACACACACACACACACACACACACACACACACACACACACACACACACACACACACACACACACACACACACACACACACACACACACACACACACACACACACACACACACACACACACACACACCTCCCGGTAGTATTGGGCGCTCTGCTGTAGCTCTGCAGGCAACAATGTTGTACATGAAAATGACATTTGGATGTATAAGTCAACACTGCATTTGCAGTCACAAAATGATCAGAGCTCTGTAAGACTCTCTGGCGGGTCTCATTGAAGCAATTTTATTGAACCATTCTCTTCAGTACAAAGTGCACTTGGTTGTCCCGATCGGCACTTTTCAGTATTGTGAACTTGGGTATTCTGTCCCCACCAGTGAACCATGTCAGACCATATGGCTGCTACAACAGAATCATATTTGGTTACTCCTCATCCCAGACACATACACACTCAAGATTTTTTCCTCATGCACATTTGATAAAGAAGGCTGCTTGGCGTATCGGTCCAAAGTTTGCTGCTACTGTTTGGCTGCAACCATAGTCATGACTACAATCAGCATGATTATGACTTTTCTTTTCTTTGAGCCTTTGAATAGATCCCTCTGACTCATATTTGGCTGCTATAGCATTCCAGATCATTGTCATGATTATATGAGTCTTACAATGTACAACGTAAGATTAATTTCATGTCATTCTAGTACCAATGTTAGTAAAGAACTTAGACAATACAAGAACTTGCAGAGAAAATGAGACGGTATTATTTTCCACCAAATATGACGGAAAAAAAAAATAAAAAAAAATATCATGTAAATATCATGTTCTTGATGGACAGGAGCGTTGAAAAATGTTTATAGGGTTTTTGTTTTTCCTTTTGGTTATCATGTATTTCATTTTTTTTTTTTTTAGAAAATGTCATATTTAATCAGTGTTTGTATTATTGACCTCAGTTACTGCACTTTCTAGTTGTCATGTAAGAAGAAAAAGTATATTTCTTTCAAAAATGTTTAGAAGCTGCTATTGTCAAAATGGTGATCTGAAACAAACTGTATGATACTCGGTCATTTGACTCGCTGTGTTGCATTTAGCTTTCCCGTCACTAATTTTTTACTCGTACTCCTACTCCTTCCCAACCAAAACAGACTTTGATGTTATAAACAAAGTAGGGAGGCATTGTTGCTAGAAAGCATTTATCCACTTGTATACCATTAATTGAGACCCAAAATCCAAAATATTCAAATACATATCAGTGCTTCTTTTTTTTTTTTAAGTTATTTTATATTTTGTCATATATTTAAGGTATAGCAAAGCTGCAAGCTTAACTTGCTTTCCTTGATGTTTATGTAAACAATGATTTCAGCTTAAACAAAGAAAATTTGGCCAAGAAACCAAGCGATGGAAATTGCAACTTTCATTAAACTTAAAACTTTGTAAGGATACTCTACAGGATATATCATCCTCAAAGATTGCATTTAACACTTTATATGAAGTCTATATAGCCCTGGTCAAAAACGACTTGTATTATGTTGATATTATCAAATTATGTGTAATATTACTATTCCAGATACTGCTGCTTTACATAGAACTGTTACCAGTGAGGAGAAACTGACCTGCAATCACTACACTACACCAACGCCATGCAGTACTGGGCCCAGTGGAAAGCCATTCCAGCTGAAAACTGTTATCGGATCCTCTCCTTCATGGTGGAAACTGAATTTGACACAATCCGTTGTTGCAGTCACACATTCAGACTAGCACAGAAACATCCTCTTCATTTGGTTTTACTTGTATAACAACTGATTGTTATCATTAAGAAAGATGGCGGCCCATAAGTCGGGATGGGTGGGGTGGGGTGGGGTGGGGTGGGGGCGGGGTGTAATTGATTGCGCGTTGGATGAGGACGCCTCCTCTCTACTGTAGTCACCACAGGATCCCTTGCTGTACCTCATGCCTGTAATGTTTGCTGCTTCTATATTTTTTTGGTATTTTAGTGACATTTTTGCGTCTCATAACAATTGTGTAAATAGTAGAACTATTTATTGAGAGTGTTATACTTTTTTTTTCTTTTTTTTTAAGTTATATTTAATGTCCATGTAAGTTATTTTTACATTGTTCACATAAACCAACACATTGTAGATTGTGAGTCAAAACCTGTCATTTTGTTTCTGTCGTTTCACTCTCACGTGGTCGATGCCGCCGAGCGCTGATCAGAACAATTTATGTCCACGTCCAGAAAACAACTCCTCTCATTGGTCAGTGTGTCTAGACAGATACGGCTCTCATCCAATGAGGATTCACTATATTTAAAAGTTACTGAATGCAGTGGATCCCCCCCCCCCCCCCCCCTTTAAAACCAGAATGTAACATTTCCTTTTCTGATTGTTTTCAATGCAAACATTATCTTTACATACAAGAAGCATTGAAAAGACAGGTATGTGATAGTGAAGTACACAGATCCATAAATTGACAGTAATCTTTGTTTTGCTTTTATTAGATTTTTATTTTTTATTTTTTGATAACCATCGCTGATTGCTGAAGGCAGGAGGAAATACACAAGTGGCAACGAAAGGGGTCCAAAATGAGGAGAAATTAGTGTTCCTGGATGAGGAAAAAGTAGAAGGTGTGCAGGGAGAGAGGTAGGGATGGGTGGGCTGCTTTTCCTGGCTTGTCCAGCTATTTGTCCAGGTGTGAAAATGTGTACTCATAGAGGCTGCCCCTTGGCCAGGGGTGGCCAGCCTGACTGGCAACAAGCCGAGGCCAATGAGTCAGAGTTTCTCCTGGGGGTGGCAGCCGTCCCTCTCTGGGACTCCCCACCACCACCACCCCCCTCTTCACTACCTCCACCTCCTCACTCCTCGACACACTGCCTCATCTGTCACTGTCAGGTATGCCTGCGCAGGGCGGCCAGGGTCAAGCTGGCCCTGTGAAAATGGGAGAGGATGTTTGCCCAGCTTACCGAGCCTTTTGAAGTCAGGCTGAAGGAACACAGTTCTTCTCACCTACAGCCTGTGCTTATCACATACTATGATGTGTATAGCAGTCGTTTTTTTGTTGTTTTTTTTCTTTTCTTTTTGACAGGCTTTGATACCTCTCCAATTTTTCCACCAACAGTCGCTCCTTTGTTTCTGATTTAACACCTGGTTTTGTATTTCTTGTTCTAAAATGGCTGAAACTTTTACATCTAACTTGTTATAAAGCAACGGGGGAGTGTAAGGAAGAGTGTCTGAAGCCCTTTGGAAGAAAAATACTCATGTGCCATCTTGTTGTAAGACATTTTTCTTTGTGTGTTGTAACACATGAAGTACCTCTCACAGGCCTCTGGTTATAGAATGCTCCTCTTATGTCTGTTTCCTAATCCTTCAATAAATAAAAAAAAAAGGTGAACTATCCTTTTTTCTAAGTGGGAAGTACAAAAAAAAAAAAAATGTGTATTTGCATATTATGTGGATATCTAGTGGTATTACTGCGATGTTTCGTACCCAATTGCTCAACAAATATATTTTAAGATGTAAATAATATTATATGATGATTGTATTTGCAAACCATGTACTAACTGTTTGGGACTAGCTCTTGGATTGATTTTTATCATAACTATTATACAAGGAAATGAACCGTGAAATGTTGTGCATTGTGTCAAAGTATCACCCGCAAGACAGAAAAGAAAAAGAAGAAGAAAAAAAAAAGAATCTGTGATGCTTTACCACACCACTTGCTGTCAGCATTTATTTGTTCATAATGGCTTAGTGCAAGCACTGTTGTCAGTTGTCTAAACCATGAATTTATCCATTGGATCATAAATTATTTATTTGTTGTCAAGATAAATAAAATCATACTGGTCTTTTCTGGGTCTTAGAAGTCTGTTAAAATTGACTCTCACGAACAAACTTGTGTGTGTTGACTCACAGCGACCTGCATTTTTCGTTTCATTTCACTCCATAACTGTGCATTGTTGAGTCTTATCCATATGCCTTTGTGTTTGCTGAGAATTTCACCAACACTGTAAAGGTAGCCATCAAACTCAGTAGTTCCTCCTTCCCACTGATGGCCTCCTCTGTTTTCGGTTCTTACACAGTATGCACTTTTTCAGGCACATATACAAACAGAATGGACTTTTATGTTTCAGTCGATGTCTCTCTCTGTTTTCACAGTTGCAATTATATATATTTTTGGTGCTCTGGTACATGGCAAAACATGTCTGATGTGTACTATATTTTCATAAGGAAGAGTCAGATGAGTATCATGTTCATTTTTGCTGTCATTTATTGTGTAGAAATAAAACACTGGTTAAAGTGAGCATAAAGTGAGGTGTGTGGTCACTTCTTCAATTATTGCAGAAATCCTGCAAATGTGCGTTCATGCTGAGTAACGTCATTCAATTTTGTTAACTTTTTGGTCTTGTGAGCTTCTAGAAATCATTTTAGTTGAGTTTCATACCGACAAAATGAACTGCTAAAGTAGATCGGATCAGTAAAGGCATGATGGAATTTAAAAACCCCGTCAATTTTCTTTCTAAATGATCCCCCAAAAAACATATAAGCGCAATTTTAACACTGCCATTCTCAACAATGTGTCGGGACAAAAATGTAAGCAAGCAGGTGGCTAGCATTCTCACACATAAGTAATACTGCCATCTTGTGGTCAGACTGGCTGTCTCCCATTGCGGTACTGCCCCCCCCCCACGAGCCATATTTTTTAACACCCTTGCAGTAAAGGATGTAATTTTTTGCAGAAAATCACAGAGGCGCAATTGGAGCCTCTTAAACAACATTGCTGAGGTGGTTATAAGAGAGGAACTTATTCTTTAAGCCTACATTGATACATTGGTGTGGAAATGTGAGTATTGTTCTTGGCACATCAGTGACCTTAATAGCCTAATTTGTGAGAATGATCATCAAGCTACTGATTTTTTAAAGTGCAGTTAATGTTGCATGACTGGAAAAGAAACTGGATCTGAGCTTAAAGGAATAGTTTGTTAAGGGAGGTGGAAAAAGAAAACGCTTCCCAGCAGCTCACGTGCTGAGAGGCATAGCCACCTTCACTTAATTATATGAATTAGAGTAATTCATAGGGGATAGCTGTCTGTTAGTTCAGTCGCTCGCTGATTTCCATCCTTCCCAGCTCAATGTAAATATTTTCCTGCTAGATCATGTGGTAAATTGGGTAAAACCTGAGAAATGACAGGATCACACTGCATTCTACAATTACAGCCATTTTCATCTGCGCCTCATTTTGCCGTCATCCTAATTAATTGTGATCCAGTTATTGCTCTGATCTAGTGCAACTTTGGCTGGCGGGGTTTGCACCCCGCGGGGTTGTTTGCCAGTTCGGTCCATGTCAATTCAGATGGTGCGGCATGAGTCATGTGTGCCACATCAGGTGAGCAAAACCATGTCAGATCGAGTTAAAACTCTCGACAGGAAATAATCCCGGAGATCAACACCACATTATTTTCAGTGCTGATGCATGCTGAGGTTAACAGGGTGGGACTTTTATTGGCAGAGTTGACTTTATTTCTGGAAGTCAAATCGACTCTAATGACAAATAAATGTAAAATCACAGTGAAGTTCTTGTTTCAGAATATTCGTCACTGTAAATGGTTTAACCTCCATCATCAGTTACACCTCCCGGAGACAGGGCTGACTGTAAACAACGTGTTCACTGCTCAACTGGTCGCATGATGACTTTAGCTCTTCTGGAGGCTGTTAAAGTAGGAGCATAGGTGTTATCTTTGACATCTGCAGTCCTGTGACAAGACTTGCCAATTTTTCTATATCAACATCCTGAAAGCTTAAAAACACAACCCGACATCATGATATTGTTATTTTATTTACTCCACCAAAACTATAATTATTCATCCTTTGAAATCCCCTTTGAAACCAGCTGCAGAGACATGATGAGACCTGTAAAACAACACCTACAAAACTATCAACTATAAAATCACACGTATATACATTTATATCTTTATGTTGCACAGCAATATTTCAAATAACCTCTTATCTTACAGAGACAATGATTTTATATTAAAAAAAAAGAAACCCAAAAGACTAAAATAGGGATTTACCAGTCAGGTCTGACCTTTACCTAACCATGGCTAAATTGAAATAAACACTAAATAAAATTAGTAATCTCATTTGATATGGCTTTGTCACTTGCCATCACTGGCTCATCTGTATGTTTTATCTGTGGAGAGCAATTACCAAACCATAAACAAATTGTAAAATTGAAAAAGTTTAAAAGTAAAAATGTCTAAAACATTAACTTCATACCAAAATACAACAAAATCTACCTTTTTGGCACATACAGAAAAAACTGATGCTGTCATTTCTTTTGCAACTTTATTTTGTAGAAATTAGGTGAAAATGTGTCTAATAAAAATAGCTTCAATCAGGATGTAACGTCTGATACTCTGAACGTCTGGACCAGTTTTATGCCAGGAAGAGAGCGGCATGGTTGAGCAGTGGTAAGTACTCTGGCTTCACAGGTTCACAGGCGAGTTGACCGGGCCTTTCTGCGTGCATGTTCTTCCTGTGCATGCATGGCGTTCTCCTCGGTACTCTGACTGCCTCCCACGTTCTATTGAGATGCTCGTTATGATAATTGAGGACCAAATTGCCCGCAGGCATTAGAGTAGGTCTGTCTGTGGTTGTCTGTCTCTCTGTGTTTGTACTGTGAGGGTTTGATGACCTGTTCATGGTGCACTACTGTGCATACGATCCAATCCACCCATGACCCTTGTCTGGATAAGCAAGTACACACCATAAAAGTATGAATGGAGCTTTCCAAAAGTTGTTAAGATCTTTTTGGTTTGACCGAAACAACAGACTGACGTCAAAATCCTCTTGTATTGTGCCATATGGAAAGACATTAACCTCCACAGCTGAATGCACATGCAGAATGCATGACATGTGGTGAGGTACTGAAAGATACAGTGTTTCCCAACAAGCTTCATCAGCTGAGGATGTGTTCACACAGAAAGCTCTGTAGAAGCACCACTTTCACTTTTACTTACTTTAACACCTTAAAGTCAATAGAAATGCCCCACGGTTCATTGATTAGGTCACAAATACAACTGGATGTGGGTGTTCCAACATGTGTTAACACTTTCAAGTTTGAGCAACAACATCCCGTTCTCTGACTTTCTTCTGATATGACGCAAACAAACCACAAAATGAGCAGTGCAGCTTAAACAAGGAAATGTGGTAGTATCAAATACCAAGGTATCCAATGGGCTATTAACTCACATGCTGTGACAATTATTCAGTCATCTATTTTAAGATGTGCAATGGCAGTGAGAGAGGTTTTGCGGTACGGAGACACATGTAAGCCACTTTCTGGTGTAGACTGGAATCTATTTTGGCTCCATTAGCTCAGAAATTGAAGTAAAGTCAAAGATATGTGCAAATGAAGTAAAGTATTTTAATAAAGGCAAAATAAAAGAGGATAAGTACCAGGTGGGAAGTGACCAATAATCATGTGAGACGTGCCTACACAAGGAAAACATGTGACGTGACAAACAAAGTTGAAATGCAGTACTTCTACTGGGGGGAGGGATTTCAATATTCCCATGTGTTATGATCAAAACATTTGCTTTACAGCTGTTTGAGTAACATTCATTAAAAGTGATTAAAATCATTTATTTAAGTTTGGATCAATCTATACACAGTCAGCTCAAAGTTTCGAAACGATACGGCCATAATTCAAATACAGTATATTAAGCAAATTAATGTTAATAATTGGAGCAAACCTGACAGAAGAAGGGCTCTGTGCTGGAAGGCAAATGACAAGCACAAGAGGGGTGTTTCCAATTTGTTCAGGTTTGATAAAGGCTAAGGCTATATAGAAAGACAGATATAACATCTAACAAATCTGCACAGTCCAACACTGGCTCGCTAACTTGCCTCGTGTCGGGCCTCAGCGTTGGGTTTGCATGTTCTCCCTGTGTGTGGGTGGATTTTCAGAGAATACTTCCCCTCCTCCCATTGTGACCTGTGATTGGTTTGACACGTTTGACATATTTGAAATATTACAAAGTTCACCCAGTAGTCTTATAGTTAAGACCACATATTCTCCTTTCGACATTGAACACAAATAGAATCACATGTTTTAGAGTAAATAGGCAGTAGTTCCAGAAAGTTTATAAGAAAATCGAACTTGAAGGTACCTAAAAAAAACCAAACATTATTTGATAGGTTCCCTTTTTATAGGAATAAAAATAAGCCTTCTGATTTTGTATATATTTTTTAATATTTCACATTCTTCAGAAAAAAGACAATCAAAGCCACATAATAATACAGATATGATTTTTTTTTACAATTTAAAATTTACAATATAATAATTTATTATCACAATTCATATAACATGAGATGAACATATTGGGGGGGGGGGGCATTGTGTGTCTTCATTAAAATAATATCCATGGCTTCAAAGATGTGTCATTGGACTGAAAAATAAAGGAATCAAAAGGAGCACGGGGACCCCTACAATCACCAAATCATTATGGTATCATCATCCTGCCTGTCATTTTGTCCATGAGTGCATGTAAATGTGAGCAAACATTTACTGCAATGGAGGAAATCTTTTATAACATGACACAAACCCCTATATCACAGGGCTGCGACATGGTTGGAAATACAGAATTTAAGCAAATTACCATATATTTTAATTTGGAATCATACAGAATTGGTACTTTGCAACCCCGTCTACATTCTTAAACAGATGTGACAGTTCCTGGCATGTCACACTTACACACTTATGCACAACGTTCCCTTGAGTTTCACCCATTCGGAGAAGCAAAAACTGTTCAGCAGTTGACAATTCTTGACCACATAAATATGTTGTCTCTTTCCAGTCCAGCAACGGTTTGAAGGAGTTCAGAAGATGCTGTATGACATAATATTTTCTTATTTTCTCACACTTTGTAGTTCACAGAAACTCAGACATAAAAAAAAATAATCTTAATAAATAATTCACAAGGCCCTGTGAATGCTAGATTCTTATTAATATGGATATTATGTAAACTCCTTTGCAACATGTAGCAGCCCAGTGAGTTAAGAGCTTCATTGTATTCATTGACCCATAATCACCCATTGTGATGCAGCTGTCACTCATCCATGTAATCCACTAGAAATCCTTATAGCTTCTTGAGTTCTACTTTTTTTCTTTTTTTTTTAGAGCTATACCAGTCTGGGGTAGTATCTTCAAATAATAATATTAATTCTCTGAGGTCTACTGAGTCTGTTTCATGACTTTAGTAATCCTATGGGTGGTCTTATTGGTTTAGTTACATTTCATTTAGGAAAATAAAACATAGTTCTTTTTGATCTGGCTGCATTATTTATGGCGTGTTCTTAAAATGAGTTATCCATTTTCTGACAGTATTCAAGATTTGTGTCATTTTAATGAAAAGGCAGACACATGACTTCTACATTTCAACATTGAACTCAAAGCTGAATTAAAAGTCTATCAATTAGCCTATGCTGCCATCAAAATCTCACTTTGATGCCTATTTTTCAGTCCTGCTACACTGCGGATCCTTTTTCAAAAGACCTATACGAACACTACTTTCTTACTTTTGGATAAAAGAAACAAAGCTTTTTTTTTTCTTTTCTTTTTTTTTTTAAACGGGATTATTGTGAACTACAAAAAAAGTGAATGATTTTCAAATGGCTTTAACACATTTCAGCTTCTCCTTTCAAATGAAAGTAGTAAAGGCAAATAAGTTATACTATCAATTTATCCCTTTTTTTTTCTTTTTTTCTTTTTCAGTGTCCCAGGTAAGCTTAAAAGCACCAAAAAAGGAAGTACAATATTACATTCAAAGTATTGAAGCCAACCACTTTTCCGTTGGTTGAATAATATTTTACAAGTTCACACTGCAGTTTCTCATTGATATGTGCAATCACTGGCATTTTTGCAACAGAGACAGTACGTCCACTCCAGGGATTTTGTTTTCATTATCTTCTGTCTTTTAATAAAAGCAGGCCACACACACAAAAAAAATGCTTTTTGGTAGCCTTAACACAACGTCCAGTGAATTCTCAGGTTTGCTTTTGGCCTCTCCTGGTAATACGATGCACCAGTCTTGTGAGAGACACTCACTGCAGAGTGTGCCGAAGGAGGACATCAATCAATGATGTCATTTTGCAGGAAAGAAAAAAAAGAAAAAAAAAAAAAGAAAAAGACGCACTGCTCGTCTGGAAACTCCTGTCTCATCGGAGTTTGGTGTTGCTGTATGTGTTGCGCTGTACAGATATGAGCTTCTCCATGCACATGGTGCGACTGTCATGTAACGAGCCGTGCCACATGTTACTGGGAGGCCGGCCCTCTTCACTCCGACAGTAGACGTACGCCATGGTGTCGGTGCGGCTCTGGATGTGGCTGCTGCGCAGCAGCGACCGGCAGTAGAGGCTGATCTTCTCCGCTCTGCGTAGTATCAGATTGGCTTTTCTATTGAAGAAGACAAAAAAATGTAGGTACATTTTTATTGAATTTTTTTTTTATGCACAATCGTCTGAGACACACGTATTAATCTTCGCTTGCCTAAAACCAAACGCAAATGTGTTACAGAAACTTGACATGATACGTCACATTCACCAACTCATACACATCAGCAATGAAAACACACACATGACTGGCCATGTGTGTTTTAATACTTTTAAAGATAAAACCACCAATGTTGGGATTGGACGACGGCCCCTTCTAATCACTGAGTGACTCATAAATTCTTAATATCATAACAAAATAACATGAATAATGATGATGTCTGTACAAAATCGGTAAGTCATCAGTGATTGAGCGATTTGATGTGTCCGTCTGTTCTTCCCACATATAAGCAACTTTCGTCATCCATCAACCAATGTCTTGATCCATCCATCCATAGATATAACGATCTATCATCATTCAAAAATCCATCCATAGATATAGCCATCTATAATCATCCATCCATCCATCCATCCATCCATCCATCCATCCCACTACCCATCCACCTATCTTTCTTTCTGTCCATCCATCCACCTATCCAATGATCAACTGTGTGGAGCAAGATGGACTTACAATTTAATTGAGCCATCTGTTTTGCAGTGAAGTAACCTTAGATGATTTATACCTCTTTGCGTTTATACGAGAAGCTGTTAAAGCAGGGCAAAAAGCCCCACAAAAAAACACCTATTTTGATATTGGGCCTTTCTTCTGCATTTCTACTCAATTTTTCAAAAGTAAAGTTTTATGTGTCACCTGAATTCAGTGTAACAGTCACTCTGAAGGGACTGCCAGTTTTCTGGTATTATTTCAGTTCAACACTTCACCAGAGGCAGCCGTCTCCAGTGACTGAGACAAAGAATTTTGATTCCGGGTCCAGAGTCTGGAGGAGAAGTTTACAACATACAGGAGCCACATGTCAGCTCAGCGCAATTTATGAAAAATGCCTGTATATATATATATATATATTCACACATATACCTAAACATTTGAATGTTGTTAAGCTCATAGGTACTAAAATGAGGAAAACACAGAAAAAAAGGTTAAATCCATTTGTTTTGAAAAGCTGTGTCTGCTGACCATCAACATCTGTCTTTAGTTAAGTACAGAGTACAGACATCCTTTTCACTTATTTGCAGAAAAGTGTGTGTGTGTGTGTGTGTGTGTGTGTGCGTGTGTGTGTGTGTGTGGGGTGGGGTGGGGGGAGGGGGGCATTTTCTCATTTCCCTTAAATTCTTACGTCTGAAACAACAGAATACCAAACACATTATTGAGGGTCACTTGACAGCACGTGAGGTAGGGTCAATTTAAACTAAGACTTTTATTTAGGAAGGAAAACAACTTGGAAAGCAATAAAATAAATCGTTGTTTTTTTTTTCACCCTAACCTTTTAATTTGCAGCTGCTAAATAAAGATTTATCTTGACGATTCGAGCTACTAAATCCTGATGACAAAGCAAGCGTGACTCCGAGGGAATTCAACCCAGAAGCAAAAAGAGACCGACAGACTGACGTACGAGACCAGAAGAGGTACGCTGACGTACGAGATAATAGTTGTGCTCACAGCGGAGGTAAAGAGAACAATAACCGCATATCACAGCGTGTCTGAAGAACAATGCGGTTATGACAGGAACTGCTGTTCATTTGTAACAGTGGTGGACGTTAGAGGGGGTCTTGGGATCCTCGGCTCCTGGAGGAGTGCTGACTGTGCTTACGTTTCACTTGGCCATTCTGTTACCTTTTAAAAGGAACCACCAATAGAGTCGGCTTGTAAATTACCGCAACGAGGCTCAACCCTGCCAACTTCAGGCAGTAAATAATCCACACTCGCTCATCCAAAAGCACCCCCACCCCCCACCCCCACCACTCCAAACCCTCACCTCCTTCCAGTTGCCCACACACAAACATACCGTCCAACCACTCCAATCCCCCCCGTTCGGAGTCTTGATAGCCAACCTGTGCCTCCCACCCCCCTTCACCAATCAGAGAGAGGCATAATCTTCCTGCAGACCAAAGTTATTCCTCAATTATTTTATTATTTATGGCTTGAAAGGAGTTCTTCCAGGCAGTGGGGGCTGACAAACCAAAACATTGGGCTGTAACTTAAGACCTTGTGTTGCTATCATCAGTGCCGAACCAACTGCCTTGCCAGACTGAAATGCATGATTTCTTTATTTTTTTGCTCTATTCAGTTTTCTAAAGTATTAATTCATACTGCCTGTTTGTCAGTAAGCTTCTTTATGTCGTGGTAATGACTCAGTGTCTGTTAAAAGTATTCACTGGGGGGGTGTCCCCATAAAGAAGAGGATAAGTTGAGGTGGTATAACGTGGACGCTTTTTTTTTTTTTTTTTTTTTTTTTATGAGAAAGGAAAGGAAATGGAGTTGGAAGTGGAGTTGGTGTTAGCCGAGTATCACATTTAGTGTTTGGTTTGGCTGTCAAACCGTGTTTTGGCATTACTATGGTGATGTGAGTAGCGACTGTAACCTCAGAGTTTTTAGGGTGACCTTGCCCACTCGCTTTCCAGCAGAAGCGCTTTTTGGAAGTGTGCGGAGTGTTGTGAAACGACTCTCCGGCTTGTGGTGGTGGTGGTGGGGGACAATGCCATGAGAAATGGTGGACGGATCTGAATCTGGCAGCGCGAGCGCAGATAGCTTCGGGTATTGTTATATAAGAAACCTCAGGATGACAGCAGTTGATCCCAAACAACACAATATCATCACACACGATGACACGAAGACATGATGGATAGTGGCAGACGAGAGGAAGAAAAACAAAAAAAGTACAAAAACGGTAAAAACAGATAAGATCTGAAGCATCTTCAAAGCCCGCAAGAGGACAAACTGCTGAATGAAGCACCTCACCTGGGACCCAGCTCATCCTCACTACGCCAGACAAAATCTCCAAACTTCTCATAGTGGGAGTTGTAGTGATGTTGGACTCTGAAGAGGAGCGGAGGAGGAATCTCCATTAGCGTATTGTAGGCCATCTGCTGCTCCTTGCCACTGGTGTAGCCGTTATACAAGTTGTACACCTTGTCTGCTATTTCTGCCAGCAGAGAAGAAGAAATACATTGAGACGACGATTGAGAGAGACACGTTCAGCATGGTGATGGGATTTAGAATGTGAGTTTAATGCATGATCAATTTGATGATTTAGGATTCAATCCATAAAGACTGGTAGATATGCAGGAGGTAATGCTGTAGAAACTTGATGTGATGAAAACTTCAAGTACTGCACACAAGATCCCGCATTAGCTGGTTTGGGCTAATTCTGACTGAATGTCTGATGATTGATGGCATTTCGTTTAGTTTTACTGAATTAGTTGTTTCTGTGGCGGTGTTCAGTGGATCAGTTGTGAGTGAGTGAATGAATTATTCTCCTCAAAATATTCCCTCGCCACATTATGAGTGCAATTTCTGACTTTGAGCCTATTTAGTATATTTATCTCATGTTTCATCTCAACTATTTTTTTCTCTTTTGCCTTAAAACTACTTTTATTTAAATATGATATAATAGATTTCTACTCTTTACATTTTATTAATCCCAGAGGGAAATCTTGTTTTATCTGTTTATTTAGCATGAGCTTGACATCACTTCTGTCATATTATTAAATTTATTAGTTCTTAAAGTTTTCTAAAGTTCTCTTTCTCTGAATTTAATTTGAATTTAATGATCCCTCAAATTTACAATGTGGTGTTTGATTGATTAACAAAAATAAAGGTCCTGTTTGTTGAAATCCTCAGGATGCATAGGAGTGTCCCTTTACATTCTCCCACATCTAGTTTCCCCATCCATTTCATTCTAAGGATGCTTGTGCACTTTGTGCGGAGGGCAGAATATTCAAGGTGAGACAAAGAGAAATGTGAACACTGTCCCCGACCTTTAGTCTGCTTGAGTGTTTCACTGGTAACCTGATGCAACCCAGTACAAAAGATCACACGTGTACTACGAAATCATCGAAACAGAAATGATGTGAAGGAACAGAGCAAGAAGACATGATTCAGAATTATATTTGAAAAGAAAAAGTTACAGAAGGTGCAAATATAGACAGTACACTCAATGTACCTGCCAGATAGAAGTAATGATACGGAAAGTGGATAAGTGCCCATACAGCTAAACTGTGATTATGTGAGTAGAAGAACAGGTTGTAAGGCTGAAATAAAAAGATGGAATAAGGATATGTACCAGCAGGCACTGTGAGAAAGAATGACAAGCGAGACTACCTTCAGCTCGACTGTCATCCACCACTGGACACGATGTTCGTACTGAGACGAAGCTCGACTCGGAGTGGCTTCCTCGGCTATCCACTGCGTGAAGAGTAAACCTGGAAAACACACACACACACACACACACACACACACACAGTTGGAAACACCATGGATTGATTGGTTGGCGCGTTTATCACCCACAAGCACAGGATCAAATGTAATACCACGGAGTTGGACGTGTTGGTGGAAGTCAACATTTAGGAGTGGTACATCAAATAAATCTGAATTTAGAATAAAAAAACACAGGCTTCATAAAAGCTCTGCATGGGAAGTGATCTATTAAGGTTAAACGAAGAGCAACAAGAGATTCAGGAAAGACTGCAACAACAAAGAGAATATCTCACCATAAAGTCTGTGAATAAAAGTTGTGGGGAGTCAGCTGAGGGAATGGCTCTCACCACAGAAACAGCAGAGACTCTGCTGGACGTGGACCAACAGCAAATCCTGTCAGACCTCGCCCATGTTGCACGATGACAAAGGTAAACATGCTTTTTGGATTGTGTGTCTCTCAGATGCAATGATCAATGCGTTTCATAGACATACCCCCTGTCACATCTCCACATCTCCACACACAAATTCATAGTGTATGCCTTCATATTATATTCCTTTCTGTTGACGATTGACTGACTCTGGTTACATTTATTTCCACTGTTTTACTGAATCTTTATTTTGGGACCTTGTTGTTTTGAAGTTGTAGGGGCATCCATGGTAAACATTATGCTGTGGCATTTTAATGTTTCCTGTCACATATGTTTTGTTTTCTGGTTTTGAGCTGCTTTGTATTAAGAACTAATGAGATATAACACACATGGCATGAATTCAGTCAATCAATCAAATCTGAATTTTGTTTTGCCGATATACTGGAATACATTGTTCTATCAAAGCTTCACATATACTGGGAAAGCTCTCCAGCAGCAATAGTTTATTGGACATTCACTTACAGTTACACGAATACATTTAAATAGTGTTTGCTTTTTAAAATCTGAATGGTAATGACACTGATGATATGATAGTTTTGCTCGGCATGATTATACTCGATTGTATGTGATCTTAAACTGACATCACATACTTTCTGGGAAAATGCTTTGTGAGGAAGAAGCCGGGGGTTGGTGGGATCTAATTATATTTCAAAATGAATGCAAGCAGCACCACAATGGCAAAGGAGACGGGAGTAAAGTGGCATCTGGCTTGACTCCAAGAACTCCATAAGGACAAAGTTCCTCTCTCTCAAAATGCCAAACATCAAAATGTTTTGGGTTCCCTGACAGGCATCGGGACCACTCACAACCCCTGATAAGATACCACAACAAAGAGTTCAAGACATTCCAAGCGGAGATGAGACACACCGAGGGGACGTAACGTATCTTCAGTAATGTGGGACCACACAGCTTGGAATAAGAAACAAATGACCTTTATGTGTCCTTTTGAAAATGCCAATCGGTGTACTTGTGATTAGGAAAGAGTACACAAATGAACTGGTCATAGTGAGGAGCAGGAGGAGGAGGAGGAGGAGGAGGAGGAGGAGGAGGAGGAGAAGAAGAAGAAGAAGAAGAAGAAGAAGAAGAAGAAGAAGAAGAAGAAGAAGAAGAAGAAGAAGAAGAAGAAGAAGAAGAAGAAGAAGAAGAAGAAGAAGAAGAAGAAGAGAGAGGCGTTTTCCAGCTTGATGTTTTTTTTCTTTTAGTATTTTTGAACAAGTCATAATGTAAAGAAATAAGTGAAGGTTAAAAGGTTAACATTATTCTAATACAACACACGTCGATCTACCAACACTTTAAGAAATCCTGCCCTAAATACGAATGAAAAACAAAAATGCTAAAGGAAGTAAGTGTGATATTAAGGCTTATTCTCACTGTCATTGACAAAACTATATAAAGTTTATTGTGAAGTTTGAAATTATTTGAATAAATTAAACGTTAATTGTTGTTGCCATCCCTGTACTCAGGTTGTACATGTTTTAACAAACACTATAGAGCAAAAACTGAGCTTCGCATTGGCTGGTAGGTCTGATTTTTACACTCAGATTCAGCTGGACGAGCTTTTCTTGGAATTGTAGTTAAGGTATTGCCCGCTGCCACAGCTTCATATACCTCAAGTTTCTCATTCAGCTCTCTCCGAGAGAGCAAGTAAACATATTTCCCAGCTTGTTTGAGAACCATAACATTAATACCATCCTAACATTTTCAAGACTAAATCCACTTTTTATATAAACCACAACTGTGGGCCTTCCAAATGCACTGTAGCCTCACGTCGTCAACTTTTAGTAGGTCTGGCTGCTTAAACTCCAGCTTCTTCTCACAATCAAAAAAACATGCTTTTCAAGTTGATTGGTGATTTTAAATTGTGTGTTCGACGGAGCAAACCGGTGTGTACTCTAGCTTTCGCCTCTTTTCACCTGGAAATGTTCTAGCTCTAGTAATAACATAGAAGGATAGATTAATAAAGAGCGAGTTGGATCTCTTCTTAATTTGTCTGCTTGTTGCTCTCCATCTCTGTCCTGTCTTCTTTCTGTCCACTGAGCCCGACCAGGACAGTAGAAAGTACCTCTAAGCCTGGTTCTGCAAAGGTTTCTTCCTGTAAAAGGGAGTTTTTCCTTTTAATCTCATGTTGAAATGTTGGGTTTTTCACTGTGAAAGTGACTTCGGATGATTCTATTGTTATTGGCACGATGCAAATAAAATCTAATCGGTATTGGGAAAGCATGTGAGTCTCAATGAATGAAATCTTTCTGACTAATTTGTGTTTGCAGCCTAACTGAAAACAGAGGTAAAACAGGGTGTTGTACAATATAAACAGCTTTCATCACACAATGTTGTCGAGAATTTTTCATTAGTTTGTGCTGTGAAAAGTCATGGTGAAGATTGTTCTGTGTGATTTTTTTATTTATTTTTTCAATAAAGCAAATAAAGAATTATCCTTCGGTCCACATGGGGTGTTTTTCTTTACTGTGGGGGACTTTAAAAAAAAAAGGGAAAAGAAAAAAAAGGAATTAAACATTGAGAAATATGTGTAACTAGTTATGAAAAAGTGTAAGCTTTCAGCAGTGTTGCCACAGAGTTACCGCTGTAAAAACAACACAATGACAAAAAGGAAACCACAGAACAAAGTGAGACAAAATGAACGAATGGAACGGCCTTCCAATGCTAACAACTTTTTGAAGCAAGAAAATAAAGAAATTAAAGATGTTATTACTTTTATAAAAGTTTTTCTTTTTTTCTTTTTCTTCTTCTTCTTCCTAAAATCATTTGCATTTGTTTTATGTAATGCCTTTGGAGATCTTTTCCAGTGCTGTCAAATGACTGTTTTGTTTGTAACATGACCTGTTTGGACATTGTTCACATAGTTTGTCTGCTCTTGTTATTCAGCGGGGTGGATGTGGTATTCCCCAAGAACCTCACAAAAGACGCACGGGCCTCACTGGCTCCTTTGCCCAGCAAAACATTGCCGGCATGTAACAGTCACACTGTTTAAATTATGTGGCCACATAACGTGCAGATGGATACAATGAGGTGGGCGAGAGGAGGATGACACCGCGGGAGTTTTATCGTGGCAATTTGTTAAAAGTTTTGTTGGGATCTGGGATGTGAGCCTATGTATTGTTGTTTTTGATTGTTTAAATACTTGGCATCAATGATAGGCACAGTTTCTTCTTCCACAGCCCCCACAGCAATTACAGGATTGTTATGTAGAATATAAAAAGACATTTGAGCCAGGGGATTAAGCCTCAACCTTAGAGAGGGGCAACGTGTCCAAGGAAATGCACATAAATTTGTCTGAAAATGTACGAACATGGTAACTTTATGAACGCAATCTTGCTGAGGAATTGTGGCCAGAGGTCCCTGGTAGTGCCATACATCATAAATGCAGCATTAAAATAGGTTTAATGGAAAGAGTATAGTGTCTGGGCTTAGTATAGGCACTCAGTGACGATAAAAAGAGAACAAAAGAACAAGCCACAGTCTGGCCTGCCACGAGAATGTCAAATCATCAAGAAACAGAATTGGCAAGAAATACACATTGGCCACCCACACAAGCACTCATACTTGTATGCACACACACACACACACACACACACACACACACACACACACACACACACACACACACACACACACACACACACACACACACACACAGCATACTGTTTTTTAATGCTTGTTGGGACACTGCCTTGACTTAAATTATTTTTCTGCATTATTCTAAAGTCAATCATGTGTAACTGTGTAACCTCACCTTGACTGAACTCTCACCTTAAAACAAGCTTGTTCCTAAAATGTTAGGGTTTATCTTTGTTTTGAACTTGATGTTAGTATGAAAACATACATATCCTAACTCCACGACAATAATGAATGCAGGTCCACAAAGTAGGCAACTTAAAATAATTATTTTCCATTAATGCCCTCCAGAGACTTTAACTTATATTCATCGCCTGCAGAATCAATCTGTACCCAGATAATACCACTACTTCATACCTTACCCTTTAGTTAACCCTAAACTTAACCTAACCCCAATATAACCATAACTGTATTGGGACTGTATAAGCAGAGGTTCTTGTAGGTCCCTACATTGTGTCCACATGAGCTCACACTAACACAAAGCTCTGTATATACACAGATCTAGTACACTTCCCTTTGTGCCTCTACATCTCTACCCACATTGTTCCGTCAATGCCCGGGCTCTAATTCAGCGCCTCTGACATCTATTCCAAGCCCGTCTGGCTGCACACGACTGAAAGCAGTTAGGTTTTGTCCACGTGCCACCGTTTTGAAAGCTCAGCAAACAATGAAGTGGACAAATGGCAGATTAATGTTTGTGTAAATTAACAATGTTGCCATTAAAGTAACCATTGTCCCATAATTTAATGAGGCGGTGGAGAGATGGCTGAACAAGAGATGACGAGACTGAAAGCTCAGAGATGGACACGAGAGGAGAGGAACGAGAGAAAGTGATAGTGAGAGAGGATCAATTAGGGCAGTATTTTTGGCAATGCTCTGAGAAGCCAGGGAAGTAGGGGATGCCTTTTCCATTACATCAGCATTTGGACAGACATCAATTGAGCCTGTCCACAAATCAATCAAAGCCGCAGAATTGTTTTCTCGTTGCCTGAAGAATTTGTGCCGGCTTACAGTATCTCATGAGGTCCGCGAGTCCCCCGATCTGAGCGGCACTGAGCTGGTGAAACAGCTTTGAATGAGACGGCCTTGGCTTTCATCATAAATTAGGAAAATTAGTCTGGCTCTGAGTGACCTCACTTGCAGATCAGCAAGATTTCACAGTCCAAAGTAATAATGACAACACCACATTAAGTCTTTCACTTTTAAGAGCCAGATCTTGCCTCTCATTTCTCACCTTCGACAGGATCATCCTTTAAGGAAAAACCAGCATCAGGGTGTGTTGCAACCAGCGTCCGAGACTTCACAGAAAACCTCTGAACTGTTACGCTTTCAGTGCTCACTGACTTAATAGCTTCTATCTATCAGCCACATATTTGGTCAGATATTGTCAAATGTTTCCAAATTAACATCCAGAACATTAATCAGACAACAATTTTCCATAAACAACTCTGCTGCTTGTTGTTTTGTTTTTTTTCCCCCCTCTGGTGCTGCCGGCTCTGAAATCTACGGACTATGTAGCGTCACTGTCTGTGTCTACGCACAGTCAGGTTGTCACGGTCAAATGGTTGCAAGTTTCCCGTTGATCGAATGTGGAACATCAGTAAGGCAGATACCAGAGACTGAAAAGAAGGAAGGAAATGAAAATACAAGAGAGTTGGCGTGCAGCCAAGTCGTACGACTGATGGGCAAATAATAGCCCTCTTGATGTGTTTTGATTTGCGTTCACGTGGAACCTTTCATAAAGTAAACCAACTCCCAACCACGTGAACGGTCGGCGTATGGGACGGCCCAGAGTGACGCTGGCCGAGGTCTCACCACCTCGCCAAAACAGGTGACACAGTGGCAAACTCAATAGGGGCCCAACAGGACCCCACAGCCAATGTTTACATCTGGTCGATCAAACGGCGGAAGATTTACGTTTGCATGACAAGAAAATAAATACATGCAAAACGCATGTGTGTAGTCATACACTTAGGCACGGATTGAGGTTGGAGGGAGAACAACACAATCAACCAATGTTCTGGCCTGAGAGCGCAGGCAGTCTAGCTGCTTGCAAATTTCCTTTCATTGGTGGGTGGTGGATAAGTCGAGGCAGGTGCTGCAAGCACGGCAACAGTGTGGACACAGGACAGCAGGAAAATATGAAGCGAAGTGGTCGATTTAGGAATTCAGGCTGGCAGACACATGCATAGGATGGCAAAGGAAATCAGACAAACCGTCTGACTGACTTGGTGTCTGGAGACGAGGTCTTAAATAGTCGAGCACAATTAGAAGCAGCTGAGGAACAAGTGGGAAGATGCAGGGCAGCTGGGACTCAACATATGTCAAATGACTCAAAGAGCTGTGGCGTGAGTACCGAACTAATGACAAAATGATCACTGAGGACAGGATGAAGTGCAAAATGAATGCATGTTTGGTAGAATTATCATAGGATTTAAGACCTTGTTTTCTCTACTTTGTATTAATATTAAATAGACCAAAAATCCAAAATTGCTTTATTGTGTGTAAGTTTGGGACAATTAGAGCAAGAAATGTTACTTTTAAAAGGACTTTTTAACCAAAAAATTCATATCAAAAGAGAAGAGGACGACAAAAACCACATTAACACAGTTTGTGATCATGCCTCATATACTAGACATCCGGATGTTAAACCCAAAAAGGATGGAAAGTATTATCTTTGATTGTTTCAATCCGTTATTACCAATAGGTTGTGACACAGCAGAATTCTGTGGTCTATTATTGACCCGGGGGTTATGTCTTAAAGTATCATTCATCTGTTAAGAAATGAGTTTCTAATTTACCAGCAAGCGCTTGAGTTTGTCGGAGCCATAGCAGCTTTAGCGCAAATCAAGTGAGAAGTCAATAGCAGTAGAGGTCTTATCTGGCTCCTGATTAAGACAAGTGAAGCTGGCTGTAAACAGACGAGTCCTCAGACGTAATTCCGACGTAATTCTGGTCTTATCAGAGAAAAACCTCACTGTCGAGAATGCGTAAACAGAGATAACAGCGCTACAAAGTCAAAGACTTGGTCTTCTCGCCAGTTTTTGTTAATGGGAACCTGATTTCTAGAAAAAAAAAACCCAAAAAAACCTGCCGTTCCTCACGACTGGAAACGCAGTTAAAACTTTCAGAGAACACAAAATTTGGGATTTTCAACTGAACTTATCAAGCCTAATACTTTCATTGGCGTTTCAATCGGCTCCCAGTAATGTGATCAGTGGCTGCTTCCTGACTCTGTTACTGGATTCATTTCATGAGCGACTCAGATTGTTGGATGGTTCTATAAAAAAAAAAAAAAAAAGGACAACTCTGCTTCTCTCTAAGTGCTCGTTTTTATGTGAAATTGACAGGTTCATTAGCTACTGACACACTCGCTGAAAGTTCTCATAGCTTTTGTTTCTTTTGGAGAGCAAATGTTGATGTTCCCAAAACAAATCAAGGCTACCATATAGCAAGACAATGAGAAACAAAACCTGAGACGGGGGGGGGGGGGGGGGCAGTGTGTTTCATGTGTCCAATGACAGCCACAACAACATCTGGGTCCTGTCTGTCTCACCCATTATTGTTTGCCCTGCAACTTTATTTCAAGATGTAGAGGGAGAAGAATATTGCTCATAGGAAAAGCAGATCACAGCAATATCTGATATGAAAAAAAAAAAGAAGACAAATGTATTTCTAGTCTGAAATGCCCTTCTAAATAGCTGACCACACAGACTGAATCGGAAAAAAAACAAAACGCCGGGAACTTATGATTACTGTTGTGCCATTGTATAAAAACAACTCAGTAATTAATGCTGCTTCTTTTAATTGGCGTTGACAGAGACATGGTGAGTCAGCTGTGTGAGTTTTTTTTTTTTTTTTAATGTTTCAAAACATCCTCACATTGAAATAACACAAGAGGTTGATTTCTACGGTCTGCAAGTATGACATATACTGAGGCAGATTACTAAAGGCATACACTTACAAAATACAAATTAAAGTAGTATGACCACTAGAAAGCAGCAGTGACAAATTACACTTGGCAGAGCTACAGTCAGCTGAAGGAGATATTTATGATTTTGTTACGGGAAATGAGTAAGGAAGTTATATAAGCTGTATTGCATGAGACGTTTTACATATGTAACATACATTTAGTCGTAGGCTATATGCTGAAGCTCCACGGTAGAATATGCAAGTGATGTGTGCTCTTTGTTAATTTAAACTCGTGTCTTTAAGTTAAACTGGAAATACACTGCCAGGATTCGAGGAGGCACAGATTCAATGAGAAAAACCCAGACTTTAAATGAAATTACAATGTAGAAAAAAAAAAAAAAAAGACTGAAAAGAAAATGGCATGTAAGACCTCTGAACTGAAGAAATAATAATTTTTTATGGTTGTCCTACTGCAGTAGAGTTTTCCATCATTTGACAAACTCTTGCAGACGTCATGGACTGAGGTGTGGCCTGGAATACAACACACTGTGATCCATATTTTCCATCATAGTCAAAGTTGTAGTGATTGGTAGGTAAAGTTATGGGGAGGCAATAGTCTATGCTTCAGGTGTTTTTGTTGTTGTTTTGTTTAGTTTTTTCGATGGAAAGGTTTGTAGTTCATTTCCTGCCTCTGCTTGTCCATGTGCCTAAACCTTGTGTTACTTTTAAAGAAATTGAAAACCCAAGACGTTCCCACTGGAGAATGGGCAGAATGGCAACTTCATTATTATTGATATGTATGGACTTTAATATGTGTGGATTACAGTGTAAAGTAGTTTTTGACCCCTAAATTTGTAAAAAAAATAAAAAATGAATAAAAAAAAGGTGAGGTAAGTACATTTAAATCATGATTTCCACTGGGAGGCATAAATCAACCACATTAGCTGACATTAGAACTGCCACACTTTAAATTACAATGAAGACACATTTAGTTTTCACCCAATTTTTTATATATGACAAGCTTTCTTTCATTGCATCATGAATGATGTATGGTTTTCAATTACCTGGAAAGGTCAACATGCAAAGGTCAAAAAAGAAAAAAAAAGAAAATACAAGTAAATAACTTCCATGCATATAAAGCGCCAAATACAGAAACAGGCTGCATGCAGTACTAAGCGCAAAGACAAACGTTTCCATTCAACAGCAACAGCAACCCCTGTCTGCCTGGCTTTTTCCTCTTTCAGTTTTGCCCTTCTGTTGTAAATGCGTGATGTGTTAGAATTACAGCCATTACGACTGTGACTGCATCAACGACCTAAGGCGAACCCTGTCTTTTAGCTAAATATTCACCCAAATCTACAAAGGCACAAAGCGTGATTAATTTGTTCTTTGAGTTTAAGCAATACTCTCTCTTAAAAAGAATCCTTCTGTATTCACTAAAACCTCTGACCAAAGAGGACATAAAAGAACGGAAGTATCCACCACGTTGAGACTAAGTATGCTTCCCCGGTTAACTCAACCCAGCTGTTGTTCAGGAGAAGGTAACAAAATTCACCCCCTGAAACAAAATAACATCTGTAGCTGAACGCGCAGACAACCAGGGGAGGATGTGGTATTGCTGATATTTGCCTATTGTTGTTTGGGTAAGTTGCAAACATGGCCACAACATCAAGTTTAATGAAAGATCTTTATATACTAATGGGAAACACTCAAACATCAGACAAAACGGATCCAGTCCAACGGGCTGCAATAAATCATGAACTTAGAGCAAGAGCAATGTCACGAAATATTGCAAGTAAGTGGGACATAAAATTTTAAAGGACTGGTGCTGTCTTGATGAAATAGAGCATCTCTGATTACCTTATAATTTTAATAAGAAATAAGACATAATTTCAAATAGTCCAAGTCTGTAGTAAATTTGCATCAAAGTCCAATCAGTCAGTCATGTGCTGCTCAGTTGATCGTATGCTCTCTGGATGAATGAAATGAGAAACACCCTCTGGTCTGTTTTCATCAAAAGAAAAGGGAGCCACCACCCTGCTCTGCCTCTTCACAGACACGTTCCCTTACATGACATTTATGAGGCAGATCATCCCACTCTGCCAAAACACATCAAGAGTCTTCTAGACTACCTCAACTACAGTATTGGATGAGCCTTTTCCCCAGCTATCTAACTCAGCTTTGGGTTGGTCGGGCAAGACTTTTATGATCTGTGTCATTGCTACTTCCTCTGTGACCCAAAGAAGATCTTTTCTTAATCAGATATACATCTAAGACTGTAAAAGAGAGAAGCTTTGCCAAAGACAAACAGTTGAACATTATCAAAAAAGCCTCTGGAGTTATTTTGAACGCCATCACCATTGTTTTGCCCCTGTTATGGAGACATTATTCAGCGAGTGCCATTATGGGTTCATGCATGCCGATTGCGATTGAGATTGAGAAGACATCAATAATGGACATTTGGGAACTTACTTGTAGAGGCTGTCCGGTTCCAGGCACTTGAAGACCACCGAATATAGCACAGAGTGTGAATGGTCTCCACTCCTCCTCCCAGCAACAACACAAGATGAACCCAAACCGGAGAACAGATCATCCATCAAGCTCAGAACCTCACCTGGAAGAGAGAGGAGAGAAAACACAAGGGAGGGTGAACGGAAGGGAGAAACAAGAAAAAGTTCATTCTGTTTCACAAATTTCAAACAATTCTGTATGTAAATACACGAAACAATGTCACATGCTTAAATCCCTTTTTTGTTTTTACAGAGGAAAGCAGTAGCACACAGGTGAACCAACCCAAGAATGATATTCTACATGTATTTCAGTTGCTCCTTTGTTATCAACATTTGTGCCATATGACTCGGGCATCGTGAATTTCACCCCTGCCTATTCTGGTGGGAGCCGTTTCTCCAGCGCCGAGCCGCCCAGGGCTAAATAAAATGTGACTTTTTACTGGCAATAACCCGTACACACTACATTATAGAAGTGTAAGGAAAACAGGGTTTCTGTCCTTTATGGACACACGGTACGCGGTACTATTACAATGACATCTAACTGAGCAGCCCGCGTCTCACAAAACTGTACTTCAACAAGTTGTGAAATATCTTTCATGTCAGCTTACGGGAAAAGGCAAGCGACACACAGTTGTTCATTTAGACACAGACACACACAACGCCAGTTTCCAGTGCTCGTGGGGGTGATGGAAAAAAGAGGGACCTGTCAAAATAGTTTAAAAGCTCTCAAATGGTTGGATTTCCAACTATTTCTACATGAGGTAAAGGGCAGCTTAGTTTTAGCTTATGATACATGGGCCAAGTTATAAACACAGGGAGTAAGTCTGGCTGGTAGGGCACAAGGGGATGGTAAGAAAAGGTTGCAGAAGAGAGGAAAAAGAACTGCACGAATGAATGATTTGACCTTTTCACAGAAAGAGCTCTGTGTAAAAGGAGGTTGCCCCCAAACACATTCCAGCACTGTTACAGGGTTGCTCATTCGAAGGTCCTACCTTTTTCTAAACAAGACTCTCGAACTGTATCCATTTATACAGTAAGAAAAATAAAAAATGAAAAAAAATAACCACATGAAAAAAACCAGGGCTGCAGTAAAGTGAATACCAATATCTGTTGTTTACACTTTGGTCAATGTTCAATGTCTCCAGAATGACACATTTTAGTCTGTGGTATCATGTCCATTTCATACAGGAATTGTTTTTTTTACCATAGTAAGCACAGTAAATATATTTAGCTTTCACTGCTAAATGCTAACTAGTCTGGGAATAAGTGTGTCCACCAGGTTGGGACATTTTCTTTTAAACACTTTCAATCATTGTATGTTTTTCAGATTGTTATTGTGAAAACATACCTGCATTTGATTTGTTTTGCTTCTACATGCTTTTTACGTTCCTCCTCACACTGCTTTTATTAATATAAAATAGGCCTGTATTTTACAGGTTCCATCTGTCTTTTGAGAGCTGTTATTAGGAGTGATAATGATGACTTGTAAGGCCTGGGTGTGGTTTATTTTGGATTAATCTGACTGTACATACATTTGCTCTACAATAAAACCTTCATTAAGGGTGATGATTTATTCATTTGATAGGGACTTGAAAACAAATTCAAGCAGCTGGGTTATTCCTTGAAAAAACATAAAACCTTTGAAGATTTAAGTTTGTCAAACCTGTGAATTGAATATTTGGTAATTACGTTGATAAGTGTACACAAGGGAACAAAACTATGTGAAACTAAAGTTTCATGGATTATGTGGAACTACCGTAAGTGCAATACAATGGTTTTCTAGTTCAGTATGTTTGCTTCGCTTCACTTCTGTGGTTATAAATAAGCTTTTTAGTAACGTATTCAATGTCCTCACTGTAAACTAATGTAGAAGTGATTGTTGTCTCACAGACTAATCACTATTTATTTATCTATCTATTTCCCCAAAACACGAGTATAAATATATGGTGGTGATTCATTTAAGACTAACAATGGGCTTGATCAGAACCTTGTGCTTTGACTCCAGCTTTTATTGGAAGTAAAGACGACAGGGATGTCATGAAACGACAGATTTCTGCCACCTCGTGAAGTCGGAAAGCGCTCCAAACGCAGCACGAATGAACGGGAGAAGTCAAAGGAGAAAGGGACAAACAATGAGAGAGTAAAATGGGAAAGGACATTGAGTGCTCTGATGTTTTATGATTTTGGAAGAAGTCACGGAGAAGAATGATGATGTCAGGGGATGTTTTGATAATCAGAATAAATCAAGCTGTTGATGCATAGCTTGAGTGTACTTCAGCAGGAGCCACATGACTGTTTTCTTTTTTGGGAGTTGCACGATATATGTGATTATTATTGTTGCAATTATGATTAAGGGAATAAACAAGACTGGCAAATCTACAGGGCATTCTTGTTTCGCATTGATATTCGAGTGGTCGGGAATGCATTGAATAGATTCTGATTGCTGATGAGCTGCAAGTTTATCTTTTCCGCAGCGCTATGGAAAAGCAATTTGGATCAAATGCACAAAAAAAGTACATGGGCAGAACAGTGAAGCCATGTCCCTGAAGATTTCATATTACGTATTTACAGAAGCCTCTAGGATGTGTACCTGTACATGTGCATGATTTCAGCAGTAATACGAGGAAACAGAAAGTTGTGATATAAAAGACACATGTCTGGGAAACAGTAGTGGTTTGACCAACCCAGTGGAAAGACAGGAAGTTACCAGCAAGGTGTTGATATGTGTCTACATTTGTCTTAAATTGAGACAAACTGACTTCAACTCCCCAAAATCAAGCCATGATGTTTTTATCTGCTGTGACCCGGACATTTAATTCTCAGTATAACTCGAAACATTTCTCACGAGTCTGTTTGTAACAAAGAAAGAAGAGTCACAACTTCACAGTCCCATTTGGACTTTATTTGCTTTCCCCCTTAAATATCCCAGAGTGGTCATACATTAAAAAAAAAAAACAAAGCAACTCAGTGATGATTAATTAGAGAAGTAGACGTGCAGTATTAGTGTTGACTGCAGTGTTTATAACATAATTCAAATATGATCCCTAATGCTGTTACCACTTAAATATAACACGGTGATATCTGTATTATTATTATAGTTTGATATACGCTGCTTCACACGCACATTCACATAGTTAATGACAGCATGACCTTAGCTTGGTGAGGCAAGGTCTCTTAATTGGACATTATTGCTCATGTACGGCGTGAATAGAGCACTTCTGTCATTGACTGCACGAGGGAATGCTTAACGGATCCATCTGGAAGACTAAACAAAAGACAAATGTCTTCAGTCTGCTCTTTGGTGGCTCTTGAGTGGCTTACTGTATAATTATCATTTTAAGGACTCAGCAGGAGAACACAGCGAGTGTTTCACTTCTTTTAACAATCGTATACTCTCACCTAGCGGACTCTACCCGCAGAGGGTGAAACCCTCTCTAAACACGGCCATCTGAAAGCTATAAATTGTTATGCACTTACATAAATATAAGCCCAGTATGCAGGCTTTATGGAAGTACAGAGTGTACCAGTATCTGCATATGGTAGACTGCAATTTTGTGACTCTTCAATATCAAATTTTAACTTTAAAAGAAGCACACAGTGCGACTAATGACACGATTAATCATGCGATTAAGATTACGTCTAAAAACGTTTTAAAAGAGCGGGAAATACATCATGGAATAGCATAGTGACATATATTAAAACAACGAATACATTAGCAAGACATGATGATCTGACAAATAAAATCAGTGACTAAAATATGCTAAACTATTAATTAATTTAATACATTTCGGCATTTCCCAACATCACCATTCTCAATTTAAGCATTTCATCAATAACACTTGAAAAAAAAACATCAACAAAAAAAACAAAAACAATAATTCATTCACTGCTTTGACACATTTCTCGGGATTAGGTGCAGTACCTTATTAACACCTTACATTCATCTGTTTCAAATCCTGAGAGGGTACGTCCATTAACACTGGAGAATTAAGACGTGAGAAAGAGCGGCTGGTGTGCGTAGACGCAACTGGCGGAGTGGAGACGAGGTTGATGAATCAGATGTGTTCACACATGCAAACGATGGGATGACTCAATGGCTGAACTGGAAGTGTTTTTACAGGCCCTTGGCACACATGAGAAGCTGTGTGGATGGGAGTGTGCTCGTTTCTGCAAAGGGGTTTCAATTTTGACCGCCTCCATGGTGGTAGCTCCTAAGTGCTTACATACTAGAGTTAGGTAATGATAATCAAAATCTAATCCATTAACGGGAGAATATAATATTTAAACCCACCCAGAAGTAGCATTTATGGTTCTACCCTTCTGAGGGGTTCCTCATGGGTAGGTCTGTGGTCCGTCAGCATTTCTGTCAATACCAAAGCCAAAACAGCTCACAGCTGGCAAAAATTAAGGCCCCTGAAATTCTATTACGGTAAAAGCCATTTTGCGTGTTCTCCAGCTTACATGGCGATTAAAACCTCATGGTAAATGCCAAGTGACCTTTTTCATAAGGAGAGAGGGGGAACAAATAATAGCAAAACATGGGAATGTGATGAGTTGGGCTGACGGACAGCGTACAGAGAGAAGCGGTCTGTTTCAAACACGCCCAGGCCCTGTAACTATGGTGTAACTGCAAACAATCCAAGCGAAGTTTATTTGTACAGACCAACATCATATACAGTGTCTCAAAGGGCTCTGCTGGCCTACAGCAGCAACAGCGCCTGACCCAGACTGGCACCAAATTCACTATGAAAACAAGGAATACCCCTCTGAAAAAACCCTGGCACTTAACAAAACAGTAAAAGGGAGGGCATCGTAGGGGCAAGGCATAGAGATGCTTTCTCCACGGGCCGCAATGGGTGTAGCCGTAACAGTGTAAAGAGACGAAAACACCATTTAAACAAAAATAGTTCTAATCATTTTAAACTGACAAATCAGTAAGATTACAAAGCTACATATGCATCGTTAAAAAGGTCACGATTTAATTACTTCTATGCCATATAAATGATGTCTTCGTGCACAATACTTAACTTTATTTGTTCTTCTGCAGTCAGACGTGCAGATACATGGACACATGATGACATTTAAACGGAAGGCGGAAGCTAGACTTGCTATACTGTTATCCCTGACATATCATTTCAATTATTTCAATTACACTGCTGAATTCAGGCACTGTGTAATTGCCTCAGCCATTAGCTCGCTCGCTCTCTCTCTCTCTCTCTCTCTCTCTCTCTCTCTCTCTCTCTCTCTCTCTCTCTCTCTCTCTCTCTCTGTAAATCCTCAAGGTCAGCGAGTTCACGTATTCAGTGTTTTTTTTTCTTTTTTCTTTTCGCTCAAAGAGGAAATTTGAGGGAAAGTGTCAGAGGAAAAAACACAGCAGTAAGACACTGTTAGTTTAGTTTAGCCAGGAGATTAGGTTTGCAGAGACAATGTAATTCTATATGGAAGGTTTTTGAATGAATACAAAATAAGGTAATGTAATTATTGGTGCGTAATGTATATATGCAGGCATACATGCATAGCAGTGGTATTCTAAATTACAACTGACAGTATTTGGTATTTCGCAATACTCCCAAAATATGAGGCATACAGTTTTCTATGGTTTTTGTTTGTGGGTTTTATTGTATACACAGAAAGTGCATATAAAGTGAAATCATCTCTATAATAATAGCAATGACATCCATCATACGTCGAAAGCCAAACTTCTCCTTTGTTTTTACTGTGTTCAGTCCAGGTAAAAGCATAGCAGACTCCTTTAAAACAAACAAAACATAAGCTTTATATTAACAAACAAATCACAAGCTTTATATTTCCTGTGGCCTGCCAAACCTTCTTGGGGCCTCTTCTGTTAAACTGTCAACACTAAGCCCTCCACTCCCCTCACTGAGTCTGCTCAACACCACCTTTTTCTACCTCTCACATAACACAGCGAACATTGCACGCATATAGACAAAATGTCTTAATAGTATCAAAGGTCACTCGAAGGCGAAACAGTTGGTAAAAACAAATCCTCACTCCCCCCCCCTCCCCCCAAAAAAAAATCACAGATGAAATAAAACACAACGTCCAAATTTAGGTGTTTTAGGGGGGGCTTAGGGGGAGGAACAAAGCACTGTGGGAATACAATTTCTTCTAGCAGGTTGAGTTGCACGTAATTGTCCAAGTTTTTTAAAATCAGATAGAGGGACATCCCTTTGGACAACCCTGCTGAGACACTGTGCTTGCACAAAGAGACATCATTTATTTATGAAAACAAGTTTTGAGAGAGGAGGCTAAAATAGATTTCAATGTGATTGCTTGGTTGGTTGCAACCTTCTGCATTAAAGCGTATAGTATATTTCCGCATGGCACCCAATAAATTATATTTAAGTGTCCTTTACCCCCCTCCCATTTTGCCTCAATAGTGAACCTCTAATAGACCCCATGCTTGTGATTTATATCTCATCAGAGGTGTCCCTGATGGTTCTGGGCAATGATTGGTTTTTATTCAATCTAATAAACTTAAAAAAGTTAAAACAATTACTTACTCATTAAATTCACTAAATTCATTTTACTAGTGAGGTTGGAAAGCAAAGTAACTGTAATCCATCAAGAGAGTAAGAGGCAAACATACTAATGACTAATGACTCGTACATATATATCGTTTAAAGTATCATTATCCATAAGATAGGACATTAATGCAGAAATCAAAGGAAATATCTGCAAAAAGCCCAGCGTAAACATCTGCATCTCCCTCTGACATTGAATTCACAAGAGGCTGTGTCCTGTAAACAAATCCAAAATTGAAACTATTATAGGGGGCCTCAGTTTAAATCATCATCATCCTGCAAGTTTTCCCTATGGATCTAATTTTTCCGACAAACTGGAGACCATGTGCCATTTTATTGGAACCAAAGCCCGTTAAAATACGGATGCATGTTTTTTGAAAACATGATGTAGTAATCCCCAGGTGAATACACACACTGTGCCTCCACATCCACCTATGAGTTGCACGTTGAGTGACTCAACAAACACCTTTTTTTCCCCCCAAAATATTTTCTGAATGTACTCACTCGGTAAATTGTGCATTGTTGCAAAGCAGAAATAAAACCACTGGAAAGCACAGTGAAACTTATCTTGATAACTCAAAATCTTGATAACAGATTAATTTGCAAGGGTAAAAAAAAGTATTACGTCAAAGCTTTCCAGTTATCTGAAATTAATCAAATTCTCTCCAGCTAATAATAATTGAGTTTTCACCCAGGTCACAGCGTAATCAAAGACGAGATGAGACTTTTTGAAGCTAAAGTAACATATGCGCATTAATGAAAACATAGTGAAACAGGTTACGCAGATGTAATGGCAAAAACTAATTAATTGTTTGATTGTCCCTCAGGGAATGTTTAATATTTCATTTTAAAGCTTTTCTCGCGGGACATACTTTTGCAGCTCTATTACAGGTAAAAAGTCAAATGAGGTTAGAGCTACACAAAAATTACTACAACTGGCACAGAACGTGAACATTCCATAATAAAAACCAAGCCCAGGTTTTTCATCATATTGAGCAATTCTCCACATTCAGGCGTCATCTTGCCCCTCCGCTGGGCTTCGACATGCAGCGGTAACGTGGCAGATGCTCCGTATGTTTTGTCAGATTCTTTCGGTCGGACATTCCTGATTTCCAACCCCGGAACTGTTTGGCACAGTGGCTCAGACAACCTGAAAAATGACGTTTTGTTTGGCAGGCATCTGCCCCTGCCCTTTCTGCACGACAACAACATAGGTCAGGTGTGGTGGTTTGTCATGGACTAATGGCCCCCTGGGCCCGTCTCAGTCATGCTGATGTGACCAGTGTGTGGTCTGTTATTACTGCCCATGGCTCCTTTTACTGCAGGTCTGTCTCCCACTGGGTCTGGATTTAGCATTAAGGAGCAGTGCTCGTATTGTTACGCTGCAATGTATATCGATGGGCTGATGTGCACTGTCATCCTCCTGCTGTCCAAGAAGACTGATGGGATGTGACGACTTTAGATTGCTTCAAAACATTTAAGGGAGACTTGTATAGGATATATTCCCACAGTGTGACCAACTGCAACAGCACGCTTGCTCAATACACTGGAAAGTACATGTGTGGGTGGTGGTCATTGCAGCCTATTAGTCAGGCCACTGGAGAGGCATTGTTTATGCACCTCCTGCAAAAAGTGGCAAAGCTGATGAATTGGAGAGTGGTTTTCCATTGCAAATATCATAACAACGCTGCATTCTGAGCGTCTTTCAGCTACAATACTCTGCTTACACTAACCCACCACTCTGGAGTTGCATGTGGCTCTTCAGGGACCCTGCAGCTTTCACAAATGTATGTGAAATTAAGCATTTCTCTTTCAAAAATGAATTCTATCTTGAGTTAGACAGTTAAATAGTCAATTAAAATATGCACCACTATACTACATCAGCTGTCCTTTCTCTTCTGTCTTGAGTTGAAGCATTGACTGTTGGGGCCAATTTTTATCAATACAATCAAAAGCAATTAAACACATATCACTGCTGAAATGGAAATCCAAGAATGTTAGCATTTTAAATTCAATGTATGTAACAATTTCATGAGTAAACTTGGATTTAAGAACATATGCATACATAATAAACCCTTAAAAAAGTTGTACATCTTTAGTAGTGAGCGTTTAAAACGGCAAATGTCATTGTGTAAAAAAAAAAGTATCAAACTAATACAGGAGGAATAAAAGAGGTTGAGACATATAAACGGAAGTCTCATGAGATTATTTATAAGATATGTAATTAAAGGGCAATAATACTGTAGTGTTCCTGTATAATTTGACCACTGGGAGCACAGATACTGTATCAGTAATAAAATGTTTCCTCCTGTAAATATAAACTCAGCTATTGACCACTGCCTCTACAAGTTAATCATTTAAATGGAGATATCTAATCCACCGGTTCATGTGTCTGCTACTCTTTGAAATGCAAAACAGAATTTACTGCTTAAACACATATTTAATAGATTTTCTGGAAATTTAATAAATATTAAGTCCTGGATGTTTTTTGATGAATGAAACTGTATAATTTTTATAGATGGTGACAAAAATAAACAATGATGAATGAGGAGGTAGACAGAGGCAAATTCCTTATCTTTTCCCAGCATTGTTTCCATAATTCAACCACATATTTGTGAGAGTTCGGGAAAAACTGAAGGACTGCAATAATTACTGGGCGATGCAAAGTAAAAAAAAAAAAAGAAAAAAAAAAAAGGAGAGACATCGGAAAAGTCTAGACCTGTGGCGAAGACAGAGAGACTAACAATGTGTGTGTGTGAAGAGGCAAAATGGGAAAGGAAGCAGACAGGGAAAGGGACTGCAGAAAGCCCTTGGCCCCCTGCCTGCAATCTGCAATCTGCTGATGGCGAAGCTCGTGACGAGGAGGTGCACAGCGTCCATTTTTAGCGATGAGGTCATCTTTAATTAACAAAACAAAGAGAGTCAGCTGTGTCACTCCAATCTGTTATCTGCACCCATGCTCAAGGACACCGTTTATCTCCATATAATTCAATCTCTTTGAATGAGGGCTTATCGACGCATTGGGGTGAATTCTTGGTCTCAACCTATGATGGGGCTGTTACATAAACATGGGACGATGGTGGGGTGGGGGGGGGATGCCACTGGCTCTGATCGCAGAAGAAAGAGGAAGATGCGAAAAGAGGAGAGGTATGTGGAAGAGGTATGTGATGGAAGAGGTGCGTAAAACCGAAGGAAGATCCTCGTGTCACATATCCAAAAAAGCTGACGGCGTGTGCTGGATCGAGGAAACTGGAACTAAAATAAGGGCAAAGATCAAATGGCTAATCTGCTTCTCAGTCCAACAGTGCCAGCATGAGGTGACATCATTGCTGTGTAACCCTTAGTGCCGCCGCCGCCGTCTGCTTCCCTCTTCCTCTCCTCCACATTGTAGGCTCCCTTTCCTTTCCTCTTTGTCTCATCTTTCCAGCCCTCTTTTGTCTCCGTTCTTCACACCTCACAGTGGCTTTTTTTACATTTCCATACAATGTCTTATCACGCTCTCTCTCACTCCTGGCGGTCCTCGTATCCCTCCTCGTCTGCTGTGCCCTCGGCGGCTCTTGGTGTCACAAAATCGAGTGTAATAAAGCGGTGACGCAACAAAGAGACTCACAGGTTTTTAATTATTGCCAAGTGTTTGCATTCGTGCAAGAAACGAGGGAAGCACAGTGCTACGCTGAATGCATTCACAAAAAAAGTGTCACCTCAGCATATCTGTGATTTAAGGACAAGCTGACCAAATTAGCGACTGACGAGACAATAGAGCGCTTGTGAAAATGTGATGATGGAACCCAGAAGCGCTGCACATTCAGCCAATAACAGCGACCGGTTAAGTCTTTTTATCAGATGAATTTCATTGTATTTTTGGCGCCTATTTTCTGGGAACTCCCTAAGATATGGACAGGAAACAAAGCTTATTTTATGTTATTTATATTCCTTTATTGCTTTGGTAAACAAGGTGCAGCGCTGTCATGCGGTTGATTATCACACCACGATAACTTTAGATGAGTATAACTCTAATTACATCAGGACGGTTCTATATTGTTGACCTACTTATTTAAGTGAAATCTAATATCATCACATCGTCAGATATATTAGGTTTCAAACACAGGTTAAAAGAGAGCTCCAGTGATACAACTTGCAGCTGTTATATCTTTGCTGCCTCATAACTTAAAGCTACATTTTGAGATTTCCTTCTTCTTTTTTTTTTTTTTTAACTACTTTTAAAATGTACTCTTTGATTGTCTTAGAAAATGTCATACTTGGTGTGACCTATTGCTGTAGAGGAATGCTGAGCCCTACAATAATACATCAGCAGGGTCTCGCTAACTATGAATACTGCCTCTGCCTTGGTGTGCCATCTAGAGGCCTATGTGAGGCCCAGTGAAGTCACTCATGTGTATGCATCCATCACTAATGTGAGTGAAAAAAGGGGGAGTACAAACTTTTAAAAACGAGACAAAACTGTAATATATATGTCGGAGGCCAACGCTGGGTGAATGTAGGCATGTGTATGAAGCTATAACTGCATGTGGGTTTGCACATACTGTGATTAAAACTATTGATAATATTGCGATGATATATTTTTGTAAAGCTTTCGTATCGATCGTCAGTACGCCAGGAAACAGGACAATAGTATCTTTAAAAATAGAGGAGTTCTTTCCAGTACCAGCATGACAAAGTGCACCATGGACAGGTCACCCGTTCATCACAGGGCCAACACAAACACAGAAAATCACCCTCAGTCACCATTTATCCCACCAAGCATGTTGACAGAATGTCGGCGGAAGCAGGCGCAGCCGGGAAAAACATCCGCATCCACAGAAAGAACATGCAATCCCCACACAGAGGCTCCTTGGCCCAAAAGGCGAGTCTGGATCACCTCACTGTGAGGCAAGAGTTCAAACCACGACACCACTGCGCTGCCAGTAGCGATGGTATCTTTAGTCACATTATACTGGCAGGTTGGCAAACCACCAGTAGGGTCTTTTGCTTCATGTCCAAAAGACATAAGTAGACAGGGAGGGGTACAATATAGGTAAATGTCTTGTCAATTAATTAAAGTGCCACCGATGTTAAAGGTTTCTTTTATTTACTGTTCACTTTCTCACAGCCAGTGTCAGTGCTTAATTTCTTTCCCCTGTGGTCACCGGAGGTCACAAAAATATACATTTTAATTTGCCATCCAATCAGGACTAATTATGCTTGGAGACCGTACAGCATAGCACTATTAAAGCTCATCTTTGTAATGGATGATGTGAATTACACACCATCCGCTGACGTGCCAGCAGAATCTCCTGCTTCGCCTGTTCGTGACTCCTTGCCCCATTCGCTGTGCACGCTGGCACGCCATGATATTTTGAACATGTATAGTAGCTTCTGAAGATGCACAATCTGCTACAAGGACTGACTTATTGAGAAACACCTCGAAAAGAAAACGAAAGTGAATGGGCATTTGGTTGCATCGCCAAAATCAAGCGACTCTTTCTACAAACGCAGTCAGCAATGCTAGTTGTGACTGGTCTATTCAGTTGATGACTGAGGACTGAAGTTTGTAAAGCTGCATCATGGTTGAGACAACAGGTACACTCTCTGAGGCGGCGATCTCTTGCCACTAACTTCTCAAAACGAGATGAACTACCTTTCTCATAAAAGTACATCTTGACAGGAGGTGGCCACAGGTCAGAACAAAAAGCATTTTAAATGTCAGCCGTAGCACAGTGTTACATTGGGATGTTATGAAGCGTCAGATGTTGCAACAATACTAGAGTGTAGGCTGCTATCAAGAAGTACATTTCTGGAAAGAAAAAAAAGAGCCACGCTTTACTTGGTGGAAAAAAGGTGGAAGGCAAAAAACGTATTCTTTGAATGCATGTTTTTCTTCTTTTGCTTCAAGCAAACAACTTTAAAAAAAAAAAAAAAAAAAAAAATATATATATATAGCACTGTGATGACAGCACTGAAAGAAGCCTTGAGTGTAACAACATGAAGCAGATTCATGTATAAGAGCCTTTTGACATGAATTAATTTTGACATGGCTGTAGAAGTAAACTCTCAGAGCAATCAGAGATTTCTGACATCCACCAAAGGCTGACCGGGACTCAAAAAAAGTAAAAAAAACAACAACAACAAATAGCTGAAAATCTGTCATGTAGTTTTGACATAATCCTTAAAAGCCAATAAAAATAAATCCAGATCCAGAATCCCGATCCGGATCACTTCCAAAATGTAATTGCATCTTCCATGGCCTAATATCTATCCGTGGTAAAAGTTTCAACAAAATCCATGCAGTAGTTTTGACGTAAACTTGCTAACAGACATACAGACAGATAACATATAAGCTGATGATTTTATTATGTCCTTGGCGGACGTAATTAGTGAAATTGAATTGGGGTTTCTTGGAATGTTGCATACTGTCAAAGAAAGAGCACAATTCACTCCTAAAGTGCCACAACAGCGCCTATATGGGTCACGGCCTGAGTCGTGGCAGGATCACTGAGGGCTTCTACTGGGGCATCTTGTCCTTATAAACAACAAGATATATGAACTAAGAGCTCCGCTGTTCTCCTTTTGCACATCAAAGCAGCAAATATCTTCCAGTTGCTGTTGACCCCAGAGAGAAGATTTGTGAGGGACCGGGGAGAAGTCTTCAAGAAAAGATCAGATTGTCTTTAGGCTAATAAATATTAAAACAATGGAGGTCATAAAGTTGCAGGAGGACACAAGTGAAACACAAAGAACATTTTAAAATGTCATCTCAATATGCACACTGCTTTTACGGCCATTGTTTGTTGATTGCAAAGCTAAGTCAACCGAAATCAAACGGTAATGACTCCTTTTTGGTCAACACTCATATATAGGTAACGTGTCATTTTAATAAAATGTGTATATATGTGTTAGCTGTATAGAAAATCCTTATACCAAATATTATAATGATGATGTCAGTTTTTTTTTTTTAACTAAATCAAGTATCTAGAAATAAAAATATAATAAAAAAATAAATAAACATGCTCCAGTTTCAGATAACATATCCACTGAACACAGATATCCTGTTGCCAGTAAGGAGCAAGAGGTGCAGTATCTTTACACATCACCGTGCTGGAAGGAGTCACATCAGCAACATTTGTGAATATTAGCTTGGAGAAACAGAAGATTCACTGTGAAGATTTTCAAGGACTCCATGATTGCATCCATTCATGCAGGAAGTTGTTACAGATGAAAAACCTGAGCCAAAAAAGAGTGGCACATTACGTCATTCGAATCAGCTTATTAACCGTCTTCTGGAAAAAAAAAAACTGCTTTGCACAAACAGAAATGTCTCATCTTCGGTGAAAACTGGAGTGAACACAGATATTTAGCCTTTTATGAACAAGTTATCGCCTCATATTCCAGCTCAAATACGGGTAAAATCTGTAAATTGGGAACATTTAAAAGTATTAATTTACAGAATAAGCCAGTGCACATTAATATACTGTGATCCAAGGCGTTTTGATGTTTTTATACTAGATTTTAGATGGTGACATGTGAAATTAATAAAATACAAAAAAAAAACCAATTTGAAAGCATATTTAATTGATATCACACTACCAGCTTGCTTGAATGGCCTTGTAAAAATGTGTAACAGCCGGAAAACACCAGGCAGTAAAGTGTTTTCCCAACGAATGACATCAGTATCAAGTCTCTCATGCAAATGAGGAAACCAAATCTCTGCACCTATTTATTCTCACTGTCACATTCCTGACCTTAAAAATAGAGGAATACTGTCTCTTCTCGCCACGTCTAGACAGCACTGACATAGAAACATGGCTTTGGGAACCCAACGAGTGCTGGATCCAAGTGTCTGCATCTCCACACTGACTCTCCGTCTGCCATCTGTATGAGTGTGCACATGGCTGAACGTGTGTGCTTTGGGTGTGTGAGTCATACTCAGCATGGCTGAGTGTCTGTGTGTGCCTGTCTATCTTCTGTCTCTCTCACACACAGGCATGAAGCCGTGTTCAGTGGATGCGACTGCAGCCTCAGCCCTTGCGGATGCTATCACTGGCAGAATCCCACTTCCTGGATGCAGGTGTTGCCTTTACCGTCTACTGTTGGCAAATTAAATTCTCCTTCTTCACAGCTCACCATGTTTGTCATGTTTTCCAGCCTTTTGCGTTCAGTGATATGACTTTTTAAAATATCACGCCTTCACATCCTTTTAGTAAATAAAACAGATTTCAGTCTGTGACCGACTGAAGCAAGACGAATGTCTGGCAGTCACGTGTTAAAAAACTTTGATTAATTAAAAAATAAATAAAAATAGCATTACTGGAATCAGATGCCAGTATAGTGTTGGTCCTGCTCATTCCCCCTTTCAAAAATTGAGGAGTTCAGAATAAATTGCTGAAATTGATCACATAAAAACCTTGTGAAGTATCTTTGTGCTTCATTTCTAATGGTCTTCTTTTCCATGATATAGTTATTTATTTATTTATTTTTTTTCAAATATGCAAACAGACTCTCACCTCACACTGTCCCATTTTGCCAGCTGTCATCCCTGCCTTAAGCTTTGGATCAGGATTTTTCCTTACGATTGTCAAATATGGCTTTACTGTAATTCAGCCGAATAATCCCTAGTGTGTACCCACCCTTACATGTTGGAGAAGAAGGCCTGACTGTAAGATTATTGGTTCAAATCATTACACAGTCTTGGAAAATATGAACAGGGAAAATGAGGGAGAAGCACTTGCTTTCCAAAAAACCACCAAGATGCCCCCGGGCAAAGTGTTTATCCCCGAGCTGCTCCATTAGAGCTTCTGCCTGGCCAACAAACTGGTTTCAGTCTCAGCTTACATTGGACAATCTGTTTATTTGTGTCTGTCTGTGGGTGAAAAGAGCTCCAAAAAGAACACTGACGCATGGCTGAGCACTGAGAACACGTTCCTCTGGAGTTTGTTACTAACTTGATGTTTGTCTCAGGTTTTAGTTTCAATGCACGTTCACTTTCCTAGAAAGTGCTTGAGTGAGGGTCCTTAAATAAGAACTCAGCAATTGGCCTAAAGGAGTCTAAAACCCATAATTTCCCAAATAAATCAAAGTAAGAGTGAGAAAATCCTACCTTTCTACTATGTGCAGCTATTGCTCAGTGAAGGGAACACGATCTTGTTTTTTAAGAGGTAGTGATTATTTCATAAATCTATTGCAGCAGTCCCGGTTTGGGAGAACAATGGAGGGTTTGAATAACTTCACTTTTTAGTATTTGCCATTAAAAGCCAAACTAAGATGCGAAGGATTTAAAATGTTCTACATGCTAAATGACGTACAAAATATCAACGTTCCATCGTAAAAGATCTATTCCGATTTGACCCAGAAACTCAACAGAAAATCATACAGCCTCACTATAAGAAAGCAAGCAAGACACAATGGAAAAGTAAAAGATGAAAACAATCACTTCTTAATTTGTTTTGTGCTCTGTCTTACCACAAGACTCCTAGAGGTGACTGGCACATTGCGAAATGAGTCACCGACACCATCTGCCCCTTCTGGCTTCACCTTGGCCAGCATGTCTGCGTCGAGCTTTCTGTAGCCTATCTTTCTCACTGGTGCCCACGATTCAGTCTTCCCAGGGGTGATGGATGGCCTGTCCATACCTCGCAATGTCTAAAGCCAGCTCATTCCAGACCACCTCATTTCTCCAATATTATTAAATCTTGCCCTTTTCCTCTGACTCACCACAGGCTCTCGTCACAAACATGACCACTTCCCTAGCACTACAGCACAATGGTCAGCACCATTTATGGAGCCTGACGACTTGCCCTACGTCAGCTTTTCTAATCTAAACTCCTGCTTCTGTTCTGTATCCAGATCAAAACTTCGTCATTCACTCCAAATATAATTTAGCTCTTCTTAATAACTCATTAAACTTCATTTACATCTATTATCTTGGCATTTCGTTTCTGCTCTCATCACGACTTTCATCTTCATCTCTTCCCCATTAGTTGAAATGAAAACTATGAGTTTATTTTGACCACATGCATGATCAAGTCAAGTCAGGCCTTATTGTACTCTACAGGGGCAATTAGTTCCATAGACAGTGAGATATAAAAAAACAACAAAAAACTGTATATCACCAGTATATGTATACATTAGACAATCATGAGATTTCTCAATAGTTTCTCTGCAAGATATAATAAACCAGGTCAATTTTCTCGAGATTCAAATTTCGATTTCATCCATCGATTTCACTGACTCGTCATGACTTTATAAAGGTAAAGTCATGACGAGTCAGTGCTTTATTTATAAAAACATAGTCAGCAGTTAACTTTCTTTATCTGTGGTTGACATTTAGAGTTTGACCACATATTGAAGAACAGTCACTAAATAAGACAAATGCAACAGGATGTCAGATATAGATCACTTTCTTATTTTAAGTTTTTTAACTGTAAGGTTTTGTCCGTTTTTCTAGATATGCGCGATAGATGCATGCGATCACCAGACAGCAATCATTCTTCCAGTGGCTCGAATTCAAGAGATGCTCTCTGACAAAAGTGATGGGAAGTACTTTCATTTAAAACATCAAAACAATGCAGCATGTAGACAAACAATGACTCCATTGGAGTAATTCATATCCACATTAATCTCAGATATTTAGAGTTGAATTTGCACAGAGCAACAACTGCTGCTACTTGTGGTGATATTGTTTACCCTGAGACTGTGACTCTGCCAGGTGGGATAATAATAACACAACTTATTTTTTTTTTTTTTTTTTTTTTTTTTTTTTTTTTTTTTTCTTTTCACACAACTTATTAATACAGTGACCCCACTTGACTCGCTTCAGGCTTCAGGATGATGATGATACATGATCAGCATGAACACACAATCTGAACATGTTGATGAAGATTGTGATTAAAGACTTTTATGACACACACTGTTTTTTTGGAGGGACGTTTCAAAACATTGAACTGTAAATTGGGTCAAATTTTGAATGTAGTCAATAGTCACTGGACATATCCTCACTGAAATCTAGTCAGTTCATCTTTGAGTATGTAAAAACCTGTGAGCTATACATGAAGGATTTTCTCTTAAAGCCTTTTTAACAAACATCAAGTTAACAAACATTGCATGAAACAACCCAAACAGTTTTGGAACAGAAGAAACAAGTAATGGACATCATCATCTACCTGTGTAGACCTCCGCCTCTGAGGGATCCTCCACTCGTTTATGCTGGATAATGTAGTCCGAAATTTTGCAGCCGATCAAAGGTTCCACATCCATCCACTCCAGGGCCACCATTGTGCTCGAGGGCTCCAGGTAAGGGGCGAGGCGCAAACTAACAGATCAGAACAAATTAAAGTGGGAATGTGAATAGTACATATCCTTTGTGCTTCAAAGAAGAAAATATGGGCAGCATCTAGGTTTAGTATGGAGAAATCCATTGTGGTGGAGTAGAAAGTGCTCATAAACCGTATAAACAGCATTTATTGTAACACTATATATATCTGGGTCCAAGGAAACAGTTTTCAATTGCAAGATTACGTGACGCAATCTAAATAACAGAGACTTTTTGTTCTTCGCTTAATCATTACAAATGAAACAGCTGTTGAAGAACAATTACAGTACTTGTTTTATCTGTGTGCTGCAGTAAAATCTGAAATGTCACCAAATGATGATTCAGTAAATTCTTTTCTGGCATTCATATGTGCCAAATGTTGGCAGGAAGTCAGCCACCCTGGCAACTGGAGGTCTGAAATGCACATGCTCAGCCAGAAAAGAGCACTTCAGGATATTCTCAACGGACCCAAAAACTTTTAGAGTGGACGGAATCTAAATGATTAACACCAAGGCTTAATTGAGGACTGAATCTTGGATGAGAAAAAAAAAAAAATCCACCAAAATTTACATTTTCCTCAAAGTGCAAGGCTTTTAAATTAAGTACATTTATCATATACTGTGCATTTATTTTCTGTAGGTCAGTCTAGTGTACGACACCCGCTCAACTAGTACCTTTGTCTTTAGATGTCTGGTATGACTTCTGCTCAAAAAACTTAACGATTGACTCCTTATAGCTTTAGTCTTGTTTACAAGTGCAAATTGTGCAGATCTCATCCACAGATGTTATTGGATTGGATTTGGGTTGTGAACATCAAAATAAGTTGGACAAAACTATATTCAGTAGTCAGCTGGATCAGCTACCATTTTTGCCTGTCAAATGCTTTTACCTTCACACGGAGCTTGTAAGTCCATTTTTCTATTGTTACTTTGATTATTAACACCCTATTGCATCACTGCTGAACTACCTAAACATCCTGTTTATGAAGTTTGGGGTTTTTCGAGAAACTTTTGAGTAAAATTGTCTACTCCTTGACTGCATTTGCTGAGGTTGTCAGTTCTGACCTGATCAAACCAAGTCGGCGGAATATTTTCACCAATATCAAAGTGTTTTTTTGGCCCGAAAAGAAACTAAACCAAACTACTACATGACTTGAATGATCTCACTGGGAGAACTAAGAGAGAGAAATTACTAAAAGTTACCTCAGGTGAACCTCCTCTACCAACCGGACCCTTCTCCCTCGTCCTCTCAGAAAGGAGGGACAAACATCAGTTAAAATCCCCAGAGAGCTCAGTCAAAGTCTGAGGGATCATCACACTACTTTAGCACATTTGAAAACTAATGTTTGTGTAAATAGCCACATGACCCTATTAGCTAATCTTAACTTAATCCTCACACTACAAAATGTAATGCTTTAATTGTGTGATCATCTAGTGCATTTCCCTTTCAACTTCCGATCCTATGAGAAGAGATGATGAGCAAGAGCCTCAAGAGTATTATTAGGACACCTCGGATGAGAGGATGTTCTTTTCAGGGGCGACTGACAGTTATTAGAACTTCGGGGACTGTGCTTGTGCCTACAGCTTTCCCTGGGACCCCTGGAGTCAGGTAGAGACAGGTGTGTGTGTGTGTGTGTGTGTGTGTGTGTGTGTGTGTGTGTGTGTGTGCCTACGTGTACATGTGAGTGCCCCTGCAGTGCTTCAGCGTATGCATCCATAAAATCTCTCTTGTGCATGAATTCTTAGGTGTCATGGTGTCAGCTCACACTTACATTGGCTGCCTGAGGGGACTGCAGTTAGGCAGGCCATCTTTGCTGAAGGCACTCAGGTCACAGCGACACCAGTTATCAATGACATCGCCCTTTCCAGCACACCAGTATGAGCTCATTGTGGCACTCCTGAAGGCCTGTAAAGGGTAACAGGTGAGAGAAATGCAATTATCTCTTAGAACATGTGCTCCCTGTCCAGCTACCCCACCCCCATCTCCCACCCCGCCCACCTTCCCTTACTTTGACAGTGCCTCCCATATCCAAGCACATCCGCATACACACACACACACACACACACACACACACACACACACACACACACACACACACACACACACACACACACACATATTAATTGACGTAATGCATTCACTAGCCATCACAACTAATTACATTTACTTCACCTACTCGTAACCTTAGCTCTAAAGCTTTATCTTAACTCTTGAAATAGGCATTGTTTTAGGGTCAAGCAATTTGGTACGCACAAGGTATGCTGGAACCCACAAAGGAAATCAAATGAGGACACACACAGGACCCACACACTTCTTTCCATATGATGACACTCTTTCCTGATCACAGTCACATAACATTAAGCATGAGTGTGATCATATCTCATAATAACATTGCCCTTACAAGTTCTTCGAGTAAGTGTGAAAGGCAAAAAATGTGCTCACTTTACACACCCGTCCAAAACTCAAAATCGGTCGCATAAAAACAGAAGCAGTAGCAGACACAAAACACACCCACCCATACCCCCCACCCCCGACAACGAGTGACCTTTTCATACCCACCATTCCCAATTACCGGAAGACAGGAACATCTCACTAACATCGACAAGCTTACACTGTGATATTGTAGATGCACCGTGACTTTTATGATGGAGGTGTGAAAGCTGCGACACTCCCCACCTCCCCCTATTCTATGTGTACGTTTGTGTGTGAGATCCGTCGGTGTCGCTGCGGTTCTGGCTGTGAAGGGGATGGAGAGGGTGGGGAGTGAGATATTAAGAGGTGACATCATCTCCTAACATCTCCTTGTGCTACTTCATTAACGAGTGAGAGAAGAAAAAAAAAAATCAAAGACAGAAGCTCAGTCATCCTCTAAAAGGCAGCAAAATGCCAATATAACAGTTAAAGCAATAAAGTATAATGTCAGGGCTTTCCCTAAAGCCACAGGCATGATAGAGAGTGAGTTCAAGGGAGTTCGCAAGCACTCTGGCTCCCCCTGCCACACTACGGATCAATGGAGCACTCAGTTATTTATGTGCTCTAACTGGTTGGCAGTGCTGCCTCATGCAGACTACTTTGGAGATGTGCTTGATCATGGTCACACAAATAAGACGCTGGAACCATCCGGAAACATTATCATTGGGTACCAGGCTTCCAACAAAGAGCAGTGAGGAGCCACTCCTTTGTTCCAATACACCATGGCATTCACTTATTTGAAAGCAAAGTAAGTGAAGAGACCACACACGCACATCACTGAGGCTACTGCGCACTTGCAGCAATGTACACATGGGCGCATGCAAATGTGCACGCACAAAACTGCAATGATTGATTTCCACAGTTGGCCGTTTCATTTCATTGGAGAAATGCCAAGGAAGATTTCTGCAGTGTGTTGATTAGTGGAAGTGACATTTGAGATGACTTTGGTCATAGTCCTGACCAGAAAGGCAGACAGCCTCGCCAAAAAAAGAGTCAGGGTATGCACTTAGAAGCTGATGCTTGCATTTCCACAACACTGTATTGTTGGTTGTAAAGGAGGCTCAACAGAGTTTCATGGGAACTGACTTCTTCCAGTGCTACTTAGATTCACTCAAAGTGAGGTACCTTGAGAGTGAAAGTGACCTAAATTAGTGGCAGAAGAAGGAGTGCGGGAAAAAGATGGCGAGGCTCACGGAACCAAAGAAAATAGGACAGTACGAAGGTGTGAAAAAGGAGACTTCCAACTGTTAAAGTGTTCAGTAAAATATGGATCCTTCAGCCATCAAGTCTCTTCTCGTTATACGCATGTCCTCCCATTCAAGGGTCTCTAAATGAGCCTGATGAATGCGCAATTATTATAGTGGGTACTGTAATCCGTGGCCATATAATAGCCGCTTGAAAAGCCCAAAAAAAAGGTTATTACATTTTTCCCCTTTTCCTGAACTCATGTGGGTAAGTGCTGCCAGAAAATAACAGCAGCAGGAGTCTTGCCACCTCATGTCAATGGGATGCAAGCCACAGACAAAGGCGACATGAGAAACTTGGACTCGGGGTCTGAGCACGCACGTAGACTAGACGAATATGAGAAATGACCTCCAATACCAGGGACAATCGAAAGGAAGACCGCAGGACCGCCATGCGTTTACCGCCACCAGATTCCTAGAAAAACCCCATATGGGCCTGTGCGCTTGATTGCATGGCTGCACATGTGAAAAACAGACAAAGCGATTACCACCATGTTTATGTTTGAAGAGTAATGCAAGCCAGTCTCCACTGGGTAAACAGGGAATCTACTTGTGGTTTAGCGAACGAGGTAGGGAGTTGGGTGGAGTTCGCAGGAGGTAAAACAGAGCTCGGGATTTACGATGAACCAAGAAAAGGTGCTTCCGAGTCATTACATGTGAAGTGTGATGATACGTGAAGTGTGTGTGGTGGTGATGATGACAACAATATTGTAATGTGGGTGAAAGAGAGAAAAACAAAGGTTGGGTTAGGTTCGTATTGAAATATTTCAGTAGTGAGAGCACACACAAAAGCCCAGGTCGGAGTAATTCTGTGATGATTGTAGTTACAAGAAAAGTCACATTTGACATTGGTAGGCTACTCTATACGGTACTGATTAACCACATGTCAGGCATTTCCCAGAAAACCACAAATCCATACACATTCAGCGTTGACCAGATAAGGGGAAGAAAGAAGCTCCATAAATTATGCTTCTTGTTAGAAAAGCCAGTGTTTTGACAAGGGAGATCTTTCTGAACATCAGTAGCAACGGTGTAAGGTCATATTTTATGCAGTCGTGACAGAAACTGGCGATGCCCCTGTTGTTACAATGACACATGGATCTATTACCTCACAGATATGCCACAATTCATCTCCACAGACCTGATCAATTGTGAATGAATTGACCTGAAATGCAATCACTCCCTGCTTTGAATGGCAGACAAGACCAGCGAACAGCAAAGCCAATGAGCATCAGCAACAACTCCAGCCACAAATTCCAAGCTTTGACGTCATTTAGATGCTGCAGACTCACTGGCACCAAAACACAATTTGGACCGTTCTCGCTCATCGAAGCCTGTCGTGACTTAGAAGAAGGCAAGGGATGCTAATGTGACCTCTTTAATGTATTAATCTGTTTGTCTAGTCTATGCTGACCATATTACTGTCCGTATTCAGGGGCTAATACACAAAAACACTGCCCAGCTGGCCCACAGTATTGATTTATAAGATAATCACCAGTGGTGGTAAAGAGTCGAAGTCAGCACAAACAACACACCATCATGGGGTCCTAAGCGTGTGTGTGTGTGTGTGTGTGTGTGTTTGTGTGTGTGTGTGTGTGTGTGTGCATGTTTGTGTTTTCATCAAATCATTTATGTGGCCTTTCCAATCATTCAAGACTAATGGTGTTAACAAAGAAACCGATAGGCTGCTTCTAGGAATGTTTTCAGAAGTAGCGCTTCCAGGAAATGGGACATTGGGGGCAGCTCGAGGGTTAGTTCACCCAGAGGTTGACAGGGTCCTCAAACACCAGGTGGGGTTGGGTCCTTGATGTGTCAGGTCTGAACAATCATCAGTGATCTGACCTCAAGAACAAAGTGAAGATAAAAGATGAGCCATAGGATGGTTTGAAAATAAGGATGACTTAACAATTGACAGTTTTCCTTTCGTATTCTCATGGAAATATCTATGGATTTCAGTTTTAAATCAGATGAGCTATTATTCAGCGAAAAATCAGACTCAAATTAAATTTTTGGGAGTTATATCAAATTTTTGGGAGAACTGTTATGATTTTTGACGGAACCCACACTAAATGCAAATTGGAAAAGTTACACTTAACTTTCAGTTTTGTTTTGGCTTGAGGACCTATTGCCACCATGAGTGCTGGCATACCAGGATTTATTGATGATTTCACTGCTGATGCCAGCAATTACGAATGTATAGAGGAGCATTTTCAGCCAAATGCATCAAAACTTATTGAAAAACATTCAATCAGCCAGCAGGACAGCAATCCAGCACTCCTTTGTCTGGCTGAGCGAGTCAGCAAATCTCAATCCAACTCTGTTACCTTTCATTTACTGAAGACTAATGGGTCTGACCTGAATGCGGTCGCAGTAGCCTTTGAGGTATATCAGCATACCTCACATTGTCAATGACTAAGTGTTTCTTATAAAATATGACCCTTGCTGATTTTGTTTGACTTGATGCATGTCTGTAAGAACATTTTCAAATGCACACTTTGACCTACAGTGGTAAAAGGGCTCAATAAAAAGGCTAAACTGTATATAACTTTCTCCCTCTAGCTTAAGTACATCATACTTAATGCTGCTACCACTTTCATACTGAACCTGCCAACTCCCATCTATCCCGCTGAAAATGTTGTGAGACACGCCCCTTGAGGGGCTGCAGCACTGGGTTACGGTGAGAGCATGACAGCGGCCACTCTGCAAGATATAGAGCATTCTGACCCATTAGACTCACAACCAATTTGTTCAAAAGGTTTGCCATAATTCAGTCACAGCAACACAGGGCATAGGAGTACTGGCAAGTACCACAGACGTAAGCTTATTTATTTATCCACTGAGGTATTTTTCTGTGGCACTGAAGCAGTCAGTGGGAGGCAGTGTGTGCACGTGTGTATTCACACGCACACATCAGGCCCATTTGTAAGACCACCTGAGATAAGTCCAATTCTATTCCGAGACTGGTTCCAGTCAAAATCAAGTCAAGGCCAGGTTTGATTCCAGCCAACCCCCAAAAAAACAAAAAATCTATGAATGTTATTTTATAGACCCAATTTATAGATGTACACAGGTAAAAAGAAAACAAAAGTCAGATTTGGATAGTTATGAAAGCAGTTCATATCCCAGAAAGGATAAATGGATGACCATTATACATGGCATTCCTACTTTGTCCATATTGTCAGTTCTGGTCTCATTCTGGATATTTACAGAGAAATCTAAACAACACAAAACATATGTAAATGTTAGTGTGCTTTACTCTTACAGTAAAACAACATGAGTTCCCAATTTAGAGAGTTTTGGGCATTACTTGTGCTGTGGAAACAAGTATCATTGCATTATATTTCGATTAAAATATATTTTTAACGCAAGTTGGGCAATATGTTGTTGCCTCTTTTTGATTGCATGAAGCCAGCATGTTCCGAGTATTACAGCCAATGTGAATGGATCAGACTCCACTGGATTATTTTCCATATTTCTTCAACTAATCAGCGATAATGTTGGTGAACTAGTTTATACTCCTTTTTTTGTCACGGTGAAATCTAAGAAGCAAGCAGAGTCTTCAGACTTTTTTGTCTCTCAATTCACTTGATTTTATTTTGTTTCGTTTCAGTTTTCCTCCCCAATTTTGTCCTTTTTATTGTTTGTAATCCTGATGGGGCAACTTACAGTAAACATATCAATACTATAAGACTAAGTCTAGGCTATTTCTTCTACATTTTGAACACAGGTTGTTATTCATAACAATTCAATTCAACTTTATTCATTTAGCACTAAATACAATCAGTCATTTCTAGGGGCTTTTAACAGAGAGACACCAAACAATCAAATCAGTGATTAGGCTTTTACTTTTAAATATGTTTAATTCATGTTCAGAAGTTTGTGATTTTAGTATAATTTCTGTTGAATTGTATTTTATTATTCTCCTGTTTGATAAAAAAAAAAAAAAAAAAAAAGAAGAAAATCATCCAATCCACTTCTGGTGGTTTTATTTACAAGAAAGGGTCACTTCTTGTGATCAAAACCACTTTTGGGTTAACATGGGATTGAGGTGAAAGAGATATGACATATATTGTCAAAACGTCAAGCAGCCAGAGAAAGGTCAATAAAAGATGCAGGTAGCTGAGATAGAAGAGAAATAGAAGGTACAGTAACAGGTGCATGACAGACGGGCATACACACACACATAGATAGATAAATGGATCGGCATATACACATAGATGAGATCGTGATCTTAGTCTAACCAATTATAAACCGGACAACCCAGCCTCTACTTAGGCTGCTTTTGTGGGATTTAATGTAAAAGAAAACGGACCTCATCTCTGAGAAAGCTTTTGCAACATGGCAGCTGTCTTTCCTGATAGACCCAGCCAAGTAGAAAGATAGTCGCAAGCAAAATTGTGTCTGAGAGACAGACACACACAGAACGAGAGGGAACGAGGGAAGGGACGAGAGGAACTGAATGAGAGCGAAAGAGAGACGGAGTGAGTAAGTGATTGTATGTGCAGAGGGGCAGGTTGTCACTCGTCTTTAAAGCAATATACGTACAGTATGTGCCATTCTGACTAGCAGCAGCTGTGGCCAAAAGAAGACGAGAAAGCAAGGAAAAAGAGGAGCAGAGTGATGGACTCCCTCCCTCCCAAGAGGTCGATGACATCAATAAGAAGCTAATAATCCTGCCTCAAGCTACCTCAGATGGGCTTGCCAGAGCGATTCACTGCAGTCTACCCCTTTTCCTCCTCCTCATACATCTCACTCTCCACATCCCCAGAAGACCACGGGTGGGTAGAGGGAGAGAGAAGGATGGATGGTGAGGTGTTTGGAAGAGAGGGAAAAGAGACATTTTGCTCTCCCTCACGTTTAAGCATTGATGAGGCCCACAAGGGGCCGTCTGCTATTGATTGTGCCTTCTTTTCTTTGGGACTGTGGCGCTTGTTATGGGAAGCACGTACAGGATGCTATGTTGTGCATGTGTTATCATGAGAGCGTATATATGAAATAAATATATGCATCTATACACATATGGAATTTCAGGAGGTAATGTGATTAAAGCTTGATAAGGGAGGGCATGAAACTAATCCGGTGCCTGCATCCAAATGCAGACATGTGTGTCGGGTGTGAGTCACCTGCAAACACCTCTCAGCTTGCACACGCACACGGTACACGTGCGCCAGATGTCGGGCAGAAAGACAATGTCGAGCTGAGGGTCCAAACAGAGCAAATGTGGTCAACTAAATGTCAAGAGGAGACAGAGCCCCCTTCAAAATTAGCTTAAGGAGACGATATCTGATATGATTAACTTTCACTGAGAAAACATCCAAAGACTTCTTCTACAGGATGAATCATAAACACAGCATGCGGCCATTAAGCTGACATTACATTCGGTTGTGTATGCACACACACACACACACACACACCACATTGCACACATGTACACAACGACTTCCCCACAAGAGAAAACTATGATGTCATCTTTTTTTATGCCCTCTGTACAGTGCTCATTTCCAATGGCCAAAGTTAACGTACTGATGCCACCTAGAGGTGTATTGCTACTACTGCATCGATTTTCAGAGGACAGCACAGTTTGAAGAAATGATTACGCCACTACTACAAAGAATATGACCAGACACAAGCAAAATAAACGGTATCATGAATGAGTCTTGCAGAAGAAAAGGGGGGGTGCAAAGGATGCCAAACAGATTATGGGATGTTTGTCATTTGCAGGAGTTATAGGATAAAGTGTAAAATAAACAAAAAAACTAAACAAATCCATAAATCTACAAATAAACCTGTAAATGGCACTTTACAGTTTCCGATTCATAAAATACATTGAAAAGAATGATTGTCTACTTTTGCATACAATATCTATATTTTTTATCACTAAAAAGTGAAAATCAACAATCATACAAGTATAATATTTCTACTTAAACAGAAAATAATGTATGACATCATTTATACTTCACTTTGACATGCTTACTTTGATAGTCAGAGGTTGTCTCTCTTCCTTTACACACACATCTGCATGCAAATCCACAATCAGACACACACACACTGATATGTATTCACCTAAAATCTTTTAATGGATTTCCTTTGAGTACTTGCTTTTTTTCCCCCCCATCAAGTGTGTGTGCGTGTGTGTGTAAACAGCTCTAAGTACTGTATGTATGTAACCACAACAGTAGGAATCATGTGATAACACCCACACATACACTGCTTCATCCCCCATTTGCTCCCTCACCTCTTTGGTGACGTTGTCTTGGACCAGGCTGTAAAGGGGCACGACACGGCTGACTTCCAGCAGAACGGGGATGGGGGAAGGCTGCTCACCGGTCCTGCCGTTACCGTTGCGGCCTCTGCCTGTCACTCCTCCCATCACGGCCTGGTGATGGCACAGGTGGCAACCAGCTGGACAACTGCCCTTTTCCTCGCAGCGGATCTCCACGCCGTTCACCATGTCATCAGACAACAGCTGGCTTTTCTGCAGTGCCGACAGGTAGCTGATGAAGGGAACTGACTTCAACTCACGCCGCCCTCCTGCGCCAACTCCCTGATCTGTTGCCTCTGAAAGGGTAGGCAGGAGAGAAAGGGATGGTATGCAGATAAGAAAGAGTGGAGATAAAAATATACAACTACCAACAACAGGGAGTTTTGTTAATTAGTGGTAGTGGTTAAAATATCAGAACTGTTTCACTTTTACATGTACTCTTTCCCTATGATACAATCACTCTTTTTTTTTTCTTAAGTCTCTCAGACCTATTTTGGTACAAAAATGAATCCTCATTTGGAGTGGGAAAGGAGATTCACAGTCACTGTGTTGCATTGACAGTCAGCATCTGGATCCAGCTGCAAAATAAAAAATAAAAAATAACTAATCCCTTACTGGCATCAGCTTCCATAGACAAAAGGTGAATGTGAGGAGGATGGAGTGAGGAGGGAGGGCGTGCTCTTCTCCTGAGTATCAATTATCACTGTTTGATGTTCTCACTGGAGTTTGTTGAATTTTTTTCTCTCTTTTTTTTTCCATTTCCTCTCTAAGTGAGAAAATAACACATCGCCAGAAAAACAGAAGCAGTGGAGGAGTGGAAACGGGAGAAATTGCTACTTGGGTGTTGAGTGTTTGACTTGGAGGACACATCAGGCCACATGTTACAGCTGAGCAGCGCAGCCATCTGTGTTGCTGCGACAGATGTGCTTTTGTGTTCATTTATAATAACAGAAGGAGTAAATGTGAGTTTTACAAAAAAGCGATGATGGATCTCTGCGAGTAGCTAAAGTATACATCAAAGGCTGGCTTTCATGAAAAACAATTTAAAAATAATTGCAATGCAGTTTGCACACACACACGCACACACACACGCACACACACACGCACACACACACACAAAGGATCAATAAGAGTACAAGTGGACACAGTTTGAGGACGGAAGTCAGACAGCAGAAATACTCCCCAGCATCAATTCAAGGTGAACTATTTCAGACCAATTAAAGTTGTTGTTTCACATTAGTTATTTTCTCAATACCATTTCAATGACAGTAAAATGAAGCACTCAAAGAATTCTCAAGATCAAGCAGGACAAATACACTGTGAACATACTGTGGCAAAAAAAAACTGGTGACAGTTTACATTACTATTATAACAATTATTACATGTGGAAACATTTCATGGATTATTTCCATTGGACAAAGTCTTTAACTTATAAAAAAGGTTAATAAAACACACGCACATGTATAAACAAATCCTGTCTCACCCTTATATCTGTATCACTCTCAACCTCAGGTCCTCTACCAGAGGCCTAGGAGTTTGAGGGTTCTGCACAGTATCTTTGCTATTCCTAGGACAGAGGCTTCAGATGTTGTTCCTGGGAGCTGCTGCAGTCGCTCTCCTAGTTTGGGGGTCACGACCCCGAGTGCTCCTACTACGACAGGGACCACATCGGCTTTAACCCTCCGCAACTGTTCCAGCTGTTCTTTCAACCCATGTTACTCCACAACCTTTTTTGTGTTCTTTCCTTTTGGTGTTGCTGTCAGCTGGTACTGCCACATCTATAATACCTGCCCTCTTCTGTTGTTTGTCACCCACCGAAATGTTCCATTGGTTAGCTCGCGGCTGTTTGTCAGTCTGGAAGCTGAAGTCTCAGCGGATTTGGTTTTTGTTCTCAACCACATTCAGGGGATGTCCCATTGCAATTTGGGTACTTCTTGTCCACACTGAGCAAAGATGTTTCTCTACACTATCCCAGCCACTTGTTTGTGTCTCTGCATGTATGCTGGTCCTGCTTGCATCCTACACTCTGCTCCTATGTGCCGGACCGTCTCTGAGGATCTTTGCACCGCCTGCAACTTGGATCTGGTCTACTATGATAAACCCGGCCTCTATGGCACTTGGGCTTAATACCTGTTCTTGTGCTGCCATGATTAGTGCCTTTGTGTTGTCTGTAATATTGAGGCCTGGTGATGTCCAACCCCTCTTTCTAGGAGGTCTTCCACAGAGATGTTCACCATTTTTTGCTCTGTGGTCAGTTCCACTAGTCATTGGACATCTGTGTTGTGTGATGCTTCTCTTTCCCAGAGGTATTTCCAGTATTTTTCCATCCTAGGTCTTGGTGGGTCCGACCTGCTTGTTATTTCCCTGCCATTGAGAGGGCACCTTAGCTGGTTGAGTGGAGAACATCCTGTTTATTCTCCTGGCTTCAACCTCTGCTTAGTTGTTTCAAGTGGTTCAGGGATGGAGAGCTTGTTGTATTTTCTAGGTACCCCTTTTTCCACCAAGTTCTCTTTATGTATCTCTGCCAGCTGGCTCACTTCTCTCCATGCTGCCTTTATCTTAGCCTCTAACCCTCTTTTCCATGGGGGATACCATTCCTTATGCACTGTATCTGTCTTGTATCCAAGCTCCACTAGGACAGTTGTTGCTCTACTGTTTATCAGCTTGATGGTTTCAGCCATGGTTGCTGTAAGTATTAAATTCAGAGCAGTATTCGCATCCTCTCACAGAAATAACAAGCTTTTTTTTTTTATTGTGGCAAACAGCCGATTACTCTATATAGTATAACTCTAATTTAAAGATGCATGGCTTTTTGTCTGTTAACACTCACACTGCTGAAATTAGAGGGCAAACATACCATAACAATAACAGAAGAAGACATTTTGAAACATCAAAAATAAATAAGTACAGGATTTTTTTTTCCAAAGTAAATTTTTGTAAGATAATATTATAGATAACCTCATTTGACCTTATTTCTGTGCCATGGGTCACTGAAACGTCTACATTCTCACAAGAAAACAAAACAAAACAAACAAACAAAGAAAAACACCTCAAACACCAAGGAGATGACCCTTTGTCCTCAGAGGAAATTGTGATCTTTTGTGTAAATTTGTGGAAGGAGGAGAAGTTGGTCTATTTACGTGTCTTTGTGACACGCTCCCTGTGTGTGTCTGTACAGCGCCAGTCGGCAGTTGAAAGGGTGGGTGGTAACCTCATGTGTAACAGTATGTAAACAGTCTCAAGGGGTGGCCCATGAGCCAAATTACATTCAGTCCTTGAGGCAACACAGACACAGAAAAGAGCTGTTGTCACCCAGCTCTTCCAATACATTCATCAAGCTGCAGCCAGAGTGAATTTGTTCCAGTCTCAAGCACTTTTACTCATTTCATCTGAAATCACAGCCGCTTTACATCAATGCAAACAACTGCATTTCATTAAGAAATCGGCACCATTAGGTATTTTGAAGAACGTAAAACAAAGCCAAGGTAATGTCTATGGCTAAAAATGTGTTCTCAACTTCTATTTTTTACTTTTGGAACCTTTTAAGTGTTTCTACTTAAAATCAGTTTGAAAATAATTTAGCAAAGCGGTCTATTTTCCTCGTAGAGTTAATCTACGTTTTATGCACTGTGCATTTTTGCAGAAATTTGAGCACAAGTGACAACCTTTGCAGACATAATGTGACATTAAACTGCACCACATATACTTTTGTGTATGTTATGGTGCGATCCGTCACTTTGCCTCTGTCTAAATTTTGACAGCTTCTTTCTATGGTGAATGAATACAATGCTTATGCAACACTGGTTAGCAAACATGAGTATCGAAGAGATGAATGGGGTGAACTCAGCAGCCATTGATCTTGCACTGCTTTTGTTAATTAAAATGTGTTTGTAGAGAAGCAGAATAGTTATTCATAAGGGACACATTTACTGTAGCCAGGGTTAACAGCAAAGGTTAACATTCCAAGACAGCTGCAGTTGCTTATAATCACTATGTACAGTGATGTTATTGCTTGATATGAATCTCTTTAATCAATTCACAGAAACAGGGCTTTGAAAAATCTTGGTCAGCATATTTGTTCTTCACATATTCAAATTTTTAATTCACAAATACAGAAATACACAAATAGGTAGTTACTGTAAGTGAACTGTGGGAAACTGCAGCCGCTGCATGAACAACTTGAGCTTATGCTGACATCTAGTGGTTGTTCTCGAGCTATTCCAGGTTTTATTAAAAGTAAGACAACAATTAGATTTTTCTTTAAACGCAGGTATTACATTTAGGAAAGTTATGACACGATTATGAGACACTTGCTGTTGTAATTAATCAAATTGTCCTGTTTTTCAGTATGAGTGACCAGGAATGACCAGGCTAAAAGAAAAGGATCAGAGAAGGATGCTAGAGAGGCCTGGATGACATGGTTTGGACAGATGCTGATGAGAGATACTGGATATATTGGTCACAGGATGTTGAAGATGGAGCAGCCAGGAGGAGAAGATAAATACATTAGAGAAGATTCATGTATAACGTTTACGAAGACATGGAGATGGTTGGTCGTGTAACACTAGTGGATAGGGTGAAATGAATGCAGAACAAGCAGAGGCGACTTATGGGGTTGCAGCAGAAACAAATTACTCATTGTTTTACAAATAAACCGGAACCATGCATTTAAAAGGTAGAACAGTCTTAGAATATTGACGTTGGCTGCTGAAAAGTATTTAATTTTCCATTAATTTCATCTGTTCGTATGAATATCTCTTCAACCTAAAGAGTACTTTTTCATAAAGCAGTATATCTATGTATAAAACTGACCAAAGTACAATGAAATAACTAAGGAGCAGCATGGATAGTCGATGCTCCAAACGCGCATGCGCAAAAGGCACTTCATGGCGTCGAGCTCTGCGCCGTGCGTATAACGTCACAGGCCAGCGTTGCGTACGTAAAGACGTCACCACTGCAGTCTTTCACTAGCAGCTGCAGCAACAGAGAGACAGCACGCCCATCCAAACCTCAACACAAACAACCAGCAAACACCCAAGAAAAGGTAACGTTATGAAACGGGAAGGACGGCGGGGGCGGAAAAACACGACGACGAGCCGTATATCGTGATCTTAAATGCTCGTCCCTCAGTTATCAGCCCCCGTCACGTTGTTTAGGAGCACTCGTGTCGGGTTAGGTTAGCAGCAGCTGCAGCAGCCTTGTGCAGCGGCCTCGGGTCTTAGAAAACAACTGGATTTAACGCTTGACTGTGGATATGACAATCAATAAATAGCAACGGCTGCGCCAGATAGTGTGGTTATATAATACCTTGTACCGTCGCTTGCCATTAGCGTTGCACGACACGATCATATGTCAGTTAGCACTCGAGGCTCGTCGATTAGCTCAACTTTCATTGACAGCACCGCTTTTTTCCCCTCTTTACAAACTAGAGTGCAAGCAACGCGTGACAACCGCTTGCATAAACTGATGTGACTGTTGACGACGAGCAGCCTTTGTTTTTGTTAATGTGTTGACTGAAACATGCACATGAACAACATGCCAATTAAGACATTAGAATTAAGATTGTTGCTGTTCTACTCGCAGGTCTTCACCTTGCAAATGTTTGTCTTCCGTCGTATTTTACAGCCTGCAATTCTGTATCTTTTCGTGATCTTAATAATATCTCATCATGGACAAACAAACTATATTTTTCTCTTAGGGAAAAGGAGCACGATGGCAGTGGCAGAATCCCCACTCGACCCAGACCTGATGAGGGAGGTTCTTGAATGCCCCATCTGCTTGGAGACCTACAACCAGGACCAGATGAGGCCCAAGCTCCTGCAGTGTGGTCACACGGTGTGCCGGCAGTGTCTGGAGAAGCTGCTGGCGAACACCATCAACGGCGTACGCTGCCCTTTCTGTAGCAAAGTCTCCCGCATGAGTAGCATCTCCCAGCTGGCCGATAATCTCACCGTGCTGAAGATCCTGGACTGCACCATATCCTGCAGTGCTGCTGCTGCCGCCTTGATGTGCAAGTCCTGCTGCAACCGCCTCCCGAGACAGTACTGTTACGACTGTGTCACAGTTCTCTGCGAGCTGTGCAAAGGTGAGGGTCACCTGCAGGAAGGTCATTCAGTCCAGCCTATCAGGGTCGCCGCAGAGCAGCGTCGCAAAGAACTCGGTGGCAAGCTGGATGCTCTCCGCGACATTATAGGTGAGATTCAGAAGAAAAAGACAGCGATCGAAAGCATCACCAAGTCTTTGAGACTGAAGTACCGGGCCGCCCAGCAGGATTACACTACCGCCGAGCTTCGTCTTCAAGAGGAGCTCAGCAGATCTAGAAGGATGTTTACAACGTCCATGGCTGAAGTGGAAAAGCTCAATGCTCAGGTCCTGGAGGAGCAGACCTATCTTCTGAATATTGCAGAGGTTAAAGTGGTGTCTCGCTGTGATTATCTGACGATGCGCGTGAGGCAGAGTGACATTGCCTTGCTGAAGGACGACGGCGGAGACAGTGATGACGAGGAGCTGGATTTGAGAAGCAGCTTGCCCACCATGTTTCAGCTGCAGGAGCCAGAGCTGGTCAGAACAGAGCACACCAAACGTTTAGAAGTAGGCCAGTTGACCACAAACACTTACACGGTCAATACAGATGACGAGGAAAGCGGGTTAGAGATTGCACTTGAGGGTGATGTGGAAAATGTAGCCGGGGCAGTAGGTGGTGCAGCAGCGGCTCCGCTGGATATTTACCGAGATATTGACATGGTTGCAGCAGTAGAGGAGACAGTCTGTGGCTCCCCGGGCAGCTTTAAATCCAAGTCCATGGATGCAGGAGGGGGCTCACCGGGAGCAGCAGGAGCAAGTTCAGGGCCCCCCGTGTGCCAGTTTGTGAAGAAGATGGGCTGTAAGGGAACTCTGCCTGGCATGTTCAATCTACCCGTCAGCATCTGCGTGACACCACAGGGTGAGGTACTGGTCGCTGATCGGGGTAACAACCGCATCCAGATTTTTAATCGCAAAGGTTTCCAGCGTGAAATTCGACGCAACGCAAGCAGCATCGACAACTTCGTGCTGAGTTTTCTTGGAGCCGACCTGCCCAACCTCATCCCGTTATCCATTGCCGTCACCCCTCAAGGCCTGATTGGTGTCACAGACAATTATGACAACTCCGTTAAAGTCTACACTATGGATGGACATTGCGTGGCCTGCCACAAAAACCAGCTGATTAAACCTTGGGGCATTGCTGCAATGCCATCAGGCCAGTTTGTGGTGTCTGACGTGGAAGGCGGTAAGCTGTGGTGTCTCGCTGTCGACCGGAATGTCGGTGTGGTCAGCTACAATCGACTCTGCTCTGCTGTGCGGCCCAAGTTTGTGACGTGCGACGCAGCAGGCACAGTGTATTTCACCCAGGGATTGGCATTAAACTTTGAGAAACGCCACAATGAGCCCCATCTGGAGGGGGGCTTCTCCATTGGGTCCGTGGGTACTGATGGCCAGCTTGGTAAACAGCTCAGCCACTTCTTCTCAGACACAGAGGACTTCCGCTGTATCACTGGCATGTGTGTGGATGCCAACGGGGACTTGCTGGTCACGGACAGTGGCAGGAAAGAAATCCTCCAGTTTCCCAAAGAAGGCGGATTCAATATCCTCATCCAGGAAGGTCTGACCTGCCCGGTCGGAGTGACCACGACCCAGAAAGGACAACTGCTTGTGCTGGATTGTTGGGACCATTGTGTTAAAGTCTACACATACATTCAGAGGAGACATTCTTCCACTTCCTAGATGACAAATATTAACAGTGTTATTCCCCTTGATCTTGACAGCTTTTAAAAGGTTAAAATCGGTAACGCTGTGTTCTTTTGAAAAGGGATAGATATGCTATTATTTGTCACTTTAGTTTGGCTGCAGCCCAGACAATTCTCACTCCAGCTTCCATTGACTAATTAAATTTGTGTTCTTTTAACAGTTTAAAAAAAGCATTGGGTATTATTTCAAGACATAATGTGGTTATTTCAATGGGTCACAACAGTGAAAGACATTTTTTGGGGGGATTAAAGGCGCTGGCGAGTCAAAGCTACTGAGGCACAAAGTGCAGATGATATTCCTCCTGTCATCGGCTGATTTATCCACCATTAAGTTGACGGTCTAAGATGATGCATGGCTTTCATAGATTTGGCACAGCTTAGCAGCAGGAAAGAGAGGAGCTGAAAACGAACATGTATTTACATTTGGATGGAAGGATATTGAGGCTTTTGGCCTGTAAAGCACTTTATTACTGACACGTCACTGTTTCCTACTTTTCGGTTTGAGTAGCATAGACTAAAATTGTTGCTGAATGCAGCTGGCAGCTTTAAAGTTTACTGTGCAGTTAGTTAAAAGACACAACGGTAAGCAAGTACCAGCATTCGCTGGAATGCACCCAGTAACATTCAGGGAACAACAATAACAGCATGTTGAATAAACTTAGATGGCGGCAAACTGCAAAACATGATGTGGAGGCTATTTGGGGCAATGGCCATTCACTACAAATATATGGCTATATATTTATTCCTTAAATTGTCTGGAACATATTTTATGTGTGACATATAAGTATTCTGCTGAGCTTATTTAATGGTAATCTGAAGGAGTGTTATTGCATTATATTTTTTCCTGAGCCATTTATATTTTTAATACAACCTGGCAAGCCTGTATTTTTGTCACAATGTGAGAAAACTGTTGATATTTTTGTGCAGTCTTTTTTTTCATGTTCAATGACATTTTTCAAGCAAAGGTCACTAAACTCTACTGTCTGATCTTCAAACGGCATTCTTTTCATGCGTGTTCCATTTAATCTTTCTTAAGAAACACAGCCACAGCGTCACACTTACAGCTTCATACTATGTGGCAGGAGAAAGTAACATCTGCTTCTGCTCATCTGGTCTGGATCAGATTCCAGCTGTTCGGCTCAGTCGGCGGTTTCACCTCAATTTCAGACCTCACCTGTTTGCTTTTTGGTTAACCTCCAGCGCCAAGATTAGTGTGAAGCAATTTTATTTCGAATGACGAAACCTAAGAGCCCCCTATTTTCAGTCCTGCCTCTCAGACAGAGCTGCGTCTGCTATGAACAGAAATGCTCTAAAATCCCACATGATCGATGTTGTTTGCAAGGTTTTTGAGAGTTTAAGGGTCCGTTAGTTTTATACCAGAGGGGCTTAAAGTCAGCTACACATTACACTCTTCAGTAAATGGCTTGGAAGTGTTTTGTCGGCATGGCTGACATAAAATAGCTGGAGCAGCAAACAGGCTAAAAGCAGATGTCTATAATCAGAAAAGTGTTTACGGTACTTGTTCAAATCTGACGTTTAATTCAGACGGCGTGCACCATGCCATTGTTTCCTTGTTTCTGCCTTCTGGTTGCACAGTGGCGGGCAGGCATCGCAGCTGGCAGGGGGGTGGGGTTAAAATAGCACTGCTGGGGTAATGATGTACGAATCGCCCGGAACCCCCCCCCCCCCCAAATCTGACTTTGTTACACTGGATTGTTTCAGTATTGCTCCGTCTTTCTCAGGTGTTCACTCAACACAAGATAATTTGCAATCCCATTTCTCGAGTGTTGATTGTTCTTGGTGACGAAAACAGCCATGATGCAGGTGAAAAGTAAGCTGATGTAAAACTTTTGGCATATGTATAAATCTCTATTTTTTTTCTAACATTTGCTAAATTTGGAGGTTAATTGAAGCAAGTTTAAGATCAAAAACACTTTTTTTTTTTTTAAGTATTTACCTAAATATAGGGACTCAAGTTAATCATTGGAATCCCTGTATCAATAATCTATATAACATGCTGTGTCCATAAAGTCATAAATATTTAAGTGTATCTTCCAGTCCAGGTTTGCTCATTAGAGCAGATCGTATACTGACTCAGCCTTAAAAATTAATAATCTCACAAAGCTGACCTTAACCCTGCACCTGGAGCCCTGATAAACAGCAACATTCAAATATACATATCTCAAGAATCAAAATGTATCATAAACAATAATCTGTGTGTAATATTACTACGTGAGCAGCAGAGATTAGGGGATACATTTTTTTTTTTTTTTTAGTTTTAAGTATCGAGTTGAGTCACAGTCATATCCTCGTGCTATTATGTTTTAGGTGATGTATTCGTTCCATTGTTGGCTCATGCTACACAGTATATCTCAGCGTTCGATTCCAGACTCTCTCAGCTGCATGTCATCCTCTCCATCCCAATTAATTTCCGTCCTTAGTGCTGCACTTATTTTAAGTGATCACTCGAAGTAGTCGTTGCTAGAGAATATTCAAGTGACAGAAAAAGCATAAAATGCCAGAAAAATCAAGTGTCCTTGTGTAAGTGTGGTGAGCATCAGTGTCACATCATCTCTGAACATGTTTTACTGTATTTCATTGGAAGTAAGTCATTTCACTGCATAGAGTTAATTAATTGATACTACTGGTTTGTAAAATCTCGTTCTGTTCATGAACCAAACCCCGGCGTTCGTCAGGTTTTGTCCCTCGGAGGTTGTGAATTTTCCAATGTGTCGAACACATGACAGGCATCTCTGTGTAGTCAGATTCATGTGTGTATTGTTCATTATCTGAGTGCAATAAACATTTATGAAACCAAAAACCTTTTGTGTTTTTTGTCTTTTTGCCTCATCAGATTACAACAGTCTAGTCACTGTAACAACACAAATTTAGATTAATGATGGAGACAGTTTTCAAAATTAACATTAAATTGATGCCACAGCATAGGTCTGGAGTGTTTCTGAGGGCTGCAGGCTGGTGAAGTTAACACAATGGCCTGACCGCAAGAACAGCATTTGAGGGTACGTGGCGTCTCTGCTTTGACTGAAGATTTGAAAGTAAATGTGGGGCTCAGCTCACTGTTCCTTGTGATGGAGGAGTGATCGGACCAGGTGTGTAACGTGTCTTTGCCCACAGTAGATTCAAACCTCTGATGAAGGTCATTTCTGAAAGCCGGAGTCTCACTTGATCAGATTATCTCTTAAAAGTCAGAGTCAAGGTACTTTAAGGAAGAAACGTGACACTCGAGAAAACAGATTCATCATTGAAGCTTGTGAAGTTATTTGCACATTTTGAAGAAAAAGGGGCTGAATGGATCAAAAATAAAACTATACCCTCTTCTACACTACCTGATTTCTGACTATCTCAGATGTTCCTTTCTGTAGGTACCACAGCAGTATAGGATCGGCATGTTTTTTTTTAAACCAAATGACACAACCTTCAGTGGGAATCAAACTTTGACGTGTGAGTCATAGTCCCACTACTTTAACCTCTATGCCACAACAGTTGACCTGTACAGACCTGTCCAGTTCACCAATCAGCAGCAGTGAACAGTAGCAAACACGGAAGAAAGTCTAGTAAAACACTTGGAGTTTGCTATGGTACATAAAATAATTGTCTCTCAACATTTAGGTAGAGTTTTGGGATAATTCAGGTTTTGGAATAGCTGAATTTGTCATGAAGCTATTATACTTAATCTTATTGAAGTCAGGAAATGGCCAGCAGATCTTACTAATACGTTTAAGCAGTGGAGGAAAGAAACAACAAGCTTCAATAATGTGATTAAGTACAATTTTGGATGTGAAAAGATGTGAAAAGATGTGCAATTTAGTTAATTTATCCATCCTCAAGAACAACTTTCAGGTCACCGGTGCATTTTCCACAGCGTTAACACACAGAGAACAGCCATCACACACAAACTCCTTCACATACATTATAGATTTCTATTAAATGGCGGCGAAAGCCCGTAGTCAAAAGAAAAAACACGCAAACACCAAACAAAAAGGCCCACGCCTGGAATGGAACCTCCTTGCTGTGAGGCGACCACTTCACTCCCTTTTTGTTCTTCATTCTTTTCTGTGAGCTCTTAGTATCACTTAATTTACACATTCAGACTATTAGCTCAAGATATACCAAAACTAAGTGTGTATTTTCACTTGAGGCAGCAGAATCTTAGGAGACAAGGTAATCCAAATTAGTTTTACTCCAACATTATTAGAAAAAGGTCAATTTTCATGATTTATAGTTTTACTTTTGCCACTTTCTCAGTTTTTTTTTTTTTCTTTTGGGGTGGGGGTTGGCTGTATTGAAATGCATAACTTCAGTCGTAAAAAAGTTATTTCAACACAATGTACTGTGGTACATTTAATTACAAAAAAAGATCAGAGGAGCGCCTCCACCCCTGGGCTTTAGTCAAGATGAATGCTAATCATCTCGTCTAGGACTCTGCTGAAATGAAATCTTATCCCTCTGTGGCACACTCTGTCCCAGCCATACAAAATGCTGGCATTGGCAACACACTAGTCATAGCCTATCAGTTTTTTCTTTTTTTTTTAACGGGGGCTTTGGCTGTTTAATCTTGGACCTCTTTGACCTAAAATCCTTTAATTATTTATTTCCCTTCCCATTTTTGTCCCACAGTGTGAGCAAACATGCATCCAGAAGCCATTCAACCGCACCGAATGGCTCAACTGAAAATCACTGTTTTGGATCACAAATAAACGGGGAGAGAAAAAAACAACAAAAAAAAATAAAAAAAACAACACTATTTAAATAGAACAGTGCTGCAAGATGCTTTTTGGATGCTGTTAAGTCACAGTGATATTTAATTCAGTTCATGCAGCTTATGCTGGGTTTTAACCAGAGGGTGAATTGAAGGAGGATGGAGTTTTTAAATATAACCCAGTTTAGTTTAGTTTATTCAAAGTGTAAATGCCCTTCCTGCTAAATGTTGCTGTAATTCTCCTGTCTATCTATTAGCTTGCTCTGAGATACAGCATGCACATGCTCCAAACGTTAAAAACATGTTACATAAATCAAAAAATAAAAATAAAAATACAAAATGCTTCATGTAAGTTTCCCTCTGCCTCGCTTGTTGTCTGTTTGCACACTCACCTTTCTGGTACTGCAGCCAGAGCTGCTGCTGTGCCTTCTTGCTGGGAAAGTAAATGCTGCAGCTGAGCTCAGAGCCATACAGTGCTTCAGACACGTAATGGCTACCGTACTGCTGGAGAAACGTCAGGAGCTCCTCACGTGTGCTGTCCGCTGACAACATCTTCAGAACCTTGGAAAATCCTGACAGACCAAGAATACAATTGTCGAACAGTTATTTTGTGTCCAGAAGGGTGAAACAATTATGAATATACTTAATACATAGCTTGTTTGTATCCGACAATAGTCATAGTGTGCAGAAAAGCAGAAAAATAGTGCTTACTATTTATAAATATATAAATATGTATTAAGTATTTTATTGGTTCAAATATGAAATTTTTTACCCCTGTTAAAATATGCTTGGTAAAAAGTGTAATATTCAGCTCCCGGTCTTTTGCCGAATTGTGCAAAACAACAGCATGGGGGCTTCTGAAAAAAGAGGAGCATGCTGGATGTGATCGGCGGACACCCGACTGAGTCAAACATCAGCTGTGCACAATGAACGGTTGCTTGGCGATCACACCAGGGTGATAGAAACCCGGCTACAGGTGCTGGATGTTGTTGTCAGCAAGCCAGTCAAGGGCTTTGAAATGCTGCATCTGAAATAGTTTGGATGGCAGCAAGGAGATCTGTGTGAGGAATAAGCTGAAGAATCTGGAGACTGCTTCTAAGCTTTTTTGGAAATGGTTGTCTCATATTCAGATTAATAGCAGTAGTTTAGTGACACAATCACGAGTAGTGTTATTAATCAACTGACCTGTGGACAACGTGATGGAGCTGAGTTTGACTTTGTACAGGTTACTGCGCACTCGCCACTGTTGCACCATGGGGTAGCCCACCGCCTCACTGAACTCAGCATCTCCTAAGAAAGACAGAAAAGTGGGAACAGGCAGACAATTGAAGGGAAAAGATCAGAGACCATTTTAAAAACAAATCTTAAAATGCAGATTCAAAGAGAGAACCTGCAATTGAAAACAATTACTAGACTGAAATCAAATCTATTTATCTCTTTATGTATACAGTTTATTGCACATCCATTGTTATCTATTATCGCCGTAACTTCATTTATTATCACGGCCCATATCCCAGCTGCTTCTGGATCAATGGTGATATATAGTGCAGCTTGAACTCCAATTGGATTGCTGACATTAGTAGTGGGAGCAATCTCGCCTTTCTCTGCAATTCAATTACCAAACTTTCACACCAGTTTAGAACTAAAGCCAGGAAAGTAGAGAGCAAGGGGTAATAAATAAAAAAAATACACTGCTCAGAAGAACCTTGATCCTGTGTCTTTGGAAAAGCATTTTACGCCTCAGACATTTACCCACAGTGAAAAGGGGCCATTTGTATTTTCTGTGTGTGTGTGAGTGTGTGTGTGTGTGTGTGTGTGTGTGTGTGTGTGTGTGTGTGTGTGTGTGTGTGTGTGTGTGTGTGTGTGTGTGTGTGTGTGTGTGTGTGTGTGTGTGTGTGTGTTCAACTGTAATAAAAGCAGTGAAATGTCTTAGGACGTCAGATCAGATCAAATGCCATTTTAACAAATGGAGGGATTAGGAATCCGAGGTGAAGGTGCCCGTTTTAAGCAAAATGTCCAAGTGATAAAACAAGCAATGCATCTGCAACAACCATTTTGTGCATTTACGGATTGTTGTATAAAATACATCACTTCTCCACAGAAGTTATGTTCATCCGCACCTATGGTGGAAGGAACTCAGGCTGCAGGACCTCATGATGGTGTTCAATTTGTCAACGATCTAACAAGAGTGACATTTCCCTGCGAGCTTCAAAAGATATCAACACATTGATTATGAGCGGATCATAGGAAGCTGTTTGATCTATTGCCAGTCCAAGGATACCCCCCCACCTGTGAGGAGCTGCAAGTTGGGGAGGGGCTCTGAGAGGACTCCTCTACACTGTTCCTCCACTGGTAGGGGGATGACCATCAGACCATCGGCCAGTTGAGGAAAGTCCTTGATGAAGTTGTTGTCCCTGCGGAAGGAAGGGAGGAAGAATGAAAGGTACAATTTTTCGTTACCAGTCAGGGCAACAGCTACAAATGCAGAAGTTCATGAAAACAACTTCAGTTCACAATAAAATATAATCCCGACATGTTTGAGCTCCACGTCCAGCTGCTGCCCTCCAGCATCATTCAGAACTTGGAGACAAAGATTCAGGAGGTTCACTGTTTTTCTGGCTTGGAAGTTTCTCTGTGGTAATATTTAATTTAATTTAATTTTTTTTGCAGTATCCTCCGATTCCTTAAAAGGTTACGATAAATGTGCAATATGCTCAATGGTTGTTTACTTGATCACTCAATAATTTCATTTCCTGTTATCATAGAAATCTTTCTTGTAAGAATCAAATAATTACAGTCCCTTGGTAGCAGTGTAAACAGAAAACAAAAATATCATGGGTACAAAGCCAGATGTGTATGTATTTGTGGGTATGATGCTTGGCAGCCCATTAAAGAAAACAGTTGTGTCCCTCAGCATGAGGGCAAAACAGAGAGCTGCAGCAAAAGATAAGAACGGACCCTTTGGAACCGGCCTTTCTCTCTGCTGGAGATGATAACTACATGAAAGAATGGTAATGAGAAAAGGAACAGTGAGTTATGGACGGGAAAAGTAGCATACAAGGACTAACAGACTGCACAATGAGAGCGCTCCCATAAAAGCATGGGGCCGATATGTTCGAACAGCAACATCAACGGCAAACATGTTTTTCCATCTTATTCCATTTTTCTTTCTATTTGCACCTTCCGTGATATACCTCAGTGAATAAATCACTTCCAAACTGAAAAAAGCAGCATCCCTGGGAGATGCAGAGCATATGTTGAACTTTTTTTTTTTTTTTTTTTGCTCAGTAGATAGACCGTGCTGGTTGAAGTGGAGGAGCTGCAGTTCATTTCCTGTCAAAAAAAAAAAGATGGGTTGTCTTGCCACAGTCTGCAGGCATGGCAAGTCGCAGCAACCTATTTCCCATAATCCACTTTTATGGGACCAAGTCTCACAGAACAGCTCCTGTGCAATGGAGGCTCAAGAAAGCAAGGAAGTAGGTGGTGGGTGGGCAAGTGTGTGTGTGTGTGTGTGTGTGTGTGTGTGTGTGTGTGTGTGTGTGTGTGTGTGTGTGTGTGTGTGTGTGTGTGTGTGTGTGTGTGTGTGTGTGTATGTGCGTGCGCGATACAATACTTGATATTAATTTTTCATCCTTCTTTTCTTTGCCTGTTCGCCATTTGTTTCCTCTAACCACAAAAGGCTGCTAGACGTAATCTCGGCCCTATGGTTACAACGGTGAGGTGGAAGGATCGGCTCAAGGGCAGAGGATGAGAGGAAAGACGGAGAGGAGAGGTGCTGTAAAAAGATTACCGTAGCTTATGCTCGCAGAAAACATATTGATTGCCAAACTAAATCAGCCGGCTTCACGCTGCAGCTCAGAGAACCTTTAGAGGCGTGTGGACCAAGACGATATGTCGCTTTATGGATTTTTAAGCCCAGTTGTGAACTGTCCTTGACACTATGCAAAGACTTCTTTTTTTCTTTCGCCACCTCGTCCATTTACATAAAGGCACTGGAAGACATACAGTGTGAGCGTGTGCGTACTTCTTCACGGTTTTCCGTAGAAAATCGAGTCAATTTGGAGAATAAACGGCACCGAAAACACCAAGTCTTTTCAGCACCTGAGTGAATAAAAAGTCATTAGCATCCTTAACTGTAACCCTCTCTTTTTTTTTTTTTCTGCTTTAGCCTTGAAGAGAAAACATAAAGGAGATGCCACATCAATCTACAAGTAGAGACAATGACATTTCCACTCCCCGCAAAGGTCAAGACAGTAAATTGAGAAAAATACCATTATGTTGAACTTGAAAATTTCCACCGTACTTGATTTTGGTGGGAGAGCTCCTCATTGGACTTTTTATTTTGTCCGTGTGTGTGTGTGTCTACCGGGACGAAAATGTTTCAGGAACAGACATTTATCTAAAATACTACAACTCAAACTAATCACTGTGGTAAGGATGAGCAAAGCCAACTTGTCCTCGAAGAAATAGCCTCTCTGTTGTACACTAATGGAATCATTAAGTTGTCCAAATCATGTCTTAGGGTGAAAACAATATAATATCTTAAAATAAAGTAGCGACAGAAAGTTTGGACTTTCATGCTGTACATGTAGATAAAAATATCAACTGGTTGAGTTTGATTATTTATAGGCTACATAAAAAAATAAAAAATCCTGGACATGCTTCCTTAATACAACATAATGTTTTTATGACTAAGTCTCCTTTCATTGCAGACATTCAAGCTCATACAATAGTTGGTGTAAAAAACTGATAATGAGCAATTTCAACGTATTCTCTCTAGTTTCAAGAAGTGACCCAGCTTAATGAGGAACTTCAATAGATCCATCAGTTCTATTATTAAAGCCTGCCGTCATAGTTACTATTACGACTAATGAAATAATCAATGGGGAATATGTGAAGTTTATTTTGGGGCAAATCTGTTTGTGGATAGAAAACAAATGGGCTTGGAGTAATTAACAAAAGTAGATTGAAGAAACTAGATAAGGTTCGTGGACCATCTGAGGGACTTTACTACCTATAAAAGATGGCAGAGAGAAATTGAAAATAGAAACGTATGCACCTGCTAAAAAAATGAGTCACACAACATCCCACATGTCTCAGAACCAACCGATTTGTGTTTACAACAGTTGCTTTTATGACTAACTCAATGACAATTTCAAATTATATATACTGTATATATATATATACAGTATATATATATATATATATATATATATATATATATATATATATACTGGTATGTATGTGTAATCTATCAATATAATGACAGCTCACATCTATTAAGAGTTCACAATGACTTAGTTAGTTTAAATTAGTGTGCACAAACTCCAATCCAAGTCAACGCTTCCGACCTTAATGCGATGAAACAATTATAAATTGTTGATCTTAAAGGCACTCGGGCCTCTTCTCAAATGACATGACAAAATACCACCTGTGATACAGCAGTGATACTCAGCATCATTTCCATTTCTTTGTATGTATTCACCAACCATACTGGCTGACACATTGTCTGCCATCTTTAATAATAAGCAGTTATGCATATTTTTTTTTTTACGTCATTATTTGTCTGACCCGATCTTTTCCTAACAACAAAACAACATATGAGGGAAGATGTCTGAAAACTCATGTTTCATTCAGGACCCAAGTGTGTTCATTAAGGGCAGTGGACACTGGGTCTGCCACCTCAGACAAACAGTCCTCCCATCCCACAAGGCCTGAGTCTTCATGTGGAAAGCTCCTCACACTTGGAATGAGAAACACCAAAACACTAGCTCCAAATTATAACTGTTGGAATAAATACAAACATTTCAGAGCAGTTCATGCATATACTGTGGATGAAAACTGTTATCGCTCCTCTTGCTTCCTCTGTATACTATTTCAATTCAAACACTACACAGTGAAGATGCATCTGATTATTAAGGCACGCTGAACCTCGAGTCTCATAGGCAAATAGCATTCTTTTATATCCCACAGCCAGGTGTCAACGTCTGTATTTCTCCCAAGATAAAGCGTAACAATTGTTTGCTGTTTGCTCAGCCAAGTCCTCGGGGGTAAACCTCTCTGGTTTCCTCTCTGCATGCCATGTCCCTTCCATCTCTTATCTACACCTGCTCTCTCCTCCCAAAACACAGGCATTCGGTTCCAACACAAAAAATGAGCGCTATCTACAAGTCAATTTAGAAAAACGTTTCAGTGCCTCCCCATGACCCTCTAAAGAATAAGCGGTAATGCCAATGGACAGGAAGGTTTTATTTTATTTTTCTTCTCTTTCTTGCTTTGTGTTTGATTGTACGTCTGAGTTTACAGGGACTAACACCGTCTGCAAGCCACTCAATTTAAGGCGCCTGTATGTGTTTGTGTGTGCGTGCTCGCTCGCGCGCGCGCGTGTGTGTGTGTGAATGAGAGCAAGCGTGTTTGTGCATATCTTTTGAGTATTTATCTGAGCTTGTGACTGTGTAACAGATATTGAGTTGGTACTTATCTAAACATTGTTCAAGGTAATTGGCTCTTGTGCCGTTCGGAGTGAACGTCCATGTAGAGACCTGAGCTCCCACATCGCAACACTGATCAGACACATTAAACCATATTCACTACATCTTAGCGGCACTGCCATTCCACAACAATTCATTATCTCCGACTCAAGACTCGTCTCGGCAACAATGGAGGCTAATGGTTCCTCTCAGTTGTGACTTCATTTGGGAAGCCATGTTTCTGACGGCGCCACTTTTTTGTTTCAGTCACGTTTTCTTTCACGCTGTCAGTAATTGTGACTCATCTTCCAAACATCAGGAACAAAAACAACAAGATTGAACACTTGTTACTAAACACCTCAGACAGATGAAACCTCATTGTAGTCCTACACTTTGGGCTCTAAATGACGTGCTTAGGCAGTCACAAATCTAGTTCTTCTGGGGGGAAAAAAAGATTGAAAACATGAATAATACCCGGTCTCATACAATGGGCTCCAGACATGAGTGAACCTGGCTTCAATGAAGAAACCGAACGGCTTCAGCAAATTGTAAATCATGCACAATGCTTATCCCCCCCCGCCCCCCAAATACTCGTTTAGAAACAGCCTTTGTGTACTGATGCAAGCACTAACAAAGACGGACAAATTCCCAGCAGAAATGAGTATTGAATATACATACAAAACCTCAGTGCCAAGCCTACAAAGGCTATATTGTGATTACGAGACTCTCTGTTCTGGATCAGCAGGTAATTGAGCACGCGTAACCTTTTTCAGGTTCAAGGCTGGACAACGGAGCAACTCTGTAAAATGTACAGGCGTTTAAAGCGTACAATTCACATGATGATGTCATGTTTTTCTTTCTTCCCCAAATAAAGTCCTTAGATTGAACTGCAATTTTCATGTTTGGCTGCACAGTGGAGCAGTTGTTAGCGCAGGTGAACAGGCGGTAGAGCAAGTTGTCCTGCAATCAAAATGTCAGTGGTTCAATCACCCATCTTGCCCCGTCTGTGTGTGAAATTCCTTGACCAACACACTGAAACACAAGTTTCTTTCAATAGCAGTAAACAGGCAAAAAGTAACATCGAATACGTGCTAAAAATTTGTTTTTGTGTGTGTGTATAATCTACAATATGAATCTGTGCAGTTTTATTCCCCTGCATGTAAAAGAGAAGCTGGCTTTAACTGAACTGACAACAGTCCTGTGAATATATATAGTCTCACACCTGGTGTTCTGATGTGTGTGGGTTTATCAAAAATCGAGCATAGTTTACACAATTGTTTCCCGATGATGAGATGAAGTGCTCACTGTAAACACTAGAACAGAGGAGTTATCACACTGTGCGTCTATCTGGAGGGATCAAAAAGTCTGAACTCTGTGATGTAATAATCAATACCTAACTAACTGTATAGGAGGGAAATGAAAAAAAGCAGACAATCATGAAGTTTTACCACTAGAGGCTGCTCTGTCTCTGTGTCAAAGGAACACCTAATGGTATCAATCCATGAACAGATGAATGCAGAAGAATTCACTGTGATGTGGGAACTAATGTAAAATACGTGCGGCGCATGCTCCCACAACAATTATGTTAAGAGTCATCAGCTTCACCTTTTTTCTTTAATTAAGTTACACAGTATTAACGTCAACAGGAGCTCAGGTGATCTGTATATTCATAAGCCTGTTTTGACAGGAAAGACGGATTCAAGCGGCCAGTCAGGCACAAAGCTGGCGCTCAGGAGGACGGGGGATTTGTTGTTACAAAGCGATTGCATCTTTGACCGAGGTGGAAATATTACATTCTCCACTCCGACACTGCAAGACACAAAAGTCCAGCCTGAGAAGGACCGAGTAGTCAGGACAGGGATGTGCCCTTTGTAGCACTGCCAGCTAACAGCAGTGTTTTGAACTCAGCCGCCGGGTGCCAAAACAGTGCAGATAGGATTGGGGGGGTCATGTTGGGGACTTTGTGCAAGCTGTAGATGATAAGGCTAAGCTGAAAGGGTGTCAGAGCGGACACAAGAAGACCGTGAGAGGGAAAGAAAATACTTTTGTCTGACATATAGGAGGAGAAAATATGATAAAAAATAATATTTATTTTTTATTTTTTGGGGGGGTTTAACAATGTCAATCATTTTGCAGTAGTTACAGGAGTAGGCTGCACTTTTTTTTTTTTTTTGCTTTTTTTTTTGGACATTTCCTGGAAGTAAAAGACAACAAGCAATAAAATATGCAGTAGGGGAGAAAAAAAAAGGAATATTTTTTTACTCAATAGTGGAGGTTCAACTTGATTCGTTTCTACAAGAAAAAAGTGACAGGTCTTAAAGGGGACATATCATGCTAAATCCACTTTTTTAGCCCTTAAATGCATTTTGTTGTATATTTAGAGTGTTTAGAAGTACAGAAAAGTTCAAAGTAGTCTCTTCAGGTGCTCCGTTGATATCTTTATATTCTGTTTTGGTCATATTTTGCGATCGGTTTCGATTTTTCTATTCTCTATTACGTTTTTTGAACAATGACGTCACAGTATTCTCAGCGGAACTGCCAAATTAGGACATCGACATTTCGAGCAATCCGCCATTTTTGTTTCTCGCTGCGATTTTGTAGTCCAACCTAAGGGTGCCGAAGTTACGAGAGGATAAGTCGAAATGTTCGGTTGTTGGATGTAGTAACCCACAAGCTTCGTTACACCGTCTCCCAGCATCAGAACCTTTTCGAAGTGCCTGGTTGAGTTTTATTTTTCACAGAAATGTACCCACATCTGTGGGTAAGGTCATTTTTGTGTGCGCGAATCACTTTAAGGACGACTGCTTCAGCAACCTCCGCCAGTATAAAGAAGGATTTGCCGAAAGACTTCGTCTGATTGAGCGGTCAGTTCCTTCTATCTATGGAGACGACGAACAGAGCACTTCGGTAAGCTGTATATAACGCTAAAAAGTGTGATGATAAGACATCCCTGTCATTGTTTTGTTAGCATTAGCAGTTGCACCGTCTTCATATGTTAGCGCTGTGTGCTCGTTTTAGATTATAATGTAACTTCTGTGTTAAATAGTCGTTGTAATACAGGCAGTATTGTAGTAGTGGGCATGGATGGAGAAGTTAGTGTAAATATAGTAACACACCATTGCGTTACATCCATATGAAGACGTTGTTCTGAAGGTGCATCATCGTCATTTTCATCTCGCTCCGCCGGGTCCGACTCTGGCTCCAACATGTATGGCTGGATGGACAAATCTTCCGTTGTTGACATTTTGTAAATAATGTGTGAATATAAAGTTTCTGCGCCGCTAGATAATTGTATCTGTTCTATCAAACTACAAAGATGGCCGAACAGGGTGACGTTGAACCGAGTGTGACCTCTGCAACCTGGAGAGGAGGCGGGGTATGAAGTGTCTCATTTGCATTTGAAGAGACCGCCCCAAAACGAGTTGCTCTCAGAAGCGCATCAGAAAAGGGGTTGAAAAGGGGCCTGTGGAGCTCTAATAATGAGGAATTCAGACCCAAGCATTGCAGTTTCGCGTTGTATAGACCACAACTGTATGATTTATATGTAAAAAGGAAGGATTTAAAAGCATGATATGTCTCCTTTAAGGTGCAGTATGATGCCGCTGCAGAAAGATAACACATGTTACACTACTGTGATGTGAACTCGTCAGAAGTCTCTGAGTCTTCTCCAATTCCACTGAAAAACAAACAGCCAACCGAATAAATAGGACATCCAGCATGACACAGCATGTTTTCTAATTTCTATGGCTGCCATGCTGTTTGGATGCATCCCTAAATTGCATAATTACCCAACTTTTGAAAAAAGAAGTGCACAACAAAAGGCAATGCCAAACAAAGTAAAGCACATCTTGTTCAAAAACTGTTGTCTCGACCAGAAAACATACACAAAGTGACAATATGCCAAAAAAAAGGGTCCCTGTGCATAAAAAGCTGAAAACAGCATTGTGAGTGTTCATTGAGGTTTCAAAGTTATTGTTATTCAGCACTGTGCAAAGGCCAACTGGTAGTGTGGAATACAGAGCCAGTAAAACAATGTCAAATATCTCAAAATGCCTTTGGAATTTCTAAACAATTCAAAGGGCGAGGTCACATGAACCTCACTGCCGATAGTTTATAGTTGATCAACCCGTGCACATGTCTCTCGAAACAGTCCACAACAATTAATAACAACCACCAGAGATGGTTGGCAACCCTTTCCTCATACATGGAGGAGAAAGAAAGGCTCAAATTTAAGACATTTATAGCTGGATGACAGGAAGGCGGATTGAATTACGACATCATATAACACCTAAATTAAACATTTAATGTGTCCTCTCATGCAATCAATCAATCCAACTGGCTCTCTTCCTGTCATTTCACTACTATTGCTTTAAAAATGTTGCCACACTTGCCCTTGAGAGCCATCCACCAATTTGTTGAACTGCACGTTCAAAGATTTATGAGAGCTGGGTGTGTGGCCAATCCGACTGCACGTAATATGCTTAACCGCTGTAATATCTGTTATTTGAATAAACACTCGGCGCGAGTAGGGCCAGTCAGATGAGTCATAACAGAGATAAAGCACCCAGTGTCACCCAGGGCACAGGCCCCGGATGAGGAATTAAAGAGTTATTAAAGGGCAGCATCCAAAGAGAAGAGGCTAATTCGCAGTGCAATAAAACAATCAGAGATGTTTACCTTGAGAGTTGTGTTACAATCTCTTATTACAGTTGCAGCCGCAGCCCGGTTGATAAATGATTCCACTGAGAGGAGGGGATCTGGTGACTTGTCATGGCCAATATTGATTAGACTCGGGAGTTGATGCTGTGAATGAAACAGCCTCTAATGCAGGGGATGCAGCCGGAGCTCGTTTCAGTAAACACGGGGCGAGTGCGCGCACATATTCATACGTGAGTTCCACTGCAGGTGTATCACACATATACGGGCACCCGCTCGGTAAGATGATAGCAATTCCTGTGGTATATTATGCCACTCAGTGTTTTTGTCCCTCTCTCTACTCTTTTGCCACACACACTCACACACAAACAACTAAACCTCGCTGGCATTCCCTCGAGTCGTGTATACAATTGAAATACAATGCGAGCGTGCACAGGCTTTTTTTTTTTTTTTGTACCTTGATATCTCTGTTGGCTTGCCTTAGGAAATTGTGAAAATGAACTCTGGTGGCCAGAAGCATTACCATAGAGATGAAGCTTGGTAATGCAGAGTGAGGGGGCCATGCAGGCCAGCGAGCAGTGGAACTGATTATAGCCATAGCTTTCCTGCTTTTTTTTTTTTTATTATTCCACTTGCACTTTCCCACAGCTACAAACCTCTTCCATTTGTATCCACCCATCCTAACAAACTTCTGTCCCTGTCGATCTTGCTTTCCTCCTCCCTCTCCCCTTTCCTCCCTTATTCACTTAGATAAACATGGCAGTTTTTCCAAGAAGGCTTAACCGGCGGTTAAAAAGTCTGCAGCATGCAGAGCAGCACTTCTCATTTGAGTATAGGACAACTGAATGATTTGACAATAAAGGCACAGGGCAGTTCGAGGGATTTTCTTTCTTGACAAAAAACAAACAAACAAACAAAAAAGAAAATCGAACAGCAAAAATACTGGGATATACTTTATTTCCTGTCTTCTTGATAAAAACAAATAAAAAAAGCTGACTAGCACTTGGAATTTTATGTTGCTGCAACAGCATTGTGAACTGAGACAATAATAACAGAGAGGTCAATAAAACGAGCGTGACAGTCTAAAACTGAATCTCAGAAGACCTTGCACCTCTTCCAAGAGGTAAGTTAAGTATGTGCGTGAGTGTGCAGCTCCCCATACAGTCTGCATGAACTCACATGCAACCGCAAACACCAAGAGCCTCCGTCTGCTAAAAGAGAGCCCACGTTTATTAAGTCCTGCCTTTCTGTGTCACCCTCATATGAAAATAACACAAAGAAATAATCTTCAGTCCCATCATCTTGCACATGATCAACAGTCATTGGCCAAGACAGCAAAGCTGTTTTTTCTTTCTTTCTTTCTTTCATCTCGCAGCATGATTACAAGGTAATATCAGTGACATCAAGGCAGTGGTAATTGTCATGTTATTTGGTATTCTGTCTGTCATTGTGGCACGGTTAACTGCAGAATAGCTCCTTTTTTTTTTTTCTTTTTTTTTTTGCAGTCACCATGTTGAAAGGGAGACTCAGGAAATCACATCACAGGAGTGGTAATTAAGCGCTTTATAGTATGGCCTTGCGGAAGTGAGAGTGGGCGAATGCGAAGAGAGGCGAATTTCATATAGTTGAATAAAACTGAAAAATGGCTTGGAACTGGCATCTATTTATGAATTGATATTTATGAATAATTTATGTCGGGTAAATTTACAGCACAAGGCAACAATCTGAGAAAAGCAGGGCAGAGTGAGCGGAAGAGAAGGATGGGGGGGGGGGGTGAAGAGTTAAGACGGATAGTCATCCAGAGGGGATACGAAATTACTGCTGCTGCCACCCCACAGTTTGGTGCTGCAGTCGGAGATCATTAATCAATACTAAAAACATCTAGGCACTAATTCCAGATTTAGCCCTGGTCCAAAAATTACTCCATGCAGGTTTTTGTCAGTGAAAGACAGTTTTGAAGAGCTGGTATTGTTAGCTGCAGCCTTTGAGGCAACCTCATTGTATCTGTAGGTTTTGCTGAAGGGTGTGATGCTTTTCGCCGCACATTCTCATTTTTCACTCTCTAGTTTACTATTGATTCACATGCAAACATGTAAGGACGGGCATCATCAACTACGTCAGTTAAATACACACAATTATTGTCCTTGCTTAGCTACATAGTTTATGCAAACATAGATTTGCATACATTCTCATATAAGCTTTTTTTTTAATGAGGTTACAATGTAAAAGAGGTTTCTTTGGTTTATCAATTTTAAATGCACAAGAGAAAATTATCAACAAATACAGTAATATATGAATGGTAAATGGATTTCAGTTATATACGTATAGCACGTTTTCACTGACTTAGAGAAAGCACCACATCTACAAACAACTACAATATTCCACTTAATTGTATTACACAGTGTTTTTCCCCGCGGCTGGTTTACCAGAGGTTACTCATGTTCACATTATGTTTTTTTTGTTTTTTTTCTCCTAATGCACCGAGGCGGTGAACTCACCTGCTGAACGTGACGGCTCGAGACATGGTTACCAGGGTTACCAGCCAACATGATTGGACTCATTTGGCAATGGCAGAGTTCTTCCTATTAAAATGTCTCCGGCTTTCTGTGCTGCGAGAGGATTTTACACAGTCCGGACAATCTAAAGTTAAGCCCTGTTTTCATGCTTTTATTCCATTCTGTTGTAACAAAACTTGCTACGGTAATCCACTTGTAACTGAATATTTCTATAAAATAATCAAAGCTTCACAGCTTTTTAGCTGTTATCAAATGTCTGTATTAGAAAGCAGGAGTCCATGCATTTGTTGTATTTGTTTCTGTTGCTGTTCGCATGTTGGAAGCTTATCTCTCGCAATTTTTGTTGCTATTCCTTCTCATCGTCCTTAACAAATCGATGAGATTCTTTTTCGAAAAGGTTTGTAACAACCTTTGTTTTGACCTTTGTTAGTGTAATAAAATCCATAACATAATACATTTCCAATAGTGTGAAAATATATATGATCAATTATTGTGACAATCTTTTACGTGATTGAAGGATCATTAAATAAATCCTTTAAAAAAACAGCAAATAATGTTATAATACATATTTTCTATCAGCAAAACACCTTTTTCTCCCCGAAGAGATAAACATTATATAAGAATAGTGGATCCGATAGTCACCATATTCATTAATTGAGGATACATCCTCTCATAATTGTTTGTAAAAAACAAAAACAAAAAGGCATTTTGTTATATTGCCATTATTACAGTCAGAATGGCGAAATTGATTATGTTACTGGACACTGGACATGATTAAATTATTAGTTGTCATAAGGTGTTATAAAAGGTTTTGCAGGACTGTTAAAAATACATGAGTGACATTAATAGTTAACAATGTATATTAAAAAAATATATGTTCGCAGGGCTGGGCTTGTTTTGGATTTCCTTGATATTTAATCCAATGTACTTACCTTTAGACAGATATATTATTCACTGCGCCACAAAACAACACAATCTGGCTTCTCCAACGATGATGTGTGTGTGTGTGTGTGTGTGTGTGTGTGTGTGTGTGTGTGTGTGTGTGTGTGTGTGTGTGTGTGTGTGTGTGTGGTATCATTTGAATAGTTTCAAGAGCAAATGTAATTATAGTAAAGTGATGGACACTACTCGTGTGTGCTTCTTTCATGATACTTTAGAATATTCATTTTTATTAGATTAACTAAGGAATAAACATATGCTCTAACAATTAATAATAAAATGTATTGTCCTTCTCTGTGCTGAATACAGCACTCAGATACGTGCTGTGTGGGCTGGATGGAGTCTGTTCTGTGGGTTGATGAAACAGAGGTTGAATTACTTTGGAAGAACAGTTCACTTCCTCTCCCTCTCCGTTTTCTCAACAAAGACATTACTGTAAGTGACAATGACTGAAATCCAAGTCAACATAGACAATGTCCAATAAGTTTAATGTATCCTGGCATGCATCCAGCAGTCACTGTGCGGTCACATTTCCATGCCACGACAGATTCAGACTCGCGCAGATTGCAGTTTGGGAAACGTTACACTACAGCTCGCCTGCTGAGTTGAAATAGAAACGGTTTTTAAAACAGAAAAGAGCCTCACTCAACTAATGTGGTTTCCTGAAAATGTATTGATGGAGTTACATGTTCTGAAATATATCTAGGAAGGTTTGCTTTTGACAAGAAAGCAAATTAAAATGGAGCAGGAAAACATATTGAAGCTTCAAAATGAACAAAACTATACAAACCTAATCTACAGTTTGTTTCTTCTAGGAAATGAAAGAACTACAAGGATAAATTGCTGGCTTTACCCCGTGTTTTAGCAGTTGAAACAATAATCATTTTAGTGTCTAATTTATCATCACATATCATACATACATATATGCCAGCATTATTGGCAGTGAAAGCAGTTTAGTACAACTACAATAAATTAAACTGCTTTCCTCACATACTTTTTTGGGGGGGGATTATATATGGTTGACTTTATGAGGGACGGAAAAAGATTAAATGTTAGTTGTGCCATGATCGTAATAGGCTGTGAAACATCTGCTCCGATGGATAATCTAGTTTGCTATGTCCTTTAAAAAAAAAAGAAGCAAAAAACACCAACATACAGTAAGAGCAGGCAGAATGAGCCTGCATGAAAATGAAGACGTCTGTTCCATATAAATTAGCAGCAGGATCCCTTTTCTCCTTTGTTATCAACAGTTTATAAATTGAGGGAAATGATTTCATTACATGCTCATTTTTAGACAATCGTGAAAATAATTCAGTGAAAAAGTTAGTGCTTTCGAAAGCACTAACTGCCCCACCACTGCGTAGCCCTTTTTCACTGAATTATTTTCACGATTGTCTAAAAATTAGCATGTAATGAAATCATTATATATATATATATATATGAATGAATGAATGAAACACACTTTCTTGAGCATCCACACATGTATTATGCAGTCTTGATAAATATATAAACAAAGCAAAACTGCATTAAAAAAAAACAAAAAAAAACTACAGTGGTGACATGCTGCCTATTTAAGTGATGGTAATAAAAAGGGGGGAAGCTAAAGGGATTGGGAATCACATGCCACACTGCATGGACACTTGTGTTAATGGGGAAGGTGTAGACGACTGGTGACCTGACTACAGTACTACTCACCTTCCGGTTTAAAATAATTCATAAATAAATAAACAAATACATTAATAGTATTTAGAATACTAATACTATTAATGCTACTAATACCACTACTAATACTAACACAAACAACAACACTACTATTAATAATAATAATGTGGTCACTCGTATTAGTCGACAAAGAAAGCAAATAGTTATTTCATCCAAAATCAGGATGTGGGATGTGGAAAGTCAATCTCACTGAGGTTTTTCATCAGTACGGGCTGTGCATACTCCTACTGCACTGCTTGACCTCACTACATTTATATGTGATGTCTGACGACTTTCTCTCACTCCAGCATAACTAAAAAGCCTCATTTGCTGCACTACTACGATCTGTTTTCCACTCCTCGGCATTTCTTCCACAGTTACTCTGTCTTATTGCTCAGCTGTGCTCTTTTGATTTAGGTTTTTCTCTTTTCATTTATTTCCCTATTCATTTTCCCTCTCACCCCCTTATCGCTGCCTCTACCAATCCACCTCTCTCTCCCTCTCTCTTTCCCCAGTCAAACAGCAGGTAGTCAGCTATAAGCCCCTCTGACATTAGCTGATATTAGACTCGGGTCTATTAGGTCCTGCCTTGCCATGTGAGTTATTGAGCAGGGAGTGAGTGCCTCGGGACTGATCACACTCACATATGCACGTGTACTGACTCACACAAGCAAACACGTACCCACACAAAGGTAAACACCAACCCGCGCCGATGTTTGAGCACCACACATAAAGCCGCTGCAATCTTCCAAACGCGCTCACCCTACGTCGCCTTAGTCACAAAACGGAGGAATCACTGCAGCTTTAAGAACCGCCTCTTACAACAGTTTTTGCTAAATTCCCTTGGCAAACACATCGACATGTGACTATAAGTGAGGGTTTTCTTTTTTCCAAAGACATATAAAATGATGACGATATCATTTCTACCTGATGAAGGTGTTTCATATTTACCTCTTTGCTTGAAGTGTTTCATTCCCACCTTCTCACCGCTGACAGCGTCTGACGCGCATACTTGTCACAACTATGACGTCAGGATCATTTAACATATGTAGAACTGTTCAAAACTACCAGAAAGCTGAGGAATACAGCGTTATGCATGTATACGAGTCATTACATTGGCACACAGGACAGACAATAATACTGAAACACTGGGCAACGGGGCAGAAGCTCTCACTTAATGGCCATATTATCTGACAATATTATCTCCATACAATCAAAACAAACCACAATTAATCTTTGAGCTGCTTTAATAAAAATAATTAAAAAAAGTCACATTCTAGTTCAAACATTATTGCAAATCTTGTTTTTCTGTGTTTGTAGTCAAAGCTAATCTATAGAAGAAACCCAGAAGTGCTTATTGAAAATTATTCTGTGTCTTCCAGCCTGGAAACAATAAATAATTGACCAAATTTAACTACGAGAAGCTGAGGTGAAAAACAACCGACACTAGCACACCTCCGATGTAGCATCTTCTCTCTGTTAAAAATGAATATTCATTACCAATAATTTAGCGTTGAACTTCACAGGAACACTAGGTGTAGGTAACAACATGCCGCTGACGTACACGTAAAACTGGTTCTGATCAACAGAAAGTCACCGCCACACTCGCGCCAGGGCGCGTCTGTCAGGGAATTTCTACATTTTCGAAAATATCAGTTGCAATTCATATTTCCCTTTAGTATTTTTCCTCTTGTCTGTTGTTAGAGGCCGGGTTGCAGAGTGGTGTTTGTTCCATGGTAACAGGGTCAGTGAGTGCTTCTCTATGGCTCCAGGAGGAAAGCCAGACCTTACAATGACTATTAAGATAAGATGCAAAAAGTAGAAACAGAGACAGCAGCTCACCACGAACTAGACTATGTGTTAGAAACTGATTCCGGCATAATTGGATTGGATTGGATTAGATGGATGGATGGATGGATGGATGGATGGATGGATGGATGGATGGAGTTCTCCTCAACTACAACAACGTCACTGACTTCATTTTGGTTGTTCAATTATTATAATTTTTTTTTTTTATGTTATTTTTTGTTAGAACTTTGCATTTTTTGTGAAGTGTCGGCAAGACATTGCTTTATTACTTACAAGCGACTAAACATTTTAAACATGTCAAACATGCCCACAAAAAAAAAAAAAAAAGATTCCTCCTGTAGAAATAAGCAAGCAGGATTTATTAGTGTATGTGACTCTTACAAAATAAACAAGCTCTGAAAACACAAGCAGAAAACCCATGAAAGATATAGTAGACAAAAACACATTTAATATAAAGTGCTTGCTTTGGTTGGCTTTTCAAACTCATCGTAATAAAACAAGTCTGAGCAAGTTAATATTCTCGACACCCATTAATTGATTAAGGCCTATAATAAACAGGACAGCAGCACAAAAACAAGACCTGAATTTTGCACTCCAAAGATGAGATTAGTTCAAGAAAAAGAAAGAAGAAAAAAAAAAAAAAAATGATTGAACAAACTTTTATCTTAAAGTTTTTGCGTCTATTTAGTTTTGCTATAACGAAGTAGAAATAATTCATACCCTTGGTAAAGACAAATGTTTAATTTACAGCATATATGCTCTTCTTCATCTGAAGTTGTGGAAGAAAAAATACTTGTTACTTTACCTCCCGTATATTCTTGAATACCATATAGGACCACTAGATGTCAGTGTATGACAGTGGAACACTGCTACAGTGCCACAGAAAAACCTCCATTACTACAGTATCTGATTAACAACACAAGCACAATGTGGACACAAACAAAACAAACAACAACAACAACAGCAACAACCCTACAAAGCAGGTTCTAGACTTAAAGTTAAAAATAGAGAGAAAGTGGAAGCAGGGGAGCAGAAAGTGTGAGGGACTGGCAAAACAAAACGCAGGGAACCAGTGACCACGATGAAGAAAACAAAGAAGGTTAATCGTTGCCTTAAAGCATAGCTGGAGGAACACAATCCTAGATGTGCCCTCCAACAGCAGCTGCTAGCCGAGGCATGGATCTGGGCATGGAAAAATGAATGTATCTTATACACCAGTCTGACCTATATATATGGTTTTTTTTTCTGCTCTTTGTGATACATTTTTTTTGAAAAATGGGACTTATACGCATTTGCGACTTACTGGAAAGTACTCTATTAATGACACCCCTGCAGAACAACTCGATTTGCCTCCATCCCTGGCTAGTCTCCACTACACTGACACTCACTCTATCTCTCCCCCATGCACACGGTCAAACAAGCACTCAAGCGTCAAACCCATTTCAGCTCTCATCACTGTTGTGAATGCTCATATTACGTCTTTCCCCCCCGGTCTTTACCAAAAACTATATCTGAAAGCTGCCAGGTTAGCATTGTAGCATCTCAATATTTTTTTCCCATTATTAAGTAGTTGTGTAAACTTATTGGGGGACAGTAGACATAGTAGCCAGGCTCAATGTGCGACTTGGAAGAAAACATACGGACATAGAGATATAAGATCATACAATAACACCCTCAATGTGTTTAAAACAAACTACAAGACATCACGGTGGATGGAAAATACTTACAAAAAAAAAAAAAAAAGTTCATATTTGATGAGAAAATCATAAATAAACATGTTATTGTTAGGTAATTATTACAATCGTGATATTAGACCACATTTACACATGGTTTTGGATACGTGACATCTCATATGTGTTGTGGCATTAAGCATGTTTAAGATTCATAGTATTAGGGTCTTCTATTTTACATAGTTTCTACTCATTTAGCATAATACTGGGTCTGGACACTGGTAGTGGGCATATGAAGTGCGACTAAACTGTACTGATTGCTTTGGCGCCTGAATAAAATCTACACATTATTAAACATAACGCCGGCTGTAGTTCCTACTCTAACATATCTAATGAGCATAAATGCATTTTATTTCTTCCCGTTGCTTAGACTGCATAATACACGTGGGTGTGAATGAGATCCGAACAAGGGTCACACTCTAAAACAAAGTTAGATTCTTATGTATATTACCCGCATTGCAACGCAATGGCTTTTTTTTTTTTTTTCTCCAAACAGTGATCCTGGCCCAGTAAACCCACGTGTTTAAAATGCCGTGACCTCAGTTTGAAACACAGGCTTTTTGTTGAAAATGCATACAGTCGAAGTAGAGTTTCAGAAATAACTAAAGGCATCCTGGAGGGTCATCTAACCTACACGTAACTCTCCACACAGCTTTGGAAAGTATTATACAACTGACAACTGTTATTACAGGTTAAGCAGTACTGCTCATCTAACCTTAATGTATAAAAATAGTAGAGAGCTTTCAAATGATGCCCATTATAATGATTTAGCAAATATGCTATCCCCATTATCAGTGTGGAAGCCTGTGTTAGTGGTCATCGCAATCTATACATGCATCTTCTATAACACTGTTTACTTTGCAGGGTCACAGGGTTGGGATTCGATCCGAGCCGACTACCTGACTCCCTGGACGGGTCAGCAGTCCATCACAGGGCAAACGCAGAGAGACAGACAGTCACACACACTCACGTTCACACTTACGGGCAAATTAAAGTCACCAAACAGCTCCAGGTGCAGGTTTTTGGACTGAGGGAGGACATGGAGAAATTTCACAGACAACCTGGACTTCAACTAAAAGTGTAGTAATCTCACCAATAAAGAAGATGAGGAACAGACAACCATCACAAAAGCGTCCCAATAACTGCTTCAGTGCCAACGTTAGTACGTATAAATCAGGCCCATGCACGCCTCATAAACACACAAGTTTGTTGTACAAGAGAGACGAATTTCAGTTTGAGAATTTATAAAGAAGGTAAAAGCTGACCAATCATGAGATTTACGAAGGTGCTCCTCAATATTTAGCAGCTTAACCCTTTAACTCAGAAGTCTGCCTCAACGTCTCATGGCTACTCATTATGTTGCCTTACAATGGTTGTTGACTCAAGTCCCCGGTAGAATCCACCGCGTGTGCACAACCAGAGATAATTACCAAAAATTACAGAGGGACATGAAAATGTAGCTGTGTTGATGCCCGTGAGTCTTGTGGGCTGCCAGATTCACAAATTATTCATGTTGTGGTGTCGTTTTTAGCCGGAGAGGTGAGTGGCGATGAGGAGTTAGTACAGAGTGCCTATCAAAAGACATTTTGTCTCTCTTTTTTTTTTTTTTGTTACTGTATCCTTTCTTTTCTGAAAAGTGTCGCTTAAGCATCAGAGTGACTAAAGTGCAAGCATCACCTTCGCAAAGCACTTCTTTTTTTTTTTGTTCTGCTCCTTCTCAACACTGGCTTCTCGTTTATCACAAGCCAGACTTCTGCAAGGTGTCACCGAAGTGTGTACTCGCAGTGTAACTATTTGAAAGGAAGGGAAGCATCCATCACAGGGTGAACACAGGAGTTTTATTTGGAGGCGGGCCACATTTCTACCTGCGACATGTACGATCAACTATCCACCATTGTTCGGTTCAATTATTTTTATTGACAGCTTTCAAGTTCACGCAACAGAAATGAGATCACGAGAGGTCTTAATCGCCATTATCGCTTTTCAGACAATTATGATATAATCGTAATCTTTTACAAGATAGAGATGCCGTCATTATCATTATTATTCGGGTAGATTTCTCTCTTTGCTGATGGATTCAGCTCGCCGTGTTTGTATGTGGAATACACAATCGTCTCTATACAAACTCGGCTCTGCTTTGATTATGTGGTGATTGCTTGAGAAAAAAAAAAAAGAAAAAAAAAAGTGTTTTTGAGGTGAGATGGGGAGTGTGAACTGTGAAATACAAGGAAAGACGGCTTGTACCAAGTCTGCCTCTAACCGCTGCAGCTCGTTAGGTGCTTGTGCGTTGTGCTGTCAGTGTTTGTACTTTCACTCCGACGACGGCTGTTTTGGTCACAATGGGCCCATTTGGATCAGGTCTCCCTTTTTTTAAAGTTTATTTATGCGCAGCAGGCTCAAGTGAGCTTCCAATGGGGACTGGGGAAAATAAATAAATAAAATAAAATAAAATGTTGAGTGTATTGGAAGTTCAGATTTATCTGACCTGCAACAACCCACCTATTCTATTTGCAGTTTTGAAGTGTGCTTCACATTTCTTCAAAGTGCTGTTCATCGCAACATGTCAATATATGTGAGTTTGCGCCTGGGCTGCGCCTCTCTAGTGAGTGATCATTACTGAATACTGCCTCTCTGCTAGTTTTCCACACTTTAATCCCATATCCCTACAAGGCGCACGGCATATTGCATATGTGTGCGTATCAGAGAGAGGAGGCACGTCATCTGACAGCACCATAAATGCACTTTTGAGGAGTAATGAATAACTGTACCTCAACCAGTCATTTGCTTCTTTCCACCCATCGGCTGGTGCATGCATGTTGACACTTACGTTGAGATGCTATTGCAGTGCATATGCAGGCACAGATATCACAACATGTGGACCATCAAAGCAGAGGGATTTTTTATTTTTTTGCCTTATAGGGACAGCATTGGGATGGTGGAATTATTTCCTCTTTTACCTGAAAGATATAAAATGCTGTCAAAAGGGAAACAAAACAAAAACAAGTAATTACTGCTTTCACTGCCTGTTCACTGGAGAAGAAAAAATAAGATGACACCATACACATTCCCTTTTTATATCTTCCCTGTATTGCTACCATGGCGTAATGAATATTTTCCGGGCCCAACATCCACAACAACACATGTAACTTCATGCCATGTATCCGTGCTCGCAAGACATCGGATTAATCTTCAGTATGGAGAAGTCATTTCGCTAGTTTACTTCAGCAGACGGTGCAAAGTGAGGCCACTTTAAAACACAAAGTATGCAAAACAGTCCTAAATCGTGGGTAGCGTCGCATATTAAAACACTACCTGTGAAGCCGTGGCGCCAATCTAATTCATCTCAATCATCTAATATTTCACTTTGAGCTGCTGATGCGGAAGAACCGGGTGTTGTGAGAATCAGTCGACTGTGCAGGTGTGGGAAATAACAGGGCTGTGCAATAAGGCTTGCATCTGCATATCAGAGACGGTGTGGTGGGAAAGTGCAGAAACCGATGAGGCTAAAAAAGTGTAACATGAAGCTATAAATATATAGTGTGTGAAGTGGAACCTTATGGGAGAAAGTCATTCAGGAGACAGAGTTCTTTTTTTCTTTGACAAATTGCACAGTGGATTTGGTAAGAAGAATAAGTACTTTAGTCGGATGACATGCCGTAATACACATGTTTAATTAGAGGCATCACGAGTCAAGTATAATACGCCGGTGTGCTTAGCCTGTCTGGTTAGACTTAGGGATGATGAATAGCTCAAGAAATGTGACTTTCAAATGTTAACTGATTGAATTCTGATAAAGAGCCGGAAACAAAGATCCGAATCGAGGCCTGCGATATCCAAAAAAACTAACCTTCTGATTAAAAATAAACTCACTATGGAGTCAGATTGTTCTGAGTAAATTTTTCACCTTTCCGCCCTTTTATTTTTCCCTGCTTTCTTTGCTCGGTTTTCTCTGAAAACTACCGAGCTGTGTAGAGTAAGTCGGGCCTCTATAAGTGCTTTTTGCACTTTGCCTCAGATGTACTCTGCACCGAGACACGTGTGCGTTATTTACCCAAATGGGGACAAAAGCCTGGGAGTGCTCTTTGCCTGTCATCGGCATGTAATCAGGCAAGTATGCCTTTAACTGCAGGGAACCAGATAAGCGAGACTAAGTATGCATCTTGCAATTAGCATGGAAATGTTTCTAGCTTCTAGGAGCAGGTGCAAATTGCACAGGTGTAAAAGAAAAAAAGGAAAAAAAAAAGATAGAGCAACATTTCTCTGTATATTATTGAAATCTTCCTTTCATACAGAGAAAAACCAGCTCGCTTCTACAGTCAAAGACAAGCTCGGTGGTCAGGGGTGGCTGTGTGCTTAATAATCTCATAGTAAGTTCATGGAAATGGTTCCCCTTGTGATAATAAATGCGTATGTGTCAGCATCCGTCATTACATTTAGCTGATGAGTTAAGAGCATCACACGTTTAGATGGGCTTTCATTGTGGCAAAGCCAATCTTAGATGTGTTTTTGAGGTGTGATAAAATGTATGTTTACATGTCACAGAGAGGAAAAAAAACAAACAAAAAAAAACAACAAAACAGCAGTTTGTCTTGAATACTAAACACAAGTCACCATTTTGTGTGGAACCTCCAATCACACTTAAGCTTAGGAAATCAATAAAAAGCTTGGAATGGGAAATTTAGATTATTTGTAGCTTCCCCCTGTAATTTACTGCCTCCCGGTTTCTTCTTCTTAGGATTTGATTTCAACATAATAGCAGGTGCGACCGACGCTGGAGCAGGCTTTAAATAAATGTTTCTTGTTCGACACAACAGGAGCCAAAAACAACGAAATTAACTTCTTCTCTTTCTTCTTTTTTCCCCCTTAGAGTGCCACGTATACGACTTCATCTGCTCTGTTTGTTACCCTTATAAAGACATACGTTTTACTGCTTGTCGGCTGTGTCTCAGGGCTGCCACAGTGCTCGACTTTTTTAAACTCGTCATTTGTATAACTTCACCACAGCCGTGGCTCGAGAGCAAATCTCTGTACATTGCCTCAGTTTGATATAACCCAGCGTGTTGAGCTGGAGTCTGGAGGCAAAGGACCCACTGTGCTCCCTACTGCTCCAGGGCAAATGGATCAAGACTGTCTCTTTCCTCTGTTTTAAAATCCCCAAACTGCGCCTTTGTTTCATCTGTCAAACTGTGCCCCGTTTAGTGTATTAGAGGCAGTTCCCGACTGGTTTAGCCTCTTTAACCTTTGGGAAACATCAGGCTTTCAGTAGTTCCCACTGAAATGTGGGAGCAAATGTTGCAGACGTGTCAATCATCCCTACAAATCCTCTAAAGATGCATAAGCCCCTTTTAATGTTATAGCTTTTGAGGTAATTAGACATAACAATTCCCTCGGAGCACTGTGGCTCTTCATTTCTATTAAAAGTGTTGATTTTGATAGCATGTGATCATTCAGCGCATACTTGGCCACAAACAACTCACTTTACGCATCCTCTGTCCACTTCATAAAACATGAGTGGGTAATGAGCCCACCCAATCCCAGCTGACTATTCTGGCAAATATGGTCAAAAACTAACACAGCATACTTGTGTCACATGCTGGAGCACGAGGTTGTCATGGCTGAGGTGTGTTCAGGTGATGGCTGAACACTAATATAGCATTGAGACAAAGTTTTGACCAATTTCCATTGCCTTTTATCTCTTTATTTTAGGTGAGCATAGTAGGTAGCGTCTTTATTTCCCCACATTTTTCCAATCTACTAATTTAACAACAATCGCTGAATACATTGTGAAAAAAGGTGAGTTATACACCGAGACTAATGCAGTCTGGTTCAGGTTTGTATAATTTATCAAACAATATGACCATTTATGCTTTCAACTTCTCAACAACAGAAAAATATTGTTGTGTTTTCCCACAAAAATGTTGAATACCGTTAAAAGATTTGAGCACTCGTAGTGTGCGATACTAAAAAACACTCAGTAATTCAGGATGAGGTTAGTTTTTGCAAATAATACAGTTATTGTTCAACTTTAGATCTCAATAGTCTTTCGCAAAAAATCCATGAAGGATGCATGAAATTCCTTTTTTTTCTTTTGTTGGCATAAATCCAAAAATAAGTATGTTTTTTGTCTGCTTGGCACAACAAAAATTACTTTAAAAAGTCCCGAAAGCAAAAAAAAAAAAAAAAAAAAAGTTAAACAAAAAAAAAACCCAAGTCCGACTGATCATCTCAATTATTTCAATAAGCATCATGTGGAGGTCTGATGAGCTGATGAATACAATTTGAAGGAAAATACCATTACCTCATCTCTCTTGTCACATAAACTTCATAATATCTCCACACACAGAAAGCCTTTGTACAAGTATCTGTATAGTATTTGTATCAGTGTTACCAGATATACATGTTATCAGATCATATATGCGTATTATTGCTCATCACTAGTTGGTAGTTTATTGTTCCCTCATTCCAACATCGTCTTGAAGGATAAGTGCAGACACAATTATGTAAACTAAATTAAATGCAATCATTCTAAATGATACAGAAAATTCCTTTGATTTTAAGACTGAAACAATAGTTTAAGTTTAAAAACTATGGCGCAAAGTGCTATGATGAGCTGAGATGATCTCTGTAAAAGGATTTTTTATAAAAAAAATTTTTTTTTTAGAATAAAGTAGAACTGCTCTATCTGAATTTATTCCTATTGAGAATGTGTTTTTCTACAGTTTTCTTTCTGTGATTGTGTGACTACTCTCAGTAATCATGTGAAATGACAGTATCTGAGTCACACCACTTTTCAAAGAAAAGAATAGATGCAAGAATGCTTCCTAAATGCTCTAATGATGACATCATTTGCATGGCATATTTTTGTGGCTCCTTTGAACAAAAAATTTGGACATTTCAGGTCGAACGGCATGGTGGAAAATGGAAGAAGAGAAAAACATTTATCCGTAGCCTTCCTGCAATGAAAAAAAGTTAGCGCCAACATTGAATTTGATTACGGACGGAAGAAAAAAAGAAAGGAAAAAGAGACACATTCAAGCAGAAACATTTCTTAATCGCTCAGAAAAAGTGAAATTGCAAAAAAAAAAAAAAAAAAAAAAATGTTTTCAAGAAAATGAGTGTGCTGCAGAACCCACGATTTACTACAGTGTATGGCGTTGCGGAGGACTGACCCTGAGGACCTACAGCGGACAGACCGTGTGATTGTTTATAGCCAAGCAAAACTATTGTGGCCTAAAGGGCAGAACAGATGAGACGTATTTTATGGTTACAGCCTCTGAAAAGTGCTCCGATGAAAAGCTCGTGAGAGAGGGAGTAACTCCACTACAGACGCAGACAAGAGAGGGTGAGATATGGCTGGAGCATGTTTTTTTTTTGTATGCACGCTGTATTTGTGCACAGATAAACCCGCATCATCTTTGGGTGTTGAGCGTTTCATCACAGACAGCATGTGACTTATCGGAGCGAGCCAGGTTTTTCAGAGGGCTGACAGTTTAAGGAGAACTGCCACAGGATAAGCCTCGATTCTCAGCAAACCAATGCGCTCTCATACACTTCTCACTCCCGCGCCAATACACACATACGTAGACACATATCAGCGCAAACAGAGAAGCAACAACCCAATGGCAAACCCTGACTACCGATTCTTAAAGTTGCCCTTCTGAGGTTTGCTGCCTATCTCTCCAGTAACCCAGAAATTGATAAAAGTAGACCGTTACTCCAGATGAAGAGTCCCCTGAGACGTTAGGATGTGAAAACAACACGTCTCGAGGGAAGATTGTGGGTGTCTGCATGAATGGGTCAAAATAATAAAAACAATCATTTTTTTGAAAAAGGATACAAAAGGCTCGAGAGAGAGAGTGAAAAAGCACACACTTATTAAGTGAAATACCATTAAAAGACTTGCAAAAACAATATACTGTATGGCGGCTTAAGACTAAAATAACATGTGCAAGTTGTTCTGAAAAAAAAAAAAAAAAAAGGCAGGCAGCAGTGTAGGGTGTAGTGAGTGCTTTTGTACAGTTACCGGAAGGTCATTTGGAATATCTGTCCCAAGTTGACTTGCTGGGTTTTGTTGTTGTATCCATGCAGCATCTCACCAAACAGGGTGTCATTGAAGTGGACATCCTGCCTTGGGCATTTTGGTCCCTCACAGTTGTCTGACTGCAGGAGGCAGGAGCGCCCGTCCCCTGCCAGTTTGTACTCCTGCACGCACCTGAGGAGGAGGGGAAAAAAGCGGTCAATAAAGCACAAGACGGGATTGCATGTAAACGTATTCACACTCCAGGCAAAACGATAGGCATATATCGCTGCTGGCAAGACATCAAACGGAATGGAAAATGCGGCTGACAGTGCTGCTTGATTGACAACTGGAAATACCCGAAATAAATACAAATCCACATAGAGACGCTCAGTTTAGCTATTCTGATCGACATATTAAGAGGTTATTATAACATGTTAACCAATGCAAAGGAGGGGAAAAAAAATAAAAAATAAAAAAATAAAGCCAAAATTAAGCTATGCAGCAGAGATAATCTAGGAGCTTTTCTTTATTATTCAATATGGCTCCGATTGATTTTAATTTGTCCAAAATGCCTTATATATTTCCAAACTGGGGATAGTGTGAACACAAGCACTCCACTGGAAGTGGTTTTATAACAGGTTCCAGTGTTGTTGTTGTTGTTGGCAACACTCAGATCTTGCTGGAGTAGAGTCTTTGTAAGACATCGATGCAAAACAAAACAAAATCATTCAGCGTATTTCAACGAATTCATCTACAGACCTGTAAGGATCGTTTTCAGAGAGATACAAGGAATTTCACACAGTTGCATCCCCACGTGAACACATGAGTTTAGTCATCGTCATTTGCACGTCATACAGAAGAGTGGACAATGATGGGAAGAAAATACATTTGAAATATGTTTTCACCTTCATTTTAAATGTGATTACACTACAATCTACTAATCCAATTGACACAAATGGGATTGTCATTCAGGTTTTTGTCCTCACAGTATAAAGTGAGTTAATGCTTTAGAAACAATGAATCCACACCATACACCGGCCAGTGTCGATCTCCATCCACTTTCTTTAAAATGGCCATTCACCAAAAAAATATATAATAATACATTGCTGGTTTTATAGGTTAAAACAAGAGTCAATGAATTTTAACCCCACGTGGACCCTCATAAATTTAATATAATATACATTCAGTCTTATTAGAGCAGTAGCCATAATTTTGATATGTTACTGTAGTAGAACAGCTCTGTCACAATTGGGCCTCTTGAGGATAACATTTTCGCACCAATTACAATGCTGTATTTAGATACATCCACACACTGCTTCTTCTAATCAGTTCAGTTCAGTAACTTTTAATGTGGCAACATCAATGCTGCTGGATTAGCATCACATTACCAGATCAAACTGTTGGAATTGGACAAAACTATGCATTTATCCAGTGCTAAAGTAAGAATACTCTGAGTCCAGATACTAAGATAAAACACACACAACCCTATAAAGTAGACTGAGCAGAGTCTAGCTGTTAAATCTACTGATACCTGCTGTGAAAAAACCACTAAGAGACGTGACCCAACAGCCTGAATTCACTGATCCATTCTAAACACATTAAAATGTGGGCTTGTCAGCAGGCAAAGGACTTCTTAAAAAGTTGAGACCTATATTAAACACAGTGTTGGTAACGAGTTGCTTTCATTCCCAGACTGCAACCGTTTTTTGCAATAGGAATTTCCTGGAGATTCCAAACACGTATGGTCCAACTTTGCTGTGTGGAACCACATACAGTAGAATAACTCAGAGGAACGTGTGGGTTGGGCATCCTGGTACAGAAAGCATCAGGGAACAATGTGCGATAAGTGGTGTCGGTATGGGTCAAGAGTCCAGTTTAACCTCAAATGAGCAATTCGAATTACTTGCATTGAAAGATCCAAGAGGGTATTTACCTGAAAGACATTGCATCACGAAGTTCATGTGGCCTATTTCATGAGGAAGCTTTATTTCCGGCCAGCAGACATTTTTTTTTTTTTTTTTTTTTACTTTTTCTTGACAGCTAGTTATTCTTACCCACAAAACATGAGCACATTGCTGGAACTGGGGTCATCTTCAAGGGGCACAAGCTGCTGGAGACACAGCTGTTCACAGCCTCCATTGAAACCATCCGTGCAGTCGATGCCCCTGGAGTAGTCATAGCAACCTGAGCCATCCTTCATTGGCCTCAGCCCCTCAGGACACTGCAAGAAAAGGAATCCAGAGTAAGACGGAGAGCTGGTGGGAGGGAGATGTAGAGAGGGGGTGAAGAGGAAAGCATAGATTGTGGCCCACAGGTCAGAATGTGCATTTTAATCAGAACAATACAGCAAAGAGAAGGCAAAGAGAGCAGCATGGGAAAGATACCACTGTAGAGGTAGGCAGTGGGCAAGAATACTAGGAAAGAAGATTAAAAGTTAAGTGCCAAATTGAATGCAACACAAAAAATTTAAAACATATAGAGGTTAAAAAGGGAATTTTGAAATAAAATGTTGCCGGCTGAAAGCTCACAGTCACAACTTGGTTTGAAAGGCAGGAATGGAGCTCCACTTGTGTTACTCTCTCCTGATGAAGCTGCACAGTGGCAGGTGGAGAAGAGTGGCAGAGGACCTCATGTTGATCAGAGGAGACAGGGACAAGCAGTCCTCCAGGCCAAAAGTCGTATTTTTATAAAAAAAAAATTTCGTTTGTGGGAAATTGCCCGTTTCAGAGAAAGACCAAAATATAAAATAACTTGATGAATTTAGTTGTTTTGAATGTTGCTGTTGTTTATACTGTTGCCTCGCAGCACGGAGTCAGTATGCATGTTCTCCTTGTGCATTTGTGGGTTTTTCTAAAGGTACTCTGTATACTTCTTCACTCCAAACACATTGGTGTTTTGTGATTAGTTACTCTAAAAAAGAGGTCGGTGTAAGTATGTTGGTGGTGTCGGCATCTCTGTCTTAGCGGTCTATTTGGACTTTCACCCAAAGTTAACAGCTTTAGATGAAAATCCACCCTCAATCTCATTTGCGATAAATTGGGTATAGAAGATGGGAACATGGGTGTATACGTGGACAGAAAGACAAACAGGCCGACAGATGGAATGATATTGAAAACAGGTCAAAAAAGCAACATTTTTTCATTCTGTATATTAAAAGTAATGTAAATTCTAACCTTTAGACACACTTAGTGTGACTGGAGGTCAACGGCCAATTACCAAAGGCTTTGTATTACAGGTAAACAATTTGTTATTTAATTCAATGTCTTCATTCAGTTTTAGTTTATCTTTGAGTCCCAGGAATCCCCCACAAACCCAGTCCCATTGACATGGCAGCAATCGTGAGTGGAACAATGAGTTCAATATTCCAAGCTCAAATTGGCTAATTTATAGAGTAGCCTTTAATTTATGAAGTTAATTTTAAAAATACTATATTTCCTCCAGCGTAAGCAATACTAATTAAGCATGAACCCAACAGCAGCCGAGGCATTCTGTAGCAAAAGCAGGACTTCATTAAAAAATGTAATTTTACTCACAATTAATAACTTGTAGACTTAATGGCCCACTGTCATGATTTGGACTGCATTATCCATCTTGGATGTAAACAAAAAGATTTTTTGCCCCAACAAAACAAAAGAGGCTGCACTTTTCCGCTGGCTCAGCTGGCGGCGAATGCACTGCTGAAATCAAACACTATTGACAAGTAGTGTTAAATTAAAACAATAATAATTACCTTGTTTGATTTGTATAATAAAGAAAACATTTGCAAAATCTCAGAATAAGAGTCCAAGAAACTCAACACAGCCAAACAGATTCCATGGATACGGCCAACACGGTAGTGTAGTGGTTTGCTCCGTCACCTCGCAGCCTTCATACCCTGGACTCAGACGTAGCCTATGTGGAGTTTAAATGTCCTCCATATACGAGTGTTGGATTTGGGTTTATGAGGCGAACTGTGACTTGAAAATGGAGCATAGACTTAAATGTGAGCGTGCAATTGTGTGTCTCGATGTGATGGACAAGCGATCTGTCCAGGCTGTATCCTGCCTTCACTCCTAATCACCGTATAGAGGATGGATGGATGGATGGATGGATGATACGGCCATGAGTGTCTTAACCAGTTTTTCGTCAATCGTTTTAGTGTTTTATCGCTTGACATAGATGTTATATCTGGTTGTAACATATATTATCTTCTTGTCTTCTTGTCTTTTTTTATTTTTTCTATCTTTCTTCCCCAATAGGAGATATGTGATAATGCTTCGGTCCACCTCGGAGACTACCGAGCAAAACATTCACAACAAAGCAGCATCAAGAATGCCACCTCCAAGATGGATGAGATATATTCTACTAATCGGAGATTTGGTTTCCTCCTGTGCGAAAACATTGGTGAAGAAAAATGAGAGGGAGCTCGGGGCTTTGTGTGGAAAACACAACCCAGGAGCTTCTGCTTTTCATGTAAATTCATCCCACAGCAAAGGCCTGACTTTCACAAGTTAGTATTGTGTCGTTGTTATATATTGGATCTTGCCGAGTGTGACATTAGATACCAGAAAACAACAAAAGGATCTAACCCTTGGTTGATCAGTATATAAAGTTGTGGATTCACAAAATAATAGTCACATCAAAAACCGTCATTTTCAAATCTGTTTCTGCAATTTAATGATCAATTTACAATCACAGACAGTCATACAGTGTGCTGGATATGTGTTCGTTTCAATGCCAGCACAATTTAAAGCTGCGGCCACCGCTTTTGTGCTTGCTCTTCTATCAATACTTACAGCATTGCCGTGAATACTGATGTGCAACTTCAATGGAAGACTGTACGATTAAATTATCCTACAGTTTGCCGAACACCATTCACTTCTTCTACTGCTGGCCACTCTGACTCAGCTGTGAATCCTCAAATTGTGCATGCCTGCGTAGGACTGACTGTGGGTGTGTAATGAAAAAAAAAAAAAAGAAGAAAAAAACAGCAGAAAGCTGTTTCTGTTTTTCTGCTCAGTAAACATAAAATATACCAGTTATTTTATTTTGGAAAAAAATAAAAAAAGTTCACAGTTAAACCAGATTTTTATGATGATTCGCCTCAAGGAAATCTTAAAAAAAGAAGCACAAAAAGAGAGGTTGGTGGTGCGTAAACACCACCCACTGCTGTCAGTGTGGCCCTTCCAGAATTATGCAAGGTAAGCCCATGTGTTCCCCATATAGGAAACCCGACTGACTGCAATAAACAGAGAGGAAAAACAAACAAAGAAACCCCAAAACAAAACACTGAATCGTTCCCTTGGATAGGGTCATCAGTTAAGTGAAGAAATAACAGGTAGGTGTTTTATATTGGTCCTCTGGGTTACAGCTTGACGTGTAGAATTGTGCCTCCTGGACATAACGCTTTGAGGTGTCTGAACTTTTACAGCTTTAATCTTCTATAGTCCTGCATCTGTGTCTTTACTTAAGTATCAAGGCAATTCAACAGACGTAAATCTCACTTATTCAAGCAATTTAAAATGAAGGCAAAAAATGATTATTTTTAGATTGCATGAAAGAAGAATCTGTGATGTCTTTATAAAAATGTACAAAAAATAATATTTTCTGTGCTGAAAGAGAAAACCAGAAACAGGAGGAAGATCACGATGGTGATGGTGATGAGGATGACGCTGGTAGGATGGTGAGGAGAATGACATGGATGATTAAAAGGACAATGAGGTTTTTGATGAGGAGGGAAAGGGATGAAGAACATAAGAGAATATGGAGGACGAGGAGGGTGAAGAAGAAGATGAAAAGAGTGGAGTTGAATAGGAGGATAAGATGGGACATTCATGAAGATAAGGTAAAAATGATGGTCAGGTGGAGGATGATGATTATCATGGTCATCATTGTCATGTAAGACTTGAGCATTAATTTGACAGACATGACGATGCTCGTCTTCTTGATATAGGTAATAAAGAACAAACAATTATATATCTGGTCTTTAGTGTAAAAGCTTGGCTTTAAATAAAGTTTATATATTGTTGAACATTTCAAAAGAAATAAAGTCAGACTAAATCAAGTCAAACTGAAGAGTGAGATAGTGAGAGGATTGAGCTGCAGACTCCTTGAATAGCATGGAAGAGTCCAGACTGACAGAAAAAAAAAAAAAAAAAAAAAAATGGAAATAATTAAAGTTACGGAAGGGGGAAATATTCATTTTGCACTTGTGACTAAGCTTTTGTGTGGGGAAAAAAAAGTGGAAAGAGTTTTAGATGATACCATCTGCAAGTGGGTGCCTGTGTAGCCGCTCTCTTACTTTCAGTTTGTGTACAATCCGATCAGCGGCGATAAGATCAGATGGTTTAGAAAGTAAACTGATGACAGGAGTTAAACCTCTGAAGCAGATGTGCTGAATTCCTCGACGGCCATTTTCTTGCGTCTCCCCCAAACTGAATCTGATGAATTTGTCATCAACCTCGACGGGAAGTCTAATACGACTTAGTTCATTACAATCAGACGTGTTGCAGTAATGGGAACACTTAAGACTTGGGGGAGAGTAGACCTCCAGGGTCGCGATTCCAGACAGCTGGCTCTAAAGTCGTGAAGGTCCCTCGAGCAGCATCCATCCTCTGTTTACTAAAAAGACATTTAGAATAAATGTGGGTATAAAACAAACTTTTTATTTTATTTATTTATTTTTTTTTTTTACAATACTCATGTTCTTAACGGGCTCCATCCAGGAAGTCATCCACATTAAATGGTTGCCTTAAAGATCCATTTGCCCAACTCCTAACAGTAATCAGCCAGTTCCTTGACTCTAATTATGAGATATTTTGTTATCTCTTAAAAGATAGACCACGCTATTAAATCAAACGCCCAGTCTGATGCTGGAGTAAACAGTTCTCAGACAAAGGCTATCAGGCAGTACTTAAGTAATGATGCATCTGCTCTCTCGCCGCTGGAGACACGTTAAGGTTTAACAACACAAAGTGATCAATAGCCTTTTGATCCCTGTGGTATATTTTTCTATATATATATATATATATGTGCATTGTGTATAGTTCACACGTTTCCAGACTAAGTCCCACACGTTCAGCATTCCACTGAAGCCTCTCTGGTCTCACATCCACTTACTGTATCTGGTGGATGTAATGTTAACTTCCTTGGGAGCACGAGATTGGAGTCATTCATCACACTGAGGCAGAGCTGTGGGAATAGCTGTCTGTAATTCAAAATTGTCATGCAGCACTCTGTGGTTGAATGAAAGTTCCTAAGGTTAGCCATTAGCGAGGCCCACGAGCTACTTGCTCTTTTTTGCTCGGACAAGTCTCCAAAGACACACCGAGCTGCAGAGGGAGATCATATATACTTCAGATAAGTGAATTTAAGTCAGTGCTTTTGTGCAGCTTCTGCAATAGCAGTACAATGAGAGCAGGAGAGAAGATCTGCTGCACAGAAGCATACACACATCTTTCTGATGCTGTTGGTATAATTACACTTTGGCAGCTGGTGAATAATTAAAAATACATAAAAACAAACATCAAACTGTGTTAATTGACTAATTTACATATCAGGTATTAATCAAATATTTTTAAAAGATAGTAAAAACATCACTTTAATTAGAAGATTATGTTTTTTTCTGTTTCCACATTTGTGAATAATCACAGGATCCAATCCTTTTTTTCAAATTTGACAAGTCTTTCCTTTTGACTTTGGGCATAGATGTCCCGTCCTGAGGGCACTGACATGACGGCCACATAAAACACCAAGGGTTGGATATAGTTCTATCCTCTGGGGTCTATTACAAATGAGGATTTCATGACACCATTAAGAAGCAGAGTGATGGTATTTCACTCCTGAGTAGCATTGAGGATTAAAAATACAAGGTAAGCAGGTCAAGAAATGACAAAAAAAAAAAAGGTAAGTGCATATGAAATATGACTGCACATATATCTCCCCACACATTATATACCATACATACGTAGATCCCCCCTCCAAATTAACATTCACACACTGAGAATGAATGCTGTTCATTTTCCTAATCACCCATTACTGCCCTCAGCTTTAATCAGGAACTGAGCATAATCTATTGAGAGCTCTATTTGGTAATGATCGTGTCAAAATTAAGATACTAAATGTTCTCACTTAGTGGCCACACATTTCAGAGAAAGAGGGCATAATGAGGAAAGTGTGAAGAGTCAGTAGATTTAGTAATATTTTCCAGTGCAATGTTGCCAATTATAATAAAAACAGGTTCGGAGGAAAACAGTGGAAAACTTAAGGATAATATGGAAACAATGAGATGCGAGTCTTACACAAAACAGGAAAAGTTTTTGAAACGCTGCAGCTCTAAATCAAAATGACAGGCGAAGGAGAAAAAGAAAAAAAAATCAAATAGTCTAAAAGCATATTTGACAGCCTAATCTGGTTTAGAGGTGGCAGTGATGCATGCCCTGCAGCTCCATGCTGCTGAAATGTGTTAAATTAGGCACAGCGGTCTCATTGCCCTAATAGCAAGAGAAAAGAAGAAGAAGAAAAAACAAACTTTCAGAATGCAACGCAGTGTTTACATACAGTAGCCTAGTTAGGAGACCTATCCCACGTTTAACCTTTTTTTTTCCCAACATAAATAAGTTTCACACGCAGGACTTTGTTACACTAGTTTGATATGAGAAAGTATATTGCGTGAATTAGGTTAAAATATCCCTTGGTGAAGTACATGTGGCATTTGTTATAGATAGCATCCTTAACAAGTGTTGTCTCCACTGGGGTTTGTAAAAAAAAAAAAAAAAAAAAAAAAAAAGAAACAACAGCCATCAGTTTCAAAATTGCTGAAGAAATTTGACATTTGTCGTCTGGCAACTTGTAACCTGTCAGCAGACTTGAATAGGTCAGCACGTCAGTGTTTTCTCCCTTCTAAAATTACCAGTATACTCGGCTATTTTCAATAAATGAGACATAAGTTATCCATTGCACTAATTCTGAGACACTTTCCTTGACACCAGTGCTTCTGCCCCAGAGAAAGTCCTCACAAAGACGACATGGTAAGTGAATGCCAGCTACTATTTTCATTTCTATTGAACAAAGCAAGGTTTTCATGCAAGAGTACTTGCAATTCCATTCAAAGACATGTCTTTCTTTATTCAAAGCATGATGGAGGCCATTTATGTAAATGTAAAATGATTTATATTGTGTCACCTGATTCATTCATTCACACACCAAAGATGACTTCAACCATGCAAGGAGCTTCTACACAATTATGAAGAAAGAGCTTCAGGTAGGGCACACAAACAAAACAACTTTGTAGGTCAGGTTGATTTTTGTTTTCTTTAGTTTTTAGAAAGAAATGATAAACAATTCACTAAATTTAAAAAGAAAACACACAAAAAAAATAAAAAATTCAACAGCTACAACAGTTGTAGACTGCATATAAAGGCTTTGTGGAGACTTAACATAAACATACGCACGCACGCACTCATAATTTACATGTGGAAAATATATCATGCCTCTATTATGGGAAGCTGGTGTGTGTCAACCGACACCCCAGGGTGCTTCATGTTGCCCCAGCTTGTTCTGTAGGGGTGGAACTTTACCATGGTGCTGTTTATGTTTGAAGTTTCTTCGCAGGTGGTGTAATATCATCTGCTTTTCCCCGCACTCCAACATTTATAAAGACGGCAGACCGGTATACGGTGCGATGACTTTGCAATGAACTGGCGGTGTAAAAGAGTTTATGTCGCCTGGCTGAAGCTGAGCTTGAAGAGGAACATATATTTTCAATATTATGCTGTTTTTATTTATTTATTTATTTATATGAACACTCCAGTTAAAGTATTCAGGTAACTGGGACATGACTTGCATGCGCAAAAGTGGAATTGCACATTCCTTGTAGACTCAGTACGGCAGTGTTTTTAGACTGCCTTACTGAGCATTTCTTCCAAATACATGTGCTAATTCGATCAGTAAGAGACCAGGACATACCAATGTCCACGTTGCTTTTATTTCGCACAAGCTTTACTCTCTAACAAGATGATTTAGCCTTGGGCGCTCATCTCCACATCTCTGCATTAATGTGTGTACTCATGTCATCAGGCAGTCTTATCGTTTGCCATGGTAACTGGCAGTATGCAAAAAGATGTGCAGCCTCTATTTGTCACCACCCTTCTTTAGTGGTATCAACAGAGCAGATGACAATGCAAGTGAAAGATCGCTTTGTCCTGCGACTCCACGAGCCCCTGATCTCATCAGCTCATCGTGTTCATCAATGACATTTGTGGGCCGCTGTTATTATCTGCCTTTATGGTTAGGACAATAGATATGTGGCTTACTGAAGTCAGCTTACATGTGGCTATGTTTCTTTGTTTTTGTCGTTGCTGAATTACTGCGAACACATGCTCCTTGACACATATTAAATGTGGTAGCTTGTGAATTCTCTTAAAGCAAGTGTTCAGATGCATCATGTCTCCTTTCATAATTCATTGAAGGTTATTACTAAATGAACAGCAAGGTACACTTGACTGTAGCAGATGAGATATGAATGATCTGATGATAAATGCATCTTGCCTAAAAGACATGATGCTCTCTCTCTCTCTCTCTCTCTCTCTCTCTCTCTCTCTCTCTCTCTCTCTCTTCTCTCTCTCTCTCTCTCTCTCTCCTCTCTCTCTCTCTCTCTCTCCTCTCTCTCTCTCTCTCCTCATCTCTCTCTCTCTCTCTCTCTCTCTCTCTCTCTCTCTCTCTCTCTCCTCTCTCTCTCTCTCTCTCTCCTCTCTCACTCTCTCTCTCTCTCTCTCTCTCTCCTCTCTCTCTCTCTCTCTCTCTCTCTCTCTCTCTCTCTCAACAAATCCAAACATCCCCACAACTGACAGGCGGTTAAAATAAACACTAACCCTGGTTCAGGTATCTCGCTCCACTGATGATTATCTAAAATGTCTCATTCATAAAAAAAAAAAGGATAATCGGTGTAAATGATTAGATTTAAATTATATAAAAATAATCGGTGAAACGTCATTATATTGCACAATTAGTTTGCGCTCTTATGCTGCAAATACTTTTCCCCTCAAGGCTTCTTTGAACTGAATCCCATTATACACAAATCTTAAAAACCCACCATCGGCTGCCACAGTGCTGTGTGGTTCTCTCTGCAACACTAAATGACTGCGTTTAACCAACGGCACATGAGTGACAAAGATAAAATAAAATGATCACGAAGCTCAAGCGTTTGCCTCCCAATTGAAATGCAATGGTAATGAGGTAAACGGAGTGGTACAGTGCAGCAGGGCTGGAAAAGTCAAGATGCTTAAGAAAACGCAACTGTGGGGATGTGACAGGGCTGGTGGGTAGGGGGATTAGGGGATGAGGGTTTTCGCGAATGCATTGTTTGGTGGAAGATGCCATTTTTCCTCCCAGCTGACTCTTTATGCAAACTAGCGGCAACCGAGCAGAAATCTGGCTGCACGCTGACAACTCATCATTTAATTCCCGACTTTTGGAGAGTGCCACCGCTTTAATAAACTCCTGCATTCTGGGACAGTCTGCAAGTGACTTGAAATGAGATCAGAGATAACAATATCTGTCTCCTCTAAACTGTTATAAACAACTGGAGTTTGACGGGCCGAAATTACAAAAGGACATCTCTGCCAACCCTGCATCCAAACAGCGTCACCAGAGATGTCCCAAAAGACACATCAGCTCGTGAAAGATATGCCACTAATATCCTACCATCTGCTGAGTCTCTGAGTATTTCCATTAAGGGGACAGATCCTGTAGCTGGATGCGACAGCGTGCCATAAAGAAAAAAAAAAAAAAAAAAAAATGAAAAAAAAAAAATCCTAAAAGCATAGAAAGGATTGTATGCACCAGTTGTCAATCCTGAAGTTTTAAAAATGGCAGACTTCCAGAAAAAAAAAAAAGTAATGTTTACAGAGTTCTGAACTCGAAGCGGTCCCTTGAGAGTACACGCAGTGCGTTCGTACACAAACACAGTGGATGATAGGCTACACTGAACATGGGTTCAACCGCAATCTGACCACTCATTCCACACCGATGGGTAAAAGCTGAACTGTTGCTGTACACACAACCTACGTCTGACAACTGAGGCTCCCTACACTTCTCTCGACTGTGTACAACATATATCAAAGAGGCACCTGAAATGGACCTTTTTTTTTTTTTTTTATATGTTCACACTGGATATAGCAGCAGAAATATGAGCATGTGTTTGTTCGCTGTGCTGTATTTTTGTCCCTTTATTGAAACAACGGGAGTCAAAAGCCTTTGAGTTGTCTATTTGTGTGTACATTTTACATTATTATCTCAGGTAATGAAATGCTGTCCTCCTCTCATTCCCCACTTGTGCTTCAAGCAATTTAGTCACAACCAGCAGAAACAAAACAATTCCGGTGAACAACAGTTCATTTCACACAGTAAAAAAAAAAAGAAAAGAAAAAAGAACTATAATGAAAACAGCAGTGCAGCCTATAATGTAAAGAACAATAGGACTACACAGCTTTAAATATCACCTATGTCATGTGTAATAAAGCTTACTGCTGTTTGATGAGCCAAGTGATGAAAGAAGAAGCCACAAGAACAACATTGCCTGTCGAATATCTCGAACCTGCGCTTACAACCTTTGTTGCCGTTATCATAGACTGAAGTTAGTAACCAGCTCACATTTGTTCCAGTTCAGCAGACATAAAAGTGGCAACACGTGCAAAAAAAAAAAAAAATGGAATAAGCAATGTCTCCACAACTTCAACTCTGGCTCTGACTACAATTTAATTCATTGCAAATGCATTTCAACTGTCTTAAGAGCAGCAGACAGCCCTGAGGGACTGACTCTGATAATGGATTTTAAGCCCTCCGTGTGGCATGGCCCTGCTCTGTGTTCGCACCCACTCTGACAAGGGTGGTTAAAATAACACCAGCCCAAAAGAGTCCGAAAGGAAAATAATACCACAGTGTCTCTGATCCTCCGAGTTAATCTTTGAAGACTAGAAGGCTTTGTCAGTCTTTTTGTCTGCTTACTAATCAGCTGTAGGCAGAGCCATCAGGCTGTTTGGTATAATATTAGAGTAAAACATTTTTATAGTTTCTCAAAGTATGACTATAAGCTTGGCGGACTGTTTCAGTACGGGAGGTCCAGATGAAATAAAAAAAACTAAACCAACCAAAACAGATATGCACATCTTTTGTATCTCTTTAATGGGATTTGTGCTTTTTTATCTACGGTTTGAACTTTGAACTTGATCAACCCCGGAAGAAACAATAGTATTGAATCCCTCTGTGACGTTCACACATGTGGAAAGTGTTAATAAACTCTCATGACATGGAGGTTCTTGACATATGATAGTTTGACAAACAACCAAGGGCTTTTTATTATGTCCTCATTCATGACTTACACTCACTCTCTCCACTGTCCGCTATTCTGCAACTCTGAGTCAAATACGGATTAATATTAGTAGGGAGGATTAGCATGGATAGTCTGTCTCTTCAATTTTAGTCATCGGCTCGCGGGATGCAAATGCTGCTACAACTGTGGAAAATACATTAAACATGGTTGAGACCACTGAAGCAATGTCACTAGAAATCATTGTATAGATATTTCACAGCATACAAACTCAGCGTACCAGACTCCGAGAGTGAGTTGAGCATTATTAAAACAAAAGCAGTTCAATAAATGCAACCCCGTTATAAATTAGGCTGAAAACGGGATATAAGTTTTACAATGCAGCAGGGAAAGTATGTTAAACTGAATGTTTTTTGTTTCCCCCTTTTAAATCAAACATTCCTGCAATGATGAATATATTAATGTGATCTGCATTTAAATATTAGATTAATGGATTTAGTAAAAAAAAAATAAAAAATGCCTCAGTGAAAATCTCTGGATAGCTATGCAGCTGTTCAAATATTCAAATACTCACATGCATTTGTTGGAATTCACAGTGCACTGTCGCTGTTCATGCATATTTTGGGTTGGACTGATGGGACCAGTCCTAGAAACCCAAATGCCAGTGAGTGAGTGACTCAGCAAAGAAATCCAAGTACTGGGAAGCTTAATACGACATATTTGTTTTCGATCTAATAGACCCGCACATTTAAAATGTCAGTTAAGTTATGTCACCAATAACGATAAATTATTGCACACACCAGGGGGACACCAAACACAAGAAATATTTAGAGAGTAATATGAACTGTAAAAATGAGACAAACATATTTAGGACAGATGACGACATTACCGCTGTTTGTGTGGAGACACCAACCCTGCATTACTCATAACACCATGACAAGCTACTAAATATGTCAGGAGTGGAAATATGAATATCAGGACTATGATTCAGCTGTATTAATGTGGATTAATCGCCATGGTAACCCAGCAGGAGGTAATGAGTTGCAGAGGGGATAGGGAGACTAATTTGATTTATAGAGAAAAAAAAATGATTAAAAAGTGTTTTAAAATGTTGCACGTGTCAAGTTTATTCTACAAAGTGCGTCAATACGTCTGCCACTCAGGATCTTCTTCTGAGCCAAATGGCTGCCTCTAAATCTGTTCGTTATTCATAATTTCTGATCAGTGCCAGACTAAATTACAGGGAGTGGTGTGATATGTGCTTTATGACTGCAGAGAAAAGTTCCACTATTTTCTCTGAATATTGTGAAGAGAAGTCTGCGTTAGAGAAGTACAAGTCATATCTTGCCTTCAGCTAAAAACAAAGGTGAGAAAGAACAGAGGGAAACAAGAAAATTGCTCCATCAGTGTTTGTGTTTGGTCGACACGAACAACAAAAAGACCTGTCGATTTATAGCCCCATCCAAGCCCTTAATGACTCACCGAACCATCCTCCAGCAATTGAGATGGCTCATCAATTTAATTACTTTACAACGCAGGCCCGCCCCATGCTGTCAAATGCCTGGCGTGGAAAGTTTCCAGTCACCCTGTACTTGTAAATATGCCAAAGAAAAACCTTTTGCACTGCAGTTTAGAGCTTTGAATCCAAAGTCAAACCGAGGTTTATGAAGCAAAGCGGGACGGATGAAGCCAGCACCCTGAATAAATGAAAGACATAGCCGCTCTTAATGCATCTTCAAATATTCGATTTGTGCCCCGCCACACACACACACACAAAAAAAGGTTTCACATCAGATTATTAAACTTTGATTTGATTTGGTTATCAGTGGGTCAAATGATGACATTGCATATACCTAAACTGAAATGAAAGTGGCAGTATCACGGACCATTTAGTCCGTGTGCAGTGGATACAAAGGCAAAGCCTCCAACAGTGTGAATCACAGGGGCTTTTAATCATGGACCCCATAGTGTCTATACATAAACACAACACCAAGGCATCCTAATTATGCCTGTAAGCACCATATAAAATATTATGAATTGCTTGAAAATATCACAAATGCCAAGTTAGCAGATGGCATGTAAATTTAATGACTCACATTATTCGGAAAGATACATTAAAAGCGGTGATTATGTAAATACATTTTACCATCTAAACATACACCATGCATCTATTCTGGACTTAATCAGTCTTTTAGGTGCTGCGATGCCTGCAGAAGCTACTGAGCAGCGCTGGCTTTGATCATAGTGTGGGAACTTAATTCACATACTGTACCGTGCATCGGCGGGGGGGGGGGGGGGTTAATGCATTTTATTTGTTGTGCATTTCAACATTTGTTTTTGGTCCATTTTTGATTCCCAAATATGACGCTATGAAATATTTGTTTATCATTAAAATGCATTGAAAGGGGCATTCCTGATTGCCTAGCATGGGTACAGTCCTGTGTGTTCAAAGGTTGCAATCCAGCAGTACAAATGTAGCAAAAGAAGTCTGCTGTCTCACAAAGAAAAAAAAAGAGAAAAAAGGTCTCTTGTTAACACTGTCTGCTAGATAGTGAGCTCCAGTCCAGCAGACAGCATGTCCAGATGATACTTTGAAAGCACCAGTCCTTCATACAGTGTTTCCATCACCAGCAAATCCATGTCAAACAAACACAAACACACACATATCAATGTAAAAATACTACATAAACACTTATTTATATAGACATCCGGCGATGTTACTGAGAATCTGAAAGGAAGTCTGTTTGCTCAAAATTAATAGGAGCGTTAAATTTATTCTGGGATAAACACCAGTTGTGACCTTTAAGAAAATTGTTCTCTCTCCACACTCACTTCAACTTGATCATGTCAAGATGTCAGCTGAGAGACAGGGAGGAGAAAAAACAAACAAACAACAAAAAAAATAAATTCAACTATCTGGAAAATCACATCTGCTTACCATACAGCCGGTCGAGTCCAACTGTCGATCAGACACACACTTGAAATTCTTCTTGCAGCCACCATTATCTTTGGAGCAGTCACGGACGGGGCCAAAAGATGCCAGGAGGTCTTCTACTGTCTCAAAGTATGTTGACATCATGGCCTCTTCCCTGGAATTGACAGATGGAAGGTCAGAAAAGAGGACAGAAATGCCGATGTGTATGCTTTGACAGTGTAATTAAGGGCACGGCGGCACAGGTAATGTCAAGTGAAAATGAACGCTCGAGCATCTGATAATCCCTGACCACGTGGAATGCAGCCTCTCCTAACCTTGCTTCTTCTAGTGCAATAAAGAAGCGATTCATGCTCGTACATAATGTGACACAATCACCATATTTTTGTGTGGCTTCTATCCTTTCAACTGCAATTATTAACAGCAAGTGTTTGTTAGTATCTTTTTTTTTTTTTTGGGGAAAGTCAGCAAAAGACCAAAAATGTGAAATAAATGAACATTGACCATGGCAGAGTCAGACATGACAGGTTCCAACAGTGCTTTACAATAAATGTGTAACACAGTGTTTAAAAAAGAAAAAAGAACTGAATAACTAACATTGATCATATATTAATTGTAATTTGGAGTTTTGATGTTCCATAATGTATATTTCTGCACATGTGGACATATTTGATGCTCAGCCATGCCACAGTCCATCAAACTGCATTATAAGTAAACATTCAATCCAATAGTCAGGCACACATTCAGACATGAAACATAAGCTTGGTTGGTTGTAGAAAATGGCCAAAGCATTCAGACCTGCCATTTCTGGTAAAGTTGAATTGACAGAGAAAAGACAACAACAAAAAAAACAAAACCTGAAGAAATGTTAAAAAAAAAACTAATTGAATGAGATTAATTTGTTCCCATTTTTTATTCATTCCCTCAGCTTGATAATGCATTTTTCATTTACTGAGCCCAGAAGACTAAATGGCAGTGATCCTATGGCCTTGCAGCTCTGTGAGAGTCTGTGCATGGGTACAGTGGTGCTGTGAGTTAAATACTAATGACGCCATGCTAAGAGGCTCAGAATAACTAAGTCCCAATTCCATCCATCTTCAAAAGCCGGTTCGACCAGAGCGGGGCCGCGGCGCGCTGGAGCCAATCCAAGCTGACACTTGGGCAAGAGGCTGAATACAACCTGGATAGGTCAGCAGTCCATCACACCACCAACACAGAGAGACAGACAATCATCAGAGCACACATTCAAACTAATTGCTAATTCAGAGTCACCAATTATCCCAGCAGGGATATTTTTGCCCAATGGGAGATGCCTGGGGTACCTAAAGGAAACGTACAAAATGAGAACATGCAAATTTGACAAGGGAAGGGCCTGAAATGAAGCTGTGCTCACCACTGCTCCACCGTACCACATTGATGAAAAAGCATATTTTTTGGATAAAACTGTATAATTGTGTAACCTAGCACCAAATACTAGTTAGATTAAATGTAACGAAGTAAAATAATGAATTGGTAAATTTGTGCATTACATACTAAACAGTTTTTTTTGTTAAAATACTATATTTATAAGAAAGAGCACTGCCTTTACTTTTATATACACAGGTGAGTGAAGGTCATAGATTGTTTACTTAAAAGTGCTGGGTCTCAAGTGAAATTGCTTAATTTCTGCAATTTGTCTGTGTGCATGGGACTTATGAACCACTGAACTCACACTGTCGGCTGGCACTGGTATTATTGGAAACCCTCAAATGATGGTGAAGTGTTGACAAAGCTTCAACTGAAACTTTTTATATTGTGCTGGGCAATCAGTGACATTTTTAATCTAATGATTTTTCTTTAATTAATCACATTGTTATGCACATACATTCAAGAGTACTGTGTTAACAAAAACCAATAAGGGAATTTTAAACTGCAACATTTTCTTTACACAGTAACACTGTAGGTATTTCTTACAAAACTCCACCCAAAAATTAAATAATGAAAAAAATTTAAAAAAGAAGTCAAGCTATTTGATATTTTATCTATATATAGTTTACGAAACATTATCGTAAGAATAATAGTCACCTCATATTCGGAATCTATTGCTGCTTTCACACTAAAACTATCCTACTAACTCAATGCAGAAGCTCACTTTGCTTCTTGCCATTTCAACACCGTTTTGGTGAATTTTCGATAACATCCACTCGACTGTTGTTCGTGTCAGCGCTTCTACTGTCAACAGTTGCCAGGTCAGTGTAAAAAATAGCTTGAAATTCAGCTCCCAGTGCTACGCCAAGTTTTGCAATACAACAGCACAGGGGGGGGCCCTCAAAAACAAGAGGGTCGTGCTGGCTGTGGTTTGAAGACACCCAGCTAAGCCAGTCAAACAAACAAAACCAAAAAAGAAATGCACACAATAAACAGCGACGGTGTAGGCGTCACTAAACACAGGAATGTCACATATTCATATAATATAATACAATATGAGTGCTTGTTTACAACAATCGGTCCGTTATATTCAAAATAGGTCAGTCAAGACCAAATTCAAAATGTCAATTGAAGCAGGTTAGAGATTAATTGATCTGTGTGCATGTGTCGGTGCTGGTGGTGATAAAAAATTCCTTATGATGAAATCAGGAGGAATACCTTTTAAATGCTGAATCTTGACATTTTGGAGGAAAATCAACTTTACTTATACGGCGGGGCACGGGGTTTCATCCTCCTCAGCATGCTCCACCATGCGCATACACTATATTGTGTATGCCTGCTGCCACAAAGAATGAAGGGTAAGCAACCCCTGTGTTTTTCTTTGCAATAAAACAAAAGCACTGTCTCGAGCGATGGGACCACAGGGACAACAGTGCGTTTTAAGGGTGACTTGACTCTACAAACAGCAACAACATCTTGAATGATAGGAAGAGTGACAACTTGCTGTGCAAGCAGAATTTTGCAGTATCGTCACCGTCATTTTCCTTGTGTGTATTTTTATGTGTCTTTATGTGCCTACGTGGCAATGTCATTTCAAAGAAAATACTTGAAAAAAAAAAAAAAAAAGAAAAAGGCCGCTAAACCAACAGTGCACACCTTGATGGTCCCGTTAATTTGTCTGAAATAACCTGTCCTGAATGCAAGCATGAATCATCACAAGGTCATTTGTCTTGCAAGGTTTCTCTTATATGGCCTTAGATGTCATTGACTTGCGGAAAGAAAGATGAAAATCAAATCCTTGGCAGAAAATTCAAAAGGTGAAAGTACTCCAATATCTTTCATAAGTGTATGTGTATATGCATTGAAGTGGTAAAAGGACAAAACATCCACTGTTTGATTTGCATGTGTGATGGGAATGCAGAATCTTGGTAAACAACTTCTACTTTTCTGAGTAAGGGTGTTTCTATCCCTGTGTAACATTTTATTTTTACATCAGATTTATGGCAGCTCATCCCAAAATTGGCAAATCTTTTTTTTTTTTTACGGTGAGGTAACATAGTTTGCCGACACATCGAATCTCTCTTTGTTTTTGTTTTTATTTGCAAATTCACTGCGTCTCACAGGGTGGAAGGTTTTGCAAATCAGCCATTTCCCTCAGTGTCTCAAAACCTGGTGTAAACAAACATCAACACAAAGCAATTAACCTATCGGTCAAGACTTTTCTTCCACTTTCTTCACAGATCTGGGGTTATTCACGTTAATAGTCTATGACATGTTCTGACTTTATGCTCCTCTGTGGATTAAAAGCCCATTAATTGACCATTACTGCTGCACCTTGTGATCTGAGACTATATTTAGAGCCAGATATAAACAATTTCAACTCCGCAAATGAACTCAGAAAACACATATTTGTATTGAAACTGAATGTTGCTCTTACATAGGGACTGGTAAAATGTTTTCTGTCATTTATATAGTTCCTCTTCAAACCCAAATAACCATGAGGAATGTGGTTTAGAATATGTGGAAATGCTGCATACTTTACTCTTTTGTTGGTTCCATGAGAAGATGTGAATATCTTGGAAGACACAGCGGGCAATTAACCTTCCGGTCAACCAGCCACAGCCAGTACAGGATATCTTAAATGCATGTATTTAATTATATTTACTCAACCATTTCTACTCTAGTGCATCGCCACTGGAAATGAGAGCTGGACTCACTCTACAAACAAACACAAATGGAAAGTAACTGAAAAACCCACAGTTGTTTTTATATTTGCTTTGATACCCAGGGGTTGTTTGATATGTTTGTTGTTGCCACTGGGCCCAAATGCATCAACCATCAACTCTGAGCGGCAGTAATGTCTGTAACAAATAAACAAAAAACTCAGCTGAAATGAAAGGAAACCAGTAACAGAAAAATACTTGCGGTTTCACTCAAATTGTAGACATACAATGGGTAGGCATAAAACAAGTTATTGAAGAGTAACAAGTGGGGCAAAGAAGTTAACTCTTAAAAAAGAAAAAAAAAAGAAAATGTTTTTCAATTTTGTCCACCTCTACCTGGAAAATTACCACATGCTCCAGGCATCCTGGGTCTGCTTTGAGGTCTGGGCTTCAGATGTTGTATCCCTTTGAGAGACGGGACTGAAGGCTTTTTCTTACCGCGATTCTTATCTGAACAACCTCAATTGACCCGTTGTAGAAGGATCCAGGGTGAAAAATCAAAGTCTGTTTTAAACTGTTTTATTTCATCAAGGCCAGCAGCATTGTAGTGGAGCCTCGCCACATATTTCCCAAACCCGTCTTTAGTCACAAAGCCTTGTTCAAAAGCCAAATGCCAAGATTCCCTTCTCATTTCTCAACACGGTCTTCAAAACCTGAAACACTTGTAAGATGCCAAAACATTTCAGGCTCACAGTTTAAGACTGTCCTCCTCTCCTCATCGACGGTGGAGGGGCACGGCGGACTGGACTTTGCCTTTGGGATACTGTGTCACACTGTTTCACACTCAGCCACGAATCCTCTGATGTAGAGATAAACAGAGCAGTCGAGCTGGAAAAAATCAACATCATCCAAATACCGGCTCAAGCTGTGTCTGGATGGAAATCAAAGGCAGCAGAGGGAACAAGGTGCACATGTCCATGTCAGATGTCCACATTCAGTGGGCCAGAGTAGAAAATAAAGGCACATCTTCCTATTGTGACCTGAATGGTTTACAAAACAGAGAAATACATTTTCAAGGATCTTCCCCTTGTTGCTGACCATTAAAGATCACTTCCACAAGAGAAAAAAAAAACATATTTGGATATTACATTTATTTTTTTTTGAAGAAGAAGAAGAGTAAAGGACACCGCAAATCTGAGTGAGAAGACCATTGCAATACCTAATAAGCAAGCCTGGGTACATGATGTGATAGAGGCACCAACAAAATGCACCTGGGTTCATCATTATGCACAGCTCTGGCTCCATTGATAGATGGTGGACTCGCTCCTTCCCAGGAAATGTCCGTGGCGGGATGGGCCAGCGGTTGTGGGAGAAGTGACAAATCACCCTCTGGCTGCGTACAGTTGGTCTCACTCCAGGTGTATAAAAGGGAAACACTCATGCGGCGGTGTAATGGAAAGTGAAACAGTACCACCGGTGTCTAAGCTTGTGTAACTATTGTTGGAGGTTATGCAACAAGCTTTCACACACTTTTTATCTGAACAAAATGAGAGAGAAAGCAATGACAAAAAAAAAAAAAAAAGCATGTTTATGTTGAATAATGAAAAGGTTTAAAGAGATATATAAAAATAAATAAATATGAAAGATAAAGAGTGCTACATTTAATGGATAATCACAGCACTAGCTGGTTTAGTATATCATCTACTCTGGTTGATATTTTACTGACGTTACTGTGATGGTAACGTTGGTGCGGATAACCACTGCAGCACCATATTAAACAGACATTAAAGAGTCGCCCCTTCTCAAACTGATCTCTATCAACAAAGAGTCCTGACACTCTTTGAATACTCTGCCCAACATGACAGTATTATCTGGAAAGCACAAATGTATCAGATCACCTAAAGCAGGAGTGTAAAACACATTTTAATTCAGGGGGTACATTCAGCCCGATTTTATCTTGAGTGGGGCCCCACCAGTAAAACAGTCCCATATTAACTTTTAAATTTAGACTTAAAAGATTCGATATGTTGTGATGCAGGGTGTACATGATGAAAATGTTGATATTTTCCCAAAACAATAACTACTGAAAATTACAACAATCTCAACATAAACCCAATTTTAATGATACATTCTGGTGCAAAATACAGGGGAAATGTCTAAAAACGTATAGATGCTGCATTATACATGTTTTTACAAAGGTTTGACTTTGAGACAAATGTTATTTTGCTTGCAGTGAGGTATCTAGCTTTCATGGCAGCGTCACTAAAATCTCAGCTCGACTCTCAGTCTTGTGTTGTGTCTGCTACTCTTAAGAAATGTGTGCAAAAGAATCAATGGTTTCCTTGAACTTTTCTTTTTTATAATTTGCCTTGTGGTTTAGCTGGATTGGAGCCTCTTGAGGGCCGGTTTGTGTCCATGGCCCGTATATTTTGACACCCCTGACCTAATGGATTATTTTGTAGAAGCAACATAGAACTGTCTCTGGTGGTAGCAGGGATAATATAGAGCTGAAAACATACAAATCAGCACTTTCTTTAAACATTCACGAGCGTGGATTACCCTTTACTATGAAGATTTCCTTGTGAGCATTGTGAATGTAGAGGTAGTAGATGATGTGAGAGGCCATGCTGGAAGCAAGTGACAGTTCTCTGCCCAGAATGCATTTTTTAAAAGAGCCCAGTTCCTTGTTAGTCACAAAGTCATAGTGAAAAGAATATTTCGGTCTCCCATGCTGTCTCTTTTGCCGTCTTTTTGCTTTACTTGGCAACTCAATTCTCTCTGAATTGGACGAGCAACACGTGGCATTCTGAGCATCCGTTCCTTCTGCCAGGCACTCAAACCACTGACAAATGACTCCTTAATTCAGAGGAAAACAGAGGGTGGGGAAGGTAAGACAAAATAATGGGTTGCCTCAGCTGTGCGGTGCATGCTAACTGACTTTGCTTCCGTGGTGAGTTCTAGATGAAAAATAAGGTCGGGCGGGAAAAAAAAAAGAAAAAAAAAAACAATCAATGCTTAACTGTCTAGAGCAAGATAGAGCAGAAGGAAGAAAAAGACAAAAAACTCCCAATAAGAAAACCAATTTTTTTTTTAATGCCTCTGGAAGGAATTGTTTAAAGTGGTATAACAAGTATTTACCTTAACTTACCAACCTCGTAAAGAAACCCCACCTGTTTAAACCATATGTATTACAACTATTACGCTTTTGGTTTCTGCAAATCATTAGCTGGTCAAGATCATCTCTTTTGGCACTGTGACTCCGTCACTTGACCCAGAAGCACATTGGCTGCATCTAAACACTGACTAATGCACTTGTTATTAATCTCCCTCTCTGCCTCTTGCTTTTCCAGATGATGAATGGCCAGGCGACGCAGCCCAAAGTTAGAGCGCTGCTCCAGCATGATTACAGAGCCCGTTATTGGTCTGCCCCTGCACTTGATTAATGCTCTTGTTCCAGCTCCCCCCTCCCCCCTCCACAAATATGCTGACTCTCATCAGGCACCTCCGTCGCTGAATAGTGTGCATTTCTTGAGGCTTTTGGTAATCATGGAGGAAAAATCTATCGGGTGACAAAAGCAGGTATACCTAAGTGATAAAATAATGACTGATGCATCAATTATTAGCTCTTTAGTTATGAGGCACATTGTTTCAACAGTGATTGGGAGTGAAAGGGAATGGATTAATGTACTGAGTTTCACCGCTCTGTCCCTTTACTGCTGCACCGGATTATTGGCACTCACACATTTTTGATGGTTCACTTGATCACAGCAAGTAAGGTCATAAATCACTGAGACAAAGTGTCACAAGGTTATAAGCAGTTACTTATCGACCAAAGAAATGCTGATCTTTGAGCACAGTCTATAAAGGTCCAAGGCAATGTGTATTGTAATGTTTGCTAAACCACTGTAAGGGTAACATTAAATAGCACTGAATGTAAACCACGGCATATATATATTGAGGTAAATAAAGCTGTGACTAGAAACATATAGACATAAAGTGCAAAATAAGCCATAACTAATAATAATGTCCTCAAGCAGTAAATGCAGTGACATCTTAGGTCTCAGTCGCTGTCTGAATTAAACACGAACACAAGTAGAGATCTAATTGAGCACTTGTGAACTGTTAAGTGTCGAAAAATAGTAAAACCAGTCCTTTTGTGTTAGTCTTTGTTTTATTTTTTATTTACCAGAAGATGCATCTGTTAACCGATTATTGCTTTACATGTACCACGTATACTTATTGAATGCTTCATTTCTGATACGATCTATTTTACAGAAACAACAATGAATGCACAGTAACTGCTAAACACTGCAAAACTAGACCCTTTTATTGTTTTGATGACCCATTTTTGTCTCTTTTATGTTCACTGTATTAAAATATGCCTTGCGGTATTGCATGGGAATTTAACTGCATGGATCTTCTTCCAGGAGTATCTGGCTTATAATGCCAGAGACCGAGTACGATAAGAAACGATAACAGGACGAGATAAGATAAGAGAGCTAATTGCTTGCTGTGTGAGATAAATAACAGCAAAAAAAAACACACACACAAAAAAAAGAAATCTGAGTTGAAGTGTAACTATAAGGGGATAAAGGGGGAAAAAAAAAACTACTTTTCAGACATAAAGCGGCTTGATGGTTTTATAATCGATTGTGCTTTAAAATATACTTCAACTATGATTATAGAAATGAATAATTTAACAAGCTATTTGGTAAAGCATTTGGACTGCAAATCAAGTAACATGATGGTTTGTAGTCTGAATAACACCAAAGAGGCACTTTAGTTTGTTTTGTTCTGGCCTCATCCGCTCTGCATCATCTCCTCTGTGGTACTGAAAACAGAAATGAATCAACAAAGCAAAAAAAAAATTCCCAGTAAAGGCCGTGTTTTAAGTAGTGTTGCATTGAAATCCTCAGGGGATGCATGAATAACTGGGAAGCACAAACACTTAAAGCACCTGATTACCTGAGGCCAAGCTTGACCCTGGAAACTGCTTGTCTGAGGTGGGACTATTTATCCTCTCCAAACTTGCCAAACTTCAATAAAAAAAACAAAAAAAACAACTTAAACTTAAAAAGAATCTAGATTTTCTAGTGAGAATAAAATAAGTTCAATGGGGTAAATGGTATTACTTTGCTTCATTCATGGTGTTACAAACTTAAATAGCAATAGTTTTATCTATGTTTGGGAACATTACCATACTACTATACTCAATTTAGATCACTTTGTGTCAATCTCATTGAATTCTTTTTGACTGAGAGATTAAAATGAAGTGATTGATGTGCAAGTTCATATGCACCGGGAATATCATCTGATTCAGTCAGTGGATTAATCCCATAATGCTTTGCGCTGTGATATTGGGCCCTATTTTGACATAAACACATGATCCCACATGCAGCTTTACACAGAATCTCACCATTACTGAAGAGACGTTTGTTTGCCATACTGATACAACTTGTGTTGAGCTTCATTTTGTCTTTATTTTAAAACTTCAAGGTCAAAGAAAGTACGACACCAGCTGCACCAACTCACAGGGAGCACATACAGCGCAATGCGATCTCAAAGTAAATTACATTATGACATATAAATAACAAGAATTCTAAATATCTGTTTTTGTTTTAGTGTAACAAGGTGTTAATATATCATTAGGAAGTAAGAAGGAGTGTGGCATGTTTGATGAAATGACAAACATTGAAATTGGGATGGAAGCAAACCGCAATTTTGACAAAATCATGCCTGAGTTCACCATGTTCTTTACAACTTACAGATCACAGTGGGTTATTATTACACTATTTACATCTTCAAAGGCATAAAACATTTGGCCACAAGTCGCTGGAACTCAGAAATATAGAAGGGTTCTTCATATTATGATCAGAATAACTTCAAACGTCCAATTCTCAAAATAGTTTTTTTAATGGTGACATTGCCTCATGTGTGTAGTAATCCTGATGACATAATACAAACTTAAAGGAAGTCAGTTATACATCTCTGCACCTTCGGTAGCCAAATAAATCTATTGCAGTTACTGCCATCATTTCTCACGGCTGGTAAACTTAATCTTGCGGGCCTGGTTGTACGCTCTGGCGGGCCAGTCCTGTCCCGTGGGCCATATGTTTGACACCCCAGCATTACGCTAATGTTTTCACACAATTAGTGTGACACACTGGAAGAGATGTCCCCAAGGTTCACAAAATGTTCTAAATATCATACAATTCGCCTTTTTCAAAATATGGATCAAGAATTGCACATTGGGCCAAATCTGTCAAACCACATAAGCTCCTATAAAGTACATGATGTCAAAGGAATTCCTGATGGTTAACGTCAGTTGTATATACACATATCCCATTAAAGGAATGCATTTGACAATAGATGTATTCAAAAAAGTGGATTTTTTAAGATGTAATTTTCTATTTGGTATGAAGGAAATGTACTACAAATTGATTCCAAAATGATAAACAGCGGCATATCTGCCGTTTACTGTAGATTACCTCCTTAAATCCTTAACATTTCCAGGCTCTCAGTCAGTGGTGAGTGCGATCGGTCTGTTGTCATGCACATGTAGGACATGTGGCTGTGGCTGCATGTATCCTGTGAAAGAAACATGTACTGCATTTATGGTACATAACGTTTGTTTTGTTTTGTCTCTTGTGTATCTGTCGGTCACAGATCCCGCTTCTGGCTCTCGAACATCTCTCTCGAATCCAGCAGAGGATTCCGTTGGAGGAAGTGTTGTGTATCCTATAAACTACAGACACTGTGTTGTTGGTGTGGCTTGCCAGCAGGTGTAGCTCCCATGGGTGGGGTGGGGATTCCACTTGGGAAAGGTGTTTGCTGGCATGGTCGCCTTGAAAGCATGGATGGGGAGTGTGTATGTATGTGTGTGGTAAACATATACGCACGGTGGCTTCTGGGAGAGGAAGTGTGTTCAACCGATGAATTACGTGCATCTGAACTCAGTTTGTAAAACTGCGTGGTGTTTAAACATTTTTTTTTATTTCCAACAATGAAAGTGAAAATAAATCACAAATTAAAATCTATATGTTAAGTAAATAATGAATGAATAAATAAATAAACAAACTGCAATAATACTAATATTACTACTATTACTACTACTACTACTACTACTACTACTAGTAATAATAATAATACTACTACTAATGATAATAATAATAATAAAAAATAAATAAATAAATAATAATAATAATAATAATAATAATAATAATTATTATTATTATTATTATTGAGCTACCCCGGCTAGCTCAGTTGGTAGAGCATGAGACTCACAATCTCAGGGTAGTGGGTTCGTGTCCCACGCCGGGTGTCACCTTCCCGTGGGCTCACCACCTGCAGGAAGGTTCTTAAAAATGGTGCAATGTGATCTGGGTGACAGTGCTCAGACTGTCACCCCCACGACCCGGAAACGGATAAGCGGAAGAAAATGAATGAATGAATGAATGAATAATAATAATAATAATAATATATGTTTAACACACCAAGCAATCAACCAATAAACAACACATAGTATAGACTAAAAGATAAATTGGTAAATCTGATAAGATACAAGAAAAAAAAACAAACAAAGACTTATTATTATATGTCTACTTGCAGCAAAAATACTGAAGATTGGTTGTCACTACTTGATTATGGATAGAATGTACTGTTTCAGAAGAATATAACATGAATAGAATAGAAATACTTTATTAGCCCCAGAGGGAAATGCGTTAAACTCCCGTTTTATAGTAAACTGAGCCAATAATTGTGAAGCCAGCTTATTTGAAGAAACAAACTATTCTTAAGGTGACACTTACCTTCACACTCACTTATCTTTCTAATACGGCATAAATTTAATTGCGCAGTGTGAGCGAGCAGAAGGGCAGACGCCGAGCGGAGAGGCATCCATTTAAAAGCCACAACCTCAGTGCATTTCTCCACTTTTCACATCAACGTGTCTATCGTGACTAACTGACTACATCAATGCACACATAAACACTTTGGGAGAGTGCAGCAGCCAGAAACTCCTTCAGCTCTCATGGGATTTTGTCCCACAAAAAAAAAAAAAAAATAAATAAATAAATAAAAATGCTTTGGATAATGACTTTTCTGCATTATTCATGACAATCTGACAGATTGTGCTAACAGCTACAGGAACTAATCATCATCTGAATGCAGAACATTAACTTATCATTCTGGCTGAAGTGGTTTTTTTTTTATTCAAGCACGCACACTGTGTGTTTCTTCTTCAGTGTTTTCAAAGATTGCCAGCATCCTTTAGGCTTGATCAATGCTCCAGTAGCTCAAATGTCAGATATAATTTCTCCTTTGAACTTAAAGAGAGAGACACTATTCTCTTAATGGAAGTCAAATAGTCTTGCAACATATTTCAATTAGAATGAATCGAGAGTAATTTCTGAGTTATGCACACTAATGGACATATGTCCTTCTACTTATGAACGTCTTAAGCTGCTTTAATGCAAGTTCTGCAAAGTAAATACAAGTGAGGTTCTTGCTCTTTGATTGAGTGTTCAATTTGTAGTGAGTTTCAATGTGTAACCCAGCAAGGTCGATTCATGCCGACGAGGTTGAAAAAAAAAAAAAAAAACAGAGTTTCCTGTGAGTTGAGCTCTAATTATTCAGAATGAAATCCATACGTGACAGAAAATGATTGTGTTTTTTTTTTTTTTTCACATGGCCTCATTTTAGCTCCCTATCACTGATTACAATACATTTCAAAGTACAACACTAAGTAAATCGCTGGTTATTTAATCAAGGGGGCGTGTTACGATCTCTCTCATGTCAAACTCAGCATGCGCCCAGCTGATTTGAGAGTTCCTTGCTCCCGAGGCAATTTCATTAAACTGATAAAAATGTGTGATTTTGTGCAGTTATATATATATATATATATATATACAATTTGAGAAGAAGAAGAAAAAATTACTTTTTAAATGACAAAAAAAACAAGAATAAAAGTCAACTTTTTCATTATGGCAATTTTGGGTTTCTGTGTTACAAATGAAAGGCAAATGCAAAGTGAGCCTTTTGCTGAACAAATAGCTTTTCAATTGTCAGATGCATTTTCGGTTCACTGCTGCTTGTCCCACTTGCAGAAAATACTTCCAGTCTGATATAGCAGCTGGGTGACACGCTGGAATGATGCGACTCCTCGCACAGTATTAAATGTCGACCTACACTGTCAAGCTGAGATAGAGGACAATAATTATTCTTCAGATTTAAAAGCATCAACACCATAAAAGTTCCTTCTGCTGCCTCTGTCCTCTGTTGCATGAGCGAAGTTTTCTGATTCGCAGGGGGAACATTATCACCGGATCAAACCTCCCCAGACTGAGTGCGCTTTTAGTCATCGCAGGTCAGCTGTAATCGCTGCACGAGTACGTACCGGTCTGTGTCCACCGGTCCAAGTGGTCATTTTAAAGAGTAAGGACATTACCCCTAATTATTAAAAGTCGCATACGATGGAGGGACTGATAGGTTGGCCAAAGTGATTTGGATCTGGATCATACCACAAAATAACTCCGAAGCTGGTAATGTGCCACCCTGCATGACGTAAGGGCCTTGTTTCATTGTTTGCAAGTGTTGAAAGTACCCACAAACTCATCACCACACGTGTGCAATGTGTACGACTGAAAGTGGGCACTTTCCTACGCCCGTTTGTGCAACAAAAATTAAAATTGATTTTTAAAAAAGAAAATGCAAACTGAAAAGCGTTTTCTTTTCTCAAACCTGCATGTTCATACCGATTCTGCTTTTTGTAGCTCTTCAAGTGCCGATTACCGAGTCAGGCCCCGGGGTTGGTAAATAGGTGAAATGCATGATAAATTATACGGTGCACTCATCAAAAATACAGAAATCATGATAAGGGTGGGATAGGCATGTCTTTTGGGTACTCAGAGATACTGAAAGAGCACAAATACAACATGAACCTGGATACAAAATAATACAACTGTGATATTTTCCCTGTTGACAAAACAGAGCGTGGAGGAGTCAACCAAAATCAATAGCCAGTTAACCAGAAAGAAAGAAAGAAAGAAAGAAAGGAAAAAAAAAAAAGTTTAGCACCGCAAGGATGAAATTCCTTGTAAAGCACAACCAACACAAGCAGATACCAATCAGAGGAGAAATAAGTTTTAGCTTTGGGCCTTTTTAAAATCTGACTTTAAAATAAAAATGTAAAAAAAAAAAAAAATCAAATAGGTATTTTCTATTTCAAGAAACCAGGAACATACCATGTTTAAATGCAAATTCAACTACAATGAATACTGTATGTATAGAACTGGCTTAGCAAGCACCAAGCAATGCGCATATCTGTGTCATATAAAAGTGACCTTTGAGAGTCTTTATCTAAAGTTTGAGTTCATTATCTTGCACTGTCAGGCACTTATTTTCTTCTAGCCAGCGGATGTATATTTAATGTATTATTTCACAGTTCTCTCTATACTAAGCGTCACTCATGCAAGTGTCAGCATTCATAACGAGTTCAGGTTGACAGGCACTTCATCAGTATAAGTATCTATTTATATCCCTATATGGACAATAACCGGCAAGTTTGTTTGTGTATTTCTTCACTTTGAGCTGAGGAAATCAAGTTCTGACAGTGAGCCAGTTTACATTGAAAAATAAAACAAGGTAAATACATTAACTTATTGAAATAATCACATCCTGTGCATTCCATGTACTTCAGAAATGTGTTAAGCAAAAGCATCTGATTTACATGTTTCAATCAGATTTCTATTGTAACATTAATGTATTACAGTAAATTAAAAGGCAAACATTCTATAATTTTCAAAACATCCTTCATCTCTTTGGACACGGCGGCAGCGACAGTCAGGTTTTCCCTTTCCTCTGTAATGGCATTTGTCTCCTTTTGAGCTCTTTGTCGATTTTCCTCTGCTACACAATATGTTGTTAAAAGGTACACCAGAATAGGAGCGTTAATCCGATTCATCATAATCAAATAATCGTTGTTGTCCGATAAAGCATATCACATTATGCTGTTTACATGTTGACATAATCTGATAACTCCAGAAATCGGATGATGACCGTATTTTTACTGTACTTTTCAAATGGGCTCAGTGAATCTCTGTCTTTGTGCAAAAGTAGTTTTTTTTTTTAGCCCTTTATCGGTGCTTCTATCAGGTAATTTACGCATTCATTCCAGATTAAAAACTGTAAGAGCAAAACAAAGAGCACATACTAAATGGAAAATGTGAAAGAAAAAAAAAAGAAGATAAATGTTTGTGTCATTGTACAGAAACTACCTGGATCCTAACTTCATGTCGAACTTATAAAATACAAAGAGATACACCTGAATACACCAGGAGTGTCCTAAAAAGAGTTAAGGTCAAATAAATGCTCAATATGTCAAACCGTTTAAATAAAATCATTGATATAATGAGCGGGATAGGAGCAACGTAAAAGGTGGAACCACATACATTAAAACCGTAATGTCTGCTCATACCTTTAACTCCAAAATGATGTTTAATCACATAATTTAATGTATTTTCCCCTGTGGAAAATGTTTAGACACCCCATAGACTGAACGAAGGAAGTGAGCCAGTGGCTGCATTAATGTTCCAAAGTGGATTATTGCTGTAAAAATTCAAAAAGTCAAGTTGTGCGATCTTTGTGCAACTCCAGATTGCGAGCGCTTGATCAATTTATTCACTTCCTCAGAGAGCGTGGTTTGAGGATTTGCTTAATGAGGCAGGAACGAATCATCATCTTATGGATTTGTGTCGCTTTGCTGGGCAACAAAACAACTAATGCATTATCAGGATTCAGAGGTATATTTGTTTCATTTCATAAGTCTGTGTTTTACACTGCGTGGGACATGTGCAGCATCTTTATGCAGCAGTGAGCGATAATGCTGGTTTTTCAGATGGAGCATTACTGCAGCCTGATGTCAGCTGGATTTTATAGATGGGTGATTGTTTTAATCTGTAACCGATGCTCTGACATGCTTTGTGCTGTTCAGCCACGTTTGGCGTGTGCGCCAAGTGCTCGTTTGTTTGGTTGGCTTAGAAAAACACAAGTTTTACGTTGCCAATATTTTGTCGTCGCGTCGCGGAACTGCCAGATCCATAACCTTGTTGACACAACTGTCTTGTCTGGGTTTCTTTTCCTGGTCCCTGTTGTGTGGACAAAGCCAGAGTTATCAATGTCGCTTAAAATGTAACAGTGAACCTTGACATTGATAACATCTGGAGACTTCAAGAACCTCAAATATGTTTTCTCCATTGGTGCAAGGTGGACAAATGCTTCTGCTGGGATGCATATTTATTAGCACACATACAAATGTGGTGCATACAGTATTCCCACTGTTAATGCCAGAGGCAAGGTACATTTCGCACTGTCAGTTTGAGTGGTAGTTTGAGTTTGTAGGGATTGTCATGTGTGATGGAATTGTGTCAAAAAGTCAGACTTGTAATATCGACACATGGCTGGTCTTCCAGAGACGGCATAGACTTTTTTTTCTTCCTCTTCTTCTTTTTTTTTCTTATAAAGCCATATTATTGGGGATTACACAGTACACGACACAAAGAAGCTTTACAAAGTATTTCTGTGTCACTCCAGCTGTTCAGCAGAGGTTTAGAATTCAATATGCACGAAGTGTGGCCACCTCGGAGAGTAAAAAAAGTGTGGAGCTGCGCGCTGTCCCAGACTGACCTGACCTCCCCTGGATCTTCGGTAACCAACACGTCCGTCTTACAGCTGGCGACTGGGTTGATCGACAGCTCCACCGGTGGCACGACAAAGCTCTTACTGACTGGCAGCCACAAACCTTGGCCCAGACTGTAGAATGATCTGTGTTGACATGACCACAAGACAGAAATGAACGTCAACACTGCTCCATTGTGACATTCCGTACAGCAAGCACACCCAAGTGCATATTGTGCGACGCAGAGACAAGAAATACTATCCAACCATATTATAAACATTTTTTTTTTTAAAGTAGACTTTAAAGACTTAGGACATTTCTACAGATTTCTTTTTTTAAACATTGTATATTTCCATATGAATGCCACTAAGAGGGATGCACAGTGATGTAGAAAACCCCTATTCAGTCCCAGTCCTGGTCTTTCTGTGTGGAATTTGCTTGTTATCCTTGTGCATGTTTTGACATTAGAGCTTCCTCTCACAGTCCAAAATTGTAGTGCATGATCTTTGTTTGGTTTAAAGTTGTGAACCTGTGTCATGTCATGCAAACATATGAATGGAAGTGGACAGTTTTTATTTTGTTAATAATTTGAAGCTTCTACATTAGGAGAAGGTATACTAAAGCATGGGTAGGTAGGTTAAAGGAGCATATTGATCTTGGAGTGATGGACATGTAGGGTTATATATCCCAAAATAATATATGTACAATACATTTCTGAGTCAATAGGTGAACACATTTGATGAAAAGTTTATTGTTTATTTATCTGAAAGCAATACTGTATTTTTCAGCTAATGTTGCGACCACGGTAGCACCACATTCAATGGAGAGCTATTAGTCCATTACACTCACATGTGGTCCATCTATGGCACAGTTGGGTGTAGAATTGGATTTAGAGGAACACATTAGAAGAAGCTGGGGAGCTCTGGGTTTTTCTTTATACCTGATTAAAAAAGCTCTGTCTTCATTTTCTTTAAACGTAATGTGTGCTGCAGCACTTTGGCATGTTGTGTGTGTATGACAAGTACTGTATACTAATGGTGACTGGTCAGCATGGTGTCAAAATAATATGGTTTTATCAGAGATGCTTTCCTGAGTGAAGATGAATACCCACAGCAGGGGGGGCGGGGGTGAGGTGTGTGTGCGGGGGGGGGGGGGGTGGACTTGTTGCCTGAAGGATAACAACACCTTGTGAAAAGTCAAGGCTGTTTTGCGCTTTATGCGCTTTTAATACATGCGGACATCTCAGATTGAAAATGTCAGATGGTGCAAAATCACGCATCAATGAATTTTCTTGGCAAACATTATAGCATTAGATTAAATCACGTGATCTAATTTCACTGCTGCATCATAGATCTTTGTTCACCTTTCACTGTTAAATGTTGCCGACATACAACCAGAGAAACAAGCCTCTCTATGTTCTACCTGCTTACTGGAGCACTCTACTCTAATTTCCAAGACTACATGCTTGTACAAAACACTGGTGACTGTGGAATCGAAGAATCAAATGATTACAGTCATCCCGTCCTGCCCTCGCTGTCTGACAGCTCAAAATAAATTTGACTCAAGTCTATTCTTAATGTAGCCCTTCAGATCACAGGATGCTCATTTTCTCGCTGTTCTTAGAGTGAAAAAGGGATGAGACAGAACCGGCTTCCTATAAAGCTTTCCCTCTGTGCAACCAATCCGTGTTTGCCACTGAGCTCCTCTTCTCCCTGTCGTAGGACTGAATCTGTCCGGCTTAAGAGCATTAGAGTATTTTGTCCGACTCCTCAGCACAGCTCCGATGTAACAAACTTTCCAACTCAGTGTAGGTTTTCCACTTGGTTCCTGCGTCTTTTACCCACTTTGTTAGCTTTTTGTATCCGTGTGTGCACGGCTGACTGTACTCGTGCTCTGCAGCTCTATGTGTATACGGTTGCGCTTTCATCATTTTTCTCTCACAAACTCTGGGCTGACACCGCGCTTCATCTGAGCAAGTTTGCTTGCTGCCTTTTGTGTGCGAAGATGCAGGTGCAGCCTGAGTCCCATAACCAATGTACTATAGTGCTTTTAACTGGCAGTGAGTGCAGAGCTGAAAGATGAAATGTGTATTTTTTATTTTTTTATTTTTTTTCTGCGCTGAACAAATATTGTGGTTATAGTATAGTCGTTTTTCTTAATAGTGGACTCTGGCTGAGAAACTAACTCTGCAAGGTTAGTGTGAAGAGGAGCGAGATTATTGTGACAAAGAACTGTTCCGGCCTACATACTGGAGGAGTGGGGACCGTGAAATCAAGATAGATTCCACAAAACCAAAGCCTATTCTTTAGCACGCCTTTTTTTTTTCCACAGATAAAAACACTGAATGAAGAAATAAGCATAGCAACTTTTTTTTTTTTTATTTAAAGTCACAGAGAAAAAAAAAAAAAAAAAAGTGAAAAAGAGTGTTGGGCTGGTAGCAGGGAGTATTAAGAAAGCTCCAAAATGAACAGCTGGGTGATGGTGAATGTGTCCTTTGGGCTTTGCACTTCTTGAAAAATGTCAGCCACGATGACCCCATCAAGAATGAGAAGAGTAACAAAAATGGCAGTAAAAGCATGAAAGGACTCGACCCAGGACCGCTCCCGGGGCCACTCTCCACCCACAAGATTCAATCTGTGTGAGACTTTGCCCCAGCGTGGGGTATATTTGTGCATCTGCCCAACTGTGTGTACGTGTATCTGCCAGCTGCTTATCGCTATGCTCTGTCGCACACAGACGCGCGCACAAGCCGAAGCCACGAGCGCCGCCACCGCTTCGATGTAGTGTCCACAAAGTCACAGATGGTAAGTACTGGTCAGGCACTCAAGAGATCCACCAGAAGTGAAGAACTCACCTGAAGATCCTCTCTGGGGCCTGCTCTCCCGTAACTAGGTCGTAGCCCTTCTCCAAGGTAGCATACGGCCAAGGACTTGGGAGAAGAAGAAAATAAAAGAGATTGAAAAGATTTGTTCATGAATACATGGTGATGCCACGGCATGTATAAATGTCGTAGAATGCACGACAAATTGTATGTACATAGATATATATATGGGGCAAGACCAAACCATATCACCGGAAAAACTCAACCTCTGTGATTTAATGTTTTGAGCGGGATACAATTATTGTTTGTCTGCTGCTACTCCTCCAAATCCGGGGAGTAGAAATCTGATCAGTGACTGGACTGAATCCAGCAGATGACAGGTGCAGCTGAATAACAATGTGGGACCCATGATTGGGGGAGCCAGCTAATTGTCAAACAAGGTCAGAGTCGGGGAAAAAGGCTCGTTTGCTTCCGTTATTTTCCAGTGACTTTCAATTTTTTAGATCTCCTGATCAGTTAGCCTTGTGTGTCTGTGTAGGTATGGCTGCAATTTTAAGCCAATTCATGTATTTTGTCTCAATTTAATTTAATAGTTAATTTACGGGGACTTGTAACTTGCTCAATATGGACCATCCATCATAGCGACCAAATGGCCTCTTTTTTTTCTTAAAAAACATAAAATTAATATAGTGCTCTAATGGAGAAGGGACTATAAAATCCTTTGTCAGGTCATTGAAGTACAAGTAAGTGGAAGACTGAGCCGACGGGACTTACCCTTCGTTGCGGCCCCAGTCGCTGCGGACACAGAGGTGTTTATGGACGGGATCGGGGGAATAACCTTCATGACAGCTGCATTCTCCTGAGCCACAGAAAAACAAACAAAAAACAAACCAAAAAAAAAAAGAACGAAAAAAGAGAGTTATTTATATATCCTCAATGGTTGAATAAATTACGGAGCAAGTCATGTTGGTCTCCTCATTTATGCGCGATGGAGCTGTTGCTATAGTGCCTCATTTCAGTCACTTCTGTCCAGTAAATTTATAGTGACACAATCACTATCAAATGAAAAATTCCTCCCAAACTTTGTGCGAGCCATCATTTTGGATTGTGCAGCGAATAAGTCATCATGGCGGTCACATTTTTTTTTACACCAGAAAACATACGTGACGTCTCCATCCCGTCAGCATTAGAGCGTGGCGGCGTCGAGTTGATCAGTTGCTCAAACACGAGTACAGCCTTGAATCAGTGACGGGGAATGTGTTGACTCAAATCTGACAAAAATTGAACTTGGTTTTTTTTTTTTTTTTTGTTTGCAGCCTGTCTCACTGCAAGTCTTTCATCACCCTCACTAAAGTATTTCCATCCTTGAGAGTTTTGTCTCGGTACAAGATCTTCACTTCTCTGCACTCGGGGAGACGGCTCACGCTGCAGAGCAAGTTTCCAGCAATAATCCAGCGCTGATGCGCGGGCCTGCTAATTTTGCACGTTCATGCAGCCACAGACTCGCTCATCATTCATCGCTGCAAGTGGTAATTTCCCAAAAATGTTCAAATGAGCATGTAGCTTATATACCTTGACATGTTGGATACAGCTTTTAGAGGGTCCTCGCCAAACAAATGGCTTTATTTGGACATGTATAATAAATAGGAAATAGAGGAGCATCTATATGTAATGAATTTTCAGTGGATGAATGCATTTGGGAATCTTAAGTCATTGATAGCTTCACCAACCTCTCTATTAGCACGACTCCCAAAATAAAAGCACCCGGGCTGCCTTCAGTTGACCGATGCGGAGGCATAACACTGGAAAAATGTGTAATGGCCACCCTGGCAACACCATTCACATTTTATCACTTAGTGTTTAATAATTTACTGGGTGAGTTTATAGAGCTTTAAGACTCACTGGAGGACTGATGCACCATCAGGATTCAGTAAAAGAGTGGCAACGAACATCATTTCCTTGCGGTTATAGTATGAGGTCTTACCAAATGAAATGCAGTTTCAAACGGGCCACTTTAAATCTGAAGACAAGTACGCACAAGCCCAGATTTAAACAGCGGCAAGATAAAGAGCAAGGAGATTATCTTATCAGTCGATCGTTAATATCTAGCGTTAATTGTACACCATATTTTTGAAATATAAGAACACACATTTCCGCTTAAACAATGAACAACAGAGAGAGAATAAAAAAAAAAAGGAAAGGATACCTTTTAAAATGGCATTCAGTAGTTGCTCTAATTTTGGATCACATGCCAGAAAGAACACTTTGAGAGATGGTTTAGCTCGTGCGTAGACATTTCCAGGTGGTATTAGCAAATTTGCAAACGCACTGATTGGTACGGGTAATAAGTGCCCCTGTGTCATTTGCGGTCCAGCGAATGTTGACTAGCTGCCACCGAGGATTGCATCACTTTGGCCACAGATGCCTCTGTTGCTGCTGCCGCTTGGCAGAGGATGTAAAGTGCTTCATTTCAGCACGGTTTACCGTCTCCAGACACAATTCTGGGGTCCAACATCGGCATGTATTATTTTGAGGCATTTTCCTGAAACTTTTTCATCCTGCCTTCTGTTAACGCACGCAACCATGCTGGCATTTGCATTTTCCCACAGCTGCTTTTCGCATATATTTTTAACCTAGTTATATTTACCTCTTCGTGGATGTCAGATGCAGACCTTAGTAAATCCAACCAGTGGATATGCATTCATTTATTATTATTCATATATATATATATATATATATATATATATATATATATATATATATATATATATATATATATATATATATATATGTATGTTAACATGTGGAAAAAGAACAATACTAAATCCCCTTACAGCAAAGCTGAAACTAAAAATTAATACATTGACTAAAAAAAAAAAAAAAATATATATATATATATAAAATACAGGCAAAGCTGGTCTGCTGTTGACCTGTTACATTCAACTTCTGTTTAATAAAAAAAAAAAAAAAAGCATTTAGTGAGAGAAGACCAACATTTCTTCTCTGGATGTTAATATAGTCTCCCAACAGAAAGTTGATCAATACTTAAATTACTTCAGTTCCTTCGCTGAATGAACTGCTGGCAAAGCGAGTGGGGAGTGGAGTGGCAGTGACAAAGCTGAATGCTACATTTGCATTCTGTCATGTTATACATCCCCCTAATTCCTCAAACAACTGTTTCAATTTGGTTGTATTGCAAATTTACACAAAGTGCACCACATCATTTATAAAGCACATCTTACACATTTGCCAGTATAAAGTGCCTTACTGGGAGAACCAATGAATCACTGCAGGAACAATTAAACCTGTGGATATGATGATATTACAAATAAATGCTTCTAAATTATAATAATGTATTCAATTCAATTCAACTTTATTTATATAGCACCAAATACAACACAGTCATTTCTAGGTGCTTTTAACAGAGAAAAACACAACAAATCCAAGTATTGTGTGTGTAATACAATTATGCAAATGTGGTAAGATTGTATGAATTAACAATGTTTTTTTCTAAAATCAAAGGACTTCCCATAGTAAATTTATGTTCTATGCACGGGTGGGAGCTCCTAGTCCTAGACGGTAAGAGTGTTGCATGTTATTAATTACAATACAAATGATTCTAATAAGTATTTCGTGATCAGAGTATGGTTATGCACATTTCTATGCAGCTGTATATTCCTTATGTTTTGCTGCTAACATATTGGTTTGTATAATAACCACCACTGTAGTAGAGATTTTGTCATAATTTATGTCTATGAACAAGCAAGTATTTATATGAACTTTCATCCAATTGGCTGCCATGTTAACTGATGTCACATCTGCTACTTGGAGATCCCTGAAAGCCTCCCACTATTCCAAACCAGAGACATTTTATTTTTACATTTTCTTGTTATAGGCATAAAAAATCAGCAAAAATTAAATTTTTTACACATATATGATGATATTTTCTACCTATGAATGTAGTTCTTCCTGTTTTTCAACTAATATTCCACCAAGTATCACATAACATTTAACTGTATTCTACATAAAGTTCCTAGGGTAAAAACATTCTGAAAATTGAAGAAGAACGGTGAGGAAAAAAAAAGTCCTGCTTACTTTCAAACAAAGACTCACGGTCCAGGATATTTTAGTGGAATAGAAGGCAGAACAATCTATTTCACTTTTAAAGTGCCTTGAGGTGACTGTCGTGATTTGCTGATATATACATAGCATTGGAATACATTGAATAAACAAAATGGTCTAAACCGATCCATCATATTGTCCAGTTTTCTTTTTTTTTTTTAAAACAATGTTAATTGCAATGTCTTATTTCTGCCTTGCAGTGGTGCAGCTGGTCTATGGTCCATGAGCAAATCGATGTATGTTTTTTTTTTTTATGTCTTAATAGGATTTCCTATTGACAATAATCCAAATAATATGTGTTGATATATGTTTGCCTCAAAGCTCTTAAAATGGCAGATCCTGTATCTTGATAACAGAATGTGACAACACAGCTCTTTGTGAATAGCGGCTTTGGAAAGGAGAAGGTGTAAAGTCAGTCAACTGAAAGCCGGAGATTTAGCTTCGGATTTAGCTGCAATCCAACAAACAAACCTGTCCAACCTTGTTGCATTGTCACTGCAAAGGTTGTCGCACCTGCATTGTTGCCTTGACCTGCGTGATGTTGCACCAACTGCCAACACCTTACCTGAAAATGCACAGTTGTAAATCCCCATACTGATAGTTCTGCGGCACCTTTAGAATTCTGTTTTTTTTTTTTTTTTTTTTCCCTTCACAGTGACATATTGCTTTTAAAATCTGAGTCAAATATAATGATTTCTTCTGTTTACAGCTACACATTTCTCATTGTGACATGAGGAGTGTTCACACTTTAATTAACCATACACATTTTTGGCAAAGGCATAATGAAGCCTGAATAATTGATTTGACTTTGCAGCTTATACATAAGGAGTGTAGATGCACGGTCAAGAGAGGTTCACACATTGTACAACTATACGTACAAGCCCCGAGGACACAGAGAGACCTGTTTACGAAATCGACACTGCCGTGCTTTGGCTGAGGTGCGCCAGCCTGGAAGCACAATTTTCCTATAATCTGATAAAACACCTTGGAAGCAATCAGCGGAGTGTGACTCCAGATTTTCTGCAGATGCATTTAAGGGAGGCTCGGGCAATTAACAGAAAGAGATATGTCTGGTTGATTACACAATTCCGCAGAATTAACTAACCTTCCGTTCCAGTCAGTTTCTCTGCTTCTACAGATCAGACATATTAGGCGGGGGGACAAGATGTACGGACAGACGGATGACTTAACGTTGACTTAAAGACGCATTGGCCATTTAAAAAAAATAAATCCATTCTTTCCCTCTGCTACAGTTTTACGCTTTTGGATGGATGGAAGGAGGGATGAAAGGATGGATGGTTGGTTGATTTACATTTTTTCCTATAAAATATGTTTCTTTTATAGTATTGTTGTCCTTATTGGAGACCTGACATTATCAGTCCCTCACTGACAGGGTCACTGAGTGCTCTCGTCCTGGACCAGGGACATCATCCTTCTTCCTGAGACGTGGAGGAGAGGCAGACTCGACAATATAGAGATAATATGCAAAATGTACAGAAGATGCAGTGAGAACAAATTTGTATTGGTGCAAAGGTTAATTCTTGCGAGTGTCTCGCTGGATTAATAGATGATTAGCAAACCGCCAGAGGTTATGTGAGCCATGTTACCCATCAAAGCATGTATTGCCTTCAATAAATATCTAGACGTGAAACATCTGATCTTACTGAGTGGTTATGTTTTGTTTATAAGAAGGTGATGCCATAACATTTAAGTACTGTTCATTTTGCCAAAGTCACATTTTTAAGTCGTATTACTTCGTAGCTGTGAGCCAGAATTTCAATATCACAACAACTTTATTTTGTTGTCTGCGCTGGTTCATCTTGAACACATCTCATCACAGAGCCGTCCTATCTAAACCCTTATTTTATTTCCTTGAGCTGCTTTAATAAATAAGATGTTTTCTTTTTTGTGCATGTCTGGCCCTGAGGGGTTGGGATAAAGTCAGTTGACTCAATGTTGCCTAAAGTTATGGTTGAATAATTGCAACATACTGTAGGCCTAATTTAGAGCTAATCACCTGTGATTGCAAATGGCCATTTGATGACAACAATTATCTGACTGTGCTCTACCGGTCTCGTCCCTGTTACACTCCAGGTGCCTAAACGGGCACACAATCTGATCCCGCTCATGGGGATAGTGACATCCTGTGTAAACATCATTATGAAATTGCCAATAAAATTTGTCACTCTTGCGTTTTCATTCTCTACCTCCTTTATTTGGTCCCTCTTCGTGCTACATTAAGAACCGATAAATAGTAAAATAGTGGCAGTCACTTGAGAGCTTTCACATGTATTACAAGTGGTCATAAATGACGCGTGTCATTATAAGGATTCACCTTGACTGTGTGGTTGATTTTCACATTTCAGGCCTCATGGTGTTTGTGCTGAAAAGAGCCATTGCTAGCCTGACGCCTGTTTGGGTTCATTATAATGTTTCCAGGTGGAGAAGCCACTCTGCCCAAAGACCTTGAGCATATTCAATATAAGTGTTTTCTCCCAGCAGTATATTTGAGGGCATGTGTGTTTGTGCTTGTGCATGTGTGTGTGAGCAGTACAGAGAATGGAAAGCTCAAGCCCGGGCATATACAACGTTACACAAGCCAGCAGTTCCAGTTCCAATTAGGTGAGGCTGGAGGATGCAGGGAGCATTCATTTCAAGTGAGAACAATAAATGCAGCTAAGGTGGTTTGCAGGTCTTTTGAGGTTAGTTATGATGAATAATAGGTAATAGACAGATAGCTTATTATACAGGTTCATCTTAACCATCTGAGATTAATAATAATAATAATAATAATAATAATAATAATAATAATAATAATAATAATAATAATAATAATAATAATAACAATAATAATAATAATAATAAGTGTATATATACTGTATATAGTAATAAAGCTCAACTCGAGTTGAGAAGGCGGCTAGGAAAAAACTAAGCTGGACTGTTGTGAACTGCCAAAATATTTCTCAGAAAAATAAACATTGTTGACGCAAAGTACTCAAATTGAATTTAAAGGGATTCTTTGGACGTATGAAATACTTTCCCTGACAAGCAGCCAAAATATTTAGCTCAATTATAAATGTGCTAATATCAGACTCGTGGTAAGCATAGCTATGTATTTCCCTGTGTTTGCAGGCTATAGAATGTGTTTTTTTGTTTTTGTTCTTTGTTATATAATTTCTACTATTAAGTTTATTATTAGTAATATTTTGTGTGCACTGTATGATATTCGTACCCAATATATGATATTCACTGAAATGCTGTGGTACGGTAAAAAGAGAGGATATACAACAACAAATCTTTGCAATAACGCACAGCTGTATATTGCAGAAAACAGAAAAAGCTTAGTTGATCTATCTGTTCATTTACTGTATCTGTAACTGGGCTCTGTGTATGCAAACAGAACGGAGAATGAAAGGCTAAAGCCAGGCATATACACAATACACAAGCCAGCAGTTGCAGTTTCAATTAGGTGAGGCTGGAGGATGCAGGGAGCAATCATTTCAGATGAGAAAAATAAACACAGCTAAGGAGGTTTCCGGGTCTTTATAAGGTTAGTTATAATGGCAGATGGGCAATAGCCAGGAAGCACAGGTTGACTTGTATAGGGTGACTATGTGGATTGAACAGTCATTTAATAACTAATAACTTGGAAACAGGAGTTGAGAGTGTGGCTGCACCATTGTCACACAATATATATATTTCATTCTACATTCTTTTTTTATCCACTCATCCATATTTTATATCACTATATCATTGTCAAGGGCCTCCGGAGCCAATTTCAGCTGACCACCACCGGACATGAAGCCATGCGAACCCAAGTATTGCATTTTTCAGACTAGAACTTGCACTTTTTTTTTTTTTTTTTTAATAGTTCCTTGGCCGGTCATGTGACTTATATTAGGAAGTAACATGCTTACCAACTGGCACCACTAGATGTCACTGTACGACAACAGAATGCTGCTACAGAAACAGAAATACCTAGATTGCAACCGTATTGTACTGATAGACTGGAGGGAAACTAAAGCAGACAAAAGAGGCTAGTTGTAAGCTGAAATCACAGCAGCCAGAGCTGAGAAAGAACTTCAGAGACGATCCTCAAGCAGCATTTGCTGGTCAAAACTCATCGATATTGCGGTTACATCTGGGCATTAAAATATAAATGAGCATTACACGGCAGTGCACTTTATCTATGTTTTCTTTTTTTTTTTTCATCCTTTCATGACATTTTTTTTAAACATATATGACTCAGCGTCAACTTATTGTCGAGAAGATGCATTACTGGTTATCATATTGATAAATCTAGTACAAACATAAAGCCAAACAGAAATTCAGGTGGACTCAGACTGAAGCTGTATTCTTGTCGCAGGTGGGCATTCTTCTACATTCTTCATGGGAGTGTCCAGCTGTCAAAGCACCTTGGCCATATACACAGTCAGATATCCTAAACCCAACTATAAACACTCAGTGTACAGACATACTTGTACAGCAATATGAATATATTCAATCTACTCCTGCACAAGCGATATTTTCACCTACTTGTCTCACAGCAATGTGCTCGCTTCGTCTGAATTTGAAAGTTAGAAAATACAATGGTTGGTTTCTCAGTCTGCTGCAGCATCTTCGCTACAGATGGACGAGAGAGAATGAATATATGTGAAACTGTCAGTTCTCTGCTGGGTTTAGGGGGTGTTTACATCATCGCTCAGCACGATGAGTGACAGTTTAAATCATACTGTCGATTGCGATCTGATGTGTATCCGTTAGTTTGTTCTAGTGAAAAAGAAGTTGTGTGTTTGATCATCTGGGGTGTGACACTGTTGACCTGGATCAGAAAAACCCCATCTGTTTTTTTGGGGGGAAAACAAGTTTTGAACCAAATTGCGTATCAAAAATCCAACATCAAACCGATTTGTAGATTAGGTACAAGGAATGTGTTAATTAGGGATATATGTGTTGACTTTGTAAATATTGTCTCTCGCACTGCTGTGTCTATGTGAAGTCATGATGCAACAACATAAACTGAAAAAGTGGAAAACACAAACCCTATTTTATCCTCTGTTGATGTATCTCTGTATTAAATCCATTGTTGGTGTTGTTGAGGCATTGTAAGAATGAAAACGGAGTTATCACATCATTCTGTCCGTATTAGCAGTTATAGAAAGCATTACACATGGTAACATCAAGAGGTTAACAAAAAAAAACCCAATGCTATATCTACTGGGACTTGTACTGTCAGGCCATTGGCAGCATGTTCCGATCAGTTTTGTGTATTGTCAGACGTTACAAAGACGGCCCATGTTATCCATCTCGTCAGAGTCAGCTGGAGCACCAGCAGCATACAAATGGTAGAAACTGTTGCATCACACCATTCATCCACTGACCTCCACGCTGGCAGCGGAGTCATGGGGTGAAGGTGAAGGCAGAGAGGATTGATTATCCCGGCACGGTGGTGCAGCGACTGGTAGTCAACAGTGACAGTCGACCAGCGTGATGCTGAAACTGCCTGAAGGCCGACAACAGAGTTGGGGGGGATAACTTGCTGGAAATAAAAGCCCAAAGGCACTGGACAATGGAAATCTGTGTGGAGATATGTTTATGTGCATCTAAGGCGGAATCTGACGATCTTGGCTGTTTATATGTCCAAATATGAGGGACAACCTGTATCCTGATAAATACTTTGGCCGTGTTTTTAATGAAATGTTAATATTTCTGACCCGAGCTGCCCCAGCATGCAGCTTGGGCATGCAAATGCAATTGTACCCTTTACTGAGTGTACAGTGAGCTGCAGTAAGCTGCTATCCAGTATTCTCTGACAGATTCTCTCATGTGCAAAGAACGAGATTTAAAGCCCCGTTAAAAAAGCCAAGAGATACCACTACTACATATCACCAGATTTTTTAGAAAGCTTCAATTAGACCAATACAAAAATGTAATTTATGGGAAGTGCCGAACAAGCTGCACCCCAACACCAAGGTGAACAGGCTGGGCTATATTTCAGTGGATTTATCACCTACATTATTATCAGTTTTATTCAAGATTTTAGTCATGGGTGTAGCTAACTATCAATCTATGCAGCGGCCAGTTGTAAAGCGTTGTCCTTTGGTGTCCATTCCCTGCAAGTTATATCATGGGTGATTATGCTGCGATAGTCTTGTGAACATCAGGAATGATGACACAGTTTCATCAGTATGCATAAATGCATACAAAATTATGTGCCAAAATTAAATAGCAGCGGTCCGAATGGCCATCTCCAGCAGGTTTATTTTATGTTACACTTTTCAAAAAAGCTGGTAAACCAAATATTGTTTCAGCCATTTCTCCTCTTCAATACCTGCGAGCGTGGCTGTGCTGCAATGCATGATGGAGGAGGGTTATGGAAATAGAAAGCTCTTTTGAAGAGCACCTTTAATGTTTCTGCCGTATGGATACAATTGCCCTGAGGAGATACACACTTGAGGGAAATTACCGATCAAATAATCTTGCTGCTGAAAAGGACAGATGAAAAGAGAAATAAATGGGCAGAGATGAGAAGATGAAGCTTGACAGTCGTAGTAATAACATGAGAATGTCTAGATGAGCAAATGACTGCGGAATTGAATTACAACTGGTTAATGACCTCGCACTGCAGAATCATGCAGGGACCCTTGCAGACACAGGCCTCTCCAAACATCAAGAAATCAGTAAACACGTATGTACCAATTTGATTTCTGGCATTTTCCTGCATGTACATCGACTAAATTGAGTGTCTGGGGCATTAATGCATAATGCATCAGCCCTCAACATGTCCTTGACCAGGGTTACATAAATTCCACATACATTACAGATGTAATCCATTCTAATGAGCTTAGACTTTATCCAGTTGGGCCCGGAAAACGCAGGGGAGTTATGCCACTCAAGGAAAGATAAATATCATTGTGCTGCATGCTCAGCTTTTGTTGACGATAGTTTAAATGTCAGCACAACTCGGTGGGAAACCGTATGGGCTGATTGTGTATACGCTGCAGTGACGGCTTGGTGACTATTTTTTTTCTGGATCCGACAAAAGACACAGAGCAACCCTGCTTACATTGTAGGGATGCTGTTGTCTGATTGGAGCACTGAGCGCTAACATGAGGACTACAAAAGACCAGTGCATTTACTCATGAGTCCTTCAGAAAAGCAAGCACAGTTCAGCCTTGTGTTCTTTATGCTCATAAAGCAGAAAGGAAAGTGAAGTTAGAATTTCAGTTAAATGGATAGAATGGATATAAAACGTAATTCTTCGTAAACATAATGAAAATGCCAATTTCTGTTTATTGCCTAAAAATGACCTGTGCATGGTGGAGAGCTGGTGGAGAACACGCCTGGCGACTTTCTGCATGAATTTTGCACATTCTCCCTGTGCATGCACAACTTTTCCTATTGCAAGTGAGTTCAAACTGAAGCTGAAGTACCACATCAATCATCATCTTTTCTGAATATAATTAAAATTTCTATTTCATTTATTCCTTAAGGACATTCTGCACAGTGGATTCGGGGTAACCAATCTCAACTCATACCCAAAAGATCAGGAATCATTTCTGTGCTTCCTTTTTGTGTGAAGTTTGCATGTTCTCACTGGTTTTGCACGAGATTCCTCAGGATGATATGGCCTGCTTCCACAGACTGAAGAAAGAAAAAAAATCTATAAAAAGTTTCACGAAAAGAGGCTGTAGTGCACAATCACCTCCCAGGTTTGATTCAGGGGTGGGCCTTCTCTGTTTGAAATATGCATGTTCTCTCCGGGCATGGGCGCTTGCATCTTTCCTTTTGCCCTAAGTGAGCTGGGATTTCCCCCAGCTGTGAGATGGATGTAAATAAGGATGATGAATGGTCTAAAAGCCTCTCGGCAAACAGATGTAAACACACATGAACGTGTAAATTACAACTAGGACCACTAAACAACTCGATCCCTCTTCTTGTGCTCCGAAAAGACAAAATTAGCTTATGGCGGATAGTGTTAGATATTACAAAATCTCTACCTCTGTATTTGAAAATATTGATCAAACCTGCACTAACACATTCGCGTGGCCTCATGAATGGGTGCATAGCCTCCTGAAACACATTGTTGAATTTGTTTATGTTGCAGTCAATCAGCGTGGAATGTCTCTTCTCATTATCTCACTTTCAAGCAAATTTGATGGGCAGCCTTGAGATTTTCTGTGATAATTTGTAACAATGAGAGGTTCGGAAAGTGTGACTGGTGTGGTGCTGCTCATGAATTTTGTATTGGCCAGCCACTGCTGGTAAACTGGAAGTGACACGACACATTTAAAGTTCTCCGAAGATTTGATACTGCTCATTAATGCATGACAGTGACGGCATCACAGTTTCAGTAGCGCCATCCTAATCATCATCTCCAACCAACCTCAGTATTTTCCCTTGTTTTAATTTGACCATATGTGTTTCGGTCGGAAGCTGTTAGATCAGACTCTTAAAAGCATTCGTTCCAGATCAAAAACACTGAAATGCATTTATGTAGGAAACCCTGTGGCACATAACAAAAAATTTAAAAATAAGTCATCCTTCCTAATTTGGGATTCTGGGTGTCTGTGTCCTTGTATTTATCATCACACAAAAGAACCATTATTGCATGCATTTTCTTCTAATCTCCACATACTCAACAGTGTCTGACTTGAGATGAGTGTCTGAATCACAATCTGTCACCAGTGTATAGAATTTTAAATGAGCTCAATGCCATGATATAAGAATTTAATTCACCCTTTAAGCACTTTAGTGTCTCATTTTGAATCTCTACATCCACTGCGAACTAATTTCCATCCATTCAAAATCAAGTGACCTGTGTAAATCTCACTGATAATTGAAAAAATGTATGCATATTACAAGACCCTATGTTCACTTTGATCAAGAAACTAAATGCACCGACTGTTATGCAATCAGTCAAACAACATGGGGAAATCAAGCGTGTGACCGTACTATATTACCTGCCAAATGACGGGATCCCTAGCACCAGTTCTTTCCATAACACGTATCCCTTGGAGCCCCCCAGATTGCTTCCAAGAAAATCAGTGTACACTCTCTCTGATCTCTGACGTGTAATGGAGCCAAAACTGATGAACACACACGATTTCAGAAACATATAAGACAACCCGTATCCTTTTAGTTAGGTGTATCACACCTATGGTCAAATTCAAACAGGTCAGAGGGTCCAATTCAACATTGCATGGAGTATAAATAAAAAAAAAAAAAAAAAAAAAAAAAGAGAAGATAGTTTAAACATAAGTAACTGGTGTATGAAGCATCCCCACTGGGTATACCGGTTTTAGTGAGAGTTCGCAGACAAAAGAAATCAAAATAAAACATTTTATCGCACCAAGATGCCGCATAAAAAGCTAGTTATCTCATTGGAAGTAAATCCGCTCTGTGGAGGTGAGTTGTTGAAAACATGCAAGTTGATATGGAACACGGAATTTCTCCACTTGCAAATAAAAGTTCAGAAAACAATTTCAATGACAAAAATCTGAATCTTCACCATAGGTTTGTAAAACCTTCAATCATTGTTGACTCATCTGCATTATAATCTAAAAAAGTCTTGAATTACTGAGATATGTGCTAAGCGAACCTTGACAAAACCTCAAGCCATCGCTGTTATCTCTGGCGCCCCCTAAGTTTGGAACCATTGCCTTGCACTGTGAAAAAAAAAAAAAAACATATCAGTAATACACATTTTGATGATGCACTCACCTGTATCCTGGTCACAAAGCTGCTCACAGGGCTCGGTGGTCCGCTGGCCACAGTAGTCTTGGACCCACTGCGTGGATGAATTGGTCTGATAGTAAAGAGTGAGCTTGGCCGGATTCAGCCAATTAGAAACATCCAGGAAACTGCCCATGCTCACCACAAAACTACTTCCTGGAAAAAAAAACATACACAAATGCAATTATTTTGATTATATATATATATATATATATATATATACACGCACGCACGCACGCACGCACGCACGCACGCACGCACGCACGCACACACACACACACACACACACAGCAAAAAAACACACACAACAATAAGGAAGGTGGAGAAGCTTGATTGGTCTAAATTTTAAGAGGTGTTTTCCTGGTCTGACTGCAAAATCGATTGAAAAGTAGCTAATCCTTTTGTTTTCACTGTAATTTTATTTCCTGTCCTGACCAGACTGAATTTAAATGAGAAAATTAAGACCTATAACGTGCGTATTGATGAGATTTCCTTGGTAATTGCAGAAGAGGGGCTGGAGGGGTTTCACGAGTCAATCAGTAAACGCTATGCTCATTGACGCTGACTTACCTTTCTTTTTTACTGCTCTCAGACCAATCGTTAAAGCCTGATCACTGAACAAGATTATCCCTAATTGATGCCAATGAGTTTCAGTTCCAAAGGGAGCCGTGAGGCGATTGTGCTCCAGCTCTTGGGTTAACACGAGGATTCACATACAGCTATATAATGTGTGTGTGTGTGTGTGTGTGTGTGTGTGTGTGTGTGTGTGTGTGTGTGTGTGTGTGTGGTGGTGGTGGTGGTGGTGGTGGTGGGGGGGGGGGTCATGGAAGGTATATGCGCAGGACTGAGGCAGAAACTATGCTTTGTTAAGTCGAGGTGAAATCAACATATTTCAAGACTAGGCTACAATCGGAATGATTCACACAACCGGATCACAGGGAAAAGTTGCATGTCCAGTGCCTTGCAGTGAAATTTACAAAAAAAAAAAAAAACCTAATAAAACAATAGCATCCTAAAACTCACCTATTATCTGATTTTGCCTCTCCAAATTCCTGATTGAATGCAACCACCGTTTGACTCCACCTACACACATGAAGTCACCAGCTGCCTCTTTATAACTGATGAGAAAGCCTTCCACCGGGGCAGCCTGACCCAACACAAAGCGCCTTACAGAAATACACACACAGCTTCACACGAATGTTATTTTCTGACTACGCTGCCAAAGTTGACTGGGAGCCGTTCATCTTGAAAGGCATGTTAGCAGGCCTGCCTTTGACTGGCTGGCAAACGCTGTGCTGTAGCCGAATATAGCCTTGTTTGGGAGCGTCCAAAACACAACGCATTTTAAGACTCATCAACACATAATTATTGTAATGGATTTTTTGACAAACAAAGATTAGTTCACAGTAGATAATCAGAGGCCTAAATATTACTTAATTTGCTTAGTGTTTCTGCTGTCCCCGATAATGAAGTCTGTTGGGCACCATCGCGGTGCAGCAAGGCAGGAACTACAGAACAATCCGCAGAGCAGATTCCCTAAAAGCATCTCCTAGGTTAAGATGACCAAAGGTGAACATAACAAGGCCATTTTCCTCGGGGCTGCAGCTCGGTGAGCAGATCTGCCAGCAGCTCTCATTTGCTGAGAAAGCGGATAAATCTAATAGCCTTGGCTCGCTCGCGAGGTGAGGGAGGCAATTGTTAGATTATGGGCTGCTTTTTTACGAGACCTTTAAAACAAACAAACAAGCAAAAAGAAGAAGAAGAAGAAAATACAAGCAGTCAGAAGATTTTCATACATTCATTCTTTGGCACAAAAGACTATAGAAAGGAAATTGTAGGAAATAAATAGGTCATCCACACTTATGGCATTATGATATGATGCCATTATACATCAAAATGTCACATCTTGGGACATTTATGAAAGGGCTTTAATGGGTTCACATTGTGTATATATATATATATATATATGCTCTTCATTTTTGCAGCCCAGACTCAATTGTGCTGCTTATCCCACAAATCCATGTAAAATGTTTTACTCAAAAGCTTTGGTACAACAAATAATCTACCAAGCACAAGTGTCCCGGCTTTCTGGGCGTTGTGAAGTTATAATGTTATATAAATTGTTGATGATCTTCTGAAGCGTTCAGAAAAGTTTACTATATACGGCTAAATTATAAAAAAAATACATATTCGTTAGCTATCAGCGCTATATCCACTAAACTTTATGTTGCTCCCATGTGGTGTGTGAACACCTTGCATGGCAGCCGCCTCAGTACGTGTGTGTGAATATGACTAACAGTGTAAAGCAATGTGAGACTGCTGAAACTTCAACTGTGCTGTTGATGTGAAGTCTGTTTACCATTTCTATGATCTGACTTGCAACCAAATGAAAAGATTAGACGTTAATTTGCTTTTATCATGCATCACTGTAATTTCAATTACATCACACATAACTTAAGAATAGAAATGACTGGGAACAACTCTCCCCGAAAAATAACTAGATCGTAGAGTTAAATATGCACTTAAGTGACGCAATTTACTGTTTGGGGGGTGTCAAAACCCCTATTCGCACAGGATTAGAACAACCTAGGGGCCACTGTCGATTTGTAATGATTGCAGGGGATGTCTGTGATCTTAATCCCATGCAAAAGTGCCAAGTCTGTAATTTGTAAAGTGAAAATTACACCACAAAATACCTACCATATTTCGCAGAACACCAATGTCCTGTGATAATAGTAGTCCTGTGCGAATCTGCATCTCAGTGATTAGGGGGTATTTTAGCTGTCTTTCATTTATTTTTTTCTTCTGGTTGAATAATGGAGGCTGAAAAACTATTCACAGCATTTAAGGTGCAAATGTAGGAGTCGGCCTATACACACCAGGGCTATGGACCATTTGCAGAAACGACAAAATGAGACCAAGAAGAACAGGGAGGATATATTGAGAAGGATGACACGTGCAGCAGCATGCGGTAAGACACCATTTGTTTGTTTTTTTTAGGCCTATCTTTCAACAGGCTTAATACAAAGGCTCTGACAGCCCGTTATCCCGATAATTATGCTCACTGTTCTCAAGTTACTACTTATTTACTGTTGCCATGACGACTATATGTCACGTGACAGCAGCGGATATTGTGACGTGCACAGCCTTGACATCAGACCCGGGCCAGTAATTTCAAGTTTTTTTTCATCCCGTGTGAATGCAAGAAACGCAGACGTGGGGGGGGTAATTCACAAATTATTAGAGATCTTCAGGTAATACTAATCTCAGCTAGTACTAAAAGTCTCAAAATCAATTCTCAAATTAATCTCAAGATACATGAGTCACAACGGGAGTCTTAGAAGCAGTGCTGTGTTTATTTGGAATCATATTTGATTTCTCTGATGAGTGTCTGCTGATGTTAACCAAACAGTCTTGCCACTTTTCATACCGGGCCTGATAACCGATTTCCCGCCCACATATCAGCTTCTGTCAGGCCTTCTGGCCTCTCTCGTTGCGTTTACTGCTCGTACTGATACGTGACCTCTTCACCCGTCTGGACAACCGCTTCCTATTATTGTTTCTGACAAATACAAAATATAAAAAAATGCGTATGTGTATAGAGGGGAGTCGTGTGTGTCAGGCCATATGTATTGTAACCATAGTGATTTGTTATTTTGGCTGTTTTTTTTTGTTTTTTTTTCCCATCCTGCCTGTACACCCCTCTGATCTGAGTTATATGTATTTGTGGCTTGCCAGTTTACATTTGTTTTGTTTGTTTATCTGTTGGGTTTGTTTGTTTTGCTCTGACTCTCTGCTGCCGACTGTATGCCTGTCGGACTTCTGGGTTAAGCCGCCTTTTATCATATCTGCTCTGCCTCAGGTGTCCACCTCTCCAGTAGACATGAGTTAGTTTGCAGAGAAAGTGGAAAAAAGGTCCTCGACGTCAATTGCAACTTCTCCTCATTGTCCATATGCATCCCACAGTACGAGTACAAGCTGAGTGGAATCCACATTGGAGAGGTGAGAAACATTATTCCTCAGTATTTTAGTGGGGTCAACACAGCAAATCGTTGCGTTTTTAAAAGTAAAGAACGCTGTATTTGGAAGAAAAGAAAAATTCTATTTTTTTTCACAAACTGAGCTGAGCATCATAGCACTTGAGAATTATTTGAGTATTTGGAGAACACTTGTAGATAACTGGATGTGCCTCATTGGCAGTGGAGAAGCAAAGGTCAGATGGTTGAGACAATCAATGAGTAATCATTCAGTAGGGAAACACATTTATCCATATTCAATTTCCCAGCATACTAACCACAGCAGAAATCATATTTTCATACCGAAGAGGAGTAAATTACAGGCTGAAAAGCTCTTATTTCAATCATGCTTTGACGTCTTTTACTTGGGTTTGGATTACATTTGACAGTTTGTGCACTTCGGTGTCCATAAGGACGCATAATTCACTGTATAAGTTTGAGCACTCGTCCTTTTTCTCTTGTGTGTCCATAAGCACACAAACTCTCAGAGCGTGGGCGGACTAGAAATGAGGCCCCGGTGGCAAGAGCACCTGATCAACTGATATGTGAACGCACGACTCCCAGAGATATGCCGATCATTAGTTAAATTGCCTCCTCCACTCCCTCTTACTTTGCCTGACTCCTTGTGCATGTTCCATTTTGGCTTATCGTTCCAGCGAAGGTTTATACTGTGGTATGCTGCCAATGCACGGACCCGAATCGTAATTATTTCATCGCTGGTGAGGAATTTAAAAGGCAAGCAGTGCAAATCTTTGAGCAAACACCTTGGCAATCACACTTATATAATTCATTTTTTTGTAAATTTCCTTTTTTTATTTTTCTAAATACAGATTTAATCTGACATAAAATGTGATCAACACTCTACTGAGCAGGTTTTTATCTAATTCACTTCATTTAACTATTGATCTACCCTGTGGCCCATATGGTTAGGTTTTAACCTCGAGTGTGAGGGGGGCATGTCTTTAAATCTTAATTAGTCTATGATAACCCCTGTAGAAAAGGGGCAGACAAATACACATTTCAGACTTCATTTAATCATTGTGCCAATTCAGTCTAGACCTCCTTTATTTCTTATTTTCTTATATTTTTACTTTTGTAAGACACGTTACAAAATAACATACAAAAGAAAAGTGAACCTTGGATGACGGATGTCGCATAAAAAAAAGAAGAAGCATATCTCATGTTAACTGAAAACAAGCAATAGGTTAATATTCTAGTTTACACTCTTATGAAAGACAGTCAATCACAGCCTCGTGACCAAAAGTCCAGCTCAGAAATAAAGGGAGGGAAAATGTTCTCCAAATTAAATAGCTTCAAATGTCACTCAGTCATTTGTGGCGACAATAAATCGTCTTTTTTTCCTTGTTTCAGGAGCTTTCACTGACTTTGTGCGCTGTATCGTGCTGATTTTTGCTCCTTTTTGTTTATTGCTCATTTGTGCCTGTGGTTTACCATTTCTTTGGATGGATGTGCATCTTTTGTACTTATATCAGCCGTTACAGAGAGGCAGGGCAGTGGGACTGAAAAGCCCTGAAAATGAAAAACCACAAATTGAAGGAGTGGTGTAGGGGGTGAGGTGGGGGTGTTTCAATGCGTGATTTGAAAAGAGAAATGGGGAAGGCATGGAAAACTGCCCCTAACCCATTAACTGTATCCCCTGACAACAAAAAGACGGTACAAATTACATCATATTTTCTTTTTTTCCAGCTATTTCTGCAGGATGATACTTGAAGGACAACAGAGTCCAACCACATCAAAACAGCAACACAGTAATGTACAATGATGGGCAGCGGCTATTATAATATTCCATTTTCTTATCTTTAACTTACACTGAACAAAAATATAAATGCAACATTTTTGTTTCTGCCCCCATTTGTCATGAGCAGAACTGAAAGGTAAGACTTTTTGTATGAAACAAAAGGCCGATTTTTCTTAAATATTGTTCACAAATGTGTCTAAATCTGTGTTAGTGAGTACTTGTCATTCATAAAATCCATCCACTTCACAGGTGTGGCATAGCAGGATGCTGATTAGACAGAATGATTACTGCACAACTGTGCTTTAGGACACATTTACATGTACCCTGGCTTTTACAAAAACAGATATTTCCCCTTTTAGGACCTGCATATTCACTCAGCGCTACTACAGGCATACAAAACCTGTAGGGGGCAGTGTAACGAGAAGCATAAAGCCATGATAGCCAATCAGAATCAGAGTTTTTCCAAATCTCCACTGTGGCCGGAGTTCTCAGGAATCATCGTTTGTGGGGACTCGGAGCTGCGTTTATGTGTAAATGTGCAGCCAAAACGCAGAGAAATATCCCAGTTTTGTAAATCCCCGGGTACGTGTACGTGCCTGTCACAGATATAGACAAATTTATGAACAATATTTGTGAGAAATGCCTTTTGTGTGCAAAGAAAAAGTATTATCGCTTTGCATTCATTTCATGAAAAATAGACTCGCGCAGTTTCAATCCAATAATTTAAATTTACGAACAACCTTAGACACTGTGCATTAGGGGAAAGTGAGGATACCGGCATCAAACTAAGTAAGTGAAAGTCAACTTTTTTTGTTTGTTTTGTTTTTTTTTTATATGCCATTACTTTAACATCCTGCCAAGGTCTAACGAATGCGTTTCACTTACCATCCGCGACAAAATGCTCCGGCACATGGAGGGTAACCTTGACAGTGAGGGGGCAGGAATCCTGCGTAGCATAGACAATGGCAATGACACATGTGCTGATGGTAATCAGCGTCAGGGTGACCTTATTTAGAGGGCTGTGTGGGTGGCCTGAGGTAGAGAAAGAGGGGGGGAAAAAAAGTGCAGGTAAACAGTTTAATAGAGGATTAAAGAAAAAGAATAAAATAAACAATGTTAAAACGACATAATTCAGAAAGACACATAACATGAGCCTTAATCACCAGCTTTTGCACCACGCACACAAAAGAGTCCCCGAGCCTCCTTCAAGTCCTTGAAGATATTAATTGCACTCCTGATTTATGAATCGAGCCCAGATTCAAGTTAGTAAAAGATGACGGAGAACACCAGCACTTCTGCAGAGCAGCTCCAAATTGTTTGCCTGTGTGATATATGATCTTATTGCCCGTGACAGGGTTATAGATTGGCTGTTTTGGTTGCCCTTTGGCTCCGTCAGGGCTCCTATTTCCAAGCCAGGATATAAGGAATGAAATTAGCCGCTTAACCTCTGTCTACGGGTATTTATCATGGGAGAAAAGTTGGCATGTTTAAAGGAGGCTCAGTGCGAGGTGGCGAGGACAGCGTAGAGATAGTGTGCTTTGAACAGACTGCCATAACTAGATTTTTTTTCTTTTTTTACTGTTAAATATATATTGATCCCATTGAACCTCTTGAAAATTCTGCAGTCTTTGAAAAATCGCACGCAATATTTCATATTCTACAAGCGTCACCACACGTGTGACCAGAAAGAAAAGAGCTCGTATTGTTATGCATGTTCAATGGTGAACTCATTAGCCGTTTTTTTGTTTCAAAGTTTCCTGCAGTGGACCTTCGCAAATTGTTGCGGTCATTAATTATTCAGTGTAATTATTCATTTGGAGCCCCATACAGAATATAAAGCACAGATTAATGTTCTGTATGCTGTGAAGAGTTATGCTCCACTATCAGAAGCCAACTAAGTGAAATACACCCTTTCTGTCAAGCCTCATTTTTATCAATCACCGTTACGAGAGGCAAACGGACTGAAGTGTAACAAAGCAACATCGCAGAAATGTTAATACCACCACGCAGTGTGATTAGTAATCCCCAGTACCCCCCCCCCCCCCCGCTGACAAGAGATCGCACTGAAATCTCGATAAAAAAAAAAAGTTTGGAGTTAGCGAACTGCAGCTCAAGGTCAAAGCCAGCGAGAGAAAAGTTAAGGTAATGAATCCGCCCACGCCGAATCACATGTCTCCCACTGTGATTGTATTGTGAAAGGACAGAAACAAAGGCTGTCTAAAGCAAAGGCAGCGGAGCAGCTAATCCCCGCGGGGTGTGGGTGGTGTCATGGGGCTTCTGAAGGGGTCCCTCAATTACTATAAAAGCTTACTGAGTAGACAAAAGCATGTACACTCACGGTGGCAAACACTTACATTACAGCCACAAACCAAACACCTTCTCTATGCGCTCGCACACACACACACACACACACACACACACACACACACACACACACACACACACACACACACACACACACACACACACACACACACACACACACACACACACACACACACACACACACACACACACACACACACACACACACACACACACACACACACAGTGACCACAGACCTTTAGGAAACACACCCACAGGAATGTAAAGCAACCACAAAATGTTGCTAAACTAAACAAACCGCGGTACCTCTAATGTCGTTCTATTCTTACTCCTATCCGGGTCTCCCTGTCCATCTTTTTAGGAGAGACACACAACCTTTTTACCACAGGCTGTAACTTTAACACAGATCATGACCGCGGCTTTTATGTCCTCCGTGGTCATGTGCCTGTGAGCTTTGCTAATAAAATGTAAGGGCCAGTTCAAGCAGAGACATACCCTTTAGGACTCTGCCATTTGGTTTATTTGTGAACAATCCCACATTTTGTGATGATATGTAATGTAAACACGTGTTTGTAACTGAAGATCCAGTAAGAGAGTACTCTTTACAGTCAATTACAATTCAAGGCTGACCATTATATATTATTATATGTATATTATAACATATACATCATACAAACATCACACAGAGCACAAATAGTTATCCTAAATCCCATAAATTTAAATACTGGTAATTTGTTTTTATTTCAACCAGTTCAGAATCAAATCATAAGCTTTCAGTTTTTTTTTTCCCGTCAGCTTAAACAAACTTGGAGAAAATCTAAAAATATTCCAATGTAAATCCTAGAGCCATGGTCAGAGCAACTGCTTCCCAACAACAGTGCAATTTTTGAAACAAGATGCCAGCATGGTGGACATTTCACCAGCCGAGTCCAAAAACACAATTTCCAAGAAGGGATCTGCGTCCACTGGTGTGGAAATCTTCACCCCAGCAGAGATCTGCCTGCCAGGACCTACAGGGACAAGGGCTGCGTATGCTCCAATCTCACACAGTATTCACTCAGACCCAAACATGGTATACAGTGGTCTTTGAGATGACAATAATAGAAAAACGTTAACCCCTTTTAACAGAAATGTGCGGAGTAGACGTATTTTTTTCACCTTCAGAATAACCAACTGGAAGGTTCTTAATTATCTTAAATGTAACATTTTAATTGAAGCAAGAATTGAAAAAGGCTGATAAGGAATGATATTTATTTATTTCGAGTTCAAATTCAACCTTAAAGTTTGATCCTCATTGGAAATTCTAATTATAAAAATAATAGACTTGTACATAGTTAAATTAGAGGCAATAAATATTTCAAATACATAACAGCAAAAAAGAGGCAGTTGGAGGGAAGTTAAAGATATTATACAGTTTTATTATTAGCTAGACTGAATCACATTGGATTTATATTTTTGGGTTTCACTGCACAATATCGTGATTCACTGACTCGAGAATTAAAAAGTGAGGTGTGACTTTTCTTCCTCGTATCATTATGGAATTTTGTAACAAACAGAGGGTTCAGAAAAAACACAGGCTGTGCTGATTCTTTTGTTTTGTTTTGTTTTGTATTTATTATACGGACATTCACGTGTGTTATATTCTCCTGGCCACTCGGGTCACGCACAAGCAAAAGCATGATCCATGTATAAAGCCTTTCACTATCACATAACACTACAGTATATGGAAAAAAAGGAAATAAATTAAATAAAATCATGCTTCCCATTCGAGTCATTTGACTCAGCTTAGCTCATCACAAAACCTCCATTTACATCAGCTCATATATCTCCTCTGAGTGTCACTGAGCTGTGCTATGGAACAGCACTTTAAACCCCAGCGGGAACGTGCATGACTCCTTCTTACTTCCAGCTATGCTGACAATTCCAGAAACGTCTGGCCTCATTTCACTCTGCTATAACTCGTCCTCCCGTTATTTCTCCCATATACAACCAGTATAAGACTGGAAATCATCTGTTTTCAAAAGAGGCCTCATTGTACTTTATTACTTTTTTTTTTTTTTACTTTATTGCATTCGCAGCAGTGTGCAGTGGATAAGAGGGTCTCCTCCTGCGCCGGCTAAAGTGTGGAAAACGTGACACATTTATTACGGCGCTGAAAGAAAAACACCTGCGGTCTGTCTCACCTTTGCTGCGTCTTCGTCCTCTGTGCTGCTCTGTGTAAAACTTCAGCTGGTTGTCATCTTCAGGCTCCGACCCTGATTCACCTTGAGGACCAAACACACCTCCAGGTGCTGGCAGCGAGGAGTAAAGAAAACAGAGAGAAAGACGTCTAATTAGAATCAATCATTGTTTTGGTTTTTTTGTTGGTTTTTTTTTTGTTCATGTAATCGTTACCCACAGTGAAGGCTGGGCCATTAGTATTGACGCTTACTTGGCAAACATATTTGCCTGCTATGTGCACAAAGCAGATCCGCCGAGCATATTTGCTTTATGCACAACTGGGATGACAAAATTAAAGATTGACCATAAACAAATAAGATAATCTGATCCTGCCTATCCTTTAGCTGTCCCCCTCGGTTTGATCGGCCGGTAATTTGTCCGGTCGTTATGAAGTCTACCGAGGCTCAATTTTCTAATCACATTGATTCGCATCCAGGTAGGGTGCGCATACGTGTGTGTGTGTGCGTGTGCCCAGTCAGAAAGCAACGACACGGGAAGCCGCTGCGAGAGTTAAGAGGCTTTTGTTTGCACTGCCTCGGCTCCGTAACATCAAAACACACATCGCCGCTTAATGCAAAAGGGACCTGCCACAAAGTGATAATTGTCACGGATTTGCAAAGTGTTAAGCCACTGAATGATAAATAAGTAAGCTCAAGCAACGACCCATATGTGTAGATGGCTTCAGACGGCATTTTAAGTCTGTTATAAAACACCCAGGAGGGAGTTTATGTGAAATACGTTTAATGAAACCCGGGATAAATTGTGAAGTGTGACTTGGGCAAATTCTGATAAAAAAACTACCTCATGCTAATGAGGTCTGTCTAATTTATTCATGTTTGTAGATATGTTTTGCCTGTGTAACCCTCAGGATCACAGTGATTACACTTCCTAATCTCCTGAAGTGGTAGGGGAATAAAGGACAGATAGAAAATCGATGCTTTCTCATGGCTATGTTGGAGCATCTGAAAAGATGTGCTTCACCTGTTGAGTGCAAATTAGAAGAAGAAGAGCGCGCCACCGGGTTAGTCTGTTATGTCAATACCCCGATTCATGAGCTGTGCGAGGACAGCTGATGACGACCTGTGAACATCTACTCTCCTGGAAGAGACAAAAGCTTCACTGATTCAGGGGAATGGATTATGAGTCAAGAATACACTTGAAGTTTTTTTTTTTTGTTTTTTTTTAAGTAAAAGTCTTCTTGGTAATTGGAGCTCCTATTGTCCATGATTCATGGAATAGAGCACGATTGAGATGAAGGAGTTTGCGTCGAGTCATTATGTTTGACTGTATTTACCACTTTAGGTGGACTATTTCTTCTTTCAACAATTATGAATCACATCTGACTGAAGCAGAAAAGAAAGATTGACAAATGTTCTTTTTTTTTTTCTTTCTTTCTTTTTATCTATATTAAAAGGTTGCACCAAAAGAATCCATTAACAACCAACCAATACCTAGAAACATTTACTCTCCCTTAAGAGAAAAGAGCTTCTAAGTCATGACTACATTTGAAGTACCGTACAGGTACAAGGTGACAAATCTCTTCTTTAAACAACCGGGAAAGACAATGGTTCATTTTGAATCAGTACAAATTACATCGAGCTGAGGCAGAAATCGATGCATCAGTGTGTGAAGTGAAAAAGATTGGACTGTATGACTTTTAATGGGGCTGTTATTTAAAACAGATGGTTTGGAGATAATTTAGCACGAGATAATAAATACAGTTTACCTGGGTAAAGGATCACTAAGGAAAGCAGATTAACCGATAAACTAATTAATCAGTTTTAATTAAAGGATGTAAAGTATGCGACAAACCTATAAATATTTGTGCCAGTGGAAGAGACAAGATTTACAGATTAGGAGAAAAGAATTACAAAGTGCTGCCAAGCAAAATGCTTTTTGTAATTGGATTTTCCATTGGAGATTATTTAGAAAACCCAACACCAGTAGACAGAGGAGTGTACTTGTATTATCACAAGGTGACGTGTCTAATTTTAACAATAAGGAAAGATGATGGCTCATTTTTTTTTTTAACGTTAAAAAGATTGGACTGTTAGTCTCCTTCTTGTTATCTCATCATTTATCACAGATGGCTTGTGGATAATGTATTACAAGAAGAACAAACTAAGAAATTCCACATGGGTAAAGAATGACCGAAGAAAACAGAAAGATAGAGATGTACAAAATTCCCAAAGAAGTAAACCAAACATAGAAAATAATGTGCAATAGATGACTACCATTTCTGACATTTAACATCCAGCTTTGCCATGAGTCAATTTTCAATGAAATCAATACTTTTTTCTTTTTTTTTTTTGAGAAACCACACTAAACCAGATATCGGTTATAATTGCTCTGCAGTTACCGTATAGCCTCATTCTACAGTAATGAATATTTAATGCATACATTGTAACCCCCAGGAACTGAGAAGATCGGACATGCGTACTGGAGATAACAGTAACTCTGAGAACGTATACATTCAAAACTTATCAGAAGGCACTAAAAAATACAGTTTTCCTCATCCTCACGGGAGCCCACAGGACTTTCACAGAGAAAAATCCGCCAACGTGTCGGTCAATCGAAAACACACAGTGATAATGAAGAACTGCCAGATATCTTTGAAAAAAAGGGGCACAAGCGTGTACTCTGCCACTTTACCATAAATTAGTAGAAATAATACACATCTCTGAGGCCCTCACTTTGATCAGAGTTGCCGATTCTTTCTCCAGAAGATCAGAAAACACAGTGAAGTAGCGACAATTACAGTGTGCAACATGACCCTGTGTCCTCCCAAGGCTTTTATACTGCAACTAAGTAATGACAGCTGGTTCTTCTTGCATCATTTGTTGAAAGAGATTCCACCTATTAGCAGAGAAAAAACATTTACAGCCCGTGTCACCATAACAACACTAATAGGACCAATTTAAGCATTTGATCAAAAAGGAGATTTTCACATCCAAACTGTAAATTAGTGCAAAGTGAAAGCTTTTGGTTGGGCTATTTTCTCTTGGTGTAAGTATATAAAGACAGCATTTGGAAGTGAGCAATAAAAACAAACAACAACAACAACTCTGGAAGAGTAACGATTGTGTTATTGTTTTGGGCTTTCATTTGAGTGTGAATCAAAGCCACACTTTGTCTCTGAGGCAGGGCTGTATAGTCGCAGGAAATTATGGAGCCATGGGTGGATTTTCCAAGTTCAAAGGTGAACAGAAACAACAAACATTTTGTAAGCTGTTACGTTCACACAGGAGAAACTGCATTTTTTTGTGTGTGTGTGTGTTTAATATAAAAACAGGACTATGTTCAAGTCCGTTTTATCAACTTCTAAAATCTGTCCTTTCTTGTAAAAGTCATGCCATCCTTATTAAATGTACTTTATGAGCGATGATAGAACAACATATTCTCTGTTCCTAGTTCACTGGACACAAGTCATAATTCTTGGGCAAACGCTGAGCAATGCCAGGTGAAATACCCTCTTTTACTCGCTTCGTAAACATTATGTCATAGCTCATAAGAATTTGCCCGCATCATAAACATGTTAGACGTGATTAAAAGTTCTATTAAGTCTGTGCAGGAAGTGCGCACGAAAGGCCGTAATCACTCTTTTGGTCCGGTGCTTTTAAACAGGTCGAGTGTGGAGTTGGACTCTGGGTGTGCGAGTCCGCTGGTGTTTGGAGAGAGAAGCCAAGGCAATGTTGTGTAAAATTGGTTCTGAATTTATGCATCGTGTTAGAACATGCCCAGAGAGGTGGTGTATGGAGAAAAGACAGAGACTACAAGGACAGATTCACAAGTTAGCCTGGTGGCTGTTTGAATGAAAAACAGACTTAATTTATTTTACATAACGAATACATTAATTTGGAATTTTTATAAGGGTATGAGCGAGATGGGATCTGGGAAATCCAGCCCTCCCGAAACCCCAGCCAAAGGTTACTTGTTACAGTTTCCACTTTTAATGGCCGGCATATAAATTACAAAGAATAGGTTTGATTGTTTCATCAATGTGAATTGCTAAGCAAAACAAATCTACCCACGGGTACTAATAAAGTAACACTGAACCTTGAAAAAGTGTGAGTATGTACAGTATATATATTTCCACATCCACAAATCTTAACTAATCACAAATAAATTGGTCACATTAGATCAACATAAGGTTCAGTTTTCAAGTGAAAACAGAAAATGTTTGTTGTGTTATTGTGGCCGGTTTACATGGCAACGGTGCACAGAGCTGATGAATATGCAACTCAGAGGAAAACTAAACTTTTCTAAATTGTTGTCATTAATAGCATTTTTGCAGTTCCGTGCAAACAGACATTGTTTTCAAAATGCTGTTGTGCAAACAAAAAACATTTCTGAAACCAAAATGAAACGTCGCCGTGTAAACGGGGTCTAAGTCCATATTAATCAGTCGACCTCAATTAATCATAATAATAAGTCTCAGTATAGAGTACAAAGTACATTTCCTACCATTGTTTGGTTTGTCTTGTCACTTCTGACTGTGACAATTTACTGTTTGGGCACTTTGAATTGTATTAACCTGGATGAAAAGAGCCACACAAACAAACTTGGATTGACTGATTTAATCATCAATGTAATTTTCGGTTCACCAATGTCATTTCACTTCCACTCAGTTTTTGCAACAATATATGTTACGTGATGAGTAGACGATAGAGATCAAAACTAATCATCTCTCTCATTATGCAGAAATACTTATATCACCATTGAGGACGAAATATTTTCACCAGCATACATAAGATGAAATAAATATGTTAGTCATTTTGAATTTTAGAATTTTTTTTTTTTAAGATATCTAAATATCAGCTATCAGCTAAAAAGCTACTATATGAAAAACTGAAAATACTGTGCATTAGAATTTTTACAAACATATGGATGATTGTCTATGTTAGGACCAACATGCAAATGTAAAAAATATCCTAGGATGCTGCATGAAAAAAACTGAAGTCGTCAAGATTCAAAGTCCCAACATCTATCCACCACTGACCCAACAGCAGGCGAAAGAAAGTGGGACTGCCAGTGATCTCCTGGTAAAGCGTCTATACTTAATTCCAGATCCTAAATCGATTGAAAGGAGAAAAAAAGAAGAAGAAACCTAAACTCAGTGTCTGCCTCTGTGTGCTGCTGCTGCTGCTGCTGCTCTACAAACTTCTTCTCTACCTGAGCACTCAGGTGTGCAGCAGTCGGGAGGAGGACAGGGACAAGATAGAGAGAGAAAAAGGAGTGAAACAGTCAGAAAGAGAGGAGGGTGTTACAAAAATAACGCTGGGAAGAAGTGTGGATATTTTGATGGCACGAGTACAGGGTGATCCTGGATCTCTGCACACCTTTGCTTGTCACGAAACATAGATAATCAATTTGGTGTGGACACTGCCAAGGTAGCGGAATAAAAGAAATATGAAAGGCATTCACAGCAGCACGCTGTCACATTTTACAAGACCTTCGCGGAAATATAAAAGAATATTTCAGCCGGGAGAGATCGGCGACATGGAGGACCTGGTTAGCAGTTACCAAGCTACCCCATACAATGCACCCAAACTAACTCACAAGGTGAGGCGCTTCTTTCCAACGTTATCGTTGGGGAAACTTTATCCGAGTAAGAACGGTTGACAACCAGCTTGGTGTCACCAAAAGAGGTCAGGTCATGGCTTGATTTAAAGTCAAATTCATATGTTAACGAGGGCACAAGCACAGAATCAGTCACTAATTGTTTCGAATGTGTATATACCTTGGTTTTGTACTCCCATAATTGTTCTACTGCAGTTCAAAGTCATCCATAAAAATGTGTAAAACCCAATGAAAAGCCCAACAGGCATTCCACTGACTGTATTGAGAACAGGCAAGCTGTGGCTCTAAGTCAGTTTTCAAACTGATAACGTTTCAAAAAGCATCCCTCCCACTCTGGTGTTTACACATACCTCACCCGGTTAACAGGTCATGAAGTCATTGATTCAGGGATGCCGGGGAAAAAACAAAAAAAAGTGTGTATATGTCCTTCACATGTGAAGAGGCACTTGAGAGCTGTGCTCAACTCCAAGTGTGCGCGCCTCAACTCTGAATGTGACTTTAAAAAATCACCTATGCCGTGAATAAGCCTCACGCAGGTTTAACGTTTGATTTGGACCTTTAAAAGACTTTAAGAAAGTGCTTCTCAATGAAAGGACCGGCAAAGTCAAACTGTGAAAACAATTCAGATAGCTTTTCTTTTTTTCTTTTTTTTCATACAACACCTAATTAAAAGCACCAAACTGCATTAATTTACTAATACCCAAAGTATAAGTCATACCTTATTCTAGAAAGGGTGATGTAGTTAGCAGATAAGAATTCAAAAAGGCAGGTATGAAGCCACACAGAAGATGGTTGGATAGAATAGAAGAACATCTTGAAGACATATAGTAACCTGGATTTCTTTTTTTTTGCACTGCCTATCTAAACATCACATCCACCCCTTTTTAACCCAACCACATCCTCAGTGTGATCTTAAATCATGTATTGAGATAAAATATAGATATCTATCCCGATAAGAACACCACATACGTCCCTATGCGTTAGTTTGCAATCGTGTCTTCACTTGTGTAAAAGAACAATCATAATCGCACACATGCATGCGTTGTATTTAGTGCTCATGGTGTCATGGCTGCCTGCAGACACATTTAAACATCGACCTTCACTAAAAATTAAGAAACATAAACCATTAGCCTTGCCGTAACCCAACCCTACACCAGCCGTGAAACATGCCTTCACTTTCATATCGAATCCTGTGAATTTATTGCCTGCTCTTGTTTTTTTCTTTTTCTTTCCTCTGCTCTCCAGTGCCATGTTTCACAGACCGTCATCCTGTGCCTTCTGTTCTCCCCTCCTGGCTGACCTTTTGATGGGAGCAGCAACGCAGGGCGATGACGGCCCAGCCATCAGTAGCGGATGTATGGAAAAAAGGGGTGAGCCTATCATAACCCGGCAGGCTGTCTGGAGGAAACCACTTGTCTCGCTCTGTGCCCCGAGCTGTTGAGGTTGCTTTTGTGAAAGTACTCTTTGATAACAAGTGATTTGTGAAGACAGTTGAGAATTTGTGCAGGGCTCCAGCCTTGGAGATGCTGGGCTGGCTACATTTTTTTATTTATTAATTTTTTTTATTTGACATTTGTGTAAACCACTTGGACCAGTTCAGATTAATTGAGTTGCATTGAAGACAGCCTCATTGACCCTCCTTTTTTTTTTTTAGTAGACGTAGTTCAAGTGATTTTCACACCAGATTTTCTTAAATATCCTTTAGTTCAGCCAATTACATACAGTATGATGTCTTATGTTGCTGTCCCTTTAACCCCCCGCCCACCCCACCCCCACACACACACACACATCTCGCACACATGAAAGCGAAGCACAAATTAACCCTCAATTAAAATGTGCGCATGCAAACTGTGTTAGATCGGTGTCTGATTTCCTCAGACAAAAGTTAAAGATTCGCTCTGCCTTCAGGCTCCCCTCTACGTGTGACTGCTTGAGAGTTAAGCTGACCAAGCAATACCGATTAATTACATGGAGATATCCAGAACATTTACCTACACTGCAGTTTCGTTGTTATTCCTTAAAGGTTTGTGAAATCAGTGCCGTTACGAGATGTGAAAAATAACAATGGCAGACCGATAACGGATGAACAAAGACACAAAATATGAAAGACAACAGTGCTTGTATAAAGACACCATCACCAAAAATATAAATGAATTATTTGGAGAGCATTTCTCATACTGCATTAGCAGTTCAGTGAAGATCAAAATCAATTTCAAGTTTATTAACTGCAGAGGCTCGACTCTCCAAGCCCTACTTTTTTTTTTTTTTTTTTTTGTGGTTTTATAAAATGGTCAGATACTGCTTTCATAAATTGCTCTTTTTTTTCCCCCTTTCATTTTTTTTTTCCCCTGAAGTTTAGTGTAGCTGCCTCGCACCTTTTGTCAGGAAAATTTGAAAAGAAATCCAATCAAGTTCACTTTCTCTCCTGACACAGACAATCCTGAGTCGCAGCCACTGAGAAACAGAACAGACCTCAGTACATCAAGTAAAAAAAAACAAAAAAAAACGTGTAGTGTCTTACTGTTTTTGCAGGTGTTGTGTTTGCATTATCTTCTTTCAAACACATATGACTATAGTGTAAGGAGCTGATTAGCGTTTCTATTATCACACAAAAGGGTGTGTTGACAAGCTCTGACAATGTGTGTAATTCAAACGACATGTGACTTGTGCTTCCAGGCTCGGGCACGGGATTGAAAAATGACAGTTAATTTGAAACAGGGTGCAAGAAGTCGTTGGAAGTCTGGCCTCTGGTTGTTTCTCTTTCACAGTTTGTCCTTTTCTTTCGAAATCATTTCTTTCTTTGTCAGTCCGTTGACGTGTTTTGATTTTATTTATTTATTTTTATTTTGTTTTTTCAGCTGTATCACCTTCAAAAAATACCAACTCCTTGAGCAACGTTTTTTTTTTTTTTTTTTTTTTAAATGCCCCCTTTTATAACCGTGTTTCCTGAAGTTGAGTCGGGGACTTCTTCAGGGGGTGCCGAGGATCACAGGGGGAGCCGGAGGCTTTTCCCTGCTCGGTCAAAGAAAATCATTGTAAGACAGGAACTTGAATCTAAATCTGTGGAAGTGCTTTTATTGTTGAAGGCACCTGGTTTCATATGTAGGTGTGTTTGTTTGGAATCACTGGAAAGTTTGGGTGAATTGGAGACTGAAGTGAGAGTCTCAGTTCCTCTTTTTTTTTTTATTAATTGAGTGCTGATGATGGTGAAGGGACTAAAGTTTGATCTATTTGGACAAAAGACACAGAGAACGCCTTGGTGGTAATTGATCTGGTCGCAGATGAAGTGTGTCCATGACTGAATCACGTACGGATTTGTGAATTTTGTTTCCTTCACTCGAGGTCTCAAAACTCATGACTGTCCAAAACCGATTTTCAGACTTGCCCCATGAGTACAAGGATTTCTCTGGATTATCTGAATCTTTTAATTACACTATTTACCACAGATGAAGATTCCCTCAGGTTCCAGGCAATTTTCTGGTGAAAAACGTTCCGCTTGAGTTGCACTCCTGACAGACTCAGTCTTTTATAAAATAGCTCCACTCTGTCCTCTTTTACCAGAGAAAGACTCAATCGCTCTCGATTCCAGTGACTCCAGGTTCAAGCAAAAAAAAAAAAAAAACTGAAGTCAATTAATCTCTTCAGATGTAAATTATTCCTATTAATCAAACATTTTTTTAGAACCCGTATCCAGGTACTCAGTAAAATCCATCATATATTGTAAAATGTAATAAAGTTTTGAGTTTAATCTGATTTATTTTTTATGACGCAGTAAAGGGGTGAGATGTCACACTCGCAACCTGGAGCAAAAACCATGTGATAAGGCATGAAAAAGGTTGAGAGGAGAAACGCTGAATAAGGCAGACAATGTGACCAGCAGAAAACACACTCCCGTAATTAGAGAGTTTTATAGGGAATGAGAACGTCTGCAGGAGAGAGAGTAAAGTACTGTTTTCTAATCTATCCTGTAGTGAGAATGATTAGTGAGATGAACAGTTATGGGAAAGCGCGGAGGTGAGGCGATGACTTCAATCTGACGGGTAAGATCAAATAATCTCCTGCATAGCAGGTGGGAGCATCTCACTCTGGTGATATCGTTCAACTTTCCAGCACAAGCACCAAACTCACAAAAAAAAAAGAAAAAATACCTTAATCTACTGATAGAAATTACTGAGCATACAGCAGGGACACATTGAACAATACAAATCATATTAATATGCTCACATGTTTTTGCATTTATGTCTGTTTATTTTGAAGGGTTCAATAACTTCTATTGTGCACGTCACAGCATGTTGTTGTTAATAACGTGATTTAGATTGTAGCCATTCATCTTTTAAGATTTAAAATAGTTTGATAGAATTGCACACAACAAGTCATCTGTAGCAACTCCCACTTATTTCTAAATACAAGTCACTCGTCTGGAGGTCAGCCGACCATACATCTTAAATACAAACAAAATATGCTGACCAGTTTATCACCTGATATGTTGTTTATCCACTGTGTCCAATCAAGTGTGGAGGTTAAATGAAGGATTTACTGAGTTTTACTGCTTATATCACAGAGGCTGACATTTAGACTGATAGGATATCAACCAGTGCATTTGGTGAAAGTCACAAACCCAGTGAAGCAGGTTGGAAATGAGCAAACTTCCACCGGCAGGGAAGCGAGAGAGCATGGACATTTTATGTTTTGCTGATGACACAGCGCTTTTAAATTAGCAATAAATTGCCAGGCCTATGTAAACTGCAATTGATCAGGCTCAAAATCTATTTTATTTTGCTTGTCCTATCATATACTCCAACATTGTGGGACTGAATCAATGTGGTAATCACTGGAAGGATTTATTCAGGAAATTAACAGAATAGTGGACTGTGCTCTGGCAAAACGTGAGGATTTATTCGCAAAGAGAAAATCAGTTTATGGTAGTGCCACATTAAAACTGAATAAATGAACCGAGCACACCAGTTTGCAGAGCTCCATCTGCAATATAATACAAAATAATGTGATTGTCTAAGATTCAGAGTATTTATTTATATTTTACATCAAGCTACACTTGACGGCTCATACGTGGGTTTTGTTGACGCCATATAGTCAACATTAGAAAAAGCCCTATAATGCACTTTGCTGTTGAAATTGTAAAATAAACTGGTCACATCTGATTGGCTGGTGTCCATACAGACAATGGCAAAAGATGGCACATGACGTTTCTGGTGTAATAATTGCTGTGTGCTTGTATCTATATAGTTTACCCCATGCATATCTGCATTTTTGCAAACCTTGCCCAACTGACTTCTGCTTCACTAAAACGTCAGCTTAGTATGTTTACTACAAATGTACACTGTCTATATTTTTTATTTTTTTTATTTTAACCCTGTAGGTTGATACACACCGTCTCCCCAGGACGTATGTCTGAGACAGCATGTTTGTGAGTAAATTAAGCTGACAGCGACACCAGACTCCACATGTCTCAGCGACTGGTAATCACATTACGGCACAGCTGCATTGAGCAGTTGGACTTTCTGACACCAGCATGCTAAGTGTTTCCAAATCAAACTCAATAGAAAGTGGCATCTACATTCATACAAAACTGCAAGCATGCAAATGTACCATTTATAATGCGCGAGACAGCCGCTGAGAGGCTGCAAGAGCAAATGTGAAAAGTCATATTTATTAAGCTGTATTTGCACAAAAAAAAAATAAATAAATAAAAAGAATATTAATAATACATGTAACGAGATTTTAACACACACAAAGTTTGAAGCCAAAGCGACTGAGATACTAACTTGGCTCTCAGTCATTGTGAAGAATTGCAGACATTCCTTTGCAAGTCTGATGTGAGACAGAGTGATTTGAGAGACGCTGCTTTGTTCCTCTGAAACTGGAAAGCAACCGCAAACACGAGCACAGACTGCAGGGGTCAGGATCAGGAAGGAAGGCCTGAGGCGCTCCATCCTCCCATGCTGCACCCAGCAAAGGGATTCAACACTGCAAATCAGAAAATCAGAGCGATCGGAGGGAATCCAGGAGGTAGAACCTGTGATTTATTTTCTGTTTTGAGTTGGTCCCGTGTCTGTTTATTTTTTAAACAGGAGCCGCATATCAGAGCAGGATACACACACGGGTGTGCAACGGCGGTATGGAGCTTCCTGTCTCGTCTGTCTTTCAGCTCATCCCTTGCTTCTGTCTCAGCTCGCCGCCGCTCTGTTTGCTTACTCAAAATAATACCAATCAATACTGTTTTTACTCCGCGGCTGGACATTGTATTTTTAAGAGCGCCGCACGCGCACGCACACAATCTCATTACGCGTGAACAGCCAAGGAATGCAGAGAAGTTATTAGAGAGGGCATCACAGGATAAGTGCTCCTGACACATTTTACAGCCTAAATTTATGAGTTGCTACCTGTTAAAATGGAGAGAAGGGACTTGAAAAGGTGGGAGGCTTAACAAGGCAGCACTTGGCTGTTGTACTCAAGTGGATTCAGTGTTTGTACTCTCATCTCTATATTTGTTTTATTGTACCTCGCCCGCATCAAGTGCATACCTGCCAATTTGGAGCTAATAAGCAAATGGTGAAGTGGAAGGGGGCCACTCAGGGTCTTTCGACATGTGATTGCTGTGAAGGATGATTTTCAATGCAGGCGCTTGGCACCGTGTTGTTTGTTGTTTCCCCACCTGTTATCAACTGTCTTATGAAAAACAATGAAGGGTTGTATATTTTGGAAGCTGCAACTCACAAAAACACGTTTTCAATTTTTTTTTTTTTTGTGGCTTACTTTCAGCAGTATTCGCCTTTTTTTTATAAATCCAACCTAAATTTCTACATATAAAAAAAAAAAAATCTCTAACCGTTGAGCTGAGAAGTAAACTCATACGGAGTATAAAAATAATATCATAGTTTGAGTTACAAAAAGTTACAAAGTAACAAAAGATCATCATTATATTTGAATAGATTTCAACAACCAGCAACGACTCAGGAAGGAAAAAGGAAAGTTGAAGCGGTTGATGATGTTTGCAGCAGGAGTCTCAGGTACATCTGAAAAAAAAACCAACCGAGTTAATAACTTAGTTTAACTTAGAGCTTCAATCACATCGCGACCCCACAACTCTCACGCTGCACATACTGTACTTTGTCTCACACTAAGAAGTTATTGTCGGTTGATGTTTGTCAAGCAATTAGATCATTTCAGTAACGTTAAGTTTCATGGGGAATAAAAAGCATAACTTCATCTGTGCTAATTAGATGCTTTGAAGCCTAAAAATCTGGTAAGTATCGATAAACCATCTGCAAATGTCATTGCCATTTTGGATTTTAATCTAAATGTGATGAGTAATGATGAGTTGACGTCACCGACGAGCACAATAAGAAAGCAAACTATATCCTTAAAAATCATTTGTTTGTTCATACGTTTCACCATTGTTGAGAATGCACAGTAAGCAATACCAGTATCAGGTCTGATACTGCACAGAGTAGTCGTACTCGGAACAGATCCCTGGTACAACCTGATAAGTATTCTGTGACATCATTTGTCAGAAGCATCGTCCACAGGTACTCAAGGGAGCACGAGAGATGACAGCAGTTTGGAGATTCTTTAATAATATTGAGAATGACAAATGTGAGGCAGACCGCAAATTATGCGCACCAGAAACTCAATCACCAGTGACATTTGGACCGGCAGACTTAGCCGGATGTCACTGATTAGTTTATCTGCTCTGTGAAACCAGGCAGATTTTACTCCCCGATATGTTCTTTTGAAGGAGGGGGGAGCCAAATATTTCAAAACAGCTTATACATTTAATATTTTATATGCCGCCCCTTAGATGTTCTTGAAAAATCAACAGCTGCATAAACCCGGTTCCTTTTTCCTCCCGCTATAAATTAATATTGACTTTAATTAAGTGATTTAAATGTGTTCCCACCTTGGTACGTCTAAACAATTCAGAGATTTGCTTGTTTGATAAATTGGGCATTTGGATGACTGTCTTTCCCTCAGTATTGGTCTGGTGATGCACTGACACACTTCAGGTGTATAAATCCTATAGAGGAAGATATATGGTATGCCTATCTTTTAAAAGGTAGCACTGCTGCATCTACAACCAGTCAAAGAAAGGTTGCTGAAGAGTGTTTACAGCACCCGTTTGAAGAAAGTTTGAACTCTTAAAAATGCTCTTAGAAATGTTCTGATGAATCATTACTGAGAAACGGTGCCTTCATCTCCAGGCTCCTCAGTTCCATTGCTTCATATTTTAAGACGAGTCGGGGAAAGATAGTGAGACTAGCTTTAGGACAGTCTGGTAATGTCTACCCCACAGGTAGTTAAAGGGTCAGTTTAATGTAGCTCCAGTAATAAGCGATTCATGCTGTGGCCTGATGAAATATAATATTAACACCAATCTTAATATATATAAAAAAAAACGAAAAAAAACTACTGCAAATTAGATTCCCCTTCCAAATTGGCAGAGCTGGTCGAAAATTTATTATTTGGCTTGAAAATTACAACATTAGCATGTGCTGGTTTTTAATAGCGTTCCCTCGGCCCAACGGTCATGTGCAGCACCCCAAGTTGAAGGTAGTTCATTTCATAAGCCTTGAACTGAGTTGTCAGTCAGCTTAATGTTGTTTTGACAGTAGTTTAAGCCATGCGTTATTATAATAACGAAACATGAGCAATTGTGCATTTCTAACTTCAACAATCACATCGTTTTACTTTCATTCGGTTAATATCAAAATGGAAATTAAAAAAAATAAATAAAAAAATTAAATAAAGAAAATTACTCACATCCCCGAAACACAGGCATCCGGAATAATAATGTTCCCGCTGTAGGCAACATCAAAGCCTTTCCCAAGTCTCAGGGTATCAAAGAGTGCGGTAAGGACTAAGACACGGTACCAATAGATTATAGTCAAAGGTGGGCTGTAAAGAATAATTCAGAATTTGCTCGCACTAAATTTAACAGCTTGAACCACTGCTGTTCCCGCTTGGATTAAAAAAAAAAAAAAAGGGGGGGGGAACTTGAACACAAGTCTGAGCAGCATTTGATGTTAACTCGAATCCCTATGTAGATAAAAAAAGAAAAAAAAGAAAGTGTGACACACGCTGTGGGGGGGGGGGGGGGCAGCCTCTGAGGAAATATGTAAAATGCACGTGCGAAGAATGATGAAAGGAGAGTCATGCTCATGTACATAAACGCACAGTTACAGATGAGGACTTCAACTTGCAGTACGGCTCGGTTTGGCTACTTTTACAATGACATTGAACCGGCGGATCGTTTCAGCAGCTGCTCCGCGAGTTTCCTCCCAGCTTGAAAGGCAAGGCAGCCTGTGACATCGCCTTTTTTTTTTCTTTTTTTTTCTTAATCCTCTGCAAACTTCCCTGGATGAACTAATAGAAATTGTCATCATTATTTGACAAAATACCTGCACTCTTCAATCAAATGCTTGGGATGACAGCTTAGGTAAAAAAAAAACCACAATAAATAAAAGCCTTCACACACCAGGCATTTGTTTAGAGAGAAAGCATTGCCCTCATGTGAATGAGTCCAAATGAGCATTTCCTCCTCCCGGATTCCCTTGGTCTCTATTTTCTTCTCACTCGCTCTAATTACACGCAGAAGAAACAGTTTTGTTGTGTGTGTGCGAGGACAAAGTCACGTACTGCTGAAATGCATAATTAAAAACAAATTTTCACTGAGCTGTCAATAATTAGGGAGCATTCGTATACATTCAGAAATACATTTTCTGCTCCGTGAGCTGGTCGGGCAGTAATGCACTCTGACAGACAGGAACGGCAGCTGGTGCTGGTGGCGCCACGCGATGCAGCCGGTTGCCCTGGATATTACTGCATGGCGCACAGCTTCGGTGAGCTCGCATATGATGAAAGAAGGTGATGAGTTTCGTCACAAATTGTCTGAAAAAAGGTGGATTGGACATGGGATGGCTGTGTGGCGCATTTCCGTAACGCGAGGAAGTGTCACGTCAACAGCAGGTGAGAAGCAAGACTCATCGACTCTGTGGAATCGGCCTTGCTCAGCAAAGATCAAGTGTAGAAGCTCCCTGGATTGATAGTGCATGATAATGAGTTATGGAGAGGCACAGAGACCGAGTTGAGGACAACAGACAGGCAGAAAAATATATGACTCTTTGCACTTTCTTCAACTAGGGAAGGTTTGTTTTTTTTAACACCAAACAGACCATAGATTTATTCTAAAGCAGCAAGGTCAAAGTCAATTTTGCTCAGGGGCGACGTACAGCCGACTGATCTGTCCAAAGTTTTACTTTTGTGTTAGTGGAAAATAGCTTGAATGCATTCATGAAATGTTTACTTTTTTTGTGCTTTCACAAATCCTAATGTATTTTTGAAAGGCAGAATAAACAAATCCACGAGGCGATCGTCTGCTGTTTTCTAAGGAAGGTGCGTTGAAATATCTCGCCCCATGATTCTGGCCTTGTAATATTGATAGTTGTACTCTCAGGTCCAGATATGTCGGTCCTGCTTTCAGTACATTGCAAAACTTCTAACTCATTTACTGTCAAATATAGTAAGTAGCAACCACTTGCAAACTAATTATGAAATATTAGACAACATATATAAAGACATTGGTATGCAAAATGTAATCGTTTTTTTGAAAAAGAAAATATGTCAATTTATGAAATAAAAGACCGTGTGAAATGCATTTGATGAGAGTTATGATAAGTCATTTAAAGCCCCAAACAAAGATACAATTACAATTTGTGAACTGATGAGAACACTCATTGAGAAAATCTGATCAGATGAGTGTGTGTGATCTCCCTGTCTAATTTGTGCCTCACTCGGTCTTTTGGTATATAAAGCATACAGTGAGCTGGCAGTAGATCAGCTGTATGGCCGGCTGTAGAGAAGCCCTGGGGCTGCAGACCCACAGCTGTAATCACTGTGTTTTGTCTGCAGTGAAGATTGAAGACTGCTGAAAGTGGAGCCGAGTGCAGAATGAACTCAAGAAGCATGAAACACAAACTCTCTCTCTCTCTCCCTCCTCACCCCCCCACCCCCTCTCTGTCTCTGTCTCACACACACCGAGACCTCTGCACGCACAAGACAGCGCAGAACTACTTTCATGTGCTACTTCAAAGCATCAATTAAACACAAGAAAACCTAGATAATAACCATAAGGTTATCCTCATCGTAATGAGCCAATGTATTCGTTGTGACACATCAAAACACTACCACCGCTCCGAGCCGACACGTGGAAATGCATTAACGCCGCAGCGGGGGAATAGAATGCACAGCCGCGCATGCAAATAGGGGAAGTACGTTTTTGAGGACAAATCTTAATATTTAACAAAACCACAATGCATTGTGAATTCAAATTGTTACCAGAAGAGCCTCACGGGCAGAACAAAAAAAAAAAAAAAAAAGAGAGTTGCATAGGGCAAAGTCAGTTTTGAGAAGACAGGGGTTATACGGATGAACTTTGTATCAACTTCCTCACAAAGTAGTACAACATGCAGATTGTGGCTGGAGCAGTTCTCATTCGGCAGATTTTTGTTGTTTTTTTATGTGCGAAGGTACTTCCATATGACACAGAGGTAGTGATTTCAAGTGTGCGTGAAAACTGCGTGCTAGACTTTTGGTTCGATAGAGTCGCACACATGCAGAGAGCCTCCAAATCCCCTCCTCAGACCCTCCTCGGAGGGAGAAGGGGAGGCCAGTTGACGGCAGCTCACAGCACTTCAATTCCACATCATTAGATCCGGTGTTCATAAGGCGTATCCGCGGGGGCTGTAGTCGCACAAAAGAAAGCTTATGTGAATATTGTTGCAATGGTGTACTTCACATTGTACGGAATGTAGAAACCAACCGGTTCCCTTATTTCACAAGCGGTACGAAGGCTGATGACACGTTTTGACACACTTTGACAGCAGAATGCAAGAATGTCTCTGTGGCGGGAGACGGATCATTTGGTAGTTTAGTGATTTCTCACCTTCTTACTTTACACTTTCACAAACTAAAAAAGTTGTAAGAGCAGACGGGGGGGGGGGGGGGGGGGGGGGCATTGTACAGTCCTTTGACTGTCTTAAGAGGGTTCGATGAGAATCTGGATTATTTTACATGAAGTATTCTATACGACTGGTTAAGTGACAGCTTGTGAGTGTACAATTAACCATCGCCTTACGGTAAAAGAAGACAGTTTGAATCACCTAAACCCCTGGAGGGGGCGGTGGGGTGGACCAAAGCCCTCACCAGCATTTTATTTTATTTTTTTAAACATGCTTTATTATTTATGGCTTTGTAAGTAACAATGAGACACTGGAAAGAAGACGAGCCCTCTCAGCAAGGCGGATCCAAAACGCCAGAAGTGCTTGAGTCCTCCATCTGATCAAAGCACAATGGTGATGAATGAACAAAAACAGCTGGCAGCTGCAGTTTCTTTTTTTTTTTTTTTGCAGTACAGTACTCCAATTAGATGTGTTAACCACTGCGAGCCCCAACCCCAAAGTCTGTGACCCTTTTAAAAAGTACAATCCCCAGAAATGCCCAAAGCTCACGTGATGGTGCTTGGGGAGAGTTTCTATAGTCGAACTGCAAATCAAGAAATGCAAGAACTTGGCAAATGCCGAGCAGGATGAGTAGCTCATCAAAAAACCATTTCCAATAAGTCATATTGAGTAAATGGATTACAACTTATCTCCTGGGCCTCCGTAATAGTCCCCGTTTTTCATGATATCAAGAAAGTTAATCGTCCATCCCTCAAGTTCACTGTCTAAACCAGGCTATTAGGATATGCGTGTAACAATACTAACGATCAATAATAATTTGTCCAGGATCAATGAGGATTTGGATGTCACACAAACATTAGCCAATAAACCAACTCAATTGAAAAAAAAAAAAGAGAAAACTTGTACTTTGCGTCTAGAAATGCTTCCAAGTCGCATCCGATAAATAATCAGAAAAGTGACTTTTACATTGTGTTCATGCAAGACACATATATACTGTTTTTTTTGCAACTGCATTAATGAAAGTTGAGTAAACTACTAATAGGTTGTAGGGAAAATACAAACAAGCAAACTTGCATCTGCATTTTTTTCGCCATCTGGGATTTAGGACAGAAATATTGCAAAGCTCTCTGTTGCTGCAGAGCGGACAAAGAAAGAAGTCAAACCTGTGAGGTAGCCTCAAACAATATCTGTTACAACATCATCTCAAGGGTAAGTGAAATGCTGCTTACAGAGGTCAGGTTAGAAGGAGAAAACACCATACAACACGATTTTAAGAGATGAATACATTTACGTCTGTCCATTTGAGGAATCAATTTTCAATTTATCTCTAATCCTTTTTTCCATTTGCCTTGACTTTGGCTTTGACTTTAAGTTTTTTTTTTTTTTTTTTTTAAATTACACAGCCACTGTTTTATCCATCAGCAGGATAGACATAGTCGATAATTATTTGACAAACGCTTTCAAAGAGAACAAATTTATTAGCATTTTTATAATGTGGAATTACTGCATGCTGATAACAGTTTCAAATCAGAGCCCTGATCTTAATCTAACAAATCATCCAGTTGAGAAGCGACTGCCGAGTCCAAAGTGAAGAGAGGGACTGAGAAAATCCATGCATGAGCCAATACTTTGTGAGAGTCCAGGTATAAGATGGTGCAACAAGAAACTAGGGCAATGTATTCTGGCGGGGGAGAGAAAGGAATATTGCCACAAAGCAAAATTTAAATATGCAGGCTCGTGGACACCAGGAGAAGAGTGTGTGCACAGCTGCAGGGTTTAGCTGAGCAGACACAACCGCTACTAGTTTCCAGGTGGAGAGACGCCCCGCGTACTGTTGTTTTTGTCAATCGCGTACCTGGAAATCAAGTTGACCGAGTTGGTTTTTGAAATGCATTGAGCTTCATCTGCAACCCGCGTCATGTTAGTGTGACTCCTCTTTGTGAGTCACCGTCGCTCCCATTGTCCACGTTCCAAGGAAAACCCACACGGGCTCAAGGATTGGCCATTAAGAAGCATACTTTTCTTTTTTCTTTCTCCTCCGTCCCTCAGGCTTCGACGGTAAGAAGAAAAGAAAAAAAAAAAGATGTGCATTTTCTCGAAGCGTCTGTGTGTTGCTAGGTGTTCACGCCCCACACACATTCTTTACAGTACCTGCAGTTTTTCCTCCCACTCACAAACTGAGGACGATAGCTGTCCTCTTGTGCAGAGTTACCAGCTCCCTGAGTACCCGACGCTGGTGTGTTGACTCCTTGATCCCCATGTGACGCTTCATAAACTGCATGCAGAAAACTGGAGTATGCCGATGATAAGTATCATCCTCACTTGTTACTCCTGAAAGTGTGACACCGTGTGCCCCCCCCCCCCCCCCCCCCCCGGTGTCTGAGCACAGGCTGTGTGAAGTGTGGCCCATGGGACCAAAGGTAGTGTGAGGATAGCACAATTCTCGGCTGTTTATTTTTATTAAGACCATCAGAAAAACAAAGAGGGAAAAAAAAAAAAAAAAAACTGATTACATTTTTAATTTGTGGTCCCATTTTTCTTCGAGCAGCACTGGAAAGACAAGACAGTCAGAGTACGTTCTTCATATTGTGTTAGATTCTATGATTTATTTTGAATGACATTGATGATTTGCTTCGTTTTGTGTTTATGTGTCATTCCGAACTGAGCTACGATCAGGTGCATCATTACATTCCAATCATAAAACAAATCATGCCTTGTATCATGCAAAATACAGTGAAATATATATAAAAATATCCTATAGTTGTTTCGTTATGCATGTTTTTGACAAAGTCACTATCTTATACTTAGTAAAAAGTATAAAAATAACTGTCTGTAATTTGCTGGCACCGGGACCCGAGTTCCCAATTTCGCTTCACCTCATGTTTGCATGTGTTGAAATGACAATAAAGCTCCCTGAAGCCTTGAAATGTGACATTTAAGTTGAAAACTGTTGACTAAAATATGAGTCAGACCCCACTATGTCACCGACATGCTGCTTTTCACATCAGGTGATAAATGTTGAGTTTCAAAATGTTGCTCTCAGGACATTAATCATGATTAAATCACCCACATGCAGTGTCTTAGATTTTAAACCACTGGCTGTCAGGTGACTCTAATACGATATGCATACGATACATGTGTTAGAAGTTAATAACAATAATAATTAAGTGATGCACACTTGCATTGCACAATAAAATGCTCTAGTGATTCAAGCGCCACAACTAAAAAGTATTTATTTTTTTTCCAGAACTGCTTGCTCCACATTTGCTACAGTTCTCGAGGAATTTGCAAAGCATTCATTTTCTTTATGGACTAATAACCTTTTGGATCTGTCCAATTAACTCTTTTCTTTAACCGCAATCCAACAAACAGTTTAATCCTCATATTGAGTGTTTAGAGTACTGTTCACCATGTTCGTGTGCAGGACACCTTTTCACCTCCAATTAAAGACCCTCCAAATAAACTGTTTGACAATTGGCCTCAGAGCGGATATCTTCCCGAGATGTCCTTCAGACGTGAGGCGTGCATGGATTTACCAGCAGAGGCATCCATCGCACGGAGGGCGATGCAAATTACATTTTAATATTGCACACTCGAACGGTCAACTGCAGAAAAGTTTCCATTGTCAATAAAGAATATAAACTCTCTTAACCTTACACGATTTATAATTACCGACTATATGAATCTGCAAAAGATATAAAACGTATCTTATTTTACAACCATAACACGCAGAGGAGATTAAAACATGGTAAGTGATTTATAAAGTCTCGTTTTAATACTAATATGTCACTGGCCATGATGGTGTGACAAGTGATGTTAAACAGTGCATCTGATTTAAACCAATTGAAAATGTTTCTGGTAATGAACTGTAGTTATTACTCAGGTCACGACTCAAAACTGCACAAAACACATTTTTTATTTTTTTTTTCAAAAGAGTAAAAGTGGATTTAAATTACGATGAAATTGAAAATCAAACTGAAAAAGCTTTTTTTGGGGGGGGGATATGGAATAACTATTATTGAGGCTGTATTCAAATTCAAAATGCATCTTTGAAATACATTTCAAAGACAACTTTAAAAGAAAAATAAATTTTTCAAGTTTCTATCTTGTGGCTATAACTTCTGTAGAACTCTTGAGCCAAGCAAACGGAAATTAAAAAAAAAAAAAAAAAAGACTATCATCTAAAATGATAACCAATGCCAAGCAAATCATTTTACACTGAACTTGAGTTTAATCTCCAAATCTACTTTCAAACCAATAAATATCTCAAGTGCTCATATCTGATATCAACTCCATTTTGTGTATATACAGTACAGACTGTATCATTAAAATGCCCATTTTTGCACTTTTCTTTTTTTTTTTCATACTCATAAGCAGCAAATACGCTTTAAAGAGAGTCAAAGACCACTCATAGTTCACAAAGCCTTTAAGCGAATGCAATTTTGATGCACCAATCCTAAAAAAAAATAATAATGTAATTCCATGCTCAAGGAGAGCTACAGGGACATGCGCTGTGCATACAACACATGAAGATGTGTCATAAATATGTAAATGGCTGCATATTCATTCACAAATCATCAATCCCACTTTGACAGCGTTCCATTTTTCACGCCATGCAATATTGACTCCATATATTTTCGCAGGTATCAAATGGGATGTGGGACGTTAAGCGATAAATCGCTACTCTTTTCAATTTTGTCTTCCAAGCTATCACAGTATCAAACACTCAGTTTGCGGGGCGAGACTGGTTTACAAGAGCGTTCATAAACTTGCGCAGTGATGCAAATTTTTTCAATTAAAAACAATTTTTTTTTGATTTTAACTTGGGATCACACAGTTTTAGCTCTACTTAAAAAAAAAAAAACTGAGATCCAAGTCGAGACATCAGTGACGCAGAAGTGAAATAGAGCTACACTGTGAGAGGGAATTGGTGTAAAAATGCATGCTGGAGACTGTGCTGCGCTTCAAGAAAAAGCAGGATTTTGCCAATATTAGTCTAAAGAGGAATGCTGCAGCAGATATTGAGAGCCAAAACACAATTCAAAGTCAAGTCCTGGTTTTTGGACATTTCATTGTATTTTGCACAGGATCTCTAATACGGTGCCTTTATTTTCTTGTTCAGATTTTGTAAAAGACATATTCAATTAAATGTAGACTTATTTATTAGGTCTTTACATTAGAACAAAGGGAAGCATTTGAAGTTGTCGGTATTTATTGCATAATACGCTTTAAATGTAATCGTCCAGCCTTGGGCTGAATCTGGCCCCTGTCCTAAAACAAATTAGACAATGCTGCTTTAAAGCATCACAACAATGATCCCGGGGGGTGTGATGCTATGGTAAATACCACAGACACGAAAAGTAGTAGATTTAACACTATGCATACAGTGAGAAAACAGGTTAAACAAACCAAGAGATGGTATAATCCGACACGCAAAAAAAGCAAAGTATTAATTTGACATTCAATTTTATGATGTGCTGAAAGAATAATAGGTGAATACATGTTTTTTGTTGTTGTTTTGTTTTTGTTTTTTTTGGGGGGGTGTCTTGGCAATAAGCCATGAAACTCCACTCAAATAATGGTTACTGACTGTAGTGTTATTTGAAGGCGCATGGAAAATGTATGGAGAAATTTACGTGTCACACGAGACCGACTGAAAGTCTCCTCCAAAGGATTTAGTGGTACAATTTATTTATATCTGTCTTGGTATATGTATAGCACTTTTTTATTTTATTTTATTTTTTTCCCCCCTGTCAAACAAACAACAAATTAATAAAATCATGTGTGTTTTTATTTGGCTTCTGCCACTTTCCGCCAGCAAAAAGATCCAGCGAGTGACTTTTTTGTCCTACCTCTGGTGTGGCTGGGAACCCTCCGGCGGCCTGTAGATGAGCTGTGCATGACATGCTGGTAGTGAGACATGTCTGTCGGTGTGTTGGGAACACGGAAGCTGTCCTGGAACCTCTGCATCAAATCCTCGACTGACTCGGTGTTTGGGTCAATGGCTACGAAAAAGAAATGCAGAGTGAAAATGGCAGCGATGTCACGAGGCCTTAACACACAGCACATTTCTCAAAGACTGACACATGCAGATATAATAGAGAAGAATCCACACTGAAATACAAACATATCCCAAAATAGCTTTTTTGTTGTTTTGGGGGGGGGGGTTTTCTTTCTTTTTTTCCAGCCGCGATTTGAGATAAGAATACGATATGCATCATGAGCCACTGAGCTGTCCCATTTAGATCATGTGAAAAAAAACAAAAAAAACTGGAGCGTCTTATGTCTTCTATTTTTTTTTCCCGTCCTTTAAATGATTCCATCAATTCAATATTGCCTCATCTCTATAGGGATCCTGCCAATGCTTCCCCTGATGGTTTAGTCTCACTTTTCCTGATGAATGACTCCAAAACAACTGGCTGTAGGGAGAGAAGGGAGGCGAGAGGAAGGGCTCCGAGTCCCTTTTCCCACACAGAGAATATGGAAGTAGAAAGGAGACGGCATTTATGTGACTGTATACATCAGGGAAAGAAAGAGACACCAGTTATGAGTGGAAAATATTCTCTCTTTGTGATGCCTGACATACAAAAAGGCTGAAAGACATCTATCTGAAAACGCCAGATATTCAAATGTGTGCATGTTGGCCAAAGCTTTGAGGTCTGAACATTTTAACTGGTTTGAAAAAAAAAAAAAAAAACAATGCTCGGGGTAATAATGCTTCTGTATATTGGCGGCGATATACTATCTGCAGTGTGTAGTGGAGGAACAAAGCTGGACAACTGTAGCTTGAAGCAAACTGTGCAAACAGCCCTGTCCCCAAACTTACAGCGGTGTAGCCATCTCCAAACGACGGGGCCATTCATCACCCCAACCACCAATACCCCCACCTATCATCATCATCTTTTGATCTGTCAGTCTGGCTCTGAGGTGTACTCTATCCATGAATAATGGTGATGTGTTGCTCCCAGTGGATGCTCATCACGCATGCCAATGAGCGGCGCAGGAGCAGAGGAAGCGGGGAGATAAAGAGGACGAGGGTGAGCGAGAAGAGGCACAAGTATCTGCAATTTTAGAACGTTGTACATGGAAACAATAACAAAAGGCATTCTGTCGCAGAACAAACACGCGGTCCTTGTGTTGAGGCATATTTGTTTATGTTCACTTGTGGTTAAAAACCAAGCTTCCATCCACTCTGGCTCTCCGTTTCACCACAGAGGATTTCTCTGGGTATTACTGCACTTTTTTGGGCTCTGCAACCTGACGCAATAGATGACATCAAATCTCCCCGCTTCCATTGAGGGAACATATATTAACTTACATTCATCACTCATGGTTAGCATTGCCTGAAGCTTTGCTTCACAAGAAGCAAACAATTTTTTATTTATTTTTTCCCTGTACTTTGGACCTTGAAAGTATCTCAGCCAAAAGGACGCATGCAGAGCTCGTTTCCCCGCCGCCGTCGTATTCCCCAAAAAGCATCTCATGTGTGTCCTGGCTTTGAGCCAACGAGCAGACTGCAGGACCGTGGTTCATTACACACCAAGGGTTAGTCACGTAATGGTTACACCAGTCTGCAACAGATAAAGTTTTAGATATGCAAATGACTACTTCCCGTTTTTCACACATGAAAACAAAACCATCTGGTCTCCCCCGCCACCCTCCCCAGTGCTGTCTTTGCGGTCGTCTCTGTGATTTGACCACGTCTCCAAAAGTTGTTAGCAGCAATAACGGACGGGTATTTTCCAAGTGCGTCGGCCAAAATATGTTTTAGCTTTTCGGACTTTTTGTGTTTGTTGAGTGAGTCATGGATTCCTCATTCTGTGTTGGGAAAAGCAGCCAAACCATAGCACTAAAGGCAACAATGCAACACGCCCACTGTTAGCCTACAATTAGAGGTGAACAAAGCATGGCACACAAGTTGTTTGTTTTTTTGTTTTTTTTGTTCAGATACTTCTCAACGTCTAAGATGCCCAAAAACCAACCAAAACGCTAAAGCGAAGTCAAACAAAACCAACACATTTGACCCACACCATCTATTAAGCAAGTCAGTGTGATTTGAAGTCTTAAATGATATATAGCCAAAAAAGAAAAACACTGGATGGAAATATCGATGGAATTGTCTTGGAATGGTAATTACTGTAACTTCAACTTGCCATTGTGGGTTAGAAAATTCAATACCAACAGAAATAGATAATTGTAGGACAGTTGTAGATGTAGACACCTAGTGTGTCTAGAGTTAGAAATGTTTTAGTATACCTGTGGATTAAATTATCTGTAGGCTACATCGATATCCAATGTGTTGTTTTATATCATATGTTAATATAGAATTGTAATCAGCTTAAGGCCAAAATTGTTTACCTGTAATACAATTGTATACATTTTGTATTGTGCTTATTTAAAGGAAAAAAAAACAAAAAAACTGTAGAATATGCCTCTTAATAATCTACAGGTTAAAAGTATGCCAACTTTCTTTCTGTGTTTCATAATTGCTGCTGTTGCTCTGCTTTTAATAAACATTCCCAATGGCTTAAAATTCATTAAGTATCAACCACCTCACAACTTTCTTTTTTTTTTTTTTTTCCCCCATGCAGTTCAATTTATGATATTGTTGCTACCTGCTGCTCTTAGGTGTTGTATTTAATAACTCTTATATTTACTAGCCTGTAAGCCGAAGATAAAACAAACACAGCCCAAGTGCCTGTCTGATTATGTGCTCTTTTTTTTTTTTTTTTTTTTTCCTCCGTATGTTCAGAGAAAACCTGCCTAAGAGGAGAAAGATGAACGGCTGTGAACGGACCCAACGCGCTAAAGCCGAGTGCATTTGTCAAAACTAGTGGAATATATAAAAGCAACAAAAATGTTTCTGTCTGAAATGACGCCTTTTCATCTTCAACGCTGGCTTTGATGCTAAAGGTGGTAATGCACTGCTGTGGCGATGATGTGGAGCGAAGCATATGTACGATATGCTGACTCTTGAGTGTGAGTGGGATCTGGTTTGCACTGAAGGGAAGCTTTCTTCTCGCTTCCGCCATGCAGGAACCCTTTTGAAAACATGACAAAAGAGTCTAGCATTTTCTGGCACCAGCTTGCAAAGGAATTCCCACCATCGCTGCTTTCTTAAAAAAAAAAAAAAAACGAACCAGACTGGGTTTTTAATACCACTGCAAGCCAACATAAGAGTGGGTAGGATGGCACGCACTGATGCAAAGATGCAACGAACAATGCACGATCTTAGAGACATCACGGGATGGGGATTATGCTGCTCATAACTGCTTTTACTCATAGTCCAAAAGCTTCATTGTGGTTCATGGAGAGCACGCTTAATATGAGATGCTTGCAGCGATGTAGACAAAGAACTATAAGACTAGAATATCTCCTTGAATGCTTCTACAGTATGCATATCTTAAGTGCTGTTGGAGAAGCCACATAAATTAAGCTCTTACTTATAAGATCCTTATGTTTAGGAACTCAAAGGGAAAAAAAGAAAAAACCTCAATGACAAAAGTTATTCTTGTCCACAGGACACAGACTGCTTTAGTTTAGTTTGAGAACACTTTTAGAATTTTTTTTTGCACTGCATGTCTAGCAGTCGAAAAAAAAAAAAAATAATATATATATATATATATATATATATATATATATATATATATCCTTTTCTCCATTCGTGACAATTTAGAGTGTGAATGTCCTTGGGAAAGTTTTTTAAAGGCCATAGTAGACTAGTTTTCTGTATTGGAAACATCAGAAGGTGTATTAAAGTCCCTAAAGTTATAACTTACTCTAAACAGTGAGTGTGAGGTGTGATTTCTGTATGTGTGAAGGAGAATGTCCCTCATGACATATAGTTTACAAGTATGAGGCAAAAATATCATTCGGTTTTCTCAAGACCTATTTTTTGTCATGTCACGAAATGTGTAATCCACTGTACCTTTGTAAATTGACGATTGACTTTGTGGCTTTATGATCATGTATTCCTGTATAACTTCTCCAGGCACATTGGTTTCCTCCCACAGCCCCAAAAAAATAAATTTGAGCTAAATTGGTGACCCGAAATTGCCCATAAGTGTTAAAATGAATGTCTAATTATCTGACCCTGTGTTGGACATGCAGTCTGTCCAAAGTGTACCCTTAGGCGCCGTTTGCACGGCAACATCTCAAGAGAAAATACATAGTTTTTGCGTTTGTTTTGTTGTTGTTTTTCAGAAAAGTATCGTGTTTACACAGCAATGTTTTGAAAATGATCTCTGTTTACACGGAAACAGCAGAAACATTGAAAACAATGTAGTTGGAAAGCCAGGCCATGAGTTAGCGCCGTTGGTTGTTTCTGTAATGAAACCAAGCACATATGTACACAGAGAACAGTATGCAATACACATAAAAATAGTGAGGACATGGACATTCCTATGGACAGACAATGAAGTTGGTTTGCTATTGACTCTCTCTACCAAGTCCCAGGAGACTATGGACTGGGAGTTATGCCACTTTGGACGCCGCCACTGTTGTTATTGTCTTTCTACTTGCACATGTGCAGAAGAATAATTGACTTTGGCCATGGTGTGCAGTAGCACAATTTCAAGTGTGCTTTCCCAAATTACATTGAGGCGGATTTAGAGCATTTTCAAAAAGTTCCACCTTGGTAACAGTTTTAAAAAGTTGTATTTTCAGTGGCTCCAAGCACCCAAACGCAACAAAAATGTTCTATTGTCACTTGAAAACATTGTGTAAATAACATCTTAGTTAGCTGGAGTTGGTTCCATTCCTCCACAACCCTAAACTAGATAAAGTGGTGTATGAGAGGAATAGATATAAGAACATGTTCGGTAATTGGAACAAACCAAAATACTGAATCAAAACCACTGAAATCTTGGCACACTTTCACTGATCCACATGTATTTAAATGGACCAAATAAAGTAGATAGTGGTGAGTAAATGTCATAATTTAAAAATTAGGAATCCACCCTTCAGTGTAAATCCATCAAAGAATTGTCATTTTGATCTGCTTAGTTGAAATAGCAAGCTTTCTCATGCGATACAGTTAAGGGGGTAATTCACTACCTCGTAGTTTTTGCCTAATCTAACGCTGGCATGTAACAATTCACATCAATCCGCCAAAATGATTCAAGTCAATAAATAACAAAAACTAAATGGATTGAATACCCAAGCAAATTATTAGAAATTAAAAATGGAAATGGGTCAAATCAACCAGCTACATAATACATGACCAAAAATGAGCCTTATCTCCTTTTAGCATTTCCACTAAAGCATTAGACTAATTCTGGCACTCCGGGTGAAATAAACAAACAAGAAGGGCTGGACAGCTGCCACATGAGCCTTGATCTGCCGTGACTAAGGAGAGCGTGTGACTGCATGTTTGAGGTTAACTGCTTGCATACGCTGTATATTTCATGGCCTCCCTGAAGTGCTTACAGCCACAGTCTCTTTTAAACGAAGGTAATTCCTGTCTAAAGGTTGTCATGACCCTGGAGCTCAAGTTTTCTTTTGTTTTCCCACCCAACACACACAACTACAGCGTTGTGATGGGAGTTTTGGTGCAGTGCTGTGAGGCAATACATCAGTCATTGATAAGATTGATCAGACACAGAAATGTGTACTCCTTTCTTTGTATGTTTTCCGACTCCGCTGCAGTTACTTCCCATTTCTCACTTCTGTCAGAAGCAGCCACCAAGATATGTTTTTTTTTTTTCTGACGTTTGTTTTTCCCAAGACCCCAAGTCCACTGGCTTCTCATTTTAAGTTCAATGTCAGCTAAAGCTCTGGCGCCTTTATTTTCTCCTTTTCATCTCCCTTATCTGCAGTTACTCCCTTATCAGTGCTGAGTGTGTGTTAACAGTGTCTCATAAGCAGAGGATGTCAACAGCTTGCTGCCTCAGTCAACTTATTCGTGGTGGTCTCACGGTGCCCACAGTGGGAAGATAACCCTCCTCAATTTTCTTTTTTTTTTTTTTGTTGAGCTGCACCGTCATGCTTCTTTATATTTCTTCATGCAGGCTTTTGTGGGAGTCTTAAAGCATGTGTATGTTTCTGTTGACCTCAATGTTCACATGAGCCTCCACTCCCGCCACACTTTCACTTGCTGCGCTGCGTTAATGTGGAATATTTCTTTCAAATACTATTTCTATTAAAGCACTTTACACAAAAGTGGTCTCCAGATCCAGTTATATATATATATATACATTTTAAAAAAGCCCATCAAACAAAACAAGCTCATTTCAAGCTTGAGAACAAACTAATTGCACATATTCGTTAAACATATTTACCTCAAAGAAGACAATTCAATTCAAGGTGTAACGACACACTAGTGGCCATCTGAAGGTTTTGTTTTTTTTTGCTCAAGTGTCCAGTCCAAACATAATGCAATCCATCTATTTCTCCCTCTTTCACTGTTTATTTCCCAGCAGCCCTCATGCGCCCCGTTTCCCTTGGGACCTCATTGCTGAGCAATGCTCTCATACGGGCCCAGAGGTAAAATATGCTGCCATTTGCTTTATGATGGACATGTACTCAGTGTTCTTATCAGGAGGCCACTAAAGGTGACAGGCATGCATCACTCGTCAGGCAAGATACCAAAAGCGTTAGCATTAACAAGCTATTTACTGCCAACTGGCTATTCCTTGGGAATAGATGATCATTGATATGCACATTCATTATACCCGACCAAAACAGCGAAAAGTATTAGAGGCTTTGAATTTTGGGAACTCAATTTCTTGAAATGAAGCAATTTAATGTTTTTAAGGTCCAGACCAAATCCTTTCAAAATTCATTGGAAATGAATCTGCAACAGTCAAACTATAATTTGACATTTTCCTTCTTTAATATTTTCTTCTATTTGCATTCAGACACTGTTATTAAGTGAAAAAAAAATAATAATTATAATTTCAAGTAAATCACTTCAGGGTACAGGTCGTCTACATGAGGAAGCAAGTGAACTGCTGAGAAACGTATTTTTATAATGAGTTTTTGTGAGACTTAATATTGAGGTAACTCAAGCTCATAGGACTGAATCTTTGGAGAGTCAGACCTCTCTAAAAAAAAAAACTGTATTAAAACAATATTTAACTAAATCCAAGAGCCGAAAGACACTCAAAATATAAAAAGTGATTTGTTAAGCAAACTAATATTGTCCAAAACAACTATTTCCCGAAGATGACTCTATGATACTGACAAGTGTGTAGGGTAGGTTACATTTCTGGCAATTATAAGGGGAGGCAAAGCACATATAAGGACCAGATTTACACTGATAATACACTGCTGGGGTTTCTAAAAAGGTTTTCCTGGGTATCGTGCCAGAATCTGATACCATCCCGCTTGAATCTGATGCCCGTGCTTTCACAGAAATTATACGCGGCACCAGGAAGGGCAACAGTTGTTCTGTCAGCAAAATAGAAAAAAAAATAAAAATACCCTGAAGGACTAGCTACTCCAAAAAGCCAAATGAACAAGACGAGGCCAGCTTCCCCTAAATCGCTGATACAGCCTATGGGAATTACTGTCTGTCAGAAACTGAAACCTTTGGCCATGACTCTCTGTCCATAAATAGTGCTTGACCCTGATTTCTTTTAGTCCCAAGAAGATATTTCCTCTCCACTGAAAGTGAGTGAAACACAAGGTAACATTCGCAGACTCTTCATCCATGCCCCTGAGGCAGGTGGAGATACAGCTCGAAATGCACCTTGGAAAATAGATTACAGTGCCAGGAATCCACACACGTATGTCGTACAGTTGCAGCAAACCCTGTGGAATTCATCTCATAGCAAACCACCTGGTTCAAGGAACAAGGTTTTAGCCTCCAGTCCGCGCTAACAACTTGCCTTGAAAGGTGTCCTTCATTGTGACAGCAGGATGAACGTCGTGTCTTCCTTGGTTCGCCGCTCTTACACGTTACACCGTCACTTTTAATTAACCCAGAGAATTAGCTCATCATCTATGTGAAAGACTGGCAGAAAACATTCAAACGTTGCCCCCAGGATATATTTTAATAACCTTAATCATCTCCAATGGGTCAAAAACGCACCTTTCAAAAAGATTTCACGTCTGCATTTTAGATCATCTTTTAACGAAGATCAAAGCACGGTTAATGAATTTTTATTTGGTTTGATCGACAAGCTTCATCTACGAAGTTTGACAGTTTGAACTGCATCTCACATATGTTGTATTTTGATTTATGAATGAGGCCGCTCGCAGTACTAGCAGTACCATGTTTCACTTCCTGGGGAAAATAATGGTTTAAAGAGGTCTATTTTCATATTAATAAGCTTAATAAGCTGTTTATAGATAGTGTGCAAATTGTTCAAATCAAAACGTATATTTAGCCTTTTCCATTCTTCAAACCCAAACACGACTCAGTCCAGAGGGTACCGACAAAGCATGTATTGTCTGTACCCTCTGTTCTACCCTATTCTGAGTTTTGGGGAATTAATACACAAAAAAAAAAAAATGACTGTGTGTAGATTTCCCCACCAACATCCTTATTTATGAGCAAAAACCTGAAATACTAATAGCACGTGTACTTTACAAGTTGTGTTAAACAACATTGCTCATTTTCATCTGCTGACATTAAAAATACCAAATACAATTTGGAAAAATTCACACCAACTTCACGTTTTTTTTATTCACTATTCATTCGTCTTGTCTTTTATTATATCCAAGGCCATACCTAAAAGGGCAATTAAATTGGGTTTTATGCTATTGCACAATGGAATTGAAAAATATATTGTCTTAAAGCCAGAACAAAACATTAAGCAGTAAAATGAATTTAATGTAATATCTCTTCAAAAATAAAAATATATATTTCCAGTTCAATGCCACATCCCCCCCCTCCCGGTCACATGGACGTTTTACCCACTAATGTTATCCACCTCTCTTATCTTGAGCCATCTTGCCTGGCAGCCAAACAGCATTTATATTCACAGAGGCAGATGTAGCCACGAGGGAAATGATGGGAACATTTCAGTAGATATTTGGACCCTACAAACCCCTGCTGTTTTAATTTGGAGAAAATCTGCAGGAAGAAAAGAAACTGAGAGACCAAGAAATTAAATTCCTGCAGATCAGTTTTTTTTGTTTTTATTGTATTACTCATTTTCTTATGTCCTTTGCTCATACCTCTAGCTGTGCGCGCGCACACACACACACACACACACACACACACACACACACACACACACCTCTTTTCACTTATATTTATCTCATCTGCCTCATGGCTTCGGGAGCAAATGAGTGCAGAGGAGATCAATGGATGAGCTGAGGGGGGTTCACCCCGGCTCTGATTCCCTCTGTGATTTATTAAATTTGCCGTTGTTTCAATAGGAGCAGTCCAGTGTAACTCTCCGGGAAGGCTTTCGCAGCACTGCTTCTGGAAGTGTGACAGGTACATGAGAAGAGCGTAAGAGGCTAGACAGAACCAAAGAAGAAGACAAACGTGTCAGAACAGACAAAGATCCAGTGTCAGAGGAGACAAGGGATCCAGACGTGACAGGAGAATCGCTAAGAAGGAGAGAGAGAGAGAGAGAGAGAGAGAGAGAGAGAGAGAGAGAGAGAGAGAGAGAGAGAGAGAGAGAGAGAGAGAGACGGAGAAGTGGGAGCAACAGATGGGCCCACAAAGGAAGACACTGATGTTAAAAGTAAGAAAAAGGAAGTGATGATTGGATTAAGATGCAGATAAGAGAGCCAGCAAGAAGAGCAGGGGACAAAAAGGCAGAAGTTGAATACATAAAAAAAAAAGAAGATGGAAGGGAGAACCGATAATGGGGAGAAAGAAAAGGGAAAAAGTGCATGGGTATACTCAGAGGCAAAGACAGGCCTTTAAAAAGCAATTTGTGAGAATGGAGCAAGACACAGGTTAAACAAAAGTGGGTATAATCACCTGAGTCAATAACGTAACATTTCATAATGGGTGATTTAGAACAATGGAGCACACTTTGACTGTTAAAGCCGAGCATCAGTTCAACCGCTACAAATCCATGAAATTGGTTATCGCAAGACATCAAGATTAGTGTGGAACTATAGGACTGTGTTCTGGCAAAATTCACCGAAGTGACTCAAACTACTTTGACAGGAGATGAATATGATGTCGGGACTAAAACAAGTTTTTTTTGTCCCCTTCCAATTCATTTTTCTCTACAATCGTTTGGAAAGAAGAAGAAGAAGAAGAAAAAAAAAAAAGAAGCATGGGTGACAGTGCATTGTTCTCCTTATGCCAATTGCCGAGACAGAACAAAATGAAATCCTATTGACAACTGAAAGCTCTGGAGGAGTGGAACATAACAGAAGCAGACAGAAACTCAGCCCCCCCCCCCCCTTTGTCTGCAGGATTTGAACATTTACAGTCTCATGGCTTGTCACTCCGAGCCACTGGAAAGCATGTAATGTCCCGTCTTTAGTCAGACACTTTTCCATTCTGCTGGCTTTGGCCTCCACTTGCATATTTTAGGGCCTCTGCCGAGCAAGTATAAAGTTCTATCTATAGCTCGACTCTTGCCGTGGGCCAGAATAAAATATGGATGTGTCTCCCCATGCTGCGCCAGCTGAACATTGCGGGCCGAGCTCTGACCTCCAACTGTTCCAGACAGACTGAAGACACTGATAATCGCAAAACAACCCCGGTCGCGGGATTTAGAAAGGCAAACAAACAAAAAAATAAATAAATAAATAAAATTGTGAGAATAATTGAAAAACACTTATCTGGTATGACTCCAGATTGTTATTCAAAAATGTATCCTGCGTGTAAATTTTTAATAGGCAACAATACCACAGTAGCAGGCAGCCTATTCCGGGCAGGCAACACCTGGAAACACCAACTGTAATGCCTGTGAGCTAAATTGCACTCAAGCAGAGAACAACAGAAGCTGGGTGTGATAACTCAATTGGAATGATGTCCTACAACTTATTTAATCTTTATAATTAAAATGAATGAAAATAAATCCATCATTACAGAAGGTTGATGGATCCAAGGTGGAATGTAAACGCTACTCCCACCAACTCATCTTCTTCTAATATGAGTGAGTAAAAAGGGTTTTTTACTCCTAATTAATCCAACCACAGAATACAAGATCCATAGTGTGTGTCCCGCTTCCTCAAAACAAGCCAAGAAAGTGTACGTTTTGAAACTGAATCTGTTTTGACGAAATTGTATCGATGGGCAAAACGCAGTCAGTCACTGTGATGTTAAAAACCCTGCAATTCATTCATGGAAAAAGATCGAATCCATAACGAGTTCTCCTTGTTTTACACAAAATTTGACTAAACGTCTCCTCAAACAATCCAACCAACTCTCTAAAACATGCTTCTAACCTTAATCACGCCAATGCCACTGAGCGTGTGAGTGCATTTGTACATGTGTGTGCATTTGACCCTTTGTTACCCTGGATACGCCCCCCCCCTCCAGTGCTTTCATAAAGTGGGAAAAGACATTGTATGGATGGATGAACCCATGTTCCTATGAACGGGATTTAATGTCAGTAATCTGGTGTAACACGGTGCATATTGCGACAAATAGTTAATAATCGGTGGATGAAAGGTCATTTTTCAAAGTGAAAATCATTTTTGGTTCGTCTTGGAATTGTTGGGGCACAGTTCTATCTTTTACCAGCTCCACTACCAAATTCTTGCATTTCCACTTGCCAATGTTTTTGACAGCTCATTATTATTGTTCTATCAAAAAAACAAAAAACTAAACAACAGACATGGCTGGGAGCAGTCGAAGCTGCTGCAAAGCATGTCTTATCAGCTTAGGAGTCGTCTGGATTACCTCAAACTTGTCTCAGATGTGGAAGCTAATTTTAGGGCAGAAATATTCTCCTCCAGAACAAGGAGTCCGAAAATTCAGGGGTGAAATGTTTTTTTTTCAACTTTTTTGAGTTTTCTCCAGTGAACTTAAAGGCTACTTTTAACCTCACGATGCCCGGTGAATACAGCTCCTGTACTGGACCCTTCCGCTCCCGTCTTCTGTCTCCCTCTCGCAGTGTGAAGCTCTTGAACGTCTTAACAGAGGTGACAGGACTGGACTCAGCGGACAAGTGGGGTTGATTCATCTAAGTGAAACCCCGCTGAGGCTCTTGGGGTAAAATCCTTTGATTTCTCTGAAGTTTTAACACAGCGGGTAAAGACTAATGAAATACTGGAGGGATTGATCGCCGCAATATTTCATTTATTTATTTATTTGCTTTGGATTAATGCAGATACTCTCACGACCCAGTGAGAGACCAGAGCCAGCTACAACCTTTTTTTTTTTAATATGTGAAATCTTGGATAATATGACTGAAATCCCAAGTATTAATGGATCGGACCTGCGGTTAGATGCTATGCAGCATCTCATTTATACTCAATCATTTTTAAATGCACTTTGAAGCCTCTGAAATGAGTCTGGCACAGATTTCAGAGATTACTATGAAAAGTAAGTGTCTGGAAGAGTGCTGTCAAACTCTGTTATTTCTGTTATTTAGGAGATTATATGTGATCTTGCCAAGTACAACACCTCTGTAAGATAACAAAGTGACCATTAACGTAACTTTAAGTTTTAACTTTAATATAGATTTTTCGGCATCCACAAAAATACTCCACCTCATATAATTTTGAGCTAATCTGGCGATCTTGTACCAGTTTGACGGCGCTCCCGTTCCGCTGATCGTGTCTCGTTCTGTTTGGAGCAACGCCATTTTCTCTTGCCCTGCAGGCTCCAAGATGCCGTCTGTCTTGTCACACAGTCCTGGGGTTCCCAGAGCACGTGCCCGATCGACATGCGCTTCCTTCTGTGTATTTGGTTCACCATTCTTTCTTGGTTGGTGATCACACATAGATCGTCACACTATGGATTACCAAAGCCCATCAGATCTCTCTGTGATGAATGACTCTAATCTTAGAATGGTTGCACGATGCCTTGATGAGGGAAATAAATCTGTCGGGTAAAGCACAGTAGCAGTGGCAGCTGGCCAATAGAGAGCGCTAAGGTGCTTGCCTGGTCATTGTCTAAAGTCAGTTCTAGATTGTTCTCCTGTGTTTCTACTAGATTTACCCGCATCGATGAAAAGCTTGACATCAGGTTTAACTTTCTCCATTGGAGTTTTTTTTTTTAAATGCACACAAACAAACATAAATGTGTGCAGTATTTTGCAAATATCTGCAGGTTTGTTAATGGCTTATAACTGTTTAGATATGCCCATATTTATCATTTACTGAAAATCTCAGGGCTTAAAAAAACACACACACACAGTTTATTTTGCAAGTCTTTTTTGAGGCACGATCCTAAAATGCTCTGAAAGATGGATCGGTGCGGTGGGTGAAAATATACCAATTTTCATCACTAGGGGCCAATTTTAACCCTGGAACAGACAGCATAGTTATGCCTCTGTAGTTTGAACAGTCTTCTAGGTCGTCTTTTTTTTTCTGGGATTATCAGTAGATTACTACAAAAACATGCACTTGACATTAATTGGTGACTCGATGGGATCAATGACCTCCACTTGGTTTTTAACCGTTTCGTCTCTTTCGCGGCTGAAACACACATCCCAGTATCCCTATAGCGTTCGATGCAGGCGAGTACTGCAGTGACTGCAGTGATACTGATAGTAGTGGCATGTCCTCATGTCGGGGGGAAAAAAAAAAACTTTCTGACAGATTTCAAAGACAACAACGAATACGAAGAATGTATTTCCTCCTCTTGCTGGAGTGTCACTAAGAAATTTCCGGCAACATGTAGGAGCGGAAATGAAGCAGGAAAAAAAAAAAAACATTATGCAAATATAATTACGACAGGGTGCCAATTTATCACACCCCGAGATAATTCATCACACCCAGAAACAATCCAGTTAATTTAAAACGCTGCGAGCAGCGGCATTTTGTTTTACCTGCAATTGCGTATTGACCAAGAGCCGGCCGAGCAGAACAGAAATCACCACTGAATAAGTCAGGAAGGGAAAAGTACTCATTTGTAAGGTGGTTCAAACAACGGCTCACATTTTTCACAAGGTTCGAGGTCAGTCCAGGTCTCTGGTAGCAAACAGCTTGTTTTTACTGTTTTTACACTTGATTTTTTGTGCCAGTATGAAAATATGCCTTGTGTGCTGTTCGTTTTTTTTAAGATCACTTTTTTCATTTCGCTTGTACAGCCATTGATCGCATTCAGTTTTCTGCTGAAGTTTTTGATTAGAGAAATACTAAATTATTTAGGGGTCACATCATGCAGCTGGTGTTTTTTTTATTGTATATTTAATGGCCTTTCTGTTTTGCTTTTCATGCACTCTTCAATGGCAATGTCTATAAGGGGAAAAAAAAATCCCAATGAGAAGCATAATAACTTTAATGAACTGGGAGTCATTCAAACACCAGGAGCACAGAAACAATGAGGGATATATTGACCATTCCATGTGGACGACCAACCACATATCAAAGGAGCCTCATAAAGATGGCTTATGAGTTGGCATGTGATCGAACCACATGTATTGATCCGGCGTGGCCTTGGTGCTTACAAATCCATTTCTGCAGGCCATCTTTCTGTATGCCTCTGACAAAGAGCCTCACGCTGGATCAGATTACTACTTCATTTCTCGGTGAGCTACTACACCTGGATTCACCGGGAGCCTTTATTTCTATTTATTTTTTTCCTCCTCACCGTTTTATTCTGGCTTTTCGGCTGTAAATGATCTCATCAGCTGCAGTGCTGTGCATGGACGGGTTCTGCGCATCCTGTGCTTCTTTGAAACTTCCTGACAAACACAATGCGCCAGAGATCACCACAGAGGCTATATATGATTGATGAGTCTGACACGAGCTTTTTCCACACTGGAATGCGTAAGGCAGAGTGGAATTTTACGAGGCACGACAAAAAAACATATATCATACCGTTCTGCAGTTATCGGATGCATGACCTAACTTTTTTTTTTTTTTTTTTTTTTTTAAATAACAATAAATATGTTCACGTACAATGGACATTCCTGAATCCTAATAGAACATATTTTAAGACATTTCTAACCAAAAGATAAGGTAAAGCCTGCTTGTACCATCAGATTTCTTTGCTCTTGGTGGCATAGATCCAACAACCAGCTTTGCACATTTATCGCAGATTGTTTCTGCTGAATATCCCCAATATTTCCTCTTCAGTTATGATACCGGTAACACGTTAATTAGTAATGCGTTACGCTCATATGACCAGTAACGAGTAATCTAACGCATTACTATTCCCAAAAACCAGTAATCAGATTAAAATTACTCCTCCAAGTCACTGTGCATTACTGTTGTAACGTCCAACAGGACGTGTTTCCTGTCTGCAAAGCCGCTTTATTATTAAACAGAACCATCTGCACGCCCACTTGACCCGCCAACTTCTCCAGCCTCAGCCAATCACAGACCAGCTCACTCTAATGGTGTGTTCAGGTGGCACAAAAGAATAGGAACTAACAAACATAATCACAAAACCATATAATTGCAACAAGAACACAACTGCAGAGGTGTTACACTATTTTTGTAATTGTCCTGAGTAAAAAAGATATACTGGCAGGAAGCCCCGCCCCTTTCCTCAGAGTTTTTAGCAAAACCGGTTTCCCTTTTTTATGTTGAGACGGTGGGGGGTGTCGTCGGCAGCTGCTGAAAGTAACTAAAAAGTCACTTGTATTCTCACTTAGTTACTTTAAAAACAAGTGATCAGTAAAGTAACTAATTTTCAAAGGAGTATCTAGTAATCAGTAATCTGATTACTTGTTAAAGTTAACTGTGGCAACACTGATCCTCTTCTACATTGCATTGTATTGAGTGGTTATCTGAGTTAATATGACTTTATAATAATATATCATGATTTTGGCCATTGTCCTCTGGACTTTAGCATCAACAAGGCATTTTTGCCCATATAACTGCTGCTTACTTAATATATTCTCTTTATTAGACTGTTCTCTTTAAACCCTTGACATGACTGTGTGTGAAAATATCAATACATCAGCAGTTTCAGATGTGCTCAATACTCTATACTCAGACCAACCCACCACGCACTAACAAGTGGTCAAATCCACTTACTTCACCTTCCTTCCCCATTCTCATGCGCACGGTTAAGCAGTTCATCTTGACCATGTCTGGATGACCCAATCAAAATTGACCTCCTGCCACGTGATTGATTGGTTAGCGATTTGCATTAACCAGTATTTGAACAGGCGTGCCTAATGAAGTGGCGTGCGGCCGTAAATTGTACATGTGTTTGTCCATTTAATGACAACACTCGGCTATTATGGGGCAAAAGATAGAAGACAAACTTCTGCAATTAACGGCCATCTATTCATCATTCGGAAGGATGACAAGCCTGACTCAGAATTAATCAAAACATTACCCTGAGCTAGCATGAGTGTGCCAAGCTGGCAGCCATTCCTTATCAATGATGTCACGTTAGCGATCTGAAGCTTGACACTAGATTATTACTCGACAGTCTTGACTTCAATTAAGGCTCAGTAAACACATAATCGGTCCGGTGATGACAGTGGTCTTGTGGATGACGATTGTGGGTGAAGCTCCCGGAATGAAAGACACTGTAGAGATAATTAGGATTGTTAGTATAAACTTTTTTTTTTTTTCGGCAAGGCTTTTCCTCACAGTTATGACTACAAAGCATACAAAAAGCTGTTTAACAAGATAATTCATCCCTACCATGACCCTGCTGTCCCCAAGGACATAGAGGAAGCAACGGCTAATTGAATTACGGTGGCTTAGTTGATTTATATGCTGAATTTAAGAAAACGTCTATAATTTGCCAAATGTCTTACTCCCTGATGCTTTTATTGTAAAGTAGAAGAGAAAAGAAACATAAAACATGCAAATTCACAGTTTTCCCAGTCAGAAGGGAAACATGCTTTTGTTTAGTTGTGTAGAGTGACTCCACGGGGGAGGGATGGAAATTTAAAAATCCAATGCAGCGGCTCGAGATCTTTGTCAAACTCCATGTTTCTATTTTGTCTATTTTTAAGCAATGTTTAGTGGCACGTTTACTTCCTCAAAGTTGTGAAATTCAAGCTTCTTTCAGAGGATTCTCAGTGGGTTACATGTGTAGCCCAAGGCGTTATCTGTGTTTACAACACAAAATAAATACCAAGTGATTGCATTCGGCAGTCTTTACAAATAGCATAATCTCACTGAGAAGAACAACAGGAAAACCAACTGCGATATCTAAATGCTGAGCTATAGAAAGTAGAGAAACGTGACTTTATTGGTCACGCACTTTTTGTCCTCACTGTTTTTAAAGCTTTTTTTTGTGAGCAACAGCAGCTTTTAAGAGAAAACTGATATTTAATTTGTTTTTAGGTTTCTTTCATTAATCTGTTTAAATTATTCATTTTTGACACATACTTAGCAGAGAAAACATGCATCCAGCTCCAGACTTTACATGGTCGGACTATAGAGGACACATGTGCAACACTACCAGTGTACACAGCTTTACATATCACCAGTTACGTTTAGTTTTTAAGGCACGGTGATGGAGTGATTGGCACTGCGATGGCAACCTCCCTGTGTGCAAATTGACTTTGCACGGTGTTAACTATAATAGCAACTGCCCACAACTCGCCTCTGGATAAAGGAGAAAGAGGGTATGGAAGGCAACAAGCTGTTTTTTTTGCACAACTGCTGCACATGCTTTTAGCCTCACTGCATGTCACTACACGCTGAAAGCACATTATTCCACCTTGTCAATCTCAAATTATGGTCACAGGCATCCAATTTGCAATTTGCCATAAAATTAGAGAAGAATGTTAAGTGCAACTGGATTATGTCTTCTGTCAATGTGCCGGCCATATGTAATGCAAGTCACCATTAAGTTGACACTGAAATGATCAGCTACATATGCAGATTGTTTAAACACCAAAAACTATGATTAATGCACCAATGTAAAGCTTTTTTTTTTTTTTTTTTAAAAGTACTCTCCATAAAATGAATCACTTCTGCACAGAGAATAAACCAATACAGGAAAACGAGACCATTCATTTCCACAAATTTCCAAACCGCAGTTGCCTATATCGATCACCCCAAAATCAATGTGTTGACAAACAAACCGGAATTTGTATCCGTCAAACTGTGTTTATGTTTCGCGAAACCGGCGTCATCTTCTGAAACCCGCACGCATTGGGTTTCTGGGATATCCAAGTTGGCGCCGCGGCAGCTCAAGTGAAAACATCAACAGCATCTGACCGATTCAACAATTGACCGACCGAACACAAAGCACGACTTTCTCAAAGAAAGAGTATTCAAGACACGAGAACAGTCTCGAATGTTGTGAAACTGATCGTTGACCGTGTTTCCAGCTGCAGATCGAGATCTCGCGCGATCGCGTGGGCAAACACGTGGGATCTTGTGCACACAATACCTCGGGAGTTTCTTTGACCGCGAAGATGTCACCCGACCAGCGGATGTTTCACGAAATTGAAATGCTGGAAATACGAGTGTAATGACGAATTTTATATAGAAAGGTATTGACAGAGGAATTTGAGACGTACAAATCCAATGTGGATTCTGGTAGAGTAACTTTGAAATGGATTGGATTAAACATTGGCCTCGAGTGTGAGGAACCCTGCTTGTAAAATTGTTTCCGTATTTGTGACGAACTGGTGACTTGTACAGCTTTCCCTCCACTTTTTGCCTCATTGTCGGATCCGATTAGCACCTTCCTCCGTCGAATGCCCCCCCCCCCCCCACCACCACCACCGTGCCCACCTCCAGCTTACGCCGATGAACTACACAAATGAGAAGCTTCATTCAAAACGTTAAAGTGCCTTTGAAAGTAATCCAGCCACTGATTACGTTAGCCACTTAATGTAAATGTGCAAATAAAAATGTCATTGTAGTTGTTGGTTATGACTTGACTTGATTGGGAGGAAGTGACTGTAAAGAGCTAAGTGGATTTTGTGCTCGCCGTTTGCACATTTAGCGGGAGAATAATGTGACCTTGAATCCCGCCGCCTCGATCACCTCTTGAATGAGTGAGGAATACGACTATCAGCGGAAGGGGGGAAATGCACCATTGTCACAGATGAACTGAGCCAGCTGAAAGCATCGTGCTGCCGTCCTCTCTTCAGTGGGGTGCGATCCGGCCGACAAGAGTCATTCTACATGGAAATTGGATGGATTGCTTGTTATTATTGTGAGGAGCAGTTCAGTGGTCACAGCCAAGATGCCCTCGATGCTTTGTTGGCGGAGCAGTGGTGTGTAGTGGTAGCCCAATCACTTGTGAAGTATTTGTTCAACTCTGTGGATATACTGTGAGAAAGGGATTTTTATTTTTTTTCTTTCTTTTTTTTTTTTACCCCAGAATGAAGCTTTTGTCATTTTCATCTCGGTCTGTCTAAATACACGTGGGAGCCAAAATACATGTGAATTTTCAGGCTTTTTGGGTAAGCATAGATTTAAAAAAAATAAAATAGAAAAAGCATGGCTTATAAATACATGTGAAAAGCCAATCTTGACACAACTCTAAAATAGATGCAGCCGAAATGAAATGAAAAGATGCCGTTCATGGAGGAAGCTACTACCACTTGTTCAAAGTAATGAACAGAACATGCAGTTGTGCTGCCTTTTGTCCTCCACACGAACACATTGGACCACATTAGCTGCCTCTCCCTTAAACCTGCCTCGCCACTATAATTGCATTTCAACAATATGCATGTCACAATAAAGAACAACAACATGATGAAGCTATGAGAACCTGCTGTGTCTTTTGAATTAAAGATCTCAATATATTGAGGCTTCTTTGTGTGGGGTTTCTGTGTGGGTTTTTTTATATCGGTTTTCTCTTGAAATGTCCTCATCGAACCACAGACGTGTGCATGTGTGTGACTGTCTCTTTCTTTGTGTCAACCCAGTCATGCACTGGCGTTCCGTGCTTTCTGCCCACCGTATAACTGGACACTGAGTTGGACGAAGCATGTATAAAAGATTGGTGCTCGTTATTTGCATGGTTAAAGTTTTGGATTTCAGAAGCAGTTGTATTTTTAATTCATCTGTTTTATATTCATTTTCTATAGATGGCTCAACTTTTGGAATAAAACTTTTGAAAAGTTCCACCTTTTCCTAAATGCAAACCATCCGAACACACCAACATGTTTTCTTGCTGGGAAATTCAGAGGAAAAGAAAAAAAAAAAGAATTCACACTTTAATATAATCCGAATACGTGTTATGTTTAAACCATCCCATCTTGCACACAGCCTGTAGTAACTTCTGACAGAGTGACCTTCCAAACCCAAATTAGTCAGCACAGTGATCACTAATCGCAGCCACCTGCTCCAGGTTGCAACAGGCACTTCGTGGAGAAAAAAAAAAAAAAAAAAAAAAAGCACACCATTCAAAAAGTGCTGCTTTGAGAAGCGAATGGACAGATAAGGCATCTCTAGCGCTCTCGTGGGAGTTTGTCAGCTGAAGCACTTTGTGTCCAAAACAGAATGTCAGTGTTTTTCCTGGAGCTTGTTTGCTGGTGTCATTTTTTATTTATTTATTTTTTGGGCCCCTGAAGAAATTTAGCCTGGAAAAAGTACCTTTGTGTTCGTCGGAGGGTGAATGATGTCATCCCTAGCTCCCTCTTGCTACAGCTCATTGGTTTCATTTTGACTTGAGCGGTATTGTCATTAATAATGCTTTTGAATGATCTCAATCATTCGTCATCATTAGTTCTTCCCTTTTTTTTTTTTTTTTTTTCCATTTGGTGAGTATTTCAAAGCCTTTTCATTAGCACTAAAACTTTTAACCAAACTTGAGCGTTACTGAGACAATAAACCAAAAAGTGGCAATTACTACAGCCTTCCTCTATATATGCAGTCAAGTACTATATTAAACTTGATAAAAAAAAGCCTGTAGTTAATCCCACCTGACATGAGGAGAGAAGCAAAAGACTCCCTGGATCACAACTATGAGCAATTCAACGACATTAACTTCACTGAACTAAACTCACCCTGAACATTCTGTGCAGTAATGGCTGAATATAGTTTTAAAATATAAATAAAATGATTTCTTTGCAAGTTTTCACGTTTGGATAAGCAGGCCGCAAGACCAATTGCATACATGCTTTTACACTCTACAACTTCAACCGCATTGGTTTTTGTGATTTGCTCTTCGGACGACATCAGCTGTGGTTCGGACGGAGAAACACACTCTAAACTCAGAAGAAGACAAATATGTGATTGGACAGGGTTAGGTGGTCTGATACTGATATCTGTTCCCCGAGGACTCATCACAGAACAAGATTTTCATCATGCGGCCAACGCTTTTCCTTTTTTTTTTTTCCTTTTTCTCAGATGATTTATGCTGTCCATTCTGCCCAATGCATTCCCAGAGCTGTGGGAATCGCGCTGAATAATGCAACCGACAGGCCCTCATTTGTGTGCTTGTCTGAGTAACAAAAGCTAATGCCGGGCACAGCCCCATCAGCCACAGCCGTAATCCCTGGAGAAATACTATCGAGTTTATTCGAATGGGGTTACCTGTTAGCGTGGACAGATAACAGGATCACCGGTATTTGGAAACGTTCGGGACGCCAGCAGCACGGGGGAGGTGGGACGGGAGTTAATCGCCCCACAATTCAAATGTTACTGCTTCATGCACGGTGCAGATGGGAAGGCCGGAACATCCAATTAAATCATTTCTGTGCCATCATTGAGAAAATATCCCTTTTTTTTTCTTTTTTTTTTTTCTTTGGTGCGAGGTAGATAGAAAGATGCGTCAAGCACTATATCTGGACAAAGAAAATAATTTCCACCACTTTCTCTTTCTTTTCTTTTCTTTTTTTTTGCACAGTGGAATCCACTTGAGGCAGATGGCCGCCCACCTCCGAGTCTGGTTCCGTTGGAGGTTTCTTCCTGTTACGGGGGAGGTTTTTTTTCTGTTTGTTCGTTTATGTGACTATTATCAAATTGTGTTTTATTGTTTTTTTTTTTTTCTCCAATCATATAAGAGCTTAGCCTTCGTTTGTTAGGACCTTGAGATGACTTGAGTGTTTATTTGGCACCACATGAATAGAACGGAATTGAATTTGTGGTCGGTCCCACTGCCTTGGAAAGGAAAGGAAGTATAGGTCAAGAGGAAAACGGATGAGCACTAGTTATCGAAACAGTCACCCAAGCAACAACTTCATTCACATTCAGTTTGGAGGCTGGAGAGTGGAATTCTTTCCCTAACAATGTTGTATAAACGAGGCCTAATATCAGTCATCATCAGGACAAAGTCCTTTCTTAAATAATGCTGGATACGTATTATATTGAATAAAATATTCCCGGTAATCCAAGGATGTACTCTGTGGCCCATGTTGTAAAGCAGTTTGAATGTTTATTTAATTGATACACACTTGACCCAAAACACTTGTGAACGGTTGGTTTTTATGATTGACCATTTTAGTAAGATTGCAGAGAAGGTTCTCTGCCTTTCCACAGATAAAAATTGGTGAGAAATACATTTTACATGCATTCTTTTTGAAAATAAATACACGTTTAAATGCAATTAAGATATAATGCAGAGAAAGTTGTGTTAATAAGGGCCACCGATATTGTCTTGAACATTACCTTGGGCTTTTTCACTGACTTTCACGGCGAATCTTTCCTCTGTGTGGCCACAGCAGGACTAATAGGAATATGTCTTAATTGAGAGAGATGCTGTGCATTTTCACCTCATTATGTATTCAGGAGTATTAATTATCCCTGACATGGGGAGAGGATCAGTGAAGGTTCACTGCCCGACCTGCACTTTTGTACACCCCAAACGGCGAGACCGACACACAGCTTATAGATTACATAGTTATTGGCTGCACAGTGGGCTGCTTGGGGACACAGTGGATTGCTTTTTCGCCTCACATCAAGAAGAACTTGGTTCGAGTCTGGTGAGGGGCCTTCGTTGGCAGAGTTTGCATGCTTTCATACATTTCAGAAAAAAAGTGTTAGTTTCAGTTAATAGTTCACAAAAGCAAACAAAAAAAGTTTTTATGTGTATAAATCAAGGCAATGTGCATGTAAACATATAACCCCTAAAGAATTTTTTATTACATGCCTTTGACTCTCCGGGGGAACTTTTTTTCTCAGCTTTTGCAGATCCACGAGGGGTTTTCACTGCTCGGCAGACTGGATTTTTTTTGTGTGCGTGCATGTGTACAACTTTGTGCTTACAATGTGTGTTTCGTGTTCTCTTGTTGGGAGTCATTCGAGGACAGCGGCTACTTTTTTGTTCTTTATTGACAATGCCTATACACTTAGCCCGAGAGACAGGCTTTGACAGTAAGAGGTTTGACCTTTCTGCCCTCTGCCTCATGTCGCCTGTCTCCAGTGTATTTCCACTTGGGAAATGATTTTTGCATTGTGTATGCTGCATCATCTTCTGTTTCAATTTTAAATGAGGCCTGCTTTATTCGAAAGTAAGTGGTTTAACACAGTTGCCCACGGAGGTCAAAAACAAGCGTAAAGCTGATTAAACCAAGGGTAAGCTCTATAAATTAAAAGAAACTACATCTTTTTGAAACAATTCTGTAACACACACACACACACACACACACACACACATATATATACATATAAGATAAACAATGAATACCAATATATAAGCTCTCCAAAAGTGGTTAACGGGGTTAAAGCCAGTGGATCTTCCTCTTTCACTTCCTGCATAACAGAGAAGAGAGCTGAATCTTTATTTTGAGAACTAAACACAGATTTGTCACAGCCTGAATTAAAATGACTGAAATCCATACTGGGTTGGGTGTGAACCTTGATGTTCATTTCCACAAATTAGTCTCTGCTAGATGTTTAAGTATTTTTGTGTGAATGAATTTGAAGCACGTGTAAAGCAAAAGTGAGACAAATCCAAATTAACTGTAAACAATTTCTTTAATTCACAGATTTTCACTGTTTTTTTTTTTTTTTTAAAGAATTAATCTTGTTTCAAGGTTTCAGTAGCTAAACAAGTATCGAATCAAGTGTGTACGGTCAGAAATACTATGGAGATCAATGGAGCATTTCCAAAAACGGAATGTATTCAGTATAATATGCAGGGCATCCTCCAACTCAGCCAGCACACGTCAATTATTCAAGTCTAACTTGGCAGTGAAGCAACGCCGATTCAACATTATATGACATCAGCAAATGGTTCTACAGAGCGAGAGGTTATAAACTTTGGTTAATCTACTTTAAGATCCTTTGTTTTCCAGTATTGTTACGAATGTAAAATGAAAACGGAACCGAGAAAAAAGGCTGTTTTCTTTGTTTTCCTTGACTGAACTCATGACCTTTGAATATGCTTAGCAGGGGTCAGCAGGCTACCCAGTGACACTGTAACGAATTGACAGGACCAATGGCCTCTGTCACTTGTCCTCCGCACATTAAATTACACGACCTTGCATTCTGTTAGCGCTTGACCTACAGAGTCAATAGTTATGACAAACAAAACAAACAAAAAGAAAAAAAAAAAAACTGCATTGTGTCTGTGTATGTTTTGGTGACTGACGTAGACGATTTCAGGAGGAAAATCTGAGTTCATAATAATGCGAGTCGTCAATTACTGTGATGATATTGGCTCCATGTCAAGTGATGCTCTGAGACTTACAATACAGTGTATTGTTGACTGAATATAAGAACTACATGCTGTGCTATCAAGAAAATTGGTGGCAAAGATTGAACCAACTGAACTGTCCAGATCATCTGAAGACCTGGCAGTGGGAACCTTTAAGGATGAATCAACCGTCATTCAGTTGTTTGGGTTTTTTCTTTTTTTTTTTTGCATTGTCAATGCCATTCTTCTCAACATTATGCACGCAGCACTCAAATTCTCAAAACTGTGATCCGTTGAGAGACGATGTCTTTACGCAACCGACTCACCTCGTTTGTCAAAGTTATGCTTGATATCGTCGTCCTTGCACATGGTGTCCGTGTGTCCCCCGATACCAACGTTAACTCCATAGTCGTCCAGGACCTTCCCGTCACTCAGCTTGTTGTGGAGCTGGTTGGGTGTGGAGTTCAGCGAGTGTCCACCTCCGTCCTCGTCGTCGCAGTCGTAATCATCAAGAATGGGGGTCTCGCGGATGGGCATTCCAATGACGGAGCTGCCGTGCTGGTGGGCGTTCCGGGATCCCCGGTAGCTGTCGCGGCCTTGCGGTCCGAGCAGAACAGAGGGGATGTAGTGGATTTCGTGTGTGGCCTCAGTACTGGCACTCTTTTGGGGGATGCGGCGACGTTTGCACCATCGGTGGCGGGTGTACAGGACAAGGGTGAAGAGGAGAATCAGCAGGAGGAGTGCAATGAGGCCTCCCTGAATGAAAGCAAAAATAAAAGAGAAAAATATAGATTGTGAGTAGACGGGTACTTAATTTGTTGCATTTATAGTATGCAAACTGGACAATCACAGTACAATTTTGCCTCCAACAATCATGATTACAATCACTGTCTCCATGCCAATGATATTCGGTTGAATACCAATGATCACCATTTGCTGGCAATTAAATACCGTCTGGCAATCAACGCTTTGATATGAGAGATCTGAAAGCAATATGAAGCTGCAGGCGGGGCTTTTCAAGACCAGCAGATCTGTGCCCAAACTATTGTGCAAGTAAACTCATTAGAAATGTCCCACATGATTAAAAGAAAACAGATTCATATAGAATGACCATCTATTAGGGTGATTCGAAAGATGGCATCTGCCAGTTGGCGCCCTTAAACAGGGAGGTGCCAGACATATAATATAGATTATATATTCAGTTTTATAGCAGGGTGGCGGTTGGTGATTTATGTTTTGTTACCTCCACAATGTTGGCAGTACAGGACAAAAGATGCTGATGAGGTGGACTTCTTCAGGAAGAGAGAAAATGACAATATACCCCTCCAGCAATGATGACATTGGCAAATAATTATAGATAGGAAGGATACGGACCCATAATGATAACCCCTCACTTAAAAACACACGAAGCACTTTCACACACAATAGGCTAAGTTACACAGCAGATCACACATTTTAAGTGGTTGAAATCAGCACTTTGTCTGCACATTGTGCGTTTTTTGTTATCAGAGATCCAGCACAGACTTCCACAATGAGCCTATAGATATGTACTGCATAAATGCACCACCAATAGCAAAAGTTGACATCTGAAAATCTCAATAGTAATTGGACATTGCAGGATTTATAAATGAGCAATTCCATGCATGAAGGGATTGCATTATACTGTGGAAGGGCCCCTGTTGACATCTTCATTTGTTATGTAAAGTGTCACTTACCCATACACAGAGCAGGCAGGCAGACCTAATTCCCCTTCAAGTAAATCAGGACCCCCATCTTTTAAGTGGAACACATACATTTGTACGGTTGTGAGCTTGTTAGACCTTCGCTTTCCTCCCTCAGCCCTTACCACAACCATGTGGATGCACCAGGGAGCATCGTATTTCTCCGTGGATCACTCAATATCTGACCATCACAGAAACATCAAACACCTTGCCCCGCGCACAGCGGTTGGATGATAAAGTAAATCCATATGCACAGACCGAATGGTGGAAAAAAGGCAGGGGAGGGCATGACTTATTCTTTGATTTTTCACAATGGCATCCAAGAGGTGAGACGCAGTATTGGATACAGCGAGACATGGCAACCTCGGGGTGATATATGTGTAACGTCAGACTGAAACCACCGTGTCGGCACTTTTCCAGAACATATTTAACAATGTGGCTATATTTACAAAATTATATGCAAGCACGCACATATGCATTCAAAAAATATGAACTCAGGGAACACGGATGCAGCGGATACACACGTACACACACGCACACACACACACACCGCTTCATGACAAAATAATAAATAAAAACCACAAGGGTCCATTCATCACAACATTTAAAATTCCATCTTCATGGAGAAAAACAAACCCCTTTCAAATTATAACTCATGCACTGCTGGGTGTCCATAAATCACGTCCGCTGAGAGGTAAGGTGGCACAGAGAGGACTGGTACAACGGACAAACGTGTCCATTAATCTCCAATAGGATGGCAGCTTTGCAGGAATGCAGTTCTGCAAACTCCCCTCAGCCTGTACTCCCGCCTCAGTTTCAAGAAAAGAACAGGAAGATGTGAAGGCACGGGGGCTTACGTTTCATTTTAGGAAAGAGTAACGACGGACTGACACTGCATGAAAAATGGAAAATGGAGATGTGACATGGAAATGAAAAGGGGAAAGACAATGAGCGAAAAGAGTGACGTCTCTGTTTAATCGCAACTTTGACACACGCACACACACACTAGGGATGCCCTGATACCAGTGTCGGGTATCGCTCTGATATTGCGCGGCCTATTTGGGAAAGATCTCCGATACATGACGTTTATCAGTCAGTAGCAGGTAGACAAGTGAGGACAAACATAGTTTGGAGATTTTTTAACATCAAGGGGTACATTTAAAACATGTTCTGCCAAAATATCAAGAGGAGGAAAAACACCGGCAACTTAATCACCAGAGACATTTGGACCAACCAAAGGAGCCGGATGTCACTCATTTCTTTTACTGCTCGGTGGATCCGGGAGGATTTTACTCCGAGCTGTGCTCCATGCTAATATATATTCCAGCATTTGCTCTTTCGAATACTTTTTAACCTTTTTAACAACCCATCTCCCTCGAATGTGTGCGAGTTTATCTTTACTCCATTTTTTTTTTTTTTTACCTCCCTAATCTGTTTCTCTCAAATTTTCTTCCCCATATCATCCTGCGATGTTTTCCTCTGCTCAACTGTTCCTTTTTGTTCTCTCTCTCTCTCCCTCTCTCTCTCTCTCTCTCTCCCTCTTGATTACCGTGTGTCGCCGTCTCCATTCCCTTCATGTTTGATCACATCTTTCTTTCACTCTTCAGTACAACAGCCATATAAATTCATAGTGGCAGATGTAGCCATGAGGGAAAATGGGTTTTCTGTTCATCTTCAGACCCAACAAATCCCCGCTGCTTTGGTCCTAAGTGACTTTAGAGGAAGGAGAGTGGCTGGAAGCCCCATAATTCCACTCTTTTCTTGAGTATAGGTTTGCTGCAGTCCATGATTATTTTCCTTACTTTGCATTCCTTTATTCCCATCGTGGCCCCAATTCCCCATCTAAATAACTCGGTATGTTATTCTTTCCTTTTGCCGTTCCCTCTCACACCCTTTCCTATTAGTTTTCCATTAGTCGTTTTGCTGTTGTCCCTGCGTTTTTTAACCTGTCCTCCCATAACTCACAATTTCCCCTTTTCCCTCGTCCTCTCTACTACAGTAGATCATGATGCCTCCTTGCTTTCATGTTTCCCTACCGAGCTTGTTTCATCTCTTCTCAGAGGTGTGGCTACAAACACCAGGTCTAAATTATTCAAGGATATTTTTTTAAGATATTTTTTTTCTATTCCAGCCCAAAATGTACTTTATAACATTTGGCAGTTGTGTGGCAAAGACTATACTTGTAACAATCTGGATGGCCCAGGTTACACAACCAAACTCTAAACTGACCTAGAAGAAGACAGATAGTAGCTATAAACATCTGCAGTTTCTATGAAATCCTAAATAATTCTGCAATTATGGGATATTCATAACATCTTAATTTACATAGTGTCTAGACTTCTTGCTACACGCACACACGCGCACACACACACACACACACACACACACACACACACACACACACACACACACACACACACACACACACACACACACACACACACACACACACACACACACACACACACACACACACACACACACACACACACACACACACACACACACACACACACACAACGTTGTAGTTACCAGGTTATTTGTCTGTTGTGGTTATTTATGCACTTGCATTTGTTTTTCGACGTATAGTGAACACTGCTCAGGCTAATTTGCTTCTATAACTCTTATTTGCAATCTAAATCAGTCCGCAGCTCTTTGCAGACTGGTCTGGGACAATTGACGGGTCAATGAAAAATTATGGAAAGCAATAAAATGAGTATATGCAACGCAAGCAATGCAACTGTTGTGCTTTCATTTCGAAGATGGCAGTTTTATTTTCCCAGTGGTGGCTCATAACGTTTATCCATCTTCATTACAATTCCGATGATGACCATGCGAGATAGTTTTTAAAAAGGAATGATTAACATTGAAGAGAAATGGGCAGTGTCGCGGTGTAGTGGTTGGCACTTTTTGCCTGAAAGTGTGAATATCTTGGCTTCCACTGTGGCTCTGAAGGCCTTTTTGTGTTTAGTTTGCATGTTTTCGCTGTGCATATATGGGCTTTCTCAGGGTGCTCTAGTTTCCGAGCTTAGCCTTTGACAGCAGTCCTGTTTTTTTCCATGCCCTGGTCTAAACGCCTGTTCAGATTTACAGGACTAAACATGAGCTCCTGAAAATGGAGTTACTGTAGAGATCCGGGTATAGACCAGTGCCTGTTTTAAAGTGGGAGAAAATGAAGAGGTGAAAACCCCAAAAACAAAAGCTCATTAGACTCAATCATTAAGCCTGATTGGAGTAAATGCAAATTAAATATATTCAATCACTGATTAATTGTAGACAGCCCCTAGTGTGCGCTAATGAATGAAGCAGCAACATGCACGCTTGGGGTTTTCATGCGCTTTAAAATAAACCATACAACGCTGGTGTGCAAATGAGTTTTTGCTTAATTTCAGCTGCCAGTCTTTTTAAAATGACGGCATCAACTGAGATTGTACGCATCCGCGTTGCTCGTAATAAAGGATTATTTGCATAAGCTATTTCCTTTGTAATTTCCTCTGCAGCTTTACATCTTCCTAAATGATGACTACGCTATGATAGTCGCCTTTATATTTCCCAGGAAGCGCTGGCAGAGGCTCAGCTATAGGGTTGGCTTACGTTTTCATATTATCTCATGGGAAGTTATTGCATCAGAGATTTTCCGTCCCAGCTACGTTGTCCTGCAACATTTCCTTTCAGCACATTTGCAATGTATTTCTATAGGTCATGCTTACATTCAAGCCTTGAAAGAAATGCTGAAATTGAGATATAAATACTTGACAAACATTGCAGCATCTTAGGGGTTTGTGTAGGCGTCATCATATTTATTTCTGCTGTTCTGTCTAATCTAAACTCCAGGTGACTGATTCTGATGGCATTACTTCTGTCGAGGACAGAAATAGCGTTGTCACCACAGATCTCTCAGATGTGTCACTATTCACGCCGTGTTCACAGAAGAAGAAGAAAAAAAAAAAGGAAAACTAAAATGAATCTCCAATCTCAACATTTTGCAAAACTGCATTGAATCACTGAAATCGAGGCGAAGCGAAAGTCTCTAATGAAAACAAGAAGACTATATTTTTCCCCAAAGCTTACCTGCTGCAATTATGCTTCAGTACGAAACCCATGTTATGAAAGCTACGAATAATGAGCCTGTATTGACGAACTCATTGGTAGCCTGATTAAAATAATGTTGTAGCATGGTGTTGCTGCCACATGCTTCAGTAAATGAGAGCATCTCCAGGTGGGCAGTGGTCAGAAAAAAATAAGATAAAAAAAAAAAAAAAACACACGCAAATGACAGAGTGTATTGATGCAAGCCCTACTCAATTAAACCCCCCCCAAAACCACATCAAACTCTTCCAACAGCTAGGAAGTTTAATGATCACCAACATCGATCCACTCTGCACACTTGGTTCAATAGTTCCTGTTGAGCCTCAAGATGTGAAAAATGTAGACTTTTAAATGCACTTGACAATGATAACTCCCTTGTGATCCTAATAAGCTTCTTTATGCAGCGAAACAACACGACTCAGAGCCAACACATGCTCTGTGGTTTAGCCACCATCTGTGCACAGTGGAGTCGGGGGCTCACTAACAATCCACCTCCTGCACCAAAGGAAGAGCCCAGTGCTGCAGTCTTTGTCTGTTCTTCAGAGAAAATGTCAATAACCAGTCACATGCAGTCAAATCATTAATATAATAGTTGTAAAAAATTGAACAGATGGCATGTGTATTAGCTCCCAAAAACAAAAAACACCTATCGTCAGATATGAGGGAATACTCGATACTCGTGCAGGCGAGAGCACACAAACACAGGTATGTACACAGTCGTATACATGGGCTGGCTGCCTGCAGTGGATCCTTTGCTCACACCAGCGCGTATCAGGCAAAGACCTTCAAGGCAGAACAACATCCTCCCTCTCCCTCTCACACCAACTTTCTCTGTCACCATCTTTTATTTGTCAACCTCCCACACTTTATCTTACCTTTCCTGCTCTCGGTGCGGCGCCTGTTTCTCCTATCCCTCTCTCCCAGCAGGAAGTTAAAGTGGCATGTGCCCGAGCATCTGCTCTCCATTCTCGCCGTCCAACGAGAAGACGCAGCGTGAATGACAGGACTTGGCTCTCAGGTTAATGTTTCCACTCTACTAATTCACCTTGGAGAGGCTCTGCCTGTCCATTACCTCGGTGGGAGAGAAATCCTACCGGCCGGCTCTCTGGTTCCTGATGTGGGACAGTGGTGCCGTCATTAGATTTGGATGTGGATGTTCTGAAAGTCCGCCATTAAAGTTTCAACATGTGGTATGTTGCTTGTGTACTACCGCCCTGTCTCCTTTGGGCCACACGCATATACTGAATCAAGATGTTTTACCACCACATCTTTACTGTCGCTGGATCTTTCGCTGGAAGAGCAGTAATGCTTGTTTTCTTAGAGTAGCAAGGTTGTCACCAAAGCTGGCATTACATCTCAATTGGTAAGGTAAACTTTCCGGATGGAAGTGTAATAATATATTCTAAAGTAACTAGAAAGCATTTAAAAAACTCCACATCTTTAGCCATGGAAGTCACTAGAGAAATCACAGTACACTGACCAAAAGCCCCTACCTAATCATAAAATCTGATTACTCCGCGATTGAAAACTGAATTAAAATCTCCAACAGCTTAACTGGAAAGTAGAAGGTCGACCTTTCAATTTTGTCTATCTTGCCAGGGAAAATAATACAAGTTTCCATCATTTCCACCCTATCCCCTTCCCCCCCCCCCCCCCCCCCCCCAATTGCAGGCGCTATCCTCTCATTACCCCGCCTCTGTAGCCTCCCCTTTTTACGTGCCACAATGCTCCATGACACAGAGGGAGCAGATTCGAGGGCAGATAAGGCTGCTCCTGAGTCTTGGCTTTGTGAATTATAACAGAGAATTAGGGTTGATGTGCTGGTGTGCTGCTCACGCCCACCCATCGCTCCCCTCTCTCCTTGTCTCTTTAGCCAATGCTCTACACCCACCACTTCCTTCTGCCAGACAGACGAGCAATAAGTCTGTTTCAGGGTCTCCAAACTCAGGGTCTGTACTGAAGGATAGAGTCTGGATCCATACCACAGATGAGAGATAAATTACATCCGAGCTCTGCAGATCTTCTTTATACGTATGCAACAGCTCCAGAGAGGAAAGTCATTTTTCTTTGAAAAGGAACCACACCAAAATAATAATATTATTCTGCATTTAGCCGTGACAAACATCAAAGAAAGCATTCCAAAGACAATGGCACATCTCACCCCGAGTACACACTTTATCCCATACTTAATCACACCACAACAACAAATATGAATTATTAAACACAAACATAAATAAACACAAGTTCCTCTACATATGCTCAACAATGCTACTAACGATCTGAATATTAATGCTGTACAGTTCCGAGACTATGATAACAATTAAAAAGGTAAAATGCAAATCAGCATTTAATAAATTCTAAAGTGAGTCCCAATCCGGATTGATGTACAAATCTCAATTATAATTTATTGTTATTTATAAATGGTGCCCTTCAGGTAAAGTGACTTTACAAACAAAACAATTACAGATCACAAGAAATAAATCCGTGAATTAAATTGCATCTAATTACAACTCAAAATTAATGGAATAAATCCATAAATTATACATGAACACACAGTTGACATGAATTAAATATGAACATACACTGAGAACATATGTTCACTCGCAAAATGCTTGACTTTAATATTCTCCTCAGAGAATAGAGGCTTGACTTTTTTTTTTGTTTTTCCCCTATTTACTGGCACACATCCCATGCAGTAGAAATCTAACAATCTCTTTTACGTTATGGAATAAGAAATTGAGGATTAATAATAGTAACTAACAAATTTAAATTAATTGGCAAGTAATTACCAACTCTAGCCACCAGACAGGTTTTCTAATGGAGTGAGCCGTCTCCATACAGCATAAAAGTTCTCTGTAGAAAATAAATCTAAATGTTAAGTTAATGCAGCAGCCTAACTTGGAAATAGTTTACATTAAACACAAAAGGTTGGCTTTACATTTAGCAAAGCAAGCCTCTCTTTTCGTGGGAATATATGTTAATATCCGTCTCCTGATTTACAATTAAGAATAATATGTAATTACCTTTGATTAAGTTGTGATAAACGATGTTTTGTCTATATCAAAAGCAGCTGAATATCTGCAGCAGATCCACAGTGAGATCCATTCTTCTCAAGATTGGAGTTTTGAAAAACGGTACCATAAAGTTGAAAGCTTTTAAATTTAATATCAAATCTCAATGTTCATTCGACATCTAAAATATTGTGATCTGTAGCCATATTGCGAACACAGTGGCTTCGGATCAAATTATTTTCAAGGGCTTGGTGACTTATTTTTTTGCATTAAATGGTCTGCTCTCTGAATTTGCCCAGAAAATTTAGCCCGAGGGAGTTTTTTTTTTTTAGAAATCCACACTACTTACAAAATGAAATAAATTAATTGAAATAATTCCGAGATCCAATAAAAATCCCTTGACAGGCTCAAAGGCTTCCACAACCTTTCTTCTGAAGGTCTTAGATCTCGGCATGATCACACCACACACTTTAGTAGCAAAGGGAACAGAAGACCCTAAATGTCAGAGGTTTGAATGAGACGCGTTCCACCCGTCACTCCGCAGAGAGACTTTATTCATTTGTACATGATCTCAAACTTCTAAATGTGCTAAGTGTTACAACTGTTTTAATGTATCGTGAAAAAGATCTATTTAAATACATGTAAAAAAAAAAGGTCCCGCTTATTTATCCTTGTGACGTGGTCAGCTTTATACCGAGTCATAGTTTGAGGAAGATCCTGGGGTTGTGGCTTATGACTGTATCTGCCACAGTAATAGGAAATAAGGCTGTTGGCTGAAAACGTCCATATTTTTTCACAAGGTCAATTTTTCTTTTTTCTTTTTTTTTATCACAAACAGGTTGAAAAAAAAAAAAAAAAAAAGCTCCATGTTTAGATAATAGCGAGCATTTCAGCATCACTGTAATGGAAGCTCGGTATATTTCTCAGCATAATGACATCCCGGGATGCTCACTGTTTGCATGGTAACCAAATATAATTGCCTGATGACCATGCACCACCGCTTGCTCATTACTGTGGTAAATTAGTACTGCTGGAAGAGAAGAGCTTGCAATGCCCCCCCACACCAAAACCCCATCCCACCCACCCACGCTATATTACTGCTCTTTCATTTGCAATAAGAGATAAATTATATCTTCCAAATTTAGACAAGAGTGAGCTAACTGTAAGCGCGCACGCACGCCCTCCCCCGGTGACATTTCAGAGAAAAAAATATTGTGTGATTAGAAAAGGTAATGCCAATATTTGCAGTGATATCACATGGGGCCAATGCAAGCCTGCTACCGCCGTTGATAACGAGGCAGTTAGAGGTTCTGGACAATGAGGCCCTCAGGGTGACTTTGATTGAGAAGAAACAGCCAAGGTTGAGGAGTGAAAGTTACAGAGAATGGTTTCTTGCTTGTGTCGAAATACAGTTATACCAGTTTGCAAAAAGCAGCATGTTAGGGGGGTGGGGGGGTAGGGGGGTGGGGGGAGTCATCTGTTTTGCTTGGAGGGCCATTTTTTTTTTAAATATGTGCTTCATTGCTTCCATGATGTATTCAGTTTGTTCTTCATGCAGTCCTGTCAAACACAATTCAGTGATAGTTAACAGAATACGAAATAAACACGAGTCGAACTCTGTAAAATGAATTACTTTGATCTCTTCTAGAGAAAGAAATAGTCTTGCCTTGAAAGCTGGTGGGCGCAATAGAGCTTCGTGTGATTATAGGTGTTTTTTATGTGTTAGTGTGTGCATGTGCCCATATACTTCTATCAGAAGCAGCTGTGGCTTCAGCCCTTGTTATATTCCCTGTCGTGTAGCTTGAAGTCAGGCCTTTATTTCTATCTGCAGCTGTTGGAGTAGTGTTACCACAACAGCTTGTGCGAGTAGACCTGTCAGCGTGCGCTAGCAGCTGAAAGGGAGGGTGGTCTCCGTCCGTTTCTGCCAGATGCAATCAAAAAACTCACTTTCACCCTCCCCCCTCCAACCCTTCCTCTTGAATGCCTCAATCCTGTCTCTCCCCCTGCTCCACATATCACATCGATGTCTCCTCAGTTCAATAGGAGCTGCACAAAACGCATTTTATGTTATATAAAGCGTTCATTTTGACACTTGCTTTTGCCTAGGCCCGGGGTTAAAACACAAGAAGAGATGTAGCTGGTCCTCCAGTAGGGCTCGGGGAAGGCAGGAAAAGTACAACTATGCATCCCTGCAGAAGAACACGTAACGATGGAGACTGCCTTGAAAATGCTAATAGACAACAAAGGTCTGAATAACACATCCAAGCCCAATTCAAAGAGCACAGATGTTCCCAATTGGTGCTTGAGTCATTAATGGCTTCCAGCAAAACACATCTGCTGTCATTAGCACCAAGGGGAGGGAAAACAAGCGGTTCAAATATACATTGATGGGAAATTTTCCCAAGACTTTAATCACTGCACTTTGAGAGGCCGTTAAAACCAACAAGGATTGGAATGAATCGATAGTAAAAATACAGAAGCAGACAAGGAGATGAGAAGGATGTCTGTCTGCCATCTCGAGGTAAAAGCTTAGTGGTGTTATCTTTTTGAGCTCTCCGGGGTTAATGAGTGGTGCAGTGAGGATGGTTTAATTCCCAACGGTAAATATCTCTGAAGTGAAAAACCAACACGAGTAACATTTCAAATGGGAAGCCTCACCAGCAATGAGTGTTTCTAAGTTTGAAGGTTGAAAACACTGAGCTTGACCTTGGAGAGAATCCCAAACAAACAGAGCTTGAAATAAGAAGAAAAAAAAAAAAAACTGCATGACGACTGTAAAATACAGAGTGATGACTATGGAAATACTTGAGGTGTAAGCAGGACTTACAAACGTAAAGTGGAAATTTGCGATGACACATGGTGGAGCTGTGGTTAGTTTCCGCCTCGCGGTGTGATCTATAGTAAATCTAAAATGGATATTAATTGCATCTCCTTTTCAGGAGTCACCACGGCAAAACCTCTGCCTCCTCCTAACCCGACCCACCACCTGCATTCTTTCCTCTAAGCAGCCTGACAACTTTAACTGTCCCTCCAATCAGTTCGATCATAATCCTGTCCATCCTGGTGACGCCCAATAAGAATTTAAAGAAAGCAAGCTTCTTCATCTCTGCCACCTCCACAGTAACAATAAAATAAATAAAACAGTGGCTGCAAGATTGCATATCTTTAAGCATAACACTATATCCGCTGTCAGTCGCAGAAACAGACAGAAAGACCTGGGATATGCTAAGATTAGATTTCTAAATATAAATTACCGATTGATCTTCTTATTATCGCTCAACATCACACTCATAATCACATGCATGAAAAGTTGATATCATTGATCTATATTTGATATTTACAATCACAGCAGTTACCCCTGTGTGAGGGCATGAACCCAAGCAGTAGAACGCATGAACAAGGTTATCCAATACTCAGCATCAAGAGTTTTCTTTTGTTCCCCAAACTCCTGGTCTCCATCAGTAACTGTTACCCAGGCAACAGAACAGAGAGCGAGAGAGAGAGAGAGAGAGAGAGAGAGAGAGAGAGAGAGAGAGAGAGAGAGTAGAGAAGGTGAGTGAATGGGCAGGAAAAAAAAGGGGAAAAAACAAAGATGAGGAGGGTGCAGCCACTTGAGTTTTGTTTCCCCAAAGTTAATCTATAAATAGCGTCTTCCCTGCACAGCAACCGGAAATGTGAAGAGAACTAATTTGCTTTGGTCACGACACTTGCCCAACGACACAAGCGCTCGATTACAAAGGTTTGTCGTTGCGGAGTTTCGCTCGAGCTGCTCGTATGAAAGAGGGACAGCCAGATCGTGTATGTAGTTGGCATCAGTATGTCTGCACACGCTTATGTCTCGGAGTGGTTTTTCTTTTTTGAACAATGGAGATATAGACTATAAGAGTATGGGATAGATATTTAAAAGGACAATTCTTTGGAGACCCACTCAAACAGTATCACAATGCTCTTCGGAGGTACTGAGTACAGAGATAAAGTACATTTTAACTAAGTTTTCAGCCAGTGTCATGCATAAGGGAACACAGTATCTTTTTTCGCTTATGATATGAAGTATTTTATTAAAATGCAAAATCTATTCACACTCACAGATTGCATTTACCAAAAGTAACAAGATGGGGCTATAGTTTTTTTTTTTATGAATTTGATCAAATTCAAATAATGATGGTTATGGGTTTGTTGGTTGAGGACTGCATAATAGATCTGCCTGTGTTTGAAAAAAAACCCAACAAAAACAAACCAAAGTTCAGCTTGTCCGTAGGTCTGATTGTGTGGGAACATTTTTGCTCAGTGGTTGCCAGGCGAAGCTTCAGCGTTACCTTCCACATATTATGAGGTTTACAGAATGGATTGATGTGACAATCCAACACAGTTTGTTTTTTTTAATTTCCATAAAAGTGATCCTGGACAATCATGAGGCAATTGGACTGTCCTGCGCTATTCGTATGAAAGAAGAAACACCCACATATGCAGTTCAAAACATGTGTACGTCATACACAATACTGTTTACAAAGCTTTAAGTTCCAACAACTCACATGAATAAAATAGTGAGATTTTCAGAGGTTGGCATGTCGGTTTGGTTATATTTCCAGCGATGTGTGCACTGTCAAGCAAAGTGTCATTCACAGAAGTGAGTTAGAAAAGATATTCAGCCTTGGACTCATCTACTGGGACTAACCCCGCAATGCGATGTTCCGCGGGGAACGGCCGTGGTTTGCAAGGCTGCCAGCAGCACACCAGTGGTCACTGAAAACTGCAAACAGAAAACTGTGAAAAGTAAACCCTGTCAATAAATTGAAGAGAAGAAGTGAGAGACAACACCTGGAGTTCAAGCAGTGGAGCTCCAGTGAAATATCTACTATTTGCAATCATGAACGATGGCAACAAAAAACAACAACAAAAGACTTCTCCTGCAGCAGCAATCAGTTAGGAGCTTTTTTTTTTTGCAATAAACTATATCAAGCCTGATTAACTGTTGAGAAATGACCTTGCTCTTTTATTTAGTTGTTACTGACATCATTTACATATTTTTTTATTTATGAAAAAGCTGACCCTAAATAGTTAACTCAAGCGTTATTTGCATGGCCAAGTACCTGACACAGCGCAGAGTTATGTCTGGTTCGCAGCTGTTTCAAAGAGGGAATAAATTCTCAATAAATGCTGCTATAAATTGCTAGACTAGCCTCGAGATGAAGTAATTGTAACTATATTTCTGATATTGTATGATATTTATTATATGCTTGGGATCAACCAAGTGTTAAAAAAAAAAAGTGGTGTGTGTTTGATGTACAACCAGAAAAAACACACGGTCACACAAGCTGCAGCTCCAACCCCCACACTCTGCAGGGGGCGCAAGCATACAAGTCTCTTTACTTATGTCCCTCCCCTATAGATAGTGCAAGTTGGAAGAAGCATGACTGGTCTGACAATGTCTGAACAGTTAAGTTCAGTCTAAATGAATAAGAAGCTCAGTGAGTGCTCAGTCTCCGACTACAATGTGCTCAGCATCTAAAATGCAGATGGCTATGAATCAGTGTGCACTGGGTCGTTGCCAAAGCATATGCAAATATCCGCTTTTAGAATGTAAACTCATATTGAGGTATATTTTTTTTACAAAAAAAACAAACAAACAAAAAAAAAGGAATAAAAACACTCAAGAAATCTGGATGCCTATTTTACAAAACGCAAATTTTCCTGCAGAGGTATTTCCAATTAGTTCAGATTGTATGACAAAACTGAAAACAATCCATATCTGGCAAACCCAAATACCCACATGGGAGGTTGGAGCCAAGCCACCCTGACTGTGGCCCAGTCCTTGAAGCGGCCCCGGAGCACCTGACCATGTGTTTAGTACCCCGCTAAAATCTGGGAACAGAGCAGCCATGAATGAGTGCATGTAGGAATCTTGCCAAGAAGCTTCCATGAGAGGCCTGCTTGTACCGTTTTTCTCCCCGATGGATACAAGTGAGACACGGACGCAAGGGCGAGGAGAACATATAAGGAACACCTTGACCTTTATCCATATGGTGTCGCTTTCTGTCGGAGATTATAGAGAACCCTGGTCTGCAACAAGGCTTGTGTCCTCCTTATGGACTAATTAAAGGAAATTAGACTCTTTACACTTGCCTCGAGTGTTCGCCTGGCCCCAAATGCAGTGCATGCTCAGAGCGGGGCATGCATCCGCCATTGTAAAAACATGCACAAGCATGGTGTGTTCAAATGTGGTTTACGTTGGAAGAAATACAACCGAGAGACTTTAGAGTTTGTTTGATTTTTTCGATGATTGACTCTAATTAAAATACTCATTTTCACTGCCACTTCTTTAAAATATTAACAACACTAATTTCCCAAGAAAGCTTTCCGCCGTGGTTAAATTTCACACGTTTGCAACAAATATCCCATAATTTATGCTACCGTAATAAAGCTAAGTGATGAATGTAAATTTGCGGAATATGAGAACTGAAGTCATGAAGAAAATAAATGATAAAACACCATGTGTCCTAATCTCATCAACGTCACCTCCCCAACAGTATATAATGAGACTAATTGCTGTAGTTAGGAATAATTAACACAGCAGTGAAGCAGGTCATTCATTGATTTGATGGACAAGTGGGCAAGGTGTTTTTTTTGGGGTTTTTTCCCTTTTCTTTTTATCCGACAAGGCAGAGTTTCAGAAGGAGAAAGCGAAAACCGACTCGTACCTGAACCTACAGGGCAGTACGGATGCCTGGACAAACACAATAAATAACCCCGCCGTCAGGAAATTAATCATAGATGGCATTAAATTATATATGATCTCCTGACACTCGCTTCTTTGTTCTAGCCCTTCCATGGACATACAAGGTAAAACAGTTTCGGGTGAGAGGACAAACAGTCTTTCAAAAGGACCGCTTTGACTTCCAGCTCCAAGCGAAGGATCCATGCCCAAAATAAGGACAGCAAGCGCCTACACCTGCAACGAGGCACATTTGTGTCCCAATGGAAGGGAGGGTCACCTTAATGTGAGTGCATGTTGCAAACAGGGAGGAACATTAACTGCTGTTTTCATGTGAACTACTTATATCAGCAAAAGCATGCGGCGTCTGTTACTACACTCCCATTTAAAACTCAACTCCTCAGCTCTTCCCAAACTCCAATCTGAGTCGACAAAGTTCCAGCAGATTTGGAGGCGAGCGGAAAAAAAAGCGTTGGTGTCAAATGAGTTCACGCAGGTCGACTTTCAGAAGACCTCAATTACCAGAAAGAGCTGTAGAGGACAATGGGGAACCCTTAAAACCAATAAATAAGCCACTTGGAAATAGGGGCAAGAAATCCTACAATGGAGGGAGCTCAAGGCCATTCCCTGTGGCAGCATTCACCGGGATAGTGTGAACCTGGGAACGAGTACGCTGCACTTGTCTTGGCAGACCGCAGCTGCAGGATAGCCAAGGATGTTTCCGATGGGTACATCTCCATCACGCCAAAGTTTCACATTTGGCGAATGTCAATATGCAACATGTGCCCCCAGTCCGCTGCTTACAACTCATACGTTATTAGCAAATCTCTCATTGCGCAAAGAGGTTAAGACTTGGTGATTGTCTGACATCATGAGCAAGGCACAGAGCCAGATGGCTTGTCGTTAGCAGAGTGAAGTGAGTTAGCTCTTTGCTGGCAGTCACTGGAGAGGGAACTGTGTTTCAGTCATTATTCAACTCAGAAAAATAAAAAATTAAAAAGCCCCTTATGCTCACGAGAGAAAAAAAATTACATAAAACAACAAGGGAACAAAGCTGATTCTGAGTTGGAAACAGTCCATTTGAATTTAAAATAATAAACGTTATTTCTAAGCATGGGCACTAATTTAAAGTGGCTCTTCTCCAAATTAAGTTTGGATTTTTAGAAAGAAGAGCACCTTCAGGCAGAGACTCGTCCCTCCCGAAAGCACCACGGAGCGCCAATGGAAGTCATTCCTGCCTCTGGCCATCACACTTTATCAGGCCTAAATCTGAGTGTCACACACTCGATTGAGGCTGATAATTGTTCAAAGGAAGACGTTTTTTTTTTTTCCATTGTCTGGATTCATTATTTTTAATTCATCTTTTTAGCTCCTTTATCACACATAATCTCCCTTCTGGGATTAAAAAGCATTCTGATTCTGAGTTCACTTGTCAAACGTACTCGCGCTGGTCTCTGCAGTATCCTCTTGCTGCAATCATAACCTTTGATGGTCAGTTTCCTCGTAGGACTATTTACTTTATTGACCATTTCGCTCTTATTTTACTTTTACTGCACATATGACATTGTTGAGAGACAAAGTCGCAACGGCACATCTACCGCTGCAATCCAGTCTGACTTCAGACTCCAGGGAAGAAATCCAGTGAGATAACAGAAACAAAGGCTTTGAGAGCGGCAATCTTGTTTTCACCGTGTGAGCAGTTTGACTAAAGGTATATCAACATTTTAAGCATCAGGCAGGTGGTAAACAACAGGTTTTGTCCACTCCAGATCTACAGTTTGCAACTTCAGATTACACGGGGGAAAAAAGCTTGTATTAATATCTGAATAACCTGTAAAGGTATTATGTTAAATTATGCATTTTTTTTCTGCAACTGTAGTCATTCACTGTTGATTTTTATTTCAAACAAGTAGACCGAAAAAAGTGTTTAAGGGGTTTAAATAGCCATCTACACAAATACTAGTCCACATTACAGTACTGTTAAAAAGAAAAGACACATAGTAGTGATGCATACTTTAATATTGCTGAATCCAAAGCACATTTGGTGTCTCAAATTTTTACTGCTTACTTCAACACAACTTGATATTCAAGAGTAACATTCCTCTTATTTGAATACGTTGACAATTCCAGTTCTCACATTGATTAACTTTTATATTCAATTAGATCTAAATGTGACTAAACAATGTGTCTATAAAGCTGTGAAAGACGTCACCGGCAGAGTTATCACCACAGATGCGTGGAGAGGGACGCATGAATGCAACTTTGCATTCATTTATAAAAAAAAAAGAAAAAGGCCTGACGTAGAAAGAAAGAAAAAAAAAAACGCCTTTACATCCACAAATGAAAAAAGAGGCATGGAAATGATTACAAAGTATTCATTAGTGCTTCTACACTGGCTTTTTTAGATCTATAAGCTGGAAATGAGGCAAATGAGCCGACTGAACGAGGGGCTTCATCTTTGTCGGCGAAGTGTGAGCGTTAAGTGAAACACACTGAGCTGTGATGATGTGAAGAAGTTTTATTAATGGCACGGAACAATTAGCTTCCGCAGTAAATCACCATTCTATATACTCCTTTCCGTTAATCTATATATTGTTTTTTAACCCTTCAAGCTTCGTGTCACTTTCATAAGCCGTTGGCCACCAACAACTTTAATTGCCACCATTTTTGCATTCATGGCGCAATAGCATGCTTGTGTGAAAATTACAGCAACCCAAAAGGTGACTGAAACAATTAAACCTTCGAGCAATTAAATTGTAAGTTGCTTGGACTTTAATGCGATAATTGAAAGTGTCCTTACCCACAGCAGCACTGCGGTCGGCTGTGCCCGGGCATGGTGAAAATTAATTTCTGCAGCTCCCGATTTCACAGGAGCCAGGATTGCCTCAAATGCCTTTATGACCCGCCACACCGATGGTCATATATTACTAGTGACTGCCTAATTATGAGAAAGCCATTTCCACCAAGTAGGGTGCACTGTATCCTCATGTATATCTATCAGGACTGACATAAGAATAGCAGCTTTACATACACATTGGGGGGAGGGGGATTTTACCAAATGTTCAAGATGAAAATGAACAAAAAATATTTTCTTTGTAAAATCTGGGATTTATTTGGTTGATTATTGATGTAACGTCTCAAGGACAAAGAAAACATGTCCACCACCCACTCTGTTGCGTGTGCTGCAGACACCAGGATTCCTTGGAATAGATGATTATGTTCTGTAACGTGTCATATGAATGGCTCTGAACTGCCAGCCTTTATTGCATCTCATTTTGGTAAAATACTACCTGTCCTCCCAGTGAACTCAAACATGCCATTTCTTTGAAAAATCCTCCACAGTGTGGCACACAATATGACTGATTGCTGTTTCCGCTGAAGTTCATATTCAAATTTCCCCTGCATAATATCATTTTGAGCATTGATAACCATGAAATACAATTATTTCTCACTGGTAATTCTCTCCCCCCCACCCCCCCAAAAAACAAAATAAAAGCTTTACGTTGCATCACGGTTTGTGCATCACAAATGGTTTCCGGTGTATAGGTTGCATTGAGTTTGGAAAATTGCTTTTCCGCCGTGATCTGTCTTGGTCGTGAGGTGGGAGCTTTGTTTAAGAACTGCCTTCCTCACTTCTTCCAGGTATGATTGAACCAAAGGTGTTACTTCGCTCCGCGGGCAAACTGTCGGGTGTTAGATGTTAATAATTCTATGAATCGCATTAAGTCTTCTCATGCCTTTTCTTCCTACAGAGTTATGAATGGTTGCGCCGAAAAGATTTAAATTCTATCAATCATTTGCCTCCAAATGCGTTAACAGATTTATTACTGTGCAGATGTGCGTGCAGAAGGGAGAGCGCTGGTCTGATATTTCCTACCACTGCTTCTAATGTTCTCATAGTCACACAACTACTCGATTCTCCTTCATCACCGAGACGGAAACCGCAGTAAGACAGTGACAGGCCCACAACAAAGTGCTGAATGGATTGCAATGCAGCTGATATACAGAATACCCTTTCAGTGATTTACAATTGCAGTTTGGCTCCTGCTAGAATATTCTTCAAAGGTACAAATAAAAAGAGCTGAGCAAAGACTAAATGCAGTAGGACAAAGAGCCAACCATAACAAACAAAGCTCTTGCAGGTCTACGGTCGATCCGTCTGATGACAATAGCAAATCAAACACTTTTCCACCAAAGCCAAGGTTTTGCAAGTGAGCAATATATGTCTGAATGCACAAGTACTGCAAAATGCGCGCAATAATGTGATTACATGTATCGGATTGCGTTGCAAAGGACTCATTACTCAGTGAAAGACGACTGCACTGGCTAAAGTTTGCATGTCCTGGGGAATTTCCTACTTTCAAACTTCCCAGCATGGCACGTAGAAAAAGTTAACTGCGAAAACATTTGAGGAGAAAAACGTGATTGACAAAAATATAAATTGTGTTATTGATTTGATACAACAAAATGAATATCCATAATGCCTACAAATTAGATGCACTTATGCTGTTCAGACACAAACTAAGGCTTTAAAAGACATCATGCAGTTCTTTGTCAGGTTGCAGAAAATATAATGAAAAATAACAGCTCATAATTATCCTGAAAATACCTGAAAGAAAAAAATGAAAAAATGAAAAAAATAAACACCCCTCACTTGCAGGAAAACTTTAACAAGATGTTTTCACATCCGATTAATTGAATATAAGTTGCAGACCAGTTGCAGGTCAAGTTACCGTGTGTCATTGCACAATTTCTCTGGGCTAGGCAAGTAACTCTCTGGAGTGATTGCTTGTTGCCAGGCAACAGGTCAGAGAGACAGAGACTGACCCCCCCCCCCCCCCCAACCTACGAAAAGGAAAAATTATCATTATATCAATACTGTTATCGAAAGATTAAATCATTAATTAGAGTGCCGTGAAGGTGCTTTCAGTCAATTAGTAACTGTCTCTAGCCTGTGTGGTTAAGTAACCCAGCTGCTGGCTCTGCCTTTATAATTAATAGATTCCTTCATGTTTCAATCATTCCCTCACCGACACATTCATACTACTCCCAAACGTCACCCAATCAACCTCATTGTCCCGTCATGGACAAAAGGGCCACAGACCTTACGGAGGCGAATGTTATAAAAGATAACCGTTTTCATATCTCCTTTCATTACTGTCCAGCACTCAGAGCCATACACGAGGACAACTTTAACACTTGTTGTAAAACCTGACCTCAGTTTTGAGGCTGTATGGTTTGGACTGATGTTACGGAGTGGACTGAATGCAGCTCTGACTTTGTTAAGGTGGTCCTTGAAATCTTTATGGGCAACATTGTCACTACTTATCAGGCTCCCGAGGTGTATTCTGCAGCAACCTGTATAACGAATCTGCTTCTGAAACTAAATAGATCATCTCCTTTTCATGTAATATTTATTGTTTGCGCTTGCGCTGATTATGTTTGCTATAAGTAACATTTTCAGTAAGGTAGCCAGTGATAATTGGAAATAAACTTAAATTTATCAATGCAGGGATTGTAGGGATTGTGCATTTTTTCATTATTTCCTGCAAATCTGTCTTTCATAGTGCGGGAAATTGGAGGGTATTCTCTCTGTTGATAAAGAATTTTATCTGTGTTTTGCGGAATGTGATTCTGAGGAGGAAGATTTTCCTCTGAGGAGAGACCAGAGTTACGCGATGCACCTGAACGCATCACTCAGGGCTGTCAGCTCCTGCAGTTAGACCGGACCACATAAAGCAGCACATGATGGCTACAATAGCGGGACGAGGTCAGGGAGACAGACATGTCACTGTTCGGGTAAATTTTTGGAAAAGCAGAGCGGCTTAAAACGGCGCAGAAACAGGCGGATGTAGAATCGGATGCTCATTTCAGAGCCTGGCCTTCCCCAAGAACAGTTTGAATTTAACAGAGGTGTTATCAAGTGGATGGAGATGACTAAGAGGAGAGGGAGGACAGAGAAAAAATAGTGCATGGAGAATCACAGTAATGTATATAGTTCATAGAATGCAGAGAAAAGAAAAAAGAAACATTTTGACCATGTCAACACTATGTGTTAATATAATATATTGCATAACGTGTGAAGTTCACAAACATGTTGTTGCTTTAATTTCTGCGTTGATAGCTGGACAGAAGTGAAGCCGAATGTATGAATACCCGCCATTTTGGAGAATGAAATTCAAGCACTGCAATGTATGTTTTTTCCCTACCTCAAAAATGTGAGTAAATGTTGGTTCACATGTTCAGGATGGATTTAAAAAAAAATTTAATAAAAAATGAATTCAGCAATGTCAATAATGTTCCTTTGAAACCAAGCAAAGCAATTTCTTGTTATTGCCATAAGGTTTTATAATTATTCTTTTAAAAAATATGATACGTCCTTGTCCCCGGCACTCCACATTTGATGGATTATCCCAGAAGTCTGTATCTTTTATGACCAAATGTGTCATTTCTGCAGACTTCGCTTGGAGCCACAACACATTTAACACCCACAATAAATAGGACAAATTGTATTAAATATATTGAACAAATACAACAATGGCGCTCTATGTTTTGTATGTTACATTGCATTTATTAGGTTCAATAGTGACAACTAAGACAAACTGACTTTCAATTCTCATTTCATTTCAGTTGGTTACTTTCACAGTTTAACTCCTTAGCGCTTTGAAGATCTTTTGTGGGATGTGATGCATATTTTAGTTAATGAACTTCTTTATTTAGAATTCACATTTTTCACCCAAAGTGCAAAACAGGATCATCAAAATGATCTTAGCCAAGATCATTGGTACCATATGTTGTCATAAATCACAATTTCAAAGCATCGCCATCTAATCATTGCCATATATTTTACTGCGTTCGTAATCAGTCAGAAAATGTCAGTGACAGTAGTCAAATGGGAACATATATTATAAGAGCAGGGCTGAATCACATCTGTTAATACAATTGGGGCTCATTTAGTCATTAAATTATGCTCATCACAAATGCCGTGATGATTGAAATTGTTGTGACTTCTTTATTTTTAGCACACGCAGCTTGAATTAACATATTTTCTCCATCATTTTCAGTGAAATCAGAGTGGTTGTGAATCATTACCAGCATGCCATAATCATGAGGCACACTCATTACTATAATAAATAAAGCAATGGAAAAGATCCTGCAAACCATTACCTGCATGAAAGGAATATAAACTTCAAAAATATCTGATGGGTGTCTAATTTTATTGCCTGAGTTTGGAGTAAAAATAAAGAAAGGGAAAATGGAAGTGACCTTTATGTTGCTGATCCTGCTGTAAGCCTATGAAAAGAAAAGGTTAAGGATGAGGTTAATTTATGTGTGATAAAGAAATTCCTCTTTGGCGAGTGAATAACTCTTTTAAAAGGAGCGGGTTCTTCACGCATTGTGAAAACTGATGTTTCGCGAGCGTACGATCAAACTAAAAAGTGTGTTTGTGCTCAAGGAGAACGTTCATCCTCCATTCAGAGAGGTCTCAAAACGCATTGCTCCGACTCAGGGTTTCTCGGCTGCACGATACACAATACACAAAAACTCTAACTTTGCAAGAAAATGTAATGACCGATGGTCAAGTATTACAAAAGTATTATGGAAAACATGATAACCTGATCACTCTGTCAGTCAACAGTCATTTCACTTGTGCTGAAATGAATACCTGCCTGTTGTCTGCTGCTGTCATTTGATGGAGGGAGACCGTGCAAGGAAAAGCAGACAGAGTCGGAAAAATGATGCTCGAGTGAGTGAGAAACTGACAGCTCAATGCCAGAAGAATAGAGCGCTCACACTTCAGTCTGGCCCAGAACTGACAGCATCAGACATAATGACGTTCACTCATAGAGCCAGGAGACACCTTACAGCCACGGGGCCGAACCAGCACACCGTCTGTCCCTCACTGACCGCACCGAGATGCTCCAATTCTCCTTCCTCCTTCACATTTTATACCCGGTATCAATTTATTTTTTTTTTTATGGAGATGTCAATCCGCGAGGTGACAACATCCTGTAAACACAATTATACAGTTGACACATACTTGTTAAAGTGACGATACTTTTGCACACGCACAATAGTCATATTTGTGTCAAGACCGCTTATGGAGCACATCGGACCCGATCAAATTACAAAGTGCTTTGCAGTTTTTGCCTCGACGTTGCCATTTCTTATGTTCCGCATGCTGAGATTCAGATCTTCAGGGAGCACCGCTTTCACTTATACTGACGCAGACTCAAAACTAGACTACATACAACCTGCAATAACATAGAATATGTCTTTGTCTAAATAATTGAATTTCTTTTTGTCCCGAAACCGTAGTTTCCGCAAAACTTTCTTCACTTTGGGGGGGTGTCCGTTTACACAACACCAGTGTTCGGATCCACTTTTTTATACCGGGTGGAACTTTTCTTTCATGGGACTCACTCCTGATAGCATCCAATTTATCCATTTATAGTGTATTGCTCTGTACGCACACGTCTGTAGTTTCATTACAAAAGCAGTCAGCAGCGCCCTCCCTTGGCCTGGCATACTAACTACATCATTGTCAGCGTAAAAGCAACACTTTTCTTTTTTAACAGATTAGGTGTTGTCACATGAAACGTTTTCATGTAAACAGGGCCTCAGTGGCTCATTAGATTTCTGGAATAGTATTGAAATGACCAACTCATTTTGGCTTGAGGGGAGAATGGAGGGGGGGGTTCATCGTCCCACACTTCGAAAACCATAGCTAGAACCTTTTTTTTTTTTTTTATCATATGATATTTTTTATCATATTTATCTGGGATATTGTACAGTTTTCCATTCATTTCCTTCAAATATAACTACCACCTTCCTAGCTCAAACTCTAACCCTTGTGTAAATCATGGAAAAATGTCTTTATGAATGAATTTATTAATTGTTTTTTGTCAGCGGTCATCATATTGTTAGGTCGTAATAACAGTCATGGATAAAACGTGTGTACACACACACACACACACACACACACACACACACACACACACACACACACACACACACACACACACACACACACACACACACACACACACACACACACACACACACACACACACACACACACACACACACACAGTATACATAGCAGAGCTACACAATGTAGCCAGAAACACAATTGCAACAAATGCTAATGTGGCCCTGTAATGGCTGGATGTGTCAACAGGCAGCAGTTCGCTGACAACTTTGTCATGGCGTCGTAAAGCACTTGTCAGTGAGGCAAAACAAATTAGTAGAAAGATTTATTTCTTACCATAAAGCAAACATAGTATATTACAGGGCCACTTTTGTTTGCCACAAATCAAACAGTCAAAATACCAGAACAACGGGGCTCGTATGCTGGGTGTCCGGGTCAAATCGGATCTTGGACCTCTCCCAGCACCCACTGAGCAACAGATGACAGGTAGGAAACACGCTGAATTAGTCACCATTTGGGCTTACACGGAGCACCATGTTCACACTCATCAATGGACAATTTGAAGCTCCCAGTCTGCCTAAGCATGTCTGGACTACCATCAAGAGAATCAGTTCCAGGGAAAGACTCCAAAGCAGTGATATAGAATATATTACAATCAAAAAAATATATGTTTGAATAAATCCTAACTACTAGTTATAGCCGAACATAAAACCTCTAGTAAAACCTGACAACAACAGAGAGAATGCATTTGTTTTATTTTTATTTTTTTGTTTTTTTTTCTTCTTTTTTAGCTCTTTTGTACATGAAATTCTGTTGGAATGATCCATAGCTTCACATGAAGAATTTAGAAGCCAAACATCAAATTCATTATCAGGCGAAGCAATTAGTAGATTAAAAAAAGCAACACATCTCATGGAACTCAGTCAATATCAAAGTGAACGTCAGCAAATGAATGTTGAAACACAGCGCATTAATGGAGTATCGACTGTGTTTGTTAAATTGTATGTGAAGCTCACCACCTATAGTGCTCATGCTATGTACAAGTAAGGTGCAGATGTTAAAAGCACAAATAAATATGAACTCATTTCAAGCAGTAAACAAACAAAAAAAATCGCAGAAGGTGTGGCCACCAATATTTTTTTTCATGCCGAAAAGGTTATTGACGGCAATTCGAAAGCTTGCACTGCTCTCTGGATTTAGGCTGTGGCGGTTGATTCTGTCACATGTAATCCCAGAGAAACTCAACGATGCGTGATCAGGGCTCTGTGGGTCAGTCATATCTGTTGCAGGATTCTTTGTTCTTTTTTCACCATTGATTTTTCGTTTTTGTGATTTGATTTAGTTTTACTGTGTGCACTTAGCGCTAGAGTTAAGAACTACTGCAGTCAACGCAGGGGCTTGACACTCAAACACCGCCGCGGAGAGGGCAAATTACTGAAATGACAAGCAGAAAGACCCTAAAGTTGTGAGTTTTGGAAGTATGTCAGAATAGATATCACTATACAGAGTGGGTGGGGTTAGGGTTTGGATCCTTGGGGGATGACAACAATGGGCTGAGAGAAGGGTGGAGTAGGAAAAACGCTTTCCCCCATTAATGTGAAAAGAAATCCAGAAAAAAATAAATGAATCGGGCCTAAGCAACCATTTAAACTTCCTGAACTAATGTCCTGTTTAGAGGACAAGTGAAAACGCATCGTTTTTGCATTTTTGTTTCAGAAATGTTTGCATTGACAGCGACAGCAGAAATGCTGAAAACGGTGTGAAGAGCATGCCACACTAAAATGTGGAGCTGTTGGTTGCTTTTGTAATGCGCAGTAGCAGCGTTTCAGAAAGGTTTTCCCTCTTATCCACGGAAACGGAGGGTTTTCAAAAAGGTTCCACCTTGGGAGCAGTTTTCAAAAAGTTGCATTTTCAGTGGCTCAGAGCACCATTGTCGTGTAAACAGATACCCAAAACACAACAAATGTTTTCTGTTTTCGCTTGAAAAAGTATAAATGAGTCATTATTTTATTAAATCACATTTTTATGATGAGATGATGATGAGATTTATTAGATTCACTTGATATTATGAATAAAAATAGGAGAAGACTATACATAAGGACTTTAAATAAAAATTATTCATTAGCAGGTAGAGGAGATTGCTTTTTATCAATCTTAAGAGCCATTTATATTATGAAGTGACGTGTAAAAGATGAGAAAACCTGATATTCAACTACCCATCTTGAAGAACTGCGTGGGCACAATGTGGTTTAACCTCTGTGTGGCCGGCCTCATTCTCCTGGACTTTGACAAGCGCTCCGTTAGCAAATGAAAATGGAAGCCACAAACGCTCAATAATGACCTTTTACAAAAAGAAAGTCCGTCTGCATCAACACCGCGAGTTTTGATAATAGCCATTTTTATTGAAGACATTTTGACACGTCTGAGTGCAAAAAGGACAAGTGGAGATAATTAAAGTAATTACTGTGGAATTCCATTAAAGTGTTTTGATTTTGTGATCCAGGTGGCGTGCATGCGGGCGGACGTTCACACACACATTGCCACTGCTTGAATAGGACAGAATCGCTGTTAATATTATCACATCTGTGATTTTCTTTTTACTATGAAAGAAAAAAAATAATAAAGCTGCAGTGAAATAGGCGACATAAATAAACTTTTTTTGTCAGAATGTATGTTGTCAAAACTTAGCTGATGCCGATGTTTAGAAAGTGTCATTGCTTAACTTTTATACTGTTGATGTTATTAATTATCATATTCATTCATAACAATGTTAAACAGTCAAGGGATAAAAAAAACAAAAACGTTGACTTCATATAGAAAAATTCCATGTTGTCAAGACCGAGATCTCTGGTCGCAGTCAGTTTTACACTGAAAGTGATAATGAAATGACAAACTCGCTCATATTCATCCGGGGATGTTTTATTCATGTTTGTGTCAATTCTTGTGGCATAGCCATGACACTGTTATGGCAGCAGTGTGCACACCCCTTCGACTAAACTGTCACCAAAAGTGTGTAGAGGAAGAGCGAGAAGGGGGTGGCGTTGTGAGAGGATTTGAGGGAGAAGACAGATTGAGGATAGAGTGAGCGGGATTGCATATAGACACAGAGAGGGGAAGAAAGAGCGGGAGAGAACGCAAGGAGAGGTGAAGCTAAAGAAAGTCGACGACAGAATGGGTGTGAAACACAAAAACTTGACATCTAAAAAGCTGCGAATGCGTGGCTATAAAGTGACGATGGCAGAGCCTGGCAGAGCAGGACAGAGCTGTAAAAACAGTCAGGAGCATTTAACAAAAAGAGATAAAGCACTTAACGTTCATAAAGGTGAGATGAAGTTACCCAATAATTTTTTTTTAAAAGGCAAGCAGAGAGAGGGAGGATGGTCAATTAAAGCCGAGAGGGTGGTCAAGAGGTCGACGTGAACAATAAAACCTTGATGGAGGAGAATATGTTGTTGCAGCAGAATAAAATGCAGCAGAGGACTTGTAAGTATGTAGGAGGTGAATTACTGGGTGTGTTATGTTATTAAAAAAAGGACACTCGGTGGACTCATTAGCTCTGCGATGTCTGATATTCAACTGGGTTGCAGTATAGCTAAAAACACAACCGCGGTCTGAAACCCAAGTGATATGCACACCGCACGCAAAAACACAGACTTCTATACCTTCAAAGATCCCGGCGAAAAGGCTGGCCGAGAAGGAAGCTCGCCTCATTTGATTAGTGCCTCGCAAACATTTCCGATCCACCTGCTAACGGCTGGTAATTGCACACTTCAAAACAGCAACACTCCTTCCAGATGCTGTCAGAGTAGGAGAGCTGCATCGCTGCTTAAGCCGCGAGACACCATTTTGGTATATTCCCTCTGATGTGCTGAGCTATAGCTTTGCTTTTGCCAAGTTAGTCTGACATTTGAAGATCTTAACCTTCATGTCCATGCCAGACATGTTCTCCACAGAGCAATTTCCCGCTCCATCCATTGCAGCAGCACCATCAACGCTTCTCCTACAAAAGCTATAATAGCAGTAGGAGGAAACACACCATTAAAGCACAACCTCATGTTGCAAGCGGATAAGTTACTATATAGTGGGGCTGTGTTCAAAATAGGTTGACTATGCATCTTGCATGTGAGTTTCTGTGAGATAAGTTGACCCATAATAAACAGATTCTATAGATCTGATGGTTAGGACACCTCTTTTGCAATGACGTTCATTCATTTTGATATAATTACTGTGATCAGTGAATATTCAAGCTCCATCTTTGTGCATTTTTACTTACTTCTTTGCAACATTTGGCAAAAGAGAATCCAAAATGGAAATCTATCATAGCCAATCAACTGTGTTGCACCATTATTTATAAAATGACCTCCACTGTTGGAGTATAAACCACTGAACAGAAGTTGTAGAGAAGGGAAGGGCGCCGTTTCTCTCCTTTTTTCCTGAGTAACACTGTTAAATCAAGAGAAGCATATTTACTAAAAGCGCAAACTGGATCACATCTATTGGGTTCATTATTGCATTAGCTGTTAGTAATGACTATGTATTCCCCAGATCGGTGGGGGGGGGGGGGGGGGGGGGTACCAATGAGCATCAGCAGAAATAAAATCTGGAGTTCAGGTGGAGGCCTTTGCCCATCATGAGTTTTCAGCTTAAAATTTGAGTAGACCTTTTGATAAGAAGAAATTAGTGGAGAATAAAATCATGATTCATGTGACTGGAAAACACATTTACAGACTCCTAAGAGACTGTGGACGACCTGACAGTAAAACGAAGTCATGAATGCATGAATACGAATAGAGACGTCGCCATGCCTGACATGCAGGCTTATACACATTTTGCAACTTACCATCACTGAGATGTGGAGCAGATGCATGTGTTCATGCAGGACATGAGCCGGCTCCCGGGCTGTAGGTTGGGTCGCTTGTGGCAGAAGCTCAGACTCCGTGATGGACACGTGGAAGTACAGCGTGCCATTTTCCAGCCACTGCTGCTTCCAGTGCACCTGAGAGATATCTTCTCCCGTGCCTGACATTTCTGAAGAAAACAAAGAAGAAGAAAAGACGGAAAAGAAATTTGTGAGATTCACATTTAATAGATGAGAAATAGCAGCGCTGTGGCTTAGACCGCCAATTAAAGAAGATGTCTTCCTAACATTATGATGTGAACACTTCTGAGAAGAAATGTGGACACAAAGTGAAAACAAAAAAAGAAAAAAAAATTGACTGGTAGAAATCATACGAGGTGAGGCATTAGTATTCTGGTGCGGCACTCTGTTTTTGCGCACATCAATAGTCTGCTGCAACAACTTTGAACTCTTAGATAACTGGATGGACTTCTTTGATTGTATCAATTCTATTAGTTGCACAGCTGGTTTGGTTAAAAAAAAAAAAAAAAAAAAGACTGTTAAGCCATTGCATTCATTGGTTTTGCAGTTTTTATGATAACAACTTATTTACTAAAGCTATCAGTCAGTAAATTGTCAAGACGCAAAAAGAATAAGTGGCAAGGATTACAATATTTTAGCCATTAGGATCACAACAGCACTTCAATTACAGGCAAAATGAGCCACAGATGGAGGGAAGTTTATCCCTGCTAATATCCCTTTGTTTACTTATCCTGGCAAGAAAGACAGACAAAATCTCCGCAAATGGGAAGACAATTAAGCTATTAAGCTAGAATAAATGTATATGTCAAGAGCAGAAGTAGAGAAACTGTCTCATCAGTCAATGTCTCCTTCTTATCTGCATAAATCTCCTTCCCAATATGAAATGATCAGCTCTAGGCCACACTAGCATTAAGTACCCAAGATCAAAGAAGAGCTTGAAGCATGTAAAAGCAAAGAGCCGGGATAAAAAAGTGCAAGCGGGGGGGAAAAAAGAAAAAAAAAGAAAAGAAAAGCGTACCCAATTGTATTTTACGGGCCAATCCAAACAGGAGATGGAAAAGAGCAGGAGGATCACCAGTTTATCTCGATATGGATCATGGCACAAGAATCTAATGCTATCAAGTGGGAGTGGTTGTTCAGTAGAGGAGTACTAAGGAGCCTCAGGGAGCCTGAGATTGCTGAGCGTGATACTGTATTTGTCATGTGGCCGGGTGACAAGGGCATAGACATCTGCTGACATCTTCTATCAGCGGCAGGTAGCAAATGACAAATGGCTTTCGGTGCAGCTGGTTATTAACCTGCTGACTCTGGGTCAGAGGACGTGGGCGACAGGGGAGGGTTACATGAGCTGTGCGCGGTGGTGCCACAGACTTGCAGGCACATGCGTGGAGTGCACGGAACAGACATCTTGTCAGGGAATGACAGAATTGGTAACGATACAGCTCATATTAACTTATAACATTCACTTGAATTTGACCTGAAGAGGATAGTTCTGTTATTCACTTCACAACCGAAGACCGTGACAATGATCTCCAGGTATTGCTGAATGTGCCTCATCGACTCAGCAGATTTATGCAGAGTCCCCATGCTGACTGTGCGCGGGGATCTGTCTTCTCTGGTCTGTCCCGCTGCACCTAGTCTCGTCTTGGATGACAATCAGCCCTTAAATCTACGGCTGACCTGCTCATTTTTTTGATTTCAACTTCCCCGAGACAAAAAGTTTGTTGTTGTATACTTGTTTTTTTTGTGGATGGCGCTTGTTATTGGGATTGTTATTTTTGCACCCATTTTCAGTTTCTCTTATATAATTTAAGTTGATGTCCTTTTTTTGGTATTGTTCTTGCCATTTGTTTGACATCATTCTCTTGCCCTCCAGCGTGTTGATGTTCTCAAACTTTGAAATAAACACTGGGACAAAACCAATAGTATATGGTCAATGTATTAGATTTGCCTTGACCTCACAGGTACAAACACTATCCTCGAGTTCCTCAAGCTTGTTGAATTTTCTTGCAGAATAATGTCCCTGAATAGTAACAAAACAGCATCAAATCCTTTTTTTTTATTCACCCCTGATTACTTAGTTGAGAAAATCAAATTCTACATCATTTCATCCAACATAGGGTTGCTTGAAGCTGATCCCAGATAACTCTAGGTGAAGGAGAGGTCGCCAGTTCATTGCAGGACAAATGCAGAGAGACAGATAATCACACACACACACAAATCCACAACCAAGGGAAACCAGAAACCAGGGAGTAAGGCCATGCATGCACAAGGAGAAGATGCAAACTGTGCTCAGACGCTCAGTCTAAAAAAAAACTCATAATATTCAAACTGTGAGTCAATACGCCACTACGCAGTCCTAAATGTACCAATTATCATAAAACTTTCCCTCTTTGAATGTACGATAGAAATGTTCCCAGACTTACTGTAGACCTGTGAAAGGCTCTATACTTCTGCTGACTACAGCTTATGATAAAATTTTGTAGGGTGTGAATTTTTTTTTAAAAATGCCATAACTGCTGGCAATCCGCCTCTTTATGTATAATCTCTTTGTTGAATACCTTCTGCTCGACCTTTCACCTTGACATGAGATAAAGCCTCGCCTGCTGGGCCAACAGTGGTGTGCTTCCCAGCTATCCGTCGTGAATGCAGCGCGTCGCGCTGCTGCCGAATTTGCTGTGAAACTTTGCTTACACGCCTTGCACCTTTCAGACAGATTTAAATAACTCATATTAGTCGCAACAATGACACTTACGCTTGATCCAAATTAAAAGTGATTTTTCTGTGAGGAAGCAAATAGAAAAACTTGCAGCAATAGCTGCAATCACACGCGGGAGGGATGGACAGTAATAGAGTTTCTAAGGATGTTAGGTACCTTTGTGTGTTTGTTATGTAGATGAGGAAGCTCGGTAAGCAGTCTATTTTAAGACAAAAGAATGTGTGTGTGTGTGTGCGCGCGTGCATGCGTGCGTGTGTGTGTGTGTGTGTGTGTAGAGCCTATGTGTGCGTCCTTGTCTTTTGTGCTGTGAGGCTTGTCATTGGGCAGTAAGCCAGACGTTAGTGGGATATAGGTGGAAAGCCTCAAGGTCTACTTGTAATTAATTAGGAGGAACATTATTAATGTGTATACTGTCGACGTGAGACTGACGTTTGTGCAAAAGTGTCAGCAATACTCCCGGACCAAAATCCAAGGGCAACGCAAAGAAATGCCATAAGGAACTTTTCGTGGAGAGGAAAACCAAAAAATGTCTGCTGTGATCACAACGAGGTTTGGATCCTTACTTGGTAAAATGATTTGCCAAACAAGCTTGGGTTGTGTTTGGGGGTTATCAGCAGTGTTGCCATGATGTTTGAACAGAGCCACATTAAAACAATCTTTCATGGCAGTTTATTCAAAACTGCCTGTATGACAAAAAGAAAACAACTGTGAAAACAGGTTTGATTATCCATTAATTTAAATATATGTACTTATCTATTGGCATTGTTTAGCTCATTAACTACAAAGACAGCAGTCTGTACATTATTGATGACTTTCTTTCTTTTTTTTAAGTGGGAAGCAATTTTCCAGTACATAGGTTTACAATCCCATTTCTGCATTGTCCACATTGGAAGCTACTGAAAAATAGTAGTAAATATTGATTTTTTTTTTCTTTCCTATGGTTATTGGCATGTAATTAAAGTAGTATAATTTCCACTAATAATCAGTTTCAAGAATGCATCCTCAGGGATACATTCACAAAGTACTGATGTTGTGGATTTTTCCGCTCCGTAATGGTATCACAATGAAACACAGCAACCGATAATCAGACACACGTGGGTCTTAATTATAGCAACAACTTTCTTCCTGGAGGGTGGCAGAGAGGTGGATTTATGACCAGAGGGTTTTAATCCCATTGCCGACAAGTCACTTCTGTGGGGCCCTGAGTAATTTTCTAAACTCTGAATGCTACCCATTCGTCTTGATGGATTGGTTAAATGCAGATAATAAATGTCACTGTGCAGCTGTGCATGTATGTCACAAATGAAGAACTCCTGATCAATCTGAATTTGTAGATGGATTGTGATGCTCCGAGACTGAGAACTCTGTGAAAATGATTCCAAAGTAGTTGTCTAAATCTGCCCAAAACTTACAAAAAGATCATTTTGAAACGAGACTTTGGTTGAGAAAGGGGACGTTGGCAATGCTGTAAGATCTGTTTACAAAACCAGTGCCAGCAACAACTGTGAAACTGAGTATTGACCTCAGAGACCTCTTGACTAATGATGCAAGGGAAAATAAGGGAAGGTCTGGCCAAACTGGCCTTGGATTACCGTTTCAACAAAGATAATAAAAACATAGATTTGGTCCCTTTTGACTTTTCTTAATGTTTGCATAACAGTTTGTGGCAGCAAACCGAAAGCTTTTCCCCAAATCCAGGATAAAATATTCTCATTCATGGCTAAATCCTCTCTGAAAGCCCTCGATATATGAGTGAAATCTATTCAACACTCAAAGTCAGCGGGAAACTTAGCAGGTGTTCACATACAGTAAGTGCTCGCTCTGCTGCTCACTGCATTTCTCGTGTGTTTCTGCTCAAGGATCTTTCATCTCGTCTTTATCAGTTGCAAGATAGTGCTGAGTTAAATTTTAGGTTTACTCCAAGTTTCTTTTGATTCTGCCTTGAGCGAGGGTGATTTCTGCTCAGAACACCCACTTCTTCATGAGACGCGGCTTTCGAAATTTAAATAAGAAGTCCACACAATGAAGACCTTTCTATAGATCTGCGTTCTACTCTCATGGTCTCGAGTGTCCATATGCGTTTACACTGGATTAGTGTAATATTAGATGAGACATCGGCCAACACTGAACGCAGATTTCCCCATTGTCGGTGAGGTTTGTCAAGGTTCTTGGCTGTAATACACTTATCGATGCTTATTAATGCAAAACGGAAAACTAGACGCATGGATTGCTGTGAAAAGGGCAGGAGTTTGTCTGCGGGCAGGAAAGGAGCCGCATAACTGATATGAAGTTGTCCAAATCATGCAGAACCATGCAAGATCAAAGACAGAGCAGGTGGTCGAAGGTTGGCCGAGATCAGGGGTTTGAACTTGAGGTATTGCCGTCACGTGGACCGCAACTGGATCAGAATAGTAAGTAGAGCTGGTATATGGATATTGAACAGATAAGAATTATGAGTAATAGGAAAGAAGGATGAAAGAAGGTCAACTGCAGTAACGCATTAAAGGTGTCAGGAAAGCGGGGGACATGGAGGAAAAGGCAGAGGATAGCAGGATAGATGTGATGCATTAATAGAATAATGGCAGAAGGATTTAAAGTTACTTTTTCATAAATCAGAACATGGAAAAGTGACTGGATAAGAATGTTGACAAACGGATGAAGAAAAGCACTTTGGGGTATTGAAATGGTCTGTGAAAAGCAAAGTATAGAAAATAAACAGCGTATTGCCTCCAAACTATATGTAAGATAGAAAATAACAAGATTCATTGAAAGGAAAGGGAATTTTCAGAACTTGTAAAGAGACATTTCCCTGAGATGATCTTTGGAAGGGTTTGTGCCCATTTCTATATATTAATCATACTTTTACTGGAGATGATGAACTAAAATCCAACCTGCTTTGTTCATCATTCTTTTACAAAATAAGCAATATTTCATCATGAATGAGAGTATAACTACTTCTACAACATTGTACTTTTTGGTTTAGCTTCTTAACGTTTCATATCAATATTTCTCTCACAATGTGATTTCCCGCTGTGGTGGTTCACCGCCACAAAGAATACCAAGGGAACCACATAATTTCACTAAAACTTGGAACTCTAATTTTACACAAAAACCCCTTCTGCTCTTTTTGTCATCAGGTGTGGTGAATTGGAACATACTTCAAAGGAGAGAGGACCTACAGAAGCTTCGAGTCTCCTCACAAAGACTGCACAGGCTACAGGGGATGCAGACACAGAGGAAAACTGCAAAAAAGAGTCTGCTCTGAAAATGATCTTATCCCATACTGCAGCATTGACTGTTTCTGCGTGACTGGAGGCTCTTTCTGAGTAACCTCTTCAACTCTGCCTTCAGTGGGTACATCATCATTACACAAATTCACAGATACGTCCCCAAGATGTGACCAAACTGAGAATCACATTGTTCCCGAACGCTCATTTACATTCATCCCACCGACAGTCATTTAGCGAAACGACTGAATCTATACTTGTCTGCATGGATTTGAGGACGTTGAAGAATAAGAAAGGGTGGCATACATTTCAAGTGTAGCCAAAGCTGTCGCTGACAAACTGTCACCTTAATCATTATGTGCAGAAAGTTTGTTGTGACAGCCCTCAGGTAGGTTTACACGGCAAACGCCAGAAACCTTGAGGTATGAATGGGGCAGTAATGGAGATTTATCTCCTTTAGAGATTAGAAAAGTACCCCATTCTCCACAGAGGGCAGACTCATCTAGATATCCACTACACTTGGACATTTAGGCCAAATAACACTTTCAGTTATTTAGTACTCCGCAGCAGAGGAAGTCGGTGCGCGCTGCTCGGCTCACTCTCACTTTTCTTCTTCGCACCAGCGGAGCAAAATTGTAGTCGAGAAGGCTCCTTGAATTACCAGTCTAACTCACGGAAAGACACATCGCACGATAACTGGTCAACAAATAAAGGAACGCAACCAAACCTGGCTAGATTATTCATAGATCAATCTCAGACAAATCACATATACAGTATCGTCAGCATGACGTATATTATGACATGACGGCTAATTACAAATACTATACATATACAATAAAGAGAGACTATTTACGGAGGTGCCGGCTGAAAAACGTTTTCAAGACTTTTCAGAGTGACAACACGACAGATGGATGTAGAGAACAAACAAATATAAAGTATATCGATTGGTTTCACAGATTGTATAAAATAAAATTGCGAAGTAGCTTATTGAAATTGATAAACAAAGCTTGTGCTCCACTGAGGAACAGGCCGATGATAGACAAGAATTGCATAGTTAAAACAAGGGTAAGCAGTGACTTGATTTTTGCAGGCATTATGGGATGGACTTGCACAAAATAATCAATTTTATCTTCAATGTTCTGCTTTTTTTTTCTGAATGCCAAAAAGAACTATCATGGCGAGGGCATATATAGCATATATATTTTTAAGTAACTGATGGGTGTTGATAAGTATGTATGTTTTGCGTGTATTTAGTGTGGATTCTCATTTTAAGTTGCATTTGAACTAAATAAGTTTATTCATCCATATTCTGCAGCTTTTTATTAGTAATGAAAGGTAAGATTCTTCTTGCCCCTTCCTTAGTTGCATTTTGGATGTAGGACTGAAAAGGCAGCGTTTCTAAAACAGCCCCCAAGGTGGGACTTTTCAAAACGACGGTGACAGTAAAGAGGTCTTCTCAGCTTGTGCAAGTAGATCGACAAGAACAACAAGGGCGGCTCCAGTTTGGAGACTTGGTAGGTTCACACTTAAAAGACTTCTATAACAATCCAAATATGCGGTCCGTGTACTCGCCATTGTTCATGTTTAAAAGGCGTTGTTCTCTGTGTGCATGTGTGTGTGCATGTGTGTGTGTGTGTGTGTGTGTGTGTGTGTGTGTGTGTGTGTGTGTGTGTGTGTGTGTGGTTTCAATACAAAAACAACCAACAACACCCACAGCCGCTATTGGTCCAAAATGGAAAAACTATATAGTTTTCAATGTTTCCGCCGATTCCGTGGAAATGGTCATCATTTTCAAAACGCTGTCGTGTACACATGAAGGTTATTACAGGGATGCAAGGTTTCCAGAAAAAAAGGTGTTCGCTATCTTTCAATTTCAGTGTAAAATATGCTAAACACTTACAATGCCAAAGGATTTTCAGCATTTAGAGATTTCTTAAAGGTAACTGGTGAAATATTGGCAATCAGTCAGGCGGATGCCTCCAAAACTCCTGAAATACCATGGAAGCAAACAAATGCTGTAAAGTGACGGGCACAATCCAGGTGAATTTGGTTCCCTCCCGGCAACAAACACTTTTCACCTCGATCCTCAAAAGCATCAGACACTGCAGTGTGCAGCAAAACAGACATTCTTAGCAGCATTGGAAAGAATACAACAACCTAACATGAGCTCTGTATCACAGTAGTAAGTGACATTAACTGAAGGTTACATGAATCTAAATTACAAGCATATTTTCACAGTGTCGTGGCAGCCTTAATAAGAGTTATTTATTCTTTAATATCACACAACTGGAGGCGAGCTCAGATTGACCTTGTTTTCTGTGAATTTAATCAATCTTAACTGTTTCACACTGTATACCACTAGGAAATATAGTCGCATCACATACTGCAATGGCCTTCATCAGTTGTATGTACAGTGTTTGTTTTGTTTTTTTTTCTTTCCATGAAGATTTAATGACATCTTGCAAGGAGACACTAATTAACCACAGTCCCAAAAGAAAATGAAATTACAAACAAAGGGTTATTTTTCTGACATAAAGATTGCAATAGTAAATGTATGTGTTCAGTATCTATGTCAAAGTTTCTTGTACCAGCCTGGAAACTCTTTGTTATTCTTGCTCTTGTCTCTTGTTTTTACATGCCTTGTATTTATTTATTTTTTCTAAATTCTGTACATAATGTTGAGAAAATCAGCACAAGCAAGTGTCATTATTCAATAATCAAGCAGATTCAATGCCTAGTCAGCAAAAGCCAGTAATAAGCATATTTCATCAAAAATGATATATAATATAATATAAAAGGCCATATCTAAAATTAAGACACCCATAGACATGAAATAAGTTACTTACTGAGACGCCTGGCATCTTGTGTAAAAACCTTGATCATTAAAACTGAAATCCGCCCTTAAACTGACAGCATACACAGTATTCACCATTTCAACATTCCAGAACTTGAATTGGCTTGAATTAGAAGCTTTTTAATAGCAAATAACAGGGGAAAAGAATCACTCCATTCAGATACAGACTGCCACAGATCACGAACAGCGGAAAAAAGAAGGGATTCTTTTTCACTGGAATGGTTTGGAGCATATTTTCTGATTCACAGCTGGAACTCATTTGAATAGAATATCTCTGAAACTGTAAGAGCCCATAGAGTCAAAATCTAATTCGGTGTCAATGGACCATCTCCAAAACGTATTACCTGAATACATCTTCAATTCCATCCCCAATGGTTTTATTTCCAACTAGGGAGATAGTAGGCTGGTTTTTTTTTTTTGTTGAAATATTTGCATTTTCTTCCAAAATAGAGGTGATGTGTTATTTAAATTCAGACTATAACTAAACTCCCTGCACATACTTGATTTCTTTTAAAGGGAGATTATTCGAAACAGTCCTTATCATCGTTATTTATATTTACCACATAATCTAGCATACTCTGTTTTGTTTTGTTTTTTTCAAGATACCTGAATCAGTCTGACAGGCAAATGCAAATCCCTGTTATTGGAATGTATTTCAAACATATGCACACTCATGCATACATACTGCCTGCCTACACAAAGACACACGATCCCCAGAAGTTGGCATTAATCAGTGAAAAGGTGATCGTAGCGGTGAAAAGGCGGCGATTGTGCTGGTCTGACAGCTCCTGACAGTTTGTCAGCTCTGCAACAAGTCAGTGTCATCAACATTTACTATGATGAAAGCTGGCACCTTAAAGGCACTTTGCTGCCTGTCATTACACATGTGGTGAAACGCGTTAGTCTTCCCCCGACTCCACCCCACATCCCATTGCTCCGGCTGCCTATAGTACAGGTGACAACACAATAGGCAGATGAAAATTCAATAATTCATATGAGAGAATGGAGATGGGTTTTCCTGGGTTTCAAATGTCTCGGCCTCAAACGAAAGCAAGGGCAGAAAAGGAGAGGGGAGCGTGCGTGTGCGTGCGTGTGCGTGCGTGTGCGAGACGGATAGACAGACGGAGAAAGAGAGAGAAAGAAAGTGGAACCCGAATTATCAGTCTGACACTCATCAAAAGTATTCAAGAATTTTAGCATACATCGCAGACACTCACATTCTGCCTCAAAACATCTCTGTCAGCCGTGACAATTGTAAACTCTACATATTTTAACTTCGGCTTCACACCAGTGTCGACTGTCAACAGGATTTGTTCATCAGCAACAAAACAAACCTTCCTTGATTAGCTATAAAAGCTCCTGGTGTCAGAACCTCCCGAAATGCTAATTGCCAAATGCCATTTATAATGACCTGATAAGGGCTATGGAATATTTAGACAAACACACGATGAGCTGCAAAAGGCATGTGGGGCTCCCATTCCAATTTAACACCCATGAAACTAAATGCCACCCCGATGTCTCATTACAAACTCTAATGAAATAGCTGCCGTTCACATAAAGACCAATGAAAATGTACACAATTAAAAATGCATCAAGGCTTTGTATTACTTCTTTTTTTTTTTTTTTTTGCCACAGGAAATTCCACAGCAGTGTTTACACAGACCAGGCACACATATCTTTTAGTCAACTCGGTTTTTTTTTCCCCCAAAGTCATTGAGAAAATTCATGCGTGGAAGAGAATGAATGTGGGTTTTTTTCAGTCACTTGTGAAGTGCAAGGAATTGGATTTACTTAGATTTACTTGATTGCTTGATTCAGTTTTACTGAATTATCACCCCTTTCAAATTGACTCATTGTGTTAAAAAGGCCAGAGCGAAAAGAGCTTTTTCACCCTCCCCTTCCTCGCTCCACTTCCCAGTTCAGCAGGATCGCACACGATGCTTTTTGTTCTTTTCTGGTTATCTACCCCATACATGTTCAAGTCATTTTTTTTTTTTATGGCATGTACCATTGTGTGTCCCTCTCTGTATTTGTCCTGTGATCAGTAAACCTGTCCAGGTGGGTTGAGATCAGGCCCGAGGCTTTTCCCACATAAAACCTTTTGACTTTATATTCTACAAGTCACCTCAGGGCGGTCCATGATGTTTAAGTCTGCAGTCTACATTCATGTGAAACAACTTCAGTAGGCCTCCTATTCAGAGCGACGGAATAGACACAACAGGCAAAGCATTAGGTATACCTCACGAGTAGAAGGTTGGACAACTTTTTAACCATAAAAAAAATAAATAAATAAATAAATAAAAGCATTTCACTGAGATTTCCCTCCATACTGATGCGTCTACATGACACATTTGCTGCAGATTAGTCGGCTAAACCTTGCATTATGCAATTTTCTTATAACGCTACATCTCAAACTGTGACTTTTTGAATGAAATGCAGTAATTACAGACTGAAATGTTGGGACTGAGCCTTCCAACTAGGTAGGATGGCTCCATGCTTTGTGTGTTGTTTACGCCACAGTCTGACCTTACCGTCTGAATGTGGCAGCAGAAATCGAAAGTCTTTTTATAATCTTCTGTTGTCCAATTTAAGGGAGCCTTGGTGAACTTTAGCATCAGTCTTTTATTTTTAACTGACGGCAGTGGCGGCGAGGAACAGGAAGCCCATCAGCTTCGGGGCTCCACATGTGCAGTCAGAGAGGGGTTTCTGCATATTTAATCAAGTGGTAATGAGTTTCTGTTGCCTTTCTATCATCTCCAATCAGCCTGGCTATTCTCCTCTGACCTCTGGCATCAACAAGGCATTTTGGCCATGAATAGACCTGGTTGTGTGTGGAAATCCCAATAGATCAGCAGTTTGGAAGTCACTTAAACCACCTTTTAGTTCACATTCTCATGCTCCGTTTCAAGTTACGCATCTTAACTCGGCGATGTCTACATGTCTAAATATATTGATCAGTTATTTGTTAATGAGTGTTTGAACAGGCATGCCTAATAACAGTTTGTGTGTGTAGTGCCCATCGGCTAAATTAGGAGGCAGTATTAATCAATGTGACATAATGATGATGACAGCTGAAAAATGCATTCCTATACTCGGGTAATAAAGAAGGAGGTAACACTGTAGGTGATTTCATCAAGAGTTCTAATTTTATCTTCACATCTACATTATTGGGATCTCTAATGACAATTTACGGTGTGCAATGGACAAAAACAAACAGATTAGGAAGCAATTGAGTACAAAGCAGTAAAAGGTTTTCTCCATTCAGTACGGTAAACTGCCCTCACTATGCTTCCTCTCTCAATCACACTGTGGGATCCAATTGTGTTGACTCAACACCTGCTTTCTCTGTTTCACCTCAACTCCCTACATGCTTCCCACTGCGGAGGCCACTTTATACACTCAACACATTGTCCCAAATCTGAACCAGTAACAAAACCGTCCATGCACCTTCAAGCATATATGTAGTGTAGAGTTTAAAGACAAAAACAAAAAAATTAACACCACAGAAAATGTTACAAAAACATATTTTGGGTTAAGCTCTCCCTGATATGGTAGCACTTTGTTCCTGCACCTGTTATCTAAATCCCGCTCAGTTAGTCACCATCTAAACTTAGAGAGCAGTGACTAATACAATGCTTTTTAAATTTTACGCCTGGCACTCTATATACTGTAAGACAGACAACAACAAAAAAAAGTTTTTATCAGTGGCAACAGGATTTGAGACAATGACAAACAAATTTGTCTGCAGTTCTTTGACAGGTCTTTTTCTTATCTCCTGCTAACAAGAAGCCATGCCATTGCCACTCAGGCTTAACAGCTGAAGCTCCAGCTCCATGGGAGCCTCCTCTGTGCTCCCTCACAAAGACAGCTGCTGGACTTTATGACCACATCCTGCAGACAACCAATCATCATTTGAGAAAAAGAGCCAGTGAGCCTCCCAGGGAGGATGAGATGGTGACTTATGACTTGAGGGGGGGGAAAGAGTACAAAGGTGTGGCATTAACTGTATCAGGAAGTTCTGTGTGCTATAAGGAAGGCAGCTCCTCTACCCTTGTTTTCCTCAATAAACATCCAAGAAGTTAAGTGAAGGTCACAGCCATTTAATGCATCAGGCTTCACTAAAGTCTTTTTTGTCCCTGAGAAACAAAACAAAAACACAGCATAAATTAACCTGCAAAAAAAAAAAAGAAAGAAAAAAAGAAAACAACGCTCAACTGTCCACAGTTGTTGCTCTTCAATGTCTAACAACAGACAAAAAAAGGCAAAGAAAGGAATGAATTATAGAACATTGTTTTATGGTTGGACTAAGAGACCTCCGGGACCCTGATGTGACAGTGTAAATAGAATAAACAAGTAGCTGTTTGCCATTGGCTCCAGTGTACCTCAGTGGGACTTGGATTATTGCTCATTAGTATCAAATACATTCTATTGTGTGTGTAATTGTTTGTGTGTCCATGTGTATGTGCATTAATGCCTTCGTGGGTACACATGTCCATATGCACTTGTCAGTGTGGGTTTGTGGATCCGTTTTTGCAGAAGGACGCACAAGCTTCACCCAGTGAAAACATGACACATTTACTGTTTAACTAAATTTAAATATTTTGGTTTTACCAGAAAATCTGCTTCATTAACTCAAACAAAAAAATCTCCACCAATTGTAACATGCGGCTCCATCAACACTTTCTCCCTTGTGCTCTTCTGGATTATTGAGGCAGAGTGCCAGGAATAGCAGACTCCCTCCTCCTCCTCCTCCTAATGTATTTAAAGTGACACATTAACAGGATAAACAGTCCCCTTATCTGCAAAGTGCATAGGCTTCTTCTAAAACACTACAATCCTATTAACAAGACCTATTCTGATTTCACATCTCCCTTATTCACTCTGAGTATAATGTAAGGCTCATCTGCTGATGGGAGTTGTTTGGCAGTGTCAATGTGAGGGGTCTGGGTATAACATTGCATTACATCAAGGTTTGCTAATCCTTTAGTTTTGGCTTGTTTCATTGAGACCTCTTGGATCAATCATGTCAGTCCTTTTCGCTCCAGGGGCAGACAAATTATCATTATACATGAATATGTTACCCAAAATCACAAGTCTTGTTCACTTGGACCCAACAGTCAAACCAGTGTTTACCCATAAAAGGTTGGGAATGCATTAAAATCCAAATGAGGCTGGCCACAACCACAAATATCATCAAAAACATTTTGATACCATTTGAATCTAACTTCCCTTGGATGTTTACAGAGCAATAGAGTACAAATAAAAGGAAATCTACACTGAAAGATTAAATGTCCCAAACTCAGTTAATGAGGAAATGGAATAAATTGTACGGAATGCCGCATGTAAGACTTTTGTTTCAGAGGCTATAACATTGCTTTAACCCAATAAAAAACAAACCACTTCCACCGCATTCATGAAGTTCAGCTAAATTCACATCAGCTTGTTGGAGGAAGATGCTCTGTGCTGGAGCTAGAGGTACTCCAGCAAACAGGACAGTGCTCCACTTCATTAAATCTTCAAATAGTGCAAAAGCTAACAGTCAGCTCATTATACATATCAAAATATAAAGATGCATGCCATCTGGGACCACAAGATGGCACTGTATAGCAACAGAATGCTGCTACAGTATTTTTGAAAAACTTAAAATTTTACTGCAAATCCAGACATAGTAAAATATGCAGCAGAAAATGGAGACAAAGGGACCAGAGTGTCCGAAAAAACATGTCAAGGACTGGCGAAAACCATGATGGAAAAAAACAACAACAAAGAAACCTAATTAAGAGCTAAAAGCAACAATGGCCAGAATGGAAGGTCAGGGTCAAGGTTAAGGTTATTCTACTTGTACCCATGGGTGGATTTGTCTTACAGCAAGTGATTGCATTTGGCATAGCCATAAAAAACATCACACATTGAACCAGACACTCAGCACCTGTAATGTTTTGTTTTGTTACTCAGCCAAGTACCTCAGTGTTCCGCCATTCACCAATACAAAAAGATAAAATGAATAAGATCAAAGCACAAATTCACAGATTATCATTAGTGTAGCTATGTCTTGGCATAGTAAAAAAAAATATATAGAAAAAAAACAAGACTTGTGCACTAAAGCGGCTTCTGTTTTCTTGATACATTTTTTGACGGATGTATCTGATGATCACGGGTGACTTATAGTACAGAAAATATATAGTATTACAAAAGCAACAAGTAATTAAATGTCTGTACTTGTGTTGCTAGTCTCATTAAAGCTGCAAGGTGGTTACTGCCTAAAGTAATGGCCTTACAGTACAGGTCAGGGTTCACAAGGTGGGACAACAGTCATTTCCCAGGTGACAAAGGCGCATCCTCTGTATCTTGCTGGACCTTACCTCCAGCTCTTGTAACGTTATCCACTTCAATTACTTTGAAGACGATGTGTGTGCGTGATTTTACCCTGCCAGACTTGTACCTTTCAGTAAGGTCTGTACAAGTAGATATGTCTCAGCAAGCCATTAAGGTCTTGGCATGATACCTTGATAGCTGCTACGTCCAGAGGTTTTTTTTTTGGTTTGTTTGTTTATATATATATATATATATATATATATATATATATATATATATATATATTCTGTCCCAGCACTGGCACTGACAGCTTTGCCAAGGTAAAAAGAAAGTGGCCTGCTTCTCTACTCCTTGATAGGAGTTGGTCTAGCTTGGCATGATGAGCCTGACACCTCAGCAGCTGCTTGCAGAATCAATCTTCTGCCTGGCACGCGTTCTGTGATGACACACATGAAAGTGTTAATTAGTCTCAGCCAGGAAATGGATCATTAGGCGCTGCTCCCTGGCACTGTAGCCTTTACCAGCATGGCCACTACAGTACAAAAGCACATCATTTAATGACTTCCATGTCAGGCTTGTGGCAGAGCAACATTAGTATACCGGATGGGGAGACATCATTACAGATCTAATATGCACAATACACCGAAATCAGCACTCCATCATGGGTAAACTTTGAAAGACGATGGCCCTGCATGGACTGCTTGGCATTGTTAGAGGTTGACTGCCGGGCTTTTTGTGCTGAAGCAACATTTTTTTAATTTTTTTTTTCAAGAATAATCAGTGAACAGAGGGATAATTTCCTTTTTAATATCAGTGCTATTAGTAAACATCACCAATTCAAGGTTACTATTAAAAAGTAGGTTTGGCTGGCATGAAAAGAATTTTTCATTAAAGATAAAAAATGTATTTGCGTAAACTGAATTTATTACATGTCTTAAATGACCCTTTTAAAATGGAGTAGATCATCTTTTCTATCATGAAATAGTTTTATTCAAACTGAGGTCTTATTAAAATAATTAGAGGTGGCTTTGTTTAAACACATCTATTGATGAAGAAAATAAATAGGTAAAACCATTTTGTGTGAATGATGCATTGAGAACTATATATCTGCTTTCCACACTTAAAACCTTCACCCGACCGCCACAGCAGTTCATCATAAATGCCTCCCTTTCAGAGTTTGACACTATTCTACAACTTCAGAAAATACTTACATGACCTGAAGGGAAGACTATTATGTCTTGCGGAGGACTGAAAATGTATCAGAGAATTATTTGCTGCTCTGCCATTATTGTGCCATTTATTAAATAGCATGTTTCATAAATCGCTGCCACGGCTGATGATGAGTAGTCCTTGCTGGCACCAAATCGTCTGTGTCTCCCTTGGCTGCTGGTTCCAGGGCACAACCTCTACCGCCATCAATTATCTTGCAGGCATTTAATTCATTTCTTTTTGGGATATTTTTTTTCTCTCGAATTACTTAAATGTTTTGGCTTGGTTCCTACTCTCGAGATACAACTAAAAGTCTCTCTTGCCTGCAGTCATGCCTGTCACAATCAAATGCTGAATTTAAAGAACTCGAACGTGTCTACATGCATGTTATTTGTGGATTTGTGTGATCTTTGTGATCAGTGAGCTCATCCTTCCTGTCTCCTCTCCAACCTAGTTTCCCAGGAAGAATATCTGTTGTCTGTATATAACCCAGTATGTGTTGCCAAGGAAGATGTGGTTTTGGTTGACAACCCTCTACCCTAGATACCCTCTTCCACCTTCAAATTCTTACGTAAATCGAATACTGTGTTCATTGCTGGAATTACAATAAGCGTTTTAAGTGTCCACAATTGCGTGCCCATGAGCATGTTGCTTTCGAGGGGAAGTGTATTCTGGTTCATTGGTGGTGCAATAATATCTTGAGGCGAAAGAAATTGACTGTGATATTGACGAACTTGACAATGCACTTTGAACTGTTGAGAGTTTTCCTGGTAAATCTTCAGAAGGACAATTAAATTGGCCTGTGTCTGAAAATGTTTGCAGCTTGTGTTTTTAGTGTGCATTGTATTTAGTTTGACCTATTTTGCTTTAGATTGTGTGTGAATTCTGTTTTGACACATATACTGTTCCATCGACTGCAAACCCTGTGGTGGGTTTCTTTGTGTCTTGCATTCAGTATTAGATGTGGACAATAATCAACAAGCAAAGCAGTTATTCAAAAATAACTGGAAGAGATTCCCAAAGATCAGTAATGTATCTGACAGAGTTCAATGCCACTGACATTTTTTCTTTTGGGAGTCTCTTCAGACACTGACATGACTACGCCACATATTTGTTTTTAGCAAAGAAAGATTCCAGAGAGGTAGAGACTAGTTCCTCCACTCAAGTTTTACACCAGGTGCCACCTCATAACCTAATCCGGCATATAAGATTAATAGTTTATACATTTTCAAGGCATGGTTACTGCACTATGCTGCACATATTTAATATGACTACTTTATTTTTAATTTAAACTTTAATGAACAATATTTGGATGACGTTATGAATGAATAACTATGACAGCCTCAATATATAGAAATGTCCAATATAAAAGTTTGGTGGTTTAAATCAGACAAAAGTTTGAAAACATGAATAAATCCCTGTCAGTTCTTTGCCAGTGAGGGCTTTGAATGGCTCCACAGAGACTTAACTATTGGATTTAGCTGGGCACATATTATGTCCAACATTGGCACTGACGAGATCATATTATGCTAAATCCTGCAGCAGCAGTGCCATTCAAAAGGAGAATATTTGTTGTTAAATAATCAAGTAGTGAGAATTTAGATGCAGACCGCGTAAATAAAACAAACATTTTATTTGCTATTACTGAGGAATTAGGGTTAGCAAGATTAACTACTTGGGGTCATCGCTCATCCATATTATAGACCCATGCTTGGGAGTGTGGTCCTGACTACTAAAAACCACTCGACTGGAGAAATGGCATTTATTCAAAGCTGAAAGTTTCAACATTAATTGACATGTGTGCACTAATGATCTTAGAAAGTCTATTTTCTCTCTCTCTATCTCCTCTCGCACACCGATAGCCTGCTTCATCTCTGCAGGTTTATGATATGGAAGAATATGCACACGTTCAGCTGTAAGTAAGCCACTATAAATAATGAGCCGATGCTGATTTTTAAGAGTTAATTAATTTCCTGTGGGCATGGCTGTGTCTTGCCTGATTAATGACGGCAATGCCATTGGCATGCTGACTTGGGTCCCCTGTCACTAGAGATAAATCAGTGGTGCACTGAAAGGCGTTATGCCCCAGCTGTGTCCAACATGTTCACTTTAACTGGCTTCCTGACCTACAACACAATCAGGGGTGACCATGGATGTACATCATCGTAAGTCAAGTACTCTGTTACTCACAGAGATTGAGAGAAACTGACAATTATGCAGTGATGTAGTCGGCTAGACGGCCTCTTCATTTTGTTAGCCGGGAGTCCACAGTGAGCTTGTCGTCCATCACTGGATACAATGAGTGTCATTTATTCCCCAAACTGCGTACCGCTTTAAACTTTTTAACTAACAAGCAATTCGCAATATGCCACACTGTGTATGTGAAGTTTTGGAAGTAGAAAAGTACTAGGTAAACTCTCCGCTGGCACTTGTGTGTACCAGTTTTCCAACCTTTCGCCAAGAAGCAGAGAGTGTGTTGAACAAAATAACAACTGGGACAAGACCAGATATGTATTAGGACATGTAAAAAAGTAAAGCCTGAGGAGAAAAGCATCAAACTGTTAAGCAAAAATGTTACAGATTTATTTTACAGGTCATTGTTTTTGACCAATGGATGGTCAACAATAGTTTTTGTTTTTTTAACACTTCCCGTTGAAGATCTATTTATGTGTAAGACACCTCATCGAATGCACTGGGTTATTTCCTTAACTGCATTTACTTAACTTGGTGAGTCACCATGCGGCAAAAGGACAGGCATGGGTGAGGGTGTGGTAGTGTCAGTTCAGCAGAGCTCTGCAATTTTGATGCCAAAAATGAGTGAATTTTTTGGCATTCTTGGTCATTTTCTGTGGTCCAGGAGCAAATATGACTGTGAAGATTATAATAATGTTATATATTGAAGTTAATGCATGGAGGCAATTGTTTCAACATTATTTTCTCACTCAAATGAACATTCACATTTAAAGTGATGCATCAACAAATGTGCAAATTGAAAATACATGTCAAGAACAGACTCATAAATAATAATTCTAAGAAGTTAGGTTCACATTAATAATATGGAACAATGGTAATAATGGAAGGCAAAAGTGTATGAATTGGATTGAGCACAAATAAGGTACTAGCCTCATTGTTTGTTCCTCATCACATAATCAGTTTTATCTGAATTTTAACAACTAAGTGAAAACCTGATAAATTTGAGTCATAACTCATTGTTGACCTATCTGTGAAACATCACTGAGCTTGATTAATTCATCTGATCCTATCAGTTGCAACGTGTTATTGTAAACTTAAAAGCATTTATATGATTATTTTAAGACTTTCTATTATTTTTTTTTATTAATTCATATTTGTTATGAAAACATCATTGAATGACTATTCAATGGCCTTGTTCTAAAGACACAAAAAAGGGTGGAATAATAAATAAATACAAATTTCACCCTAAATAAAGACTAGATAAATATAGTAGTTTGCGCCACTGTGTTCACTTTATAAATCATCACAAACACAGAAATCCGCATGAACCACAAACTGTCAGTACATCAGTCAGAAAAGTAGGAGTTGCAAATAGAGAAGCGTTTGGGACAGTCACAACCTTTAACACATGCCCATTTGTGATGTATGATAATGTATTCCTACCCTCAAAGGACCATGTGCACCTGGTGACGGAAATAGCAAAGAGCACTTGGCACACCCTGAGAGCGCTACACAGGGAGCTCTTGACTAAGATCTGCACTACTTCACAGATTCACATAAACAAAGCTCCTGATAATGCTCTTACCACAAAATAAACTAAGCATTTGAAAGAAATTCAAACATTCAAAACTGTTATGGGATGTGTTGAGGGGCTTTTCAAGATCACCCAACAAGGAGATCTAGAAACAGCTTTTAGAATAAAGATATGGTAATCAATCCCCACAAAAGGTCACATGAAGGATTCAAATTAATTTGCTACCATGCTGCCCTTGAGAAAAATGGACACAAAAAAGTGATGAGAACTTTATTTGTAGACTAAATCGAATGCTCACTATTCACACCAGACTGTCAAAAAGTGCATTTTGCTCATAGACATTTTATTTATTAGTATCCAGTGGAGAAATAAACTCTCACTCCATTATGGCACAAGATGTATACTACAAAGTTGGAGAAAATGAAAAATGGAGAGAGAACTGATAAGGTTTCTAAACACCACTCCAACAAAGAGAACACTACTACCACATTTTCAATTGACTGTGTATGGCCATGAAGGTACAGAGACTTAATGTTCCATATAAAACTCCAATGCCTGTCATAATGGAAAAGACTTACCTGGGTGCATGAATAGAAGACAGAACTCATTTCCTCATTTCAGCATTTTTTTTTTCCCTGTGCATTCTTGGCATAAAAAAAGTTAAATTTGAAATTTCAAGGGGAGCTATGTACTTTTTATTTCTTTCAAAAGTTGAGGCATATTACAGTATATACACCCAAAATTCATTCAGCCTCTCGTTTCAAACATCCGGCACGTAGGCTCAATTTGGCCCATGAACAGCAAAGGGATAAGGGAGGATGAGCTTCTGTAACGTGTAAAAATGACAGATACTAAGTGAAAATTTCCAATAAAGGTAACTGCTGTTCTGAATTTGTGAATGGGAAAGATGTACTAAAAGCATCCATAATGCAACACTGAGACACAGGATTGCTGTTTTATGCTTATTTCCTTAAAAGGTTCAGTGTTTACAGTGACCTTGGGAGTCTTGAAAGCCACTGATAAATCAGTTATTATTTTTTCGTTATTATTATTAGACAAATAGTATTAGCATCAAAGCCAATGTTAGATATGAGTTTTAAAGCAAAATAAAGCCCAAATTCTAGTCATTTGGTTGAAATCTGGTGTGAACAAAAATACTGATGGACATGATATTTGGACATTTTGCACTGGAAGACATTGTTAAAAAAAAAAAGCCATAGTTTTTCTGAACAATCTCCAGAATTTTCTTATCTAAGTAAAGTTCGAATGTAGTTTTATATAGTGCTTAGTATTATTTCAGTGAAACCGGTAGAAATGACTGACCCCTCACCAAGAAGATCTAATTGAGATACTCAGACACTAAGCACGGCACATACCAGAATGGTAATACCCCAGATGGATGTTGAGCTGGTGGTCTGAAACATCTACTGATTTACACTTCCAAGAAGTAGGGTGATCTAGCCTCCATCCAACAGAATCTTGTGACAAAAAAACCTAAATAAAAAACCACCCACTTTCTTCATATAGCAAATATTTCTACGCTGTGATATACAATGACAAATAAAAAAAAATAAAAAACCCTTGAAGCATTATTTAAGTGTTCTAATTAGGATTTAAACAAAGAAATGGGCTATAAATTAAATGCTGCTAATATCCCATAACACTTCCCAAATAGATTAATCCACAACAAATATCCGAAAATAAACCATCCCTAAAGTCCTCAACACACTGTCCACCTCCTTGTGCAAAAAAAGAAAAAGAAAAAAAACAAACTCTTAAGACCTTAATCCTCTTTAATTCCTCGCTTTTGTTTTTCCCTCCTTTCTAGATAAATAAGTGGAGAATCTGAGTCAACTTGGCATGGTATACTTTATTAGTGTAAGAGGCTTATCGTCAGCATATGAACCCAGTTCCAATATCACTCAGTACTGTATAAGCTTCCAGCTCTGGATACTGACAACACTGACAATGAAAATGAAAAGTGAAAGAAGATTAGGAAAAGCTGCAGAGGACCACTGAGACTCCAGTGGCATGGTTGATAGAAAGAGACAGAGGCATCAGAAAAAGTTCATGCAACAAGTACAGCGCAAGAAGGTCCACCTGACAGGCGATCCAGACCGACTCCTTCCGGTGGGCGGGGGGGGATTTCAATTACTCCCTGCCAAGAGTGAATCTTGGATTATTCTTGCTCCAGATTGACCAGTTCTCTTCATTGCAGCTTTAAATATTCATCACTATTGTTGAAGAAGAAGACTGACTTAAAGCTGTTCATCCAGTCAGGGAAAATGTCATAATGTTGATCCATGAATTGCATCCAAAGTCAAGTAAGGACATTTCTATTATCAGCATGAGATGGGAGGGCTCAACTTCAGCAGCACTTTGATTCAGTTGAACTCTAACAAACCAAATCAGGTTCAAATGTAACCTGAAAGAGACTAAACGGGATATTTACACCAGCAGGATGGTATATATATATATATATATATAAAAACAGTACCCATATGTAGTATAAAAAAGAAAGATATCTGCTATTAAATATGGCTAATGTACAGGTCAGCAACGTCAGCAGCAGGTAGACAAGAGAGCAAAAGCAATGTCAGCAGATTGGAGATTCTTTAAACCAATCAAGTATGACTAAGGTAAGGCAGACTGTAAATTAAAAATATCAAGAGGAGGGGCAAAAGCTCGCAACTTAATCACCAGGGACGTTTTGACCAGAAGAGTTAGCTCGATGTCCAGGAGGATTTTACTCTGAGCCGTGCCCCATGCGACAAGCAAAAGACCGTCGGGGAGCACACATCGGTGATGCTCCACGCTAAACATGGAGTTTGACTCATTAACAGCAAACCGTAGAGTGTGCGCGGCACACAGCAAGCTCGGTCCCTCACGTTAAGGCTACTCCTGCATCTACAGTACACATAGACGCTATGCACTACTCTATGTGTACTGTAGATGGAGCATTATACTGGTGCCTTCAAGGCTTTTATAGGTGCATGGAGCGTCGACACAGTTGCTATGTGGAGATGGTTCACAGCAACGAATAGCCTTCACATATTGTTTGCCTATGTACTTTAAATAAGGCTTAATGGCATAAAAGTATACATTTCGGTACTCAGCATTGGCAAGTAGCTGAAGGTTTGTACAGGTACTTCCTAACAAGTTTGGAGAAAATTAAGTGAAAGCTAAAGATTGTATGAATACAGAGTATAGCTAATATCAGGGATAGTCATTAACTTTAAGTGTTTCACTCTAAGTTGAATTCAATCAATTGTAAGATGAGATTTAAAAAAAAAAAAATTTTTAATCTGCAAATTGTCATTGTCTTTGGCCATGGCACAAAAGGAAACAGTAAGTCATAAATGTGCTACCAATTTCCATCGCAGTCTGTTCAATTGTGGGGTTTGACTTTGTGATCATTACCTGCTTGCAGTGTCACCTGTGTCTGCACGGTGCGCTAGGTAGGTTAATATTTTTAGACTGACTGTATTTCTAACCATTCCACTCCACCAGGGCTTTCACATGGACTGGCACACGAGATGGAAAAAGATGACAGCCTGCTCCATTTCCGAGAAAGGAGAAAAGTGCATGTCTTTATGATAATTAAGCACTTAAAAAGCCTTGCTGATGCAGACAGACAGCCTGCCTGCTGACTGCATTGGACAGACATTTCATATTGAATATGCTGACTTATAAAGACACTTTACCTGAAAAAAAAAAAAAAAAAAAAAAACGAGAGTACTGACAGTGGTTTCAGAGGGACATTATATGGAGGAAATTTAAATCTGATTGAAGATGAATAGAGAGGATATTAATGGTAACTTACAAAAGCTTTCAGATGGTCTCTGTTGGTTTCAAGACACGAACACAAGTGAAGTGAATGGTCTTCTCTGATTATGACTTATGCAAGTAAATTCTACATGTTCCGTACAGACAGAGTGCCACTTAATACAAAATGAAGTCAATCTATATTGAGCGGTATGACGGCACAAGTGACATTTCCAAATTGAAAAGCCTCACCTCCCTCATTTCACTCATCCCAAACGCCAAGCAAAAAGAATTTCTCAGCATGGTAAAAGTTAACAACTTAACAACATGAAACCCTATGGCGCTACATTCTACTTTGTGCCGTCTAAAAACTGAGAGCACGCCACACCATGTGCGGAATGTCACACTAACCCTGCAACATTAAATAGATTTTTAAAGGTGAAGACACTCTTTAGAGCAATAGCAACAATTGGGGTGAGGTCAGGGTTATCCATCGGTTAAGTTCAGGCTTCTGCTACAGGTAGGGCTGTATAAACGTGTGTGTGTGTGTGTGTGTGTGTGGGGGGGGGGTGTTTTACCAGAAGCAAGAGAGAGACAAGGATACAAGGAAAGGGAGGAGCTGGGAATAATAGTACAACAACAATGAGTCACTCAGTCACAATAGGAAATCTCATAAAAGGTGTCAATGCTTTGTCTGGCCTCCGATGTCTCTATCATCCTACTCTGGCCTGCTACTGCGGCATGATATCAATTATTTTCTATGGACAACAGCCTCCTAGAGGAGTCTCTGTACGATTATAGCAGACAGCAGGCCCCATCAGCCAGGGTAGTTAAGTGGTCTGGCACAGAACAGTACGGAGACAACATTGTTTGCTGATCCTTTAGAAAGGAAAGGTATATGCTGCAGATTAGACAGGCCGAGTTCTAGGAATTGAAAACAATGCCATTAATGATTATGCAGTGCTCTTCTCAAATACACGAACACCTTTTTACTTAAAATTTAATGAAGGTGTGTAATTTTCATTAAGGGACCTTTCTTTTTTTCAAATCAACATACTGATAAGTTTGAAATCACTGTAGCTAAGTTACTATCCGGCAGCCAATCACACTGTGGGATACCAGCTTTAAGTGCAGCCAAACACTCATATTGAAGATGTTCAAGCAGGCAGTAATAACTTCTCTAAGTCTCAGACTTTACCGTGCTATTCATGTAGTGATCACAATGAAAAAATTACCCTGATGTGCACTCCTGCTGATTTTCTCTTTGCAGAAAATCCCATTTGATGGCTTAATATTGTAGGTGAAATGCTTTGTGTTGCAGTATCTATTCAGGACTGTCTAATCGACCCGCCAGTGAACACTTTGTCATTAAGTGGCCTTCCCAGGTTTGGAAAATCTCAAACCAACAGCAACACATGTGATGTACCACATGCATGACACAATTATTATCTCACAGAAAGTCGCTGACACCATTCGTCTAACTTCAACAACATACAAGCCTCTGTCAGTTTGTGTTAGTTCTTTTGATTCGACCCCATGCGTTCTTTCCTGCTCACCAGTGGCACCTCCTGCAGAGCGACACAGAGTCCGATATGTAATCTTCTCAGCTTTCCCTACCATAGTCGTCTCCCACTGTGCTGCAGTCGTGTTTTTGGAGCTAAGGTAAACCTGCCTCCATGTGGTTTCTCTGCAACTGATTGTGATCAGAGGCCTGTAAGTGGATTTCTATCTCACCTGGATTCACTTGACTGGTACATTGAGTCGTATCTGAGCCAAAGCAGCTTCAGATATAGAGATGCAGACTTATGGGATAGGAGGCTGGCTGAAACTGTATAGACCCTGGTGACTGTGATTTAATGTTTATGCATTTTTGTATGCTCGGAAAATCTGCTTCCTGTTTAATTACTCTGTCAAGATCACAGACTTATTACTCTCAGGTCAAGGTTTGGCAAAAAAACAAAGTACATACATTTTCTGTTGAGTTCCTGTGTTTCCTGATATAAACAAACATTCTGCCGTTTTACTTGCTAAGATTCGGCACGGCTTATTTCCACGTTAAAATGCAATGTCCACCAATTCAAAGAAGCCAAACAAGTGCCACTGCACAGCTATTCTTCTTTCTTTAAGGCTCTACACAAAATGTCTAAAGATTAGAGGTGACCATTAAGAACTTACTCCAAATGTGTACAGGTTGACTTCATGCCATGCAGTAGAAGAGGGTGATAAATCCTCTACCCCTTTAAGCAGTTCTGCTCATTGATCGGCAACACAGTCCATAGTGGTCTCAGACAACCACAGATGAAATAGCCTAGTATAGGTGAATTAGCTCCATGTTGACAAATGGATGCTGTCCTGAGGTATTCTATAATGCCGTACCCAATCACACCGTATGACGAATTAAGAAATCAGTCTCCTTGTGTGTGTCCAATTTTCAGTTTTGTGTTTTCTTGCATGGATTCATGATCAGGCGACATCTATTAAGCAGGCCACCGCTGCACTGAGACTATCACATGACCATAACAGACGGCCTCTGTCAGATATCATTAGCCAGCAACTCTGTTTCCTTTAGACAGCGGACAGCGTTAGGATGCACACTGCGAGGGAAGATTTGCAGACTCCAGAAGCTACAAGCACACAGAATAAATGCATGCGCAAATACTTACACATGCAGCTGTTTTTATGCCGGCAACCAAAGGCCTGTCTCACACGGCAGGGACACTATAAACCCTGAAATGCTTCTTTTTATGTTTGTCCAAAGTCCTGATTTGAGGGGGCTCAGGTTTTTTAATCTGCATTGTATGACGAGCCCAAGGTAGAGGATAGAAAAGCACACAGAGCCTTAACACAGCCCATTCATTTTCCCATCTCTTGTGATAAATGCCTCCAAGGCATGCCTTTGGAAAAAAAATTGCTCAAGGTAAGATAAATGTGTGTCTGAAATTGTAATTAAATTTAAGTTAGGACAGACTTAACTTTTATAACTGATTATAACATTCGCAAACTCCTATGTAACTGGAGTGCCAATTTAAAATGCATGAAAATACACTGTGCTCAAACATTTAGTTAGGTGCCAAGCAGTCTACTTAAGCAGATGTAGACCACTTGGATTATCATCCCTTTGGCTAGAGTCACTTTTTGGCTATGTCCCTCTCCTTCTGCTCTGCAGTCGAGTTGCCACCTCCAAGTTCCCTCAACACTGAAAAGCTATTTGGTGGAAATGTTAAAAGGGAATCCATGCAACTTCTTCCGTATTTTTCACAGAATTAATGCATCCCTTAAGAATCGAGATGGATTCTTTCTCTCATTACATCGGTGATGATTCTTTGGGTTATCAAACAAGACTGACTGACCGACCACGGTTTACACGAGATTCTATTTTAAAGTTGAATTATTTATTCCAAGCAGGAGATTACCCACACGGTGAAATCGCCTTCTACGCAGGATGGGTAATGAATTTTTATGTCAGGCTAGGTCCACCAGGTCTAAATGTCTGCAGTCTAACTCAAAGCATTTGGTATGCTGCTTCTGTCCCACATCCAAAGCCCTACAGTAAATTGAGAGCTGCAGATGATTTCCAAATGCAAAACTATCTGCATCCAACATAAATACACATCACCCAAATCACCAACAAATCTTCACAACCCATCTGCACAATGAAGGACTCTTAATCTCCAATGCTTTTATGTGTCATGTGCCAATTTGTTGCAAGATCAGTGTTTTTCAGAATCTCCACATCATTAAGGCCTTGGTGATTAGATGATCACTCATTTGAGCAAATGGCTTTTGATATTAATATAACTAACAATATAGTCTAGATATAGAGTAGATGTCAGAGCTGAGGATGAACAGCAGAAGATTGAGAGTCTCAAACTGCTACAGTGATACAAAGCAACTCGGATATACTGGTACAGCAGAGCAGCCTTAAAGCTGATACTCCACCAACAGCCACGGTAGCATTATGCACTGAACACGGGATGAAAACAGCTACCAAACTATACAAAGCCCACTACTGGACGAGCCTCACCTGGCTCGCCAACAAAATCCGAAGCACTTGTAGATGTCAGCACAGCTGTACTTTCCCCAATATCACCAACCCAGAAAACCATCAAATGACTGCCACAGTAATCCTGAAGATACTTGGGTATTAAAATAAGAATGCAATGTGCAGATAACGCTCTCTGTGGAAAAGAAGTCTTCACAGCCAAGATTGTGTAATCTAAAATGTGACTTTGCAGACTGAAGTTCCATTCTCAGTTGACTTTTCTTGATTTTTTATTTATTTTTTTGTCTGTTTGGCTTGATAATCTTATTGTGGAGCTGCTGCAAAGTGAAATGAGAGCTGTTCAGCCAGAAATGCTGACTTCAAACGATTTCTGCTTCCTGTGTCTCTTACAGTGAAAGTCGTTCCCCACAGTTGAAAATCCTAATAGAGATATCTGGAGAAGTCCTGTGGTTAAATGGTTTGATGCAGTTTGACAGAGATAAACTGAAATGTTCTGGCAGAACTTTTCTGTACCAGATAATTGTGGTTCTTGTTTTACAAGAGCTGATTGAAATGTCTAAATATAACATTTTGTAGTCATGTATTATTTTCATTTTGTTTTGCCATTTGTAAAGTTGCCATTATTTGTTTTAATTCAACAATTGCTTTCACAGAAAAATAGCCCCGAATAATTACTTTCACAACTATGAATTAATTCAACACAATATAGGCAGGGAATTGTTCCTATGGGATGCATTTATGTCTCCGTGGGTTTGGGCGTGGGCAAAGAGACACATACAGTACACTCAGGTTTATATGTCGAAGCAGCCTGTGTTGGGCATCATTAATCATCTTTTTGAAAATGTGGATTGTTAAGGAACAAAGTCTTAAGCTCCCACAGGCCACTCAAATTTGAAAAAAAGCTAAGAGTATAATAAATGCTCCTTGTCAAAACTTGGATGAGGTCACTACTCCAGACCACTAAATTATGCAGCAGCCCCTGAGCCATGTAGAGTGTGGAGGGAAAGCAGTTACATACACAAAACCTGGCAGCACAAATGGAGATGTAGGAGTTTGGCAGTTCTCTGTATTTACTTGGAACCCGCAGCAGTCTTGTGTTCAGTCTGAATAGAGACAACCCACTGAAAACATCAAGACATTTTTGCATGTGTGACGTCAGTGTGAGGAATGTCAGTACCTGATGGAGAAATACAAGTCTATCAGGAGATCAAGAACATGAAAGAGCGTTTACAGATTTCCTTTTTCTGTTTCCTACGCTCACAATCAAACCAAATGATAAACTGTAGGCAGACTTGCCCCGAGTCATGACAATCCATCATCCATAAAAGAAGCTGAGTCTGAACTCAGTCTTTCACCAAGCTCTTATTAAACTCTCTCTTTATCGAGCGGTAAATCAGGACTTTGGACGTTTTTGTATCAATCAGATTAGCATTATTACAGCTCATGTAATGTAACACGATTCCTAAATTTGGCATCTGCATTGTGTGAATGCTGTAGTGTTGCAACATAAATGCAAAATTTAGAACCCCATTGTGGCATTTTGTGCATAGCTTTAACACAGAAATCAGATATACATCTAAAATGAGTAATGGGGTTGTTAAACACACATATATATACGCAGGAATACCAACACCTGCTATGCGAATGAATCACTTCGCATCACAGAGTAACGGGAGTAATTAAAAACTCTATGTTTATTAAACAAAGAGTATATCCATTTTATTAAAACAATAAAACTGGGACATATATTGATTCAACATTAACAGATGTATACACTTTTAATGTAATCAATGCCTCATGAACCTTGGAAATGGCAGAGATACAACTTCATTTTAGAAACCCAATAAAAGTTTATGTCATTTTGGTGGGTTTTTATTGGCAATTTTAAAACTGACTTATAATCCTATAGACTAAGGATGTGTAAAATGCATTGCTTCGCAAATTCAAACAGCTCATCACCCTACTATTTATCTTTCCTCATCTTAAAGAAAACGGATACAGCTTTTTCATACCTGCACTACATTGTTTTTTTTTTTTTTTTGTCAAAACTGAAGAGACACGTTAGTTGAATAAATGCAAGGCAGGAGAATGACCATTGAAAAAGAGAATTGTGGTTTAAATAAGGGCTGAATTAAGTTGATGTACTGTCAACCTGTCAACTCTCAAAGTCCAAAACCAATGAATAAAAGTCCCAATGGCTTTCACAATGCTGTCACATCATGAAAGAGGTTTTCTGATTACAATGTCTTCCGTTCAAACTTTGCAAAATCTGCTGCAAAATGGAAACGCATTGAACTTTTTTTTTTTCTTTCCCCCCAGTTATCACTGGGTCACTTGCCTTTATAGGGTTCATTATAAGCCATTAAAAGTCATTGTCGTGATGTGATTTGGAGACATTTAACTTTATGTTGAGAGAGAACATGGCCATTTGTGTGAGGATTTTAATGAGTGACTGTTTTCTTTTTTTTTTTTTTGGATGCTTTACTGTGGTATGCTATGCAATAAAACACAATCTGTTTAACTTTAAATAGATTATGGCCAGAAAACTATTCAAATGGTTTCTGCCAGCTAAACAAGGTTGAGCACTACACCTGGCATGTAACCATGAACCAGTCAGTTTGAACGGCACAAAGGCATTTTCTGCAAATAAAACCTGATAGGCTGCGAGCAGAAATGTGTTCAATGTGTGGAGATTAAAGCCTTAAGACACTCAGATTTTCAGTAGAAAATCCAAGCAAGGCCAACTTCTTATGTGACTTTTAGGAACTTGGACATCAATGACATCAGGCCTGATATACTGTAAATGGATTCAACACAGGTTGAACAAATTCATATCAGGGTCTCTGCGAAATGGTCTCAAACAGGTTGAGAGAATCCAAACAGTGTTAAACTTCCTTTCATATCCATTCATCCTGTCAGACTACAAAGCAAGATTTTTGTTTGTTGACCTTTGAAGAATAGTTTAGAGACTCCACTGTGATTTAGTGAATCATTCATCATTACACTGAAAGGTGTGGTAGCTCATTATAAATCGAAAATGACCCGAAAAGTGTGCACGCCGCTTCCTTGTTTTGCTTCTGTCTGGGAGGCATCGCTGCAATAAAAATCAATGCCATGAAAATATGATGTTTTGATCCCTGCATATTGGATGTTGACTTTTTCTTAAGCCAAGTAACCTTTAACAGTCACCAGATCAATAGGTTGGAAACTAAGAAGACTGTTCAGATCCACACACGAATACCATTAACTAGTCAAAAGATAGAACATTTATTATGAAGACAGCAGAAAACACAGCACTCAAGTGCAATTTGCATTGAGAGAGACAAACATTGGCTCAATCTCAATTAGGTTAAGGAGAGGAGAGCCCGCCTGCGAGCAGCTATCATCCATTAGGAGACTGTAATAATGACATATAAATGTAATTAATATGACTGATGAGAGGCAACATTCTGACAATCATGTGCCTACTTCATCATAATAGTCAGTCTGGCAAATCCCATTAGATCAGAGGATATAATGGTGAAAATGCAAAGGAATAAATCCATCATTTGGGTTGTCAGAGAGTTGATTAATGTTGAACAATCCGGCTCTGACGGCACCGAGTCAGAGGTGTAAACACAAACACTGAATAAGACAGAACATGTGACATAAATAATTTTAAGTAGATGCAATCTCGGAGAAAAGAAAAAAAAAAAAACGGCAAAGATTCGATTTCTAAACGGTTTCATCTTGAGCTCTGCAGTAGTTCATCATATCATGATTCACTCGTTCAGATAGCCCAGATAGTTGTACACATGTATTTTACTTGTGTCATGATCTGTTGGATTTTATTGTGGCCCCCAATATACAAAATTTTATATAACCTTTTGAACCCATAATGAGGTCAATTTACCCATGTGCAAAACGGATGTCACGCTGACGATTGCTGTTGAAAAATCATAAAATTGTCACAAAACCACTAAATGAATGCAATCCATCATTGCCGCCGAATATGTGATGCAGGTGGTAAAGGCCAAGCTGAATAGTAGCCGACTGTATCAAACCATATCTGAACCACTTTTGGTACGGATATGGCAACGTGAGTACTTGCTCATCTGGATGGCAAACGGAGGTGGCCAACAGCGAACATAACAAATATGCCCCTGACAAAGAAAGCCTCACAAAATGGAGACGCGATGGTTACACTATAACTCTAATGCCGCACACACTTCAGGTAACAGATATGAGCGAGAAATTGTGCAACAGTGGTGGGCCAGTTTACCTAAAGATGCAGAACAAGTGATGATACAGAATCTGGATGTGGGCCCAAAGTGGCAGCTGTGGCTCAGTTGGTAGAGTGGTTCATCTTTTAATTCCAAGGTCAGGGGTTTGATCACCAAGCTCCGCCTGTCAGTGTGTTCAAGTGTCCTTGGACGAGACACTGAATCCTAACCTTCTTTTCAATGATGGGCGAACACACCGCATGCAATTTGTCACCATTGGAGTTTGAGTGTACTTGTACATGTGCATTTGTGATTGAAGCAGTTAAAAAAAAAAAAATAATTTTTTAAAGCTTACAAATATTGCAATTGTAATTGGTCCGATGGAAGTAAAGATATGGATATGAAACAGTTGTTACACCCTTAATGTGAGCAGTATTTGGAAACATGAGGTAAAATGTGGCACAACCGACACTAACGAAATGAGAATTTTTAGTGGTCCACACTAAACAAAGCATCTGTGACCTGTTTATGGGGTCAAGTATATGAGCTATAAAGTGTCACGGCCAGGACAAGCCAGTAGTCATTTTGCTATCACTGGATTAAAACTGGCACACATATTCACATCACTGAGAATATGCCACTTCTTGTTGTGAGATGTCCACTAATGGAAACCCAGCCTACACACAGTTATCTTCTATACCGGGGTGAGGAAGACCAGACGCTTTAAAGGAAAGGCCAAAGCTGTTTCTATTTTTTTTGCAGTGGCGACAGTCCTTCCACATATGTCACACTAGGCTGAAGGTCTTCTATGAGTCTGTGTGGTGGTGAGCGCCATCGTCTTCGCTGTTGCACGCTGGGGCAGCAGGATGTGGGTGTGCCAGTGACATGTTGCGGGTGGAGATGGACTCTGCGCAGATGGTGTCAGAGAGGATGATCCGGTCCAAACTGAAGTCCATCCTGAACAATGTCTTTCACCTACTCCTGGTCAACAGCAGGAGCTTTCAGGAGCATTCTTGCTGAGAGGCAAGTGCGCTAACCACCACCCCCAAGCAAACACACCAGAAAAGTTAAGAGACCATCAAATCAGCAACATCATGAGCCGTTTGCTCAAACTACTAAAACAATGCCATCTCCAATAGATGTCTCAGCTGAACATCCAGTATGTCATGAAAGGAATTTCACATTCAGTGCAATCAGACCACGTCTCTTCAACATGTAGTGAATGAGTAATTGCAATCGTTTTTTTATCCCGCGCCAAAGCTTTAAAAAAAATGTTAACACTCAGTGGCTCTCTGTAATTGTGTCTATATGTCAGTAGTTTCAAGTTTAATAAATATGTCAGGGATGGTAATGGCCACTCGCACGTAGGTGAAAGTGAATAACACATGCAACTACACCAGACACTTTCTTATTTTTTTTTCCAAGTATAAAGATATCACACTAAAATGTACAGAATGTCACATCTCCTACACATAAGCACTGTGAGGGTGAGAAGGTTGTCAATGCCGTTGAAAGTAGAGCGTGACATCGCACATTACTCTGGTGAGGTGATGACACACCACACCTGCTTCACGGCAGAAAGATATGGTGCTGAACACTTGATAGACTGAGTGGAAATGGGCTAGAACTGAAAGGCTGGCGTTGGAAGAAAGAAAAAAATAATAATAAATCATTTACAGGGCTGAGAAGTCGCAAACATGATGTATGCATCTCTGAACGTATGATTGAGAATGAAATACTTGTAGTTTGAAAAAGATGCGCCTCATGTCACATATCAGAAGTGAGTATGAGGAGAGGTAAGTCGCATTCAGGTTGGAGTTATACTTTATCAAAGACAAAATATTCCTCCTGACTCAGACATCCACACTTGCAAACCGTACCGAACTGTTGATAGCTGCATTGTGCCGTTCTGAATGGTCCCATTAATTGTGTTTGATGAGCTGCCTCACAAGTTAATAGTGCATTTGTCCTGATTGCGGTCATGTTATGGAACAGTGATCACACTGTTAAAGAAATGGATAGACGGCAAACTATACAGAAAGGAATATATCATGTCCACATATTGGAGTAAAATAAATCATAACTTTGATCAGTTTAAAAAATGTGTCTGGTTCAGCATTTATTAAAATTGGTATAGGGCATGAGGTCTGCATCCTTTCTGGCGAAAAGAGCAGTTCTTTTCCCCAAACTTTCTACCAAATTAAATTCATTGAAAAGACCCCTTTTAATCTTTAATATATAGCTTCGCTTATGCTGCATTGATGGGATTTAAGAAATTCAGTTGAGACTTATAGAGGCAATTCTGCTGTTTAATTTTAGCCGTTTAATACTTTCACTATCACTGTTATTTCCCATTTCTCTCCACCTATCAAACCTACACATAAACCTGTATCATTGGCAGTAAAAGCAAATGAATGTGTCCTTGTTGAATTAAGCCGTCTATTTTTCTTTGTTTGGGCTTATCTATAGTCGGCTTCCCGAGAGGTGCAGTTGGAAAAAATCAACATTTATCACCTGCAGTGAAAGGCTTTGGGCAGGTGTTGCATATTTTATTTGAAAAACTTTTGAACCATCTAATCTAAGTGTCACATTTGTCTCCTCGAGCTACGAGATAAATAAATAAAAAAAAATCTCTTGAAAAGATGGATTTTTTTTATTTTTTGCACAACAACATTTAAATAAGAGAAATATGTTTATTAAGACATAATGTTGCTGCGGTGAGCCATGACAGGAGTGCTGAAGAGCCACGTGCAGCATTCAGAGCCACGAGCTGCAGACCCCTGAACTAATGAGTGACGAATAACCACCTAACAAACGGCTGTCGCTGCTCTTGTGAGATTTGTATTAATTATGTCATTTACAGCTACCCACAGAAAGCAAAATAAACTATTATTCTCACTCCCCCCCCCCCCCCCATTTTTATGTCTCACATAAGATTTTTCATATTGTAGAGCTTGTGCAATCTTTAAAATTAATTAAATAAAAAACAACAATTGAAGAATACTTTCACACTATATTTGAATGCTGCTGCCCGGACCAGCTTCATTTTCACTGGTGGCCTCTGCTGTTGCAGTTATTTGGTCTGTTCTCGGTGGTAGAAACCACCTGCATATCAGCAGCAAAACACCATGTGTGCTCGTCATACCAGCATGAGAAAGTTGGCTGAGAAACAGCAATGATAATATCCTTTTTTTTTTTTTTTTTTTTTTTTTCCCCCAACAAGGAACAGTGTGAAAACACAGGAAGAATTCAGAAAATGAGTTCGGTGAGGAAGAAAACAAACAAACAAAAAAACAATACTGGGGCCAAGCCAGAGTTAACAGGAGATTTTTAGTTAGATTAAAATGAAAAAAAAAATATGAAAAAAACATACACTAATTTTACCGCAGTATAATCGCAAACTTAAACTTCTGAAATCACCATAGCAACAACAAGGCTTTTTCTGAAGTATGCGTCCTTGGTAGGACAGGTCCTTCCAAGTAAGATCTTTCACTGGCAACGCATCTCTAACATCTAAAGAGGAATTAATACAACCGTTTACTGAATGTCTTCTGTCCTGCTGTAGTGGTGAACATCTGCCAGATAGAACACTAACGCTACCTACTGCTGTGCTTGCGTCATGTTATATTTATATTATGTGTGCCCAAGGTTATCGCTCGGTCCCAGGGGTGCATCCTTTGCAGGCTGCAAACGTGGATGCTAAACTCGTCCAATCCTACAACATTACCACTGCAGTGAAATAGATATTTCCAATTCTTACCAAGGATTTCTTTATTCAGAGAACTGTGTATTATTGTTGCATGAGGTGTGTCCTCAGGATTTCTTCATACAATGCGGAGGGCACGGAGAAGGACATGCACTTTTTAAATATGCATACTTGGTAAACCATGGCTCCAAGGTACAGCAGCCCATTACAATTAAATTTAAGAAAGTCTGTTAAAATGTAGAAAGGTGCCTTCAAAAGCTTCTAAGCGACCAGGTCGGGGAACAGCTCATTCTAGCACTCATTCAATGTTTGAGACAGAGTGTGCCTCAGTCATCTGTAAAACTTTTTAAGTATCCCTGAGAAATATTTTTGTTGCAAGCTGTTTTTCTTTTTGAGCCTGCGGTTTAATGAGCTTTCTGGGATGCCATAACACTAAATTTTGTGTTCAAGTGCAGCTTGATCATATAAACACGTACATTTGGAGACTATCTGTGTATCAGAAGCATGTTGTTAACAATGAAAGTAAAAATAAAAATAAAAAAAAAAACTGTTTCAAACAATCCTACTATTGGCACTCAGTTGTCCAAAAGTGTCATCCTTAAAATACCGATTTCAAAGAGTATAAAGAGCGACACAGGCAGTCGCATCTTTCTCCTCTGGCAGTGGATATCAGAGGCAAATCAGAGTCCAGGCCATCACACACATTTATGTTGCTGCCTCTGGGGATCTTGTACACACAGAGATGTGAAAACATTTTACAAAAAGGAGCCAGCAGTCAAATAGCATCGTCCCTCACTTTCTTCCCCTTATTTGTCATGTCAACCAAGGGACAAGGAGCACAAGTAATGTTTATTTTCGAAACCAATTAGTCTGCAGTTTATTCGTCCATTTTTGGATTATTACAAAGACGATAAAATAATATTGCAGACGGGGGTTCCAGCTTTGATTAAAGTTGGAAATGGCTTTGAGACAAAAAAAAAAAAAAGAAAAAAGAATCCTCTGCTTAAAACTGCCCAATCATCAGCCTCCCCAACTCTGTTCATCACTATTACCACGCAAAAAAAAAAAAAAGAAGACCAAAATGACAGAATAGATCTCATCGGACTCTGATCAGGAAAACGCTTCAAAATCTTTATTCTGCCCCCAGAGGACAGAGCTCACATACAGCCGCTTTCATTTGACGTGCAGCCTCGCCTGTTGCCTGATAAATGACTGATCTCACTGTCTCTCCCCTTGTTAGTGTGATGTGTGATTCACTTATTTAAAAGAGGTGCCATTAAACATTGAAACCAGACATGCTACATGTGTTTTTCTGTCGCTCTTTGAATGTGCAATGTTGTGTAACAGATGGGAGGAGAATATGTTCACACAATTTCTTTTTTTTTTCCAATTCTATTTATGAATTTTTTATTTATTTTTTTGTTATCACTGGGTCTATTGCAGGATGGATTCAGTACTATTTGTATATTTGCTAAAGATTTATTCTGTTTGATTTGCAAAGATCCACTTATGGCACTCAATTATAAGAGACAAGCTTTACATACACACTTGAAAACATAAAGTATTCTGTTTAAGTCTCCAAAAACAGAACCGGCCCATGCAGTCGGGATCTTGACTCGACATTTGAAGCTGTGTTATTTTTTGTATTATCAACACATTATGAGTTTGTCTTTCCAATTCTGCAAGTTTTTAGGATCTCATCTGATTTGTATGTCCAGTAGGTCCAACAGATGCTTGAAGTGCCTGAGACCTTGGAGGCCAAATGGTATGTTCCTTAAGTGTCCCTCAAGCATTTTGCAGTGCAAAACAGTTTGGATACAAAAAGAGGTCACAGCTATCAGTAAACACCAGTACCCCCCCCCACACACACACACACCCCACCCCCACCCCACCCTATACACACACACACAAAGTGATTAATCTGACCAGGTCACCTCCATTCAATGCTCTACGGTCCACTTGTCATGTGACTGTGTGCATATTGTACAGATGCTTTAAATGTTCTATAGCATAGCGTTCCCATGATACACCCCCAATAAACCGTAAAATACTGTGTGCTCTTGCACTTTTGCCCTTCATCCTGCACTCCCCCTTTACTAGCCGTATGAACTCCAGTCACTATTCTGGTCGATCAGGCCACATGGGTTAGTTGCCCCCCTCCCTGCATGCACCGATAAGCCTTAGTTCCCTTTGACACTGGCTCCACTTCACTGGCTTTTCTTTTATGAGCCACTTCTTCCTCCTGCATATGGGGAACTCCCCATAAGAGCGAAAGCGTGGAGAAAATCTGGTCCAGGAATCTGGCCATCACAGTTTGCCCTTTGTCAAAGTCACTCGCATCATTACAGTTCCCCCACTTCTCCAGTTCCGAAGACAAAATGTTCACTAGATATAACTCGCCCACTGACAGCTGCTGCTATAATGAGATAATGAGTGTAATTCACTTTACCCGTCACTGGTAATAATGTTATGGCTGATCAGTGCATCTCAACGTGAGATCGAGGCTGAAATAGTTGCATGTTGTTCACCTTGACAATGCTCTCAGCCTGCCCGAAGACTTGTCAACTCCCAGTGACCCCAGGAGAGCATGCTGTGCAGTGTTACACATGGAAGGGTAATAGCCGTTAGATCAGAGCTAATCCAGAACCAGACAAAATACCTGAAAAAATGCACAGTGTGCCATGCTCCGGAATGCCTGAGAGAGATACAGCCATGAAATACCAATGAGCTTCCTCTGGATAAGCATACAATGTGAGAGGCCAAATACCCATTTTTCCTTCAAGGCTTATCAGAGGTGCATGGATGTGCTGAAAAACACCTCTATTGAGAGGAAAAAAAACAAAACAAAAAAAAAAAAACTGCTGCTGCTGTGTGAAGGGAAATATTTCATAAAGCAGATATATTCTAGAATGGTAAATAGAATTTGATGTGAAAACGTTCCATCACTCCAGCCGACAGAACGTTTCCCATCCTTCAGTGCGTATAATGACAGCCTGAAATGTCTTATTAAGCTACAGAGATACATAATGACAAACAACAACAAAGTTAAGATATCATTACAGGCCTTTCTGCAAACTAACCAACCAAATTGATATATGTTCCATTGTCCATTACTCTCTTGTTTTTTTTTTTTTGTTTTTTTTTAAATGTTCCTCATTAAAACTTTTGAAAGGCTACAAAGTCAACAATAGTGCAGCACAGCATAATCCCACCAATTTGGGGTCATATCAAGAATGTTTTATCTTTGAGACTATTGACGATGGGAACCATGTCTTGGTTTTATAATACATCAGTGGGCTAACATTACCCAATCCGAATGCTAAAAGGAAATGTGGTACAACATGTGTTCCTGTGCAGATAAAGCCGGCTCCACCAGGAACTCGGACAGATATGCACGACGGAGCATGAAAAAATAAATAAATAAATAAAAATTGTGGGAGGGAACCCATCAGTTGAGGGGAGATTAATGGTGCGCATTCTTTATCTGAAAGGAAATCTCAGAGATTGTATGGCTCAGAGGGAATGCAAATAGGTACAAACACACCAGCATAGATAAAAGGTTTAAAATCTTTTGTAGGAACCACGGGGATGTGACGGTAGTGAGCTGTGCAGAGCTGGCATGTTTCCAAGGTGCAGAGCAAATTCTGGTGGGAATCAAATTTTATGGGTCTTAAACATCATTGTGACCAGCTTATATGAACAATGACTCTCCTTTTCCTCTTTCAAACACGCACACACCGCTTTTCGTGTTTGCAAAATAAGACTTTTATATGATTCCAATAAATCCATTAACTAGGTTAGTCAAGACTATTTAACTACAATACCTCAGTGATACACTAATCATCTGTATAAGAGCCACGCTATCAGACATATACCATGAAATTGAAGGGGGGGGGGAGGGGTGAAGTGGATCATTTATTGTAGCTAAATATTATGATCGACACAGACTTTTTCAACTGACAAAACATGAAGTGTCGTCTGCAAAAGAAATAACAAATTCAGGATGAATACAGAGATCAGTGAACAATCTGTGTGCACAAGATAAGCAATGGCAAAGAGGAAAAAACTAAATCGACTGACGCTCACACATTGTGAAACTGGGCTTTCACCCTGCCTGTGATCTAGAAATCTAACCTGCCAACCAGTGTTGGGGGGGGGGGGGGGTCATTTACTGGCTTTTTTGGTCTGTTGGGAGTCAGATATGGTGATGCGAGTGAATTTGAGTGAGAGCGGTTCTGGATAACGCTGATACTTTACAGAAAGTTTGATGCCAACCCTCTCCTCTCCACCGCGTTCCCTCGACTCGCGCAGCCTTGTTTTTCGGATTGCAATTTGATGTGCCCACCCATGAACCGTGCCTGGGAGAATGAAAATAATTTAAAGCAATTCAATTTCTTTCAAGGGACAGAACACTTTGTGAAATCAGCCACCCACACCTCACATGACCTGGAAATAATATGAAGCTCTCACCACGAAACACCGACGAAGCCGCAAAGAGAAAATAATGGATTCAAGACACTTTACAGCCAATTACAGGTAAATCTCAGATTTGTATTTGACATTAGCTTATTTAATCCGGACAGAATGCGTTCCTCTTTGTCGCCACGTATGCCACGAATATGCCACCGTGTGCAGAAAAAGACGCAATATTTTCTATATCAAATCAGTTGCATTGATGACAGACTTATCCTTTCATGTGCAGCGAGTTAATTATGCATGGAGACTGCACAAAGTCACATGAAAACGACTTCAGATAAGATGTAAGCAGCACGATGCCGCCCTAAAAACGGCTTCACTTCAGTGTCGCACAGAGAATTGACACAGAGCGGCCTGCAATCGACTGGCCGAGTGTCGGCGGGCAGGTGTGCAGCAGCATTTCCATTTCAACTCGTGTGAAATAAGTTCGCACTTGCACCCAAGTAAGAGGACTGCCCAGGCAAAAGAAATCCCCCCCCCCCCCCCCCCCGCTTTTTGAGCACCCTGATAGCTCTCATAGGAGGATGAACTTCGCATTTCTGAGCCATCCTGTCGCTTCCAAGCAGAAATCCGAAATGTGAGCGCACTCTGCCTCAAGGAGAAAAAGAAAAAAAAAAATCTAAACTAAGACTACTCCGTGTACATGATTACACCGTCTGCTCTCCAAACCTTTTGCTCTGCTCAGGTTTCATTTGGTCTGGTGAGTCAAGAGTGGACTTAATACATCACTGTTGTGTTTATTCATATCTTAATGCTCACTCATGGCCAGCCCATGCAAAACCAAAGGAAAAAAAATGAAAGCAGCGAGTCCCTGTTCATGAACTGCAATACAAAAGCAGCTTTTTTTCTTTTTTAATCATCAAGCTTTTCATTGTGTTTTCAATGTGCACATCAAATCTCTACATTCACATTTGTTTCTGATAGAGCCACTGTGACTGAGAAAGCAAGTGGAATACAATTCAGTGCGTTTCCTCTTTCTGTTGTTATGTCACTTTTGTGACCAAACAACTGTTTTACTCATAAGACATAAAGCATTTCTTTGTTGCAGAGAGATTTGACAATCAATATTTTGACATGAGGATCAATTCATGAAATTAAACGTCTTGGTGGTATACATCAGCATCGATCTGGATAACTATAACACTGCGATACTAGGACAGAAAAATACAAAATTCCAATAAGAATGAATGGCAAAAAAAAAGTGATGGGCTCACTGCAAAACATCTAATGATTAAATAACTGTGGCACAAACTGAGTTTTATTCAAGCAGGTTTGCTAGGAATCTGTACAGTTCATGTAATCAGTATTTATATGAGTAAAGGCTAGACCTCATGTGTCATTCATATAGTACTGGACTATAGTGCCATATTGATAGAAACCTCAATAATATGTAAGCAATTGTAAGTTTTGTCCTGGCACTCAATGTGTCTTCACATCGAGTGTTTGAACCATATATTGCATGTAAATGTATGGGTTATAGCCAAAGTCCCTGGGTCCCCACTGTCTGGCTCACATTACAAAAAGTATTTCACTAAGAGAGCAAATACATTACACAGTTTTTGTCACATGGGGCCTTCTATTATGTGGTGGCGACACACCAAAGGAGCCCAAGGAGCAAAAAGAGCAACTAAATGGAATTGCTTTTATAAATCAGTGTCACATTATGCATTCAGAGCACAGACCAAAAAGCCTCTCTACAGTATACAAGTCGAAAGTTTATGAATCTTTTGGGAATCGGCGTGCAGAATGCTCTCTTGTTAGCTACACTGTCCAGGGTGTTCTTTGATAGTGGTCCAGCTTTACAATTCAAGATAAGCCGTCGTGGGATTACAGAGGTGGGGCAACATAAAATAAGACTGAAAGAAAAAAAAGAAAAAAGAAAAAAGTACAAGTGAAGTTACAAAAAAATGCATGAGGCTGACAAAAAAGCATTCTGCCTCTGGAAATCTATCAAAAGGACACCAAGAAACGAAGTGTTCAAGTTGGACCGGATAAAAAAGAAAAAAATAAGGTATCTTGAATTTTTTATGTTATTGTGTAAATAAATGCAGACTACAGGTCCAGGGTATCCATAAAAAGAGACATTATGGCACGGGTAAGACCCTGGGGTTGTCACAACATCTCTGAGGGCCACTAGAGTCATTCCGGAGACCGTCTGTTAAATGCAAATGGCCACAATGTCCGGTTCAGTATAAACTCCATATATAAATCCCACAAAACAAGCAGGCTGAGCTCATTTCACAGAGCTGTATATAAGAAGTCTGTTTTTTTTGTGTGTGTGTGTTTAGTTAACTAACAATGCTCATGTCTTGTTTTTGAAGAATAAAGAAAGACTAAATATTTTATATACAGTCGCTCACCCTCAAAAGTAGGGCCGACTTTAAATGAGTTATGTGTTTGAATTAAAGAAAAGGAAAAGCTGTAGAATCCTTTCACAAACAATCCCCCCCATAAAATAGGGAACGATTGTGCGTGTTGTTGCTTTGCATAATTCAAATAAAGAGAGCTCTAGCATTCATTAGAGGTATTTACATAAAGTTCTTTGTTCATTCCGTCAAAGATAACCACAGTGCGCCTCTCCGCAATGGTAATGATCAAATTATTATCTGGAGATCAAAGCTGTCCAGCGCCACAAGGCGAGACTCGAGACTCAGGTGGGAAAACAAAGCGTCGCAAAGAGCAACTCTTGCCGAGGACTGCAACTGATGGCACGGGTCATCGAGCGCAGCTCATTCAACCTTCCCATGTCATCACTTAGGTCTGTCAGCATTAAATTAAATATGCCCGGTTCTTCACTCTCCGCTGCTCAAATGAAATTCCCATTGCGCAAAGTGACAGAACTGGTCCGTTTGTTTGTTTTTTTGAAAAGCAGATAAAAGACATTAGTTCTGACCATAAAACCTCATACGTTTCTGTCTCACAGGTGGAAAACAATGTCAGAGCTGCCACTGTTGTCGCAAAAACAACATATCCATCCATTTATCCTTCAGTCCACCTTTTGTATACCATTTATTTAACCTGGGGCCGCCCTGGGCTGGAGTCAATCCCAGAAGACATTTGGTGGTGGTGGTGGTGGTGGGGAAAGGGGGGAAAAAACAGGCCATGGCAGGGTAAACACACACACACACACACACACACACACACACACACACACACCTGCAGGACATGTTGAGTCATCAATCACTCAAGATATCCAATCCAACAAGGATGTCGTTGGACTGTAGGACAAATCTGGAGGAACAGGAAGGATTTTTTCTTTTTTTTTTGTATGCACAAGGAGGAACATCCAAACCCGACATGAAGGGTGACACTGCTTGTGCGCATCCACTAAATCCCCTTGGATACTCTTTCTATAGTTTAACACTTGAAGTGCTGTAACTTCTCAGGTATTTAACAGTTCTGGGTGGTGATTCAAAAAACAATGCCAGAAAAGCTTTCTTTGCAGGAAAAGTCAAGTGTTAATTATAGTCCCACACAAGACTTCAGGTCAGCGGTGTATTAAACTTTGTCACTTCTGTTAACAAGTAAGACTCCCCTAGTGGTACTCGTGTTAAGTCTTAAGTGTACAGAGTCCAGGTTCATACCCCAGTTGCATGAGTAAAAATAAGCCAATGCCCTGTTGTGGTGACCCCGGTAAAATGGCAGCACCCGAATACACAAAGGAATCACACAGACAACTAAATAAATTGTTGATTGAAAGTGGGAGGAGATTTCAGATAAAATCAAGTGATCCTCTGCCGTAAGATTCAGGGTGTAAATTGTGATGGAACGAGGAAGAACCTGAAGGTGATGGACTACACAGCCCAACCAATCAAATTATACAACTTTTCTGATGAATGGGAGAGGAGGGGCAGAGAAGCCTGCCAGCCCTAACAGTTTGATGATCGAAGTCAAATGCGGAGCTCCTTTTTTGTTGTTGTAACCCTGCCATTTTGCAGTACGTGAACAAACGAAAGGCCTCGCCCTGAAAATCTGGGAGAACATTAGATGCGTGTGCCTGTGGCTGGCAAAACAATTCATGCTACAAATGAGAGTGCCTGTAGTCGAGCATTTTTTTCTTTAAATGACAGCCTCTTGTAGTTCTATTACAGATGAAATGATGATAAATAAATCATTTGGTGGCCTCCTGCACAGATCCTTTTTCTGTGGTACACCTAAGCGAATAACACTGAAACCAAAGATGAAAGAAGTGCTATGTTAAATTTTAGAAGTAGAAATAAAGAGCTGTTACAAAAACCTTACATGTCCATCTCAGCGCTCCACTACATGATAACTCCCATCTCTCCCATTGACCTTTGTCCCCTCTTCATCGCTCGTCCTGCAGTGCTAAGCTGTACCCCTGACATATGATTGAGATGTAGTGCAGTGCGTTCATGTTCTGTGCCACAGGGAGCCGAGATCTCTGGTACCTGCCTCCTATTCCGACCCCCCCCCCCACTTTAACACTGTAGCTTTTAATCTCCAATCTCTAAGCAAGCAGGGTTTGCTCGAACTCCAGCTCACAAAGATACAGCAGGGAAGAGAAGAGGAGACGGAGAGAGCAAAAAAAGGGGCCAGTTGACATGCTGGAGTTTGATAAGATTTCTAAAAAATGTGCCCGAGATGAGATGGAAAGTGGAAAGTGTACTGATTTCAGCCAGCGCAATGGACAGAGAGGACAAAGAACGGAGAGACATTCGAATGCTTTCGATTCGGCATTAAGTGCCTGAAGGATTCAAAAAGAGGGGAACTCCTTAATGAGGTGTTTACAGAGTCAGCCATGTTGATATCGATTTCCTCCCAGTTCCACAGCATCACTTAAAATGGGCAAAGAGCATTATTTTGTGTGACAAAGCATCGCGGCGTAGAATGATTTGTAAGCGCTGCAAATCCGAATTAACAAAATATCATGATCGACGCAGTCCAAGGCTGTAGTCCAGTATTTTGACATTGGCATTCCGATCATGTTACAAATCACTGGGGAGAAACAAAAACATGTCAAGAGCCAGATTCAGTGCACAGAATTATACCAACGCGAATAACATCCGTTTGAAGTTTAGTGAGTAATCGCTCATCGTTTGGTCAAATTTCGGCACACACCTGAGAAAACTAAAACAGAAATGAAGGGAGTGGGAAGCAACCCAGTACACCTCCCTCCAATCTGCCCTTTCTGCTCATCCATTCTCCGTGACACTCGTGGTAATAAATCAAAGCTGAGCAGGCAGGCCACAGCGGGAAGGAGACTGCATGCCTCCCCCCCCCCCGTCCCCCATAACCTCTGACGGCGGTTCGACAAAACAATCGGACGTCTGACAGTATCGAGGAAAGAGACAAGCCGGCACTCATTATGGTTTGGATGGCATTTGGCTAATAGGGTATGCCCTCGCATATCTCTGCGGTGCCAATTTCACCATTCCGAATACAATAAAACACGGATTTTGTTATCAAAAGCAGAGAAATTGCAGCTTCTCCGTTGAGATGCATCAATGCAACACACGGGTTGCACTTGATAGGGCAGCACAGCACTAAATATTAACAAGACAGATGGACATTTTGTTGCAATGCTTGGAATTCAACTCAAGTTTTTAATATGTTTTCATCTTGTTTTGCTTGGCCTGGGTGCCCCAAAAAAAAAACACAAATTGCTTCGGTTGTGGCAAAAGATCAAAGTTTGGGTAAAAAAAATAAACATAGAACATAGGTTTCACTCTCGTAATAACAAAACAAGCAAAAGATGCCATGAAGCAGAGTTAAAAGAGACATGAGGACAAAAAATAAATAAATAAAACAAGCAGGTAGGTATCCCATGTGTACTGAGGTGGCAACAACTGTGAACAGATTAAGGTCGCAGGCAGTTTACCCAGTGGTATCAGTCAGTAAAAAGATTAACAATTTTAGTTCCTCCGTGACTTATCCTTCAGTATGAATTAATAAAAAAAATGTAAAAAACAAGGCAGCATTTGTTGTCCTCTTGGTAGAGTTGTTAAGATTTCCTCTTGTTTTGTCACAAGTAGTGACGTTCCCAGGTTTCTGAGAGCTTCAAAATAACATAAAAAGGGCGGAATAGAGTGTTCCCTGCCATCCAGTACAGTCTACACACTATATAGACCTATATAATATTTACTGGGTTGTTAAAAACCAAATGGGTTAAGTTAATAAATGACAAAGGACGACACACATGCTCATGATCTACCCGGCTATTTGGTGAGGCTCTTTTATCAGAATAATGACCTCAAACATTGAACAACAAGCGCGATCAGAACAGGAAAAAGATTCACGGTGTCATTTGATTTACTCATTCTGCCCGACTCGATCAGCAGTGTGTTGTTGGTTTTTTTTTTCTTTATGTAAATTATCACATTTTATTTCACAAGCTAGAATGCAGCCACTGTTGCATGCATCAAGGAATAAAAAGCTGTTAAAAACACCAGCAAGCAGTAAGATGTTTACTATTCGATGCAAATCCCAGTGTTTGCTCCCGTCTAAGGCGCCTGCATAGCAATTCTAACAGTACCAACAATCAATTGTTTACATTGGGTCAAAATAATTCCTGTCTGCACATATTTCCGGGCTTTGTGGTGAAGCTATGACTCACAGTTGGAAATGTAGCTACAGGATCTAGTATTTTGCTAATTTTCTTTTTTCTGTTCAAAAAGGAAAAACCATAAAAGGCAGCCAAGGAGTTTGACAACATAACATGTTCACAAAAGTAAGATTATGAATGCTCAGATAGCATGAAATATGTAAAAACAATTAATGAGTACAGCTTGTTTTGGGGTGTTTGGTGTGCAAGGTTGTCTTTTTAAATATATCAGCTGTGTTTTATTTGTCAATATGGTCAATAATAGAACGTGTAATTATGCTTGCATGCAATTACACAGCCTCAAAATAAAGCTCAGGCTTCACGACAGCAATGTTAATGCTGTTCTTTTGTATGTCTCCGAGTGCTAGAGAGTAAATACAGGGGACATATGGGCGAGGTTAGTGTCTTTCCTAACAGCTGCCTTCATGAGATCTGCAATATCCACTGGCCTAACAAGATCACAAATGGGGAACTGTACAAGAAGACAGACCGTATGAGCATGTTTTATTGGCATTAAGAATCGCAGGCTGCAATGGCTTTTATCATGTCCTAGGAATACCCAATGACAACATCCCCAAAGTTGCAATGAGATGGACTCAAACCGGAAGGACGAAAGAAGCCGAAAACCGCCTGGCGAAGGGCTGGGAGCAAAGAGCTGAAAGAGATGGGTCCATCGTGGGGCGAAGAGCAAGCCAAGTCTCCCGGCAGAATGAAGAGGTTGACTGAGACAGAATTATGTTTGCAAATTTTTGAAAAAAAACTAAACAAAAACACCCTTTAAAAGCTCATTTTTAACATAACGTGATTCATTCGGATACCATGTTTTAAAGCTTTTAAAGTAGCAGGGGCAGAGTGGAGGTGTTGTGGCTACATATTGGGTTCTGCAAGTTCTGCTCAGCCAGATCTGGTGTACCTGGCGGTAAAGCCCCAGGTACACCTGATTTAATGTGTTTAAGGTGGTTGGTGGCTCTAAATTCCTGATAAATATGAGTGTCTGTCTGTGTTTGCTCTGTGAATCCCATTGTTAGCTGTACATGACTCCAGTCCCCCCAAGACCTTAAATTAGGTAAATCAGTGTCGGAGGCTTGACAGAGTTGTTTTTTGGGGGTTTTTTTACAGGCAGAAAAGCTTTAATTTGAAAGAATAGTTGGCAACATTTCGGTTAAAAAAATCGCACATAAACAGTATTCAAAACCTTTTACACGTGGATCTATTAAAGCTCCTGTTTCTACACCACCACCACCACCACAGCATGCAGCCATGCACTGAAAGGGTGAAGCAGCAAATTTGCTAGCTGGCTGACTGGGGAGGACAGAGAGGCCTTTCTCACCAGTCAACGGCTGTCCTTAATGAGAATAGAAAGTGATTTACTGGCTTAATGCTCCAGCCTTCAGCCTGCCTGCTCGCCTTTGCTTCGCACAGCCAGTTCAGTCGGCACTCTTCATACGGGGAATGAAATTGAGACCGGGGAAAAGAGGAGGGAAAAAAAAAAAAAAAAAAGGGAGGATAGCGAGCCACCGTCCAAACTGCAGTAATGAGACATTTTCATGGGTTTCTCAGTAGCCGCGTCGCTGACTTCCGACAAGTCCTGCATCTCTGTATTTTGTCATGGTTTTTAAACTCGATTATTCTTGCCAAACAAGGTACCTGAACTGCCTGAGAACTAAACATACGCCATTGTGCACCTTGGATCTCGTGCAGCTTAAAGCATCTGACACGAAAGACTGTGTCGTATACACTCTGTACATCTACACTTAAAGAGGGCTGTAAAAACAGCTGTGTGGCTCAAACTGCAGCTGGACAAAAAAAAAACAACAAAACAAAAAAAAAACCCAATGAATGTTCATCCTCCACCTGACTTGTGTCACGTAGAGAAAAACACTGACAAAGCAAGGGAAGCAAGTTCTTTTTGTAAGTACTCTTCTCCTCTTACTAAAGCAAATATCTTAACAGGCGGCGCATGGCAGAGACACTCCACTACCATCATGTCCTCTGTGATTATCCAATCACTGATGCTACTCCCAGGATCATTTTAAAGTCACTGACTTCTCACAGAGAACTCCAGCTGACCTGTCAGCGAAAGACCAGCGTTCTGCTGTCGGCACGCCTTCAGTCCGTCGAGGGAATTGTGAATAAACACATCCCTAAAGCCTGCAGTGACCAAATGTTGACAGTGATTCCAACTCCAGCCTCGTGTGTTTCATTCAGTGAAACTTACACCACCAGCAAAAGCATGCCTGCTCTGAATTATGTGCTCAAGTCAGAATAAAAAAAAAAAAAAAAAAAAAAGTAATTTCATGCATATTTGCTGGGCCAAATTGCATTCCTTGATTGGGACTCTGCACTTAGAGTATGCATGAAATTTAAAATCGTAATCATATTTAACCACAAAATAGGGGAGCCTAGTGGAAAGAGGGGCAAAGTTAAAAAAAAAAAAAAAAAAAAAAAAGGAGGAGTGTTGGAAGTTTCTTACACAGAATTAAAAAAAAAAAAAAAAGAAAAAGAAAGCATTTCAGAAGCACATCATGCTGCCTACTTTGAAAGCGTGACACACTGTGATGGAGACAGAACAGGTACATGATTTGGGTGGGGGGTGTAGGAGAGCTGTGAGCACAGCCCAGTGGTCCCTATGCGCACAAATGTGCGGCCAGATTGACTGGTTCTCATCATGGAGGGCAAACACGGTACCACAGCAGTTCTTACCGAGTGTGAAGTAGGGAAGAGCTGTGTTGTCAAGATCATCCATTACGGAAATTCGCCCAGGTAGATCTGTCCTAACGAATAAGAGGAGTCGGGACTCCCCCCCTCCTCCTGCTCCTCCCGCTCCTCCTCCGGTTCCTCCTCCGCCGGCACCACCTGCTCCGGCTGCACCCCCTCCTCCGACCACGTTCCCCGAGGCTGCGCCGGTGAAGCTGAACTCGTTCTCCCGGAGTACCGGCAGGGTGGACACGGTGACGGTTTTCACCTCACACGGCGCCTCCGCGTCGCCCTCCTTGTCCCGCTCCTCGTCGGGCAGCGTCGCCCCTCGGTTGTTCGCCCGCACCGCCGCGGAGCCCGCGAGCAGCAGAGCCGGGAGGAGCACGCCGAGGCGCAGCGCCGATCTGCCCGCCATCCCGCTCCTTGTGTGTGGTTCTCTCGCTTTGAGTGGGGCTCATAAGCTGTCCGTTCACTTATAGTACAGTCGCTGCAAAGGAGTCGCGTCCGTCCAGGAGGCGGCAGCACAGGTGTAGTGAGAAGAATGACATCTCCCGGCTCCTCGCGCATCCATCTGCGCGGGGCTGTGGGACAACAAATCACTCCAACTTCCACAACCACGTGTCCATGTGTCGAAGATGGAGATGAGCTGGCAAATTAGTCATTATGTAGGATTATTTATTCATTCATTTTAGTTTTGTGGGTTTGCTTTAATTGTTCAGTTTAATGTTTTCTTTGCAAACAACAATATTTGCAATAATGGTTTTTTTTTTGTTAAAAGTGCCTCCTCACCTGCATTGTTTGTAAAATAAAATATTTCATTTGTTATGACCTAGAGTGACAACAAACAAGTCGCTTGTCCGTCACAAAGCAAACACAGACTCACACCTAGAAGGGATTTAGAGGCGTAAATTTAACCTCCAATGCAGGGAGTTTTTGAGTGTCTACTGGGAGAACGTGAAAACGGAGCAGAGGAAGCGCCTGTGTTTATTCAAACAGATGAGTATCTAATCGTTAAACCATCCATCTTCTACCGCTTCATTCTGCCAATCCCTGCTAACTATGCTGGGCAAGGACAGGATCCAACCTGGAAAGGTCAACAGTCCATCACAGGACAAAGAGACCGACAACCACACACACTCACGTCCACATCTAAGTGGATTTAGAGCCACCAATTCACCTGGCATGTGTTTGGATTGTAGGAGGAACAGGCACAGGGAGAACATGCAAACAGCACAGAAAGAGCCATGCTGGATTCAAACAGATGACCGTCTTGCGAGTGCTAAACCACTAAACCACTGTGACCTTCTTTTTTTTTTTTTTTTTTTTTCTTAAAGGAGGACACTTCTCAGCTTGGAGATAATTAACCCTTCATTGGACCAGTAACCACATCTGGTCACCTCCAGATTTTTATTGTTCCTTTAAAAAAAAAAAAAGAGGATACAATTTTGATAATAATAATAATTGCAGAATATATCAAAAATTTAGATTTATTTATTTATTTATTTATTTTTCCCAAAAGTAATTCTGTACCATGTCGTAATTGGGATTAAACAATAGGAATATGAAGACATACATCAAAAGTTTTAGCCAATTTGAAAAGGCTTTTCTTTTTTAAGTATAAGCTATGAAACACTGTTTTTCTAAAAACTCGCAAAAAAGAAGGAAGTCAAGATATAAATTTTCTAATACTTCAACGAGGGCCTTACAAAAAGTTAAATTATAAACCAAAGTTTATTCAAAGATGTCTCGTATTTTCAATAAATTAAAATTATGTCTCCTTTGTCTGGATGAAAACTTGTGGCATAACAAAATCATATCTTTCTGTCATCAAAGACACAAATTGTCTTTACAACAATCAATTTGGAAAAAAAATTATGATAGATTTGAAAATACAGCTATTGTTGTGTTGTGTATACATGCTCTATACAGGAAAGGCATTGTCTCTTTTTAGACAACATTTTAAAACCATTTTATGAATAACTGTTCTGTTTCAATAAAAAAAAAAAAAAAAACAGCTTGAGCAAAATATCTTACTTTTTCCCCCCCAGTATAATCATGAAAACAATAAAACAACAGCTTTGCAATGGTCCTTGTTTAAAAAACATTGTGTGGGCAGATTAGAAGCAATACTGCTTCCACAAAAAGGGCATTGCAAATTTCTCCACATGCGAGATAAATAAAGGGATATCTTATCTTATCATGAATTCATAAAATATCCTGGACATTGCTTGAAATGTTGAGATATCCTGCCAGAAGAGAACATTTGGGCACCCTATGAAGCCTGTATGGACGTTAACAGTAAATAAATGTATATATAAATTAGAAAAGTTCAAAAACTTTCCACAGGACTGCTTTTCACAAAATTGGATGGATTTTTTTTATACATATCTATATTCCAGAGAAAGCCAATTAGTTTCCATTATACAGTCAAAATACTACAAACAAACTTTCCAACAAAATGCCGTGTCCTCTCATTCGTACCATTAGTTCAAAAGTCAATCAAAAAATGACTGGTGACGATTAATTGAGGATACACGAGCATGAGAGAGAGCAAGGTCAGATTGTTTGTTTTTTGATTGGATTTTTTGGGTTTCTCTCTTAAAAGCACCTAGAAATGTCTGTGTTGTATGTGGTGCTATATAAATAAAAATTAATTGAATTGTTTAAATTCACAATGTATTTGATTGCTCACATTTCATTTTTGTATTGTATCACTTTTTTGTGGTTGCTGCTGTGATGTCATGGTCGTGGAAGTTTGTGCTGGCTTTTTGGTGGAATGATTGCAATCTCTCTGGACAGTCTGTTTGTGCTTCCTTTTTTCTTTTTTTTTTCATTTAGTTATTATATGAGTTTCCAGAAAGGTAGCAATTGGGGCTTGTTTTGATTGAGTTGGGTGGATATTATATTGAGTTTTTGGCTCAACTCTCAGTTAGATCTGATAACCTGTAATTCTTTACCAGAAGAACTGCAGGGATGTTCACAGCAGGTGAAGCGCTGAGTTTTTTTTGTCTTTTATTTATAAATATATCAACCCAAAGCAATAGCTGGATTTTTTTCATTCAATTGTCAGCTTACACACCAACTGTTGATTGTGTTATAGCTCTCATATCAGACTCCACTGCAGACACGCAAACACTAAGTAAGGTACATATTTGGCTCAAGGAGTCCCGGCTGCATGCATGTCTCAATATCTCATCCTTATTAGCCATTACAAATGTACTTTGTACATTTATATTACCCTAGCACCCAGATTCCATCACATCTTGAAAAGATCTTAGTACCATACACAAGAAATTCCTTTCGAAGTGCTGTTGAATGGGAGGTAGGCGTTTCAGTAATCGAGCTCCACTCTAGTGGAATCAGCTCCCAGTTGCAGTTCAGGAGGTTAACACAGTCTGGAACTGTCTTTTTTGACAAAGGGTGTGGTTGGGTCAAATTAAGCTGCTGTAGATTTAGATGGATGGGAAGCCGCATTTATTACCAGTTTCTGTTCTCTCCTCACTCCTCATACATGTATATGTCACCCTAACTTTTAATTGACTTTACCTCTCCTGTATCCTCTGCTCTCTAACTCTGTACTATCAATCTGCACCTTGCTGCAGGTTCTATAACTGTGGAGCTGAAGGTTCGTGATCCATGATTTGGACCCCCAGCAAACCTGCAGTGTGTGAATTGTCCCTCTGTCTCCAATGTGTTCACGTGTAATAGTTGGGCTTTCTGTATTTTCACTGGCTGTATCAATAATACAGAACCAAAAGTTAAAAAAAAAAAAAAAAAATACCTGTTTGTTTTTTGTTATTCAATTTTTGTAAATTACCCTCTTGTGCCTGAAATCATGTAAATGATTTAGGTCTATAACTTCTCATGCAGAAGTGGATTATCTGTGATCTGTACACTGACTTAACTCAAGTACTTCAACAGAAAGTACTGTGTCACATGAAGACACAGATTCAAAGTAAATAAAAGTGCTATTAATTTCAATGATAGTGACACAAAATTGCTGCATCTAGAATGTTAAAAGAAGAAAAACTATACAGGGCCGCCTGCATTGTGCTCTGTCCGTGGTGCTGAAACAGCCTGTACTGTAGTATGCTCACGCGCGTTGCAGGACTTACTAACTAGATCTTCAGAGTTTGTTATTTTCACCAAGCTCCCGGATTCACCAAACCCACATTTTGCATTGTGTAGGGTATGAGGCAAGGCTTGCAACACAAAACCTGCAGTCACAGAGTGTGTTTGAATAACAGCTTAATTAAAAGTTGGCGAACTTTAAAAGAAAAAAGAGGAGCTCCATTTTGAAAATACCATAAGGCAACTAATCAAAGATCCTGCTGACTTTGTCTTATCCAAATAAACTGGGTTTTTTTCTTTGCTTTGCTGTGATGCACTTTATCTTTTACTTTGGCAATGTGGAATTTCCATCAATATAATATGCAAATCATGCTAATTATTTTTACATGCTTCCATCTTTGTAGTTCAAATGCATGCTCATTTCAGCGACGCACTTAACAAGCCGTGTTCACTCTTAGGCAGCGAGTAAAAGTCCAGAAGCCAATTCCTTTAATCACAACCTCTAGTTGAAGACTTACCAAGTCAGAGTTGTTGACATCAACGCGTATCCTATCATTTGTCATATTATTGTTCACACACAAACTGATGTTTTTTTGTGGCTGTTGCAAACAGGTAAGTTGAGGTCAGTGAGCAATCCTTGAAATACTGATGTGAGTCGAGTCAATACTCTCGGTAAGTCGTGCAAACACACAGAAACGTTTGGGATTACAGCGATTGACCATAAAGTGTAGTGGTAAGCACTTTCGCATTTTCGGGGGGGGGGGGGGGGGCTTCTCTTAAAGTTTACAAACATGCATTTGAGGTTATTGGAAGACTGTAAAATGCCAGTAGGTGTGAATATAAATGTGTGAAGTTGGTGTAAATCATAGATACATGGAGTAGGCATAAAATCCAAAGAAATGTTTATCAAAGACCCCAAAAAAGAGAGAAAATGGTAAAAGATTATAAAGCTGAATTATTAGAATTAAATCTATTAAATACACCATTAAATATTAATAGCGGTGGAAGAGAAAATTCTTTGGTTTAAACATTTTCTTTGGCCTCACCAAACTCTTCAAGCAGTTGTGCATCAAACCTGCACCATGTTGAAGAAGACCCTTTTCCTCAAAGATGTTCGCAGAATTTCAGATTTGAATGGATATTTCCAGGTCATTTAAGTTATATGCACTCCAAAGGTGTATTGTCTTTGAAGCCATTCTGAATTAGTACAATGTAGAGGGTCAATGTCTGACTACATCAAAGCATGTTTGACTGAGCTTGAGCCGTGAAGCTGCTAGCCCGACACAATCCATTCCATTGTTGCTTTTAAAGAGATCCTAGCTGAGCACCTTCTCAAGAGACTAGGTAAGGTGTATTTAAACCTTTCTGGGACCAATCCCATTGACTCCTGTTCTCTGTAGTGGACATGTTGTTCGCAATCATCACTCTTTACTCCTTTGAGCCGCTCTATGTATTCTAGTTGTATTTTAAAGAGGACATCCAGTGCTTTCCTGTAATGGTGCATTTGTTATAGTAGCATTCTGGACTCGGAATAAAGAGAAAATCACACAAAAAAAAAAAAAAAAAAGAAAAGAGAAAAAAAAATGAAAAATTGAACACCACTTTTTTCCTCCTCAAGCCCGAGGAGGGTATTGTGCCATCCAGTCAGAATGCAGTCCGTGGTACTCTACAGATGCAAAACAGACATAAAACCTTTAAGAGACATTAAGTACAAGTAGAAAAATAATGAAAGACAGAGCGAACACCTTAAAATTGCATCGAACACAACACAAGCGAGCAGCTATAAACAGTTAAGTAATAAAGGCGGCAACGTTTTCTTATGCATTCGAACTTCTCAGCTCAATCCCAATCTGAATGAAATGATAGTATTCAATACTCGTGCGATGCTCATCGCACCAGTGAGAAAAGTAGGAACTAAAAAAAACATCTGACCTTGCCTGGGCTTTGACTGTGTGAACAACTGAATTGACCTGTCAGTCTCAAATGATCTCAGGAGCGGACAAGAAAAAGCCGTATGATATAAAATCCAACCACATGAAGCACTTCAAACCTATTTTGATGAATATCACTTGACTCAAGAATATCCTGTTGTCGTCATCATTCACTTTGTTTTAAGTGTTTCTAAATTTGTGAAATACTTGGAGTTTTGGTGTCATAGTTCCCGTCTGTTCCAAGGATTCCATTCAGTATCATCATAAAATGTTGCGAATTTTAGAAGCTATTGCTTAAGAACTGAATTTATGGACAATTCTAGTAAAAAAAATAACAACAACAACATTAAAGTGAGCTTTGAACCTACTTCCCACATAACTTACCTTGTATACTTTCTGAAACACGGCTTTATTAGAAATAAATAATTGTGTCACCACATCTGCAAATGAAGAAAAAATTTGATGTTTTGCTTCCCCAAATGTAAAATAGATTTTGTTTGTCCCACAACCTTAAAAGCCACCTTCGGGGTGTACCTCCAAGATCATTGGCTCCTGCGACAGTATGGCATGAATGAAAAACAGATAAATTGTATTTATGCAGAAAACAGTTGATGTGATCAATTGTGTTTTGTCATTTTAGTGTTAGAAAAAGGACCACGTTTGTAGGGAAGGGATCTAAACAAAAGGTCATACTTAATGAATCTAAATTCCCCAAAAAAGAAAACTAACTTAAAAAAAGGGGGGGGGGCAGGCTCAAGAGGATGACTGGAGAGCAGCAACAGATGAGGAAAACACAGTGGCCAGTGGGGGGCAGTAACAAAGTAAATTTACTTGAATACTAATACTATATTTAAGTACAGTAAGTGACTGTTAAGAGTGGTGAGCACACTGACCCCATGATGGGAGTCTGAATCTTCCTTTGCATGGAGAGTTTGCATGTTCTCCCCGTGAATGAGGTGGTTTTCACTCCGTACTCATTGTGTGTGTACGTGTGTGTTGTCAGTATTTACACGTGAAACGGTTATTCTATAACAGCCAAATGAGTGGAGAGTGGAAACATCAAAAAGTCATTGTGCTCCTACTCATGATGTCAGTGCCTTCGAACCGAGGCAGGAATCTGTTTGTCTGGACTCGCAACTGCATTTCAAAATTCACATAAGCACATTTATTAGACCTCCATGAAAACACGGGCGAGGACTGACTGATTTCTTGCCTGAAGAGGAAACAGCTAAACATATATTTTCAATTCCAGCAATGGTGTGTTCTCGGGCGCGAGTGAATAACCGAAGATTACCCAGAATGCTGCTGTCCTGACCGCCACTGAGGGCGCGGCAGCACATTACACCAGCGCTGAAGTCACTGCACTGACTCCCTGTGTGTCAGAGCAGGGACTTAAAAAAGCTTGTTAATTATCTATGAGGCGCTGCGCTAAATGATCTCGGCTCGATTTACTGATACCTTCTGAAACACTCCCGATGACGTGGAACAGCTTAACTCGGCGTTCCCAGGATGAAGTCAAGCAAGCTGAAGCTGCCATGAGTTTCGTTGCTCCCTAACCGTGGAACAAATTTCCAAAATCGGAGAGCTGGCGAAACCATTTAAATGAGAACTCGCTTACTGCAGCTTGTTAGAGCAAATGGAAGTTACGGGTAAGAACAGCTGTTGTTTTATGTCTGTCCCCAGTTAACTGTACGTTTGCTTTTTAAAAATGCAATTCCTAACTATTTATGGTCCCACTCTCACCTCCTGTCTGCCTTTTAAATGGCAAATCATGTGATGATTTTAACAATTTCCTTGCTTTTAGCTTTGTTTTTGATGATTGAAACCATCTAAATGTCATTTCAATGTCTTGTTTCAATGTATTCCTGAGTTCTCCAGAGCCCTTTCATTTGGTTTGTGTCTAAATGATGCTCTTTTTCGCGAAACTGGCCTCGCGTGCAAGAGTGGAGGCGCCACATGCTGACCATCAAAACTGACCAACTAGGCTTTTCATTGGTTCTTCTGTGAGGGAGGAGACGGATGGAAGGCAGGTTTAAACAAGGATACAGTATTGATCTACAAGATAAACCACATTTATTGAGCACTTCCTTGTGGCTGTGCATGGGGTCAAATTCTACCATTAGAACATGAAATAATCAATCCTGCTCAATTATTCTCTTTGGTTTCTAATTTGAAAAGTGACTAGAGCTGAAAATATTTAACTATATTCAATAATACAGTAATTTCCAATATTATCTAATAAAAACTCGCTTGTAAGTAACACTATAAATCAGTCCGTGGCAATCCATCAGAATTTGGCCTCTGTAACTGATGATTTTAAGATAAAACAGTGTAAAAACTGGATTCAAAACACAAAGGCAGTTTATATGAATTCCCTTATTATATACAATTTTAGTTGCTCAAATTAATACCTGGCAAGGTTCATAGCTTAAAATGGGCTAAAACTAAAGTACCATCACAACATAAAAGAGTATGTAACGATAACTGGGTACTGAGACACAAAGTACATACTAATTCTAACTTTTATTTAACAGGGTTAACCCATTTTCTCAGGTCAACATTACCTGGTTTATTTCTACAATATTTAGGTCTAATGACAGTGGAAAGAAAATATCGAAGACCTTTTTTTTTTATCAGATTGCATTTATCGTTTCTGATGAGTACAACTAACAGATCTACTTGTTATTATTCCATTAAGGACACCAAAATTATGCTGAGAGTTGGAGGTTAAGAGGTGCACTATATACTTAAAACACCGGCAAGTTATGTGGCACCAGTATTTAATCCACACTTTAAAAGAGCTCACATCAAAGTGAGCCCCTCTAAGTCACTGCCAAGTGCGCCGTCCTTATAGTAATTTGCATTTCGGTAATTTCTCCCCCCTTTTCCATCCCGCGTTAATTTGACATTTTATTCAGTCTGTCATAATGATTTCCTGATAGAATAGTTGGCTACAAAGATTAGCCTAAAGGGCAAATCTGACAAGCGCCGCTGCCCTGCCATGGTGAAAGTGCTGACACAGTGGAGAGATCCAGCGCGGGCCCACGGAGCGTATGCCATAGTTTTGCAGACGTGCCCTCCTTTGTTGATGGATTTCATTGAACACTGTCTGTCTTTAATGGGCAAACAGTAACAAGACATCAGATGGGATTGATTGATGTCGGTGTGTTCAGTGAAGTGGTGGAGAGCTGCAGGTCTCAACTTAAACAAGGCTATGGAAGGGAAAACGCCATTGTTATTAGCTGATGGAGAGCTTTTAAACAGTCCGTGGTTGGTTATATGAGATTTATTGCCCAGGAAATTGCTTCGACCCGAACGCCAGGGCACCGTCCTACTTTTCTCAAAATTGAATTTGATAGACAACAACCTAACGTCCAGTGCACCGAGACAGAGATGGTTAAAGTGATTTCTGGGAGTTAATGAGTCAAGGGCTTTAACTTCTCTGTCCTCACTTCCTTCACCTAGACTGGGGAATTGTTATTTTATGTCTGCGCCGGATTGAAAAACATGCCTTTTACTCGTTTTCTATGAGTCAGGTTAGCTGCCCAGCAGTTGTATAATCATCGAAATCCCCAGATAAGAGGAGTGAATTTGGATTTGGAAAAAGACTGGACATTGCTCGTTGCATACCTCATCCATTATTAAACAACAATTATCATTCTCGAAGCTCCAAATCTTTAAGCAGACTGCTGCAGAGGCCAATCGAGGTAGACCGTGGATATGAGAGATCAGTAAGTAAACGTGCATAAAGCGAGTGGGTGGGAGGCACGAACCGTTTAATGACCCGTGCATTTGTTACAAGCAACACTCACCACAGTTAAAAGGCAGCGATGGGATCGGGCTCTCACAGATACCACAGGAATACCACCGACACTCTCCGTGTTAGATATAACTGTTGTAATGTGGGAAGACATACAATAATATAGAACTGGAGTCGATTTTTCACCGCTACGGTTATTTATTTAGTATTTAGTTTTCACTTTTACATCTCAACACAAATATCGCTCTTAAATGCTCTTAAATTCTCAAAACAATTGCCTCGTTTAAAGAATGATTTAGATGAATGATCATTCAGAGCTCTTCTCAGTTTTGTGTCACTTATCTCTGTCTGTAGTCTTACATGCAGTATTTGATTTTAAATGTTCATTTTTGCCACTTTAAATCCAACCGTGTTGTTGTAGTCTGAGGCAATGCATCGGTTTTTCCACTGTTTACATTGTTCGTACAATCTCTATCCATTGGTCCTGAGAAGGAGGTTGCACCATATCTCATTCCCGTCATAGTAACCTTCTTCCTGGCAACCAGCAGTGTGTTGATCAAACCTTAATCGGTTCCTTTGATCGAGTCATAAAGAGTAAAAATGGCAGACTTAAAAGACTGTGCAGTGCACTGTAATATGGCACACCAGTGTCTTTTGTATACATTTACGTACTATCGAACAAAACGTTTGTTTCATCGATGTTTATCTATGTTTTATGTCCATTTTTCCAAAACATGTGTGCATGGTCTTCTCCCATTGTTTCACACTTCCTCTAATATTTTCACTCTGGGTGATGAAATCATAGTGTTTAATATAGAATTTGGACAAAAGTACGGTTTAGAATCTCAACGAAGCTCACTTTATTAATCTCTGGGGAAAATTCTTTGAAGTTTAAAGTTGAAGGATAATATTGTTACACTCTGACAAAATATGGCATATAATGTATTTATGTGATTTAAGATAAGTGAAAAGCCCAAGTCACTGTCATACACTGGGGGTAAATCCATCATGATCTGTTCAGTGAAAGGTTATTTCACCTGAAGTTGATTACATCATCAAGCTGGCTCAGGCAAATAATAATAATAATAATAATAATAATAATAATAATAATAATAATAATAATAATAATAATAATAATAATAATAATAATAATAATAATAATAATTTTGGTGAAAGAATTACTTAATTTTCAGATTTCAGAACCAGAACTTGTTTAACTTTCACCAAAGAGAAGACAATGAATTTGTACTTTTACTTTCAACATAGTCCTTTCTGCTCAATTAAAGATTGTGAGTCCCTTTTGCAGCCTCTAAATCGAGTTAGAAATGGGCAAAGTTTTGTGAATTATCCACAGGATATCATTTACAGGTGCATCTTGAAAAATCTGACAACAACCGAAAGGCTAATTTGTCCCATTTTAATCAAAAACAATTCAACTGTGGATAGAAGTGGATAAGGACTTTTGCATCACGGGAGGAATATTTTTTCTTATTTCCTCTCATAGTCCATCAACATGTCTTTGAGGTTAACTGATCACTCTCGATATGAGCGTGGCTGTCGGTCTCTCTATAGTTGCCCTGTGTTGGACTGGTGACCTACCTACCTACCTGAAGATGCATTAAGTCATTTAGAGTGACCTTAACCTTCTGTTTCGCATTTGTGACACTTTTTTTTTTTTTTTTTTAAATGAGCAGCCATTTGTGAATACATATTAAACATGCTACTTCAGCGGTGGTTTCACACAAGCCCACAAATGTCAAGTTCATGCTGGTGTGGAAAGGAAATGTCAGGGGAGGATCATTGAAATCATTAGGATTCATCCTTGACGCACCACGGATGTCTGTGCTGTAACCCCACCCCGGCATCAAAGCCACAGAAACAGAAACCAAATTTACAAAAACATAATAAAAATGGAACCACATGATGGCATTGAAGGAGGAGAGTCACCATAATCATTTGGTTTTGTCCTTTGTGAACTGTGAATATCAGTACCTCCTTTCTATTCAAATCCTGACAAGAAAAAAAAAAAAAAAAAAAAAAGGGATGAAATTTTGATCGTCACCATGACATTAGATGAAAAGACAAGGATCACCAAAATCAGCGGAATTCATCCTCCAGGAACAATGCACATGTCTGCACAAAATGTCACAGCAATCCATCTGATAGTTGTTGGAAAATTGCAGCCTGAACTAAAGTGGTGATTCATCCGACATTTCCACCAGAGCGTTGGCAAAAAAAAAAAAAAAAGAAGCTGTGTCAAGACTGGAAAATTCATGCAGCTTTACCTAAAAGTTGTGCTTGAAACTCTTCTTCATGAGGTGATCGGAGTCAAAATAGTCCTGAGAGCTGTGCTGGCTGTGGATCCTGTGCTATCTTTGCTAATTGATTAGTTTAAGTTATCTGGAGAACGCCCCAGTTCTGCAGGTGTAAACAAAAGAGCTCCTCAATTAGAAACTGGGTTACACCTGCAGGACACACACACACACACACACACACACACACACACACACACACACACACACACACACACACACACACACACACACACACACACACACACACACACACACACACACACACACACACACACACAACAAATATCGTCAAACAAGCTGGCTTTATGGAGTACAGAGAACACAGTCCAACAAATGTGCACAACCGTCTACTGATAAGTGTTTTCAGTTGAAAGTAAAGGAAACTTCAAATCTGTTACCCCGATTTCTGTGTGTGATGCAAGACATGGGGGCGTTGTACCGCAGCAGATTTTATGATCTTCCACCAGCACTGGTGCATTTAGTGAAATCAAGAAAAGATAAGTGTGTTTGGATGTAATTATGAGTGTTTCTGTTTAATCTGCAGATTCTTTTTACAGAGCGAATCATTCAGGAACAGGTGAGTCTTTTATAGCAGAGTCAAATTTTCATTCTTTTTTTTTCTTTTTTTTGTTCTTGTCCTTTACAGAGGACATGGAAATTTTACCATTTATTTGAGAGTAAAATTGAAGGAAGGCTGATCTCTCACTGAGTACATAGAATAGGAAATTCACAGAAGTAAGAATTTGACCTAAAAAGATGACAAGGACATAAAAAAAAACCTTGAACAGAGGGTTTTATTGATAGAGAAAGAAAGATCTGAAACTATTAAGTGAGAAAATCTGAAATAATAGTTGGTCGAAAAACATGCATGTGTGGTTAATTGGTGATGCTGAATTGTCCCTGGGGGTGAATGTGAGTGTGTGTGGTTTTATGTCACTCTGTGTTCACCTTGTGATGAACTGGTGACCTGTCCAGGGTGTACGATGCTGGACTGATTATATAGAAAATGTGTTTTTCTGTAATGTTTACCAGTAATTAATTAAAAGTTATTTTTTGTGCATAGCGGTCCTTAACAATGTCCATCCAAAAAGTCCATCATAAGCATTAAATTAAATTAAATTAAATTAAATTAAATTAAATTAAATTAAATTAAATTAAATTAAATTAAATTAAATTAAATTAAATTAAAAAATGGATGGATGGATGGATAATTTCATTTTTGAAACTGATAATTTAATTGAATTCATTGTCTTGTTTTTTGTAATTAATCATCAATGGTCACAATCCAACCATGAGAATCTTTCTAAACATTTGCTATGATAGCCAAATGAAGGCTGGTGCATGGGCCAACAGCCAGGAAAGAGTATTTATAGGACTTGGCATTTCCATAAACAGCTTCGTTATGGGAGCTAGTTTGTTGTTGGCCATACTCAAGTTTCTGCTCAAACCCACCGCTGACACTGCCAACATTCAGCAGGGAGAAAATAGCAGGAGATCATTCACACTGTGTATTGTTTGGTGTTTTATGTCAGTTGCAGTGAGACCTGTGCAGTGGGATTCATGTCCTGGCTGCAGTAGCTGTGTGGATTGTTGTCATTCATGGCCACTACCCACCTCATTGACAGGCTTGCAGCTCTTTGAAATACTCCAAGTGTTAGAAAATCTACCTCTGGATGACCCCCTCCCCCCCCGGTCATATCCTCCTCCATCATCCCCACGGAGTGCAGCCAGGTCGGCTGTCACCCCAGCTTAACATACACATCCTGGCCCACTGACTCGACTCACCCATCCGTTTGTCCCATCAGTGATGGACGGGATAGGTGGGACAGTCAGCCAAGGTCAGAAGTATGGCCTTCCTCTTATTACTCTGGCCTTGCTCTGTGCCATTACTTTCAGCTTTCCCCTCCCCGGTTAACCCCCCCAATTCCCCCCAAAATCCATCCGTCACCTGCATTAAGAGCAGTGCAATATATCCCTCACCCCTCGGGCATGTTTTATTACAGCATTTAAGCTGTTGCACTTGAAATCTACAGCGTAAAGTTGTTCAGAGAGAAAACTTTAATCCATTTGCACACTCTCAACCAAAATGTTTTACTTTGTTTCTTCTTCTTTGTAAAAAGAAAATCAAAAGACATTTTGGTTACATGAGTATATATCGACTAAATAATTATACCCACAGTGCCACGGTGGAAATCAAACTATGAAAATGGACATTTAATGTTGTTGTTGCTGAAGCTTCAATAAAGATGTTTTGTCAGAGGTATTTTCAATGTTGCTCTACTTTGAGTAATCTCACCTATTCTTATCTGGCCATCTGGCCATATATCTAAGTGCTCCTACTCCTTATTCAAAGAATTTCCTTCTGTGATTAATAAAGTGTTTCTATTCTATTCTATTCTATTCTATTCTATTCTATTCTATTCTATTCTATTCAAACATTTTCGTCCATAACTGTGCTGAGTCAAGTCCAATTCATTGTCTTTGTGAAATTGTACCAGACTAATCAGACCTTTAACGTGCCGTCAACAATATTATAAGTTATTATATTCCTTTTATTAACTATTTAAAACCTTGTTATTGATGCTTCTGTGTTATCAAATGAGATCATAAATGACAAAAAATGTAATCCATAGAGTCCACCAAACTACAGTGCTCCATAGCTTATATAACAATTTCCAAACAATATCAAGTATTATTTCAATACCCCACCAGTTTCATAACAGTCTATGCCAATGAATATAGAGGAATTATTCTCTGTTTTTCGTCATAGCTTTCTTTACTACACATTTTTCCCTAAAGAGAAAAGGAAGAGTAACGAGGTCAAATTATACTCCATCTGCAGTAGCACAACCCCTGAGAATTAAACAAGACTTCTAACTAAGCCCAGCAATCAACAATGCACAGCAATCATGATATTCATATGTAACCGCTCCTCTTCACCTGACACAGAAATAGTGTCCACATTTCAGATGAAGCAGAGAGGATGGATAATGGTGCAGAGATTATTAAAAAGCTACTGTATCTCTGTCGTCTGGTTACGGTGTGCTCTGGTATCTTGCTCTGAGACCCCCGGCTCATCAGCGAGACCCCAGACCTAATTTGCAGATCCTGACATGACCCTCCCACACAAGGATTGCTGTATAATCCATGCCTTCAGATTAATTAGATGGACACAGGATGCAATTAGAACGGCTGATAATTAATGCCGTGGCTTGATGTGTACCTATTTTTCTTTCTTTTTTTTTTGTGTTTAACAGCAGTTGGGGTATAGATCACAGCCTGCTCATCAAATACAAAAAAAAAAAAAAAAAAGCAGCTGTGAAAGATAGTAATTAATAAATAGCTCATTTTATAATCCAATTCAACATTAAGCGTTAGACTTGCTGAAAAAGCAGATTTTGTCTGATAACTAAACGTTTACAAGGACATCGTAAATGTGATTATGTTTTGATGTTTAGACACTTTCTTCTCCCTCCAAACATATATTTTCTTTATCATTCTCAGGATATTGTTATTGACTGATCACTTTGTGCATAATTATAGATACATAACCCCTTACTTACATCTCATTCCGAGGTCTGGTGATGGAGTATTAAGTTATAGTTTGGCCAGGGGCTGGATGTTCATCCTCCTCTCATGAGCTTATTTGACAGACTGAATAAACAAGGCAACATCTGCATTACAAATCCGTGCTCTCAGATGCAGGGAGCACTCATACAGAGAGAGAAAATTAAGATGCAAAACGCACAAGGTTGCTCCAAACCTAGATCAGACTTGATAAATAAGAAGTGCAAAAGCTGGTTTGAATAAATGAATAAAAATTACCAATAAGCAGAACAAGTGAAACCTTTATCCAGCATCAGAATAAGTGATACTTGCTCACGTAATTCAGTTTTATTAAAAACAAGTGCACGGATATTAGCTGAAATTCCCAAATCTTACCAAAGCCTGACAGATGTTCTGAACAAAATGAGAGCACCAGCATGAATCTTTGCAGAGTATACAATATTTCAATGTTTTCCTGAGAATGATTCACAGACCATTTGCATACAAACCCCAATAAATCACATCCGATAAAAATGTTCTTGGTGGTAGAGCAACAAATACTATCAAGTTATTTTGCGCAATCTTGCAAGACTGCCGAATATGTAATACTGCCGAGAGTAGTATCAACTAGGCCGCTCTGAGATGTAGAGGGTTGGCTCTTGTGTCTTACTGCAAGAATATTCCTGGTTCCATGCTGGGCCAGTCTGTGAGAAGTTTGTATGTTCGCTGGATACTCCCCTCAGTCCAAGAACATTTGAAGTGCAATCGTGACTCTAAAGGAGCCCATAAATATCAGCTTGTTTGTGGTTGTTTGTCTTTCTGTGATGGAAGATAAATGAATGTATCCATAGTGCTTTTATAGCTAATATGTGTGCGTGATTCTATACACGGTCGGCTTCTACCTTCTTTGCTCTGCAATGAATGAAAACACATCAAGCTCAGGTGGCTGTAAGCAGCAGGCAGTAAATTAATTGACAAGTTGACAGTGGTGTGCTCACAATCGACACAGAAGAATAAATTAAGATCCTGTGAGCTCTAAGCACCTCTGCCCCAGTAGGTATCACGCCACTAAACCTGCTGAGGTAACTGACTCGCGGAGCCACTGGGAAGCCGCAGGCATGATAAACAGGACTAGATAACTGCTTAAACAGATTTATCTATGTGGATTATCTCTTCAGCACATCACCTGCAGAGTCTCATGGAGTTTAATCAAACACGTGGATTGGCGGCCACAGTGCCTCAGCATATGAATGCATGCATCTATATGAATACAAATGAGTCGGACAAGAAACACAACAAAAAAAATACTGGTATCATACCGTGAAAACCAGATTTCAGAACACCATTTCTTGAAAACAGTTTAGTTGGAGTCCTGCTATGTAGCAAGTAGCAAACAACACACTGGGTGAACCAGAACAGCCTGTTGTTTACCTATAACGATTTCAGGCTCAAAATGACTGAAAAAATAAAAATTACAGTAAGTAAAGGTTTTAAAAATGTCTTGTGTGTTTTCAATAGTCTTGCTCTAAAGATCACGCTGCCTTTCCCTCTATGTATACACACTGCTGTTTATTTTAATATTGGTTAATGGAACCAGGCAGTAGGAAAGAGCCTTGGCGCAGACAAACATTTATTCAGAGCACTGTGCATTTGCAAATTTAATTTTACCTTCTATTTCATAGTCTGTGGAAATGCCAAATGTCCTCATTGAGTGTACATAGAGAACGTATCTTCAGCTTAACCCCTTCCCCTTTCACCCAATAAAACTATTTGAGCAGATTATGCATACTGATTTTGGACCTGGCCTAAAGAATCAGATAGAGGAATATTGATCAAAATGTTATTGAATAATTAAAATAAAATACATGTTGAATGTTAGTCCTATCCTATGTCACACTTGCCCGTTGACTATATAAGGATACAAGATGCAAAGTACTAAGTAGCATAGCTTTGTGATAACAAACGTTCTTTCAGTGCTCATAGAAATGTTTCATTTTCTTTTCCTATTCTGGAAAGATTTAGGCGAAGTGTAAAAATGGTACTTTCCAGACGTGTAAGCTTCCAGCATCATAGACAGTATTGCCACCACATACCATCACAGATGCTGGCAATGGAACTGTGCACTGATAACAAGCCAGATGGTTCATCTCTTCTCAAGTCTGCAGGACGCGCCGTCCGTGCTTCCAAAAAGGACTTTCCAATTTTGATTCATCTGACCACAGATCAGTTTTCTATTTTGCTTCACTGAACTTTGGCCGGAAGAGGACAGCGGTCGTTTTTGATTTTGATTTTGATTTTTTTTAACATGATCTCTAGAGTTCACTTGTATTTGTGAAATGCACATTAAGTACAATGATTTCTGAAAGAGCTCCTGATCCCATGCAGTTGTTTTGGTGCAGAATAATGCCAGTTTTTTTAATGCAGTGCAGCCTGAGGGTCATAAGATCACCAGCGTCTAATGCTGACCTTCAAATCTGTCCTTGCACACAGAGATCTACTGATGATTTTATGATGGCATTATATTTGTAGGTAGTGTAATCTTAGGATTAAAGATTACTGAACCTCTGCCTCTCTAAAATACTGTTTTTATACTCCCTGTTGCCAATAGTCAAAACATTCCCAAAATAATAATCTGGCTGTTTCAAATCAACTTTTTTGATTATAGTTCTCCAATCCAAAGTAAACAATCTATTGGATGAATGAGTAAAAAGACTTCCTTACAACATCGAATATGTTGTCCATGAATGAATGCTGATCTCTATTTATATTTTAAACTTTGTGCAAGCCCGTTTGGAAATTTGAGAAAAGGAAAAAATTATACTCGTGATAAGAAGACGAAGCGGTGCAGTAGTAAGTCGACTGGTTGAAGCGGGGAGAAAAAGACAGCGATATGTGACAGTGTGAACCCTCACACATCACTTTCCTCCTGTGAGGGGAAATGGGAGCTGGTAAATTGATGTGTAACAGGGGAAACCATTGGTGGTGTGTACATCACAAAGATCAGTGAGAGGATGGCAGAAAAGAAAATGGACTATCAAATTTGAATAAAAAGTAATCAAGGTGAAATATTAAAAAAAAAAAGCTGTTGATGCATCTAAAAGAAGAAGAAAAAAGAAAAAGAAAAACACAGCTCTTCCAAAGAGTGTGTTTGATACTTCTCAAAATCCTATTCACCGAGATAAAGATGTGGACATTTCTTCAGTGCAACATCAAATCTTTTTTCTTCACTGGTCATGCTTTACACTGTCCTGCAACTCTCCAGAATGTGCATCTGCATTAAATTGCCTTGTCGGTTTACCTGGCAAGGGGACAATCCATTACATACAACTATGGAAACCATCAAGGAGTCAGTCTCTGCAATTACAGAGCAGATAAAGTATATCCACGTGCATGAAATTGCAATTGAGGGCGAAATCTATTCGAGGTGCATTGTGCATAATTCAGTGCAACATAAGCGAGGCAATATGCCGGCTGAAGTGTTAACCACAGTGATTTCCCTGTGCTCACTCAGCTGAAGTTATATGTCTGTCTTTTTGCAGCAGTTTTGTACTTGCTTAAGAAGCAAGCGTATTAATGTGGTGCCAGTAGTAAAATGGGCGTAAAGACAAGGTCAGTGATCAACCGTATCAAAAAGAAAAGATAAAAAAATATATAGCTGTTCAGTGCAAAATGGATATATGCGATTCCACCATACACATTATGTGCTTCACGAGCGTGGATTCATAGGTTTTCCCATTTGACACCAACAGGGGGCAATGTTGTTCTGTCACTGAACTGATCACTTCAGCCACAGTCTCCAGTGCTGCGGAGTCTTTGGAGTACAGTGGGAAGGTTGGCAGTGGAAGAAAATATAGGAAAAACAAATGAATAAAACCACCAGAGGAGATAAGTGTTGGCCAAAGCCAAATGACTTCAGGCAGCTTCATTTGAACTGCTAAATCGGATTTTATGCTGAAATTGTTCAATAATTAGGGAATACAGTGAGGCTATCGTAAATGTCAGACTGAATATATCAACACGGGCTATCAGACACAGGTACAGCACGGCAAAATATCGTGCAAGTCATTCCACAGAGCCCTCTCCTGCATTTCCCCTGACCTCACGGTGTAGAAATTTAGTCTCAGCAAATCTGTTTACTGGGGGGTAGCAATGTCATTGTCTTTGTTTTTTTGTGCTTGTGCCTGTATGTGAGTGTGTGTGCGTGTGTTCATTTAAGTGTGTGACAAGCTGCAGGTACACAAACCCGAGTCAGAGATAACAGAGGAGCTACTCTGTCGAACATATTCAATTTAGCCCGCATCTACATACATCAGAAGCATCACCGCCACTTCGCCTGATCCTAATTTGTCACCTTGTTTGTGCTGCTGCTTCTTGTACCACATATTATCACACCACGCGGTTGCATTTAGAAGAGTGTGGTTGCTTACAGGCGGCTGAAGGTGAAACATTCGCGCAAAAAGCCCTGCTAAGTTTGTGCAACAATGACCCCCCCTTATCTTATGAAAGTGGAGAAAAACCCTTGAATAAAACATGAGGTCATAATTTTTTTTATCGCCTCTACAATACCTTATACATGGCTGGAATAGCTAACAATCAAAGAGTCAAAAGATGGGTTCAGTGGGGAGTGACTCTTTTGAAGTGTCTCCCTGGCTGATTCTGGGTTTCTTTGAAAGGAAAAAGGGCACATTGGACCCGAGCATGATCGCTCCTGCTGTGAAGAATTTTTTTTTTTTATTCCAGCTGTATTTATCTATTTACTTAATAGAACATGTACTTTTTCTGTGGCCCCATTCAGTGGATTTTGTGAGGAGTGATTTGCACATCAATACCCTCCAAGTGGCCACAGAACAATATGCCTTTCCTGTTTCAAACCCCACTGATACACGTGATTGAAACAACTTTGTACTCCAGAGTAGGTGAGATTGAAGTTGGGAAGATGAACAGCGACACGGGCCGTACTTGTAGGTTGTAGAGTTCCGACTGTGATTTGAATATTGAACAAGTGTTTGCATATTTTCAGCCATATTGCACTGGTGCAGAATTGATCCTCAGTATTTTTATTTTTTTTTTTGTACAAGCAGGCTTCACGATTTGGTTGTCAGGACTCCCGAGTAAAGGTCGCTAAAACTCGTTCGGTAACCAGGATGATGCTGTTTTGTGATTTTCATACAAAATTCGCAACCAGAGTGTGACCGAGCATTGATGGGATTTTTTCCATTGTCCTGGAGAAAAAACCCAACAGGTTCATATTGAACTTACAGATGAATTAACACAAGACTGAGACAGGGTGAAACACAAGGTCTCAATTCAGAATGAATTTCTATGAATGGAACCAGAGAACCAGAGGATAGAAAAGTAGTTTTTCATGCCAAAAGAAGTGAAAGATCAATATGGTACGGTTCAAATCAATAGCTCTCTTGGTTGGAGATTGTGTCCACGGTGTGTTGTCCTCGGAATACAAAAAAGGGTGAATATGAGGTTTCCGATGCTGTGTGTGTGTGTGTGTGTGTGTGTGTGTGTGTGTGTGTGTGTGTGTGTGTGTGTGTGTGTGTGTGTGTTCCAGATGAAGGGCAGGGCAGGCAGAAGCAACAGCATGAGCTCAGAGCATTTATAATAAGGTGAAGAGGGATTTGTGGACGAACCTTTGAAGGATAATAAAGAAAGATGACGTTTGAGATTATTTTTCAGATTCTTATTTACTGTAATTATAGATCCTTTTTTTTTTTTTTTTTTTATAATACCCCAAAAACATGGGGGAGAAAAAATGTTGGGGAGAATTAGCCCTATATACATTGGTCCAAAACAAAGAAAGAAATCTCAGAAATGCCTCTCCTTTCAAAGCTGCATCTTTACAATCATATTCATATTTGCCAGCTATGTCAATGATGAATATGCAATGTACCCCCTGTGTAGCGCTGCATTACTGAAGAATGGTATTATGCAATTGTTTTAATTGCTGTACGCAACACTGAGGCATTGTTGAAAGACATGCTTTTGAAAATGTGAACCAGAATACTTTAGATTTTTAGATACAATGGCAGATTTACTGTCATTGTTGTTGTGAACTGTTTTATATGGCATGCAAAAGTAGTATTAAGTATTGCCGTAGTTTGAGAAACTGCTAGTGACTGTATTTGAAATTGTTACAATTTAGTTTTACAACATGCAATTTACCACTTTAAGTCGACCGCAAGTTGGATTGCTCTCAACGTTTGTGAGGAGATTATAGGCTTCTGGTTTGCATGGTTGTGTAGTGGTTACCCTTCTCACCTCACAGCCACAACATTTATGGTTCAGGTCTAGTGGGGGTCTTTTCCGTGCGAAGTTTACATGTTCTTCCTGTACAAGCAGAGGTTTCTTGGAGTACTCTGGTTTTCTCTCTTCTAGTCCAAACTAAGTTTTAGGTAAATCTTTGACCGTAATTTGTTCATTAAATGAGGGTACGGTTGTGTTTGACTGTGTGTCTTTTGGTTTGATCCCACTGAATTAGATAATGTTATGTAGGTGAATGGATATTTTTTGATCAGTTTACCCTCCCCCCCACACTTTTTTTTTTTCTCCTCAAAGTGTATGGTGTAAGAACTGTGACCTTACATTATATATTACCTACATTGTAATTGCAGCTGCAGCTGCACATGCAAATTCTGTATTACGTTGCACAGTGGCACATGAAATTAAGATATGCAAAAAGGTGGTAATTCTATAAGTATGTCATTACTATGTTCCTATTATCAACTTGATGCTGAAATTATGCTGAATATTAGCGCTCATGTTGCTAATGGGCTCACAGGGGTTCTAGCATGTAGCTTTCATTTTTTTTTTTTTTTAAACAACTAATTTATTTCCTTTCTCAGAAGTTACCAGCTTCCTTCTCCCTAAATGTACAACGTGAAAACAATATCATTTAAATCTGCCATTTTAGCCGGAAAACACCACTGACAAGTAACATTTCACTGGAGAATATGAGCATATAGCTCTTTCCCTAATCGTATTTTACACCCTCTTGTATACAAGATAAATAAGGATGCTGACAACACATCACAGCAGTGTGAGTGCACACCATGGTGGAGGAAATCTAATCTAAAAGCATGTTTCCTTTAAGTAACAAACTGTGCTTGGTTTGGTCCTTGATTCTGGATCCATTTTATTGAGCGCTGACATTCAAATTTACGAGGTTGTAGCGTGTTAAAAGCCCGGCAACAGTAAAACAACAGAATCCTCCAGGTGTTCACAGACCTCATTCGATGGCACTACACAATCTTTACAGCTGAAATGCAAATTCCAGAGTATCCAAAGGTCCTTCCATCCAGTCAGAAGCCACTGGCCTCCTATCATTAAATTTAACCTCTCTTTGTCCTCCCTTCCCCCCTCTCTCCTTTTTTTTTTTTTTTTTTTTTGAGCTCGGATTATGCACAACTTGTCAAGAGAGCAAGAATTTCCATGTGAGATTTACCTCACAAGACATAGCAGCAGGAGTGCATTTGTGCACGGCAACCTATAGTGTCAGCTGTTTATTGTCAGCAGTCAGCCATCTTGCTGTCCTTGCTGTTTAGGTGCTGAAGTGCTGATGTTTGTTCCTTCCTGTGCCTCAGAAGCTTAGGATTTAGGAGGAAGAATCTGCAATTCAAATGCAATTATTGCTTTCCTTCTCTCTGTCACTTGCAACTCTATTAGCCAATTAAATTTGCAGTAACTTTTTTTATTGGAACTGCTTGCGAGTGAGGGGCAAACTGTCACATTTTTAAAACATTTTTTTGAATGAGAATCACTTGATTTCTCTAAACACAACTAAGGAGGAGTGTGAGTGTGTTGTCAGAGGGTGCTATTGAAGACATTACGTAAAAGCCAACACTGAATCCATTAAAATGTAGTCCACCAGTAGAATTTGGCTCCTTTTTGATTCCCATGTTCTTAGCGCTTCAATTTTCCAATATGTTTCCGATGTGTTCATGCTGAATCAAAGTTGACAAGTGCATTTGCATTTGAAAACTTCCAGATTGCAAGACAACACAACAAATCAAACGCACGTAATTCTGTGTCCTTTCATGTGACACTGAGTCGCACAGCATTTATATTAGGACACATATAATGTAATGAATGTAACCGGGATCAGTGTCTGAGCTGCAACACTGTATTGATCCAAATGTACCTTCGTAACTCTCACACGACGTGAATCCAGAGTGGCGTCAGATAATAACCCTTTGCGTCTCTGTCAAGAGGCATGATGACTTAACCATGCTGCACTGGGGACTGGCAGCCTATTTAGCCTCGAGAGACAGCAGGAGATAGATGGGGTAGCATGTGTGCACGTGTGTGTGTGTGTGTGTGTGTGTGTGTGTGTGTGTGTGTGTGTGTGTGTGTGTGTGTGTGTGTGTGTGTGTGTGTGTGTGTGTGTGTGTGTGTGTGTGTGTGTGTGTGTGTGTGTGTGTGTGCGTGTGCGTGTGCGCGCAGAGATAGCTGAAAGAGCGACTTTGGCTTATGAGCAAGTGTTTGACAGTGAGAAACACCGAATGAGAGAACAAGTCCTCACTCAGCTAGTCGCTATTGATCCAGGTTCAACAGGCCATCCAAAGGACCATTGATCTGAACCGCATCTCCTCTCACTGGTCATCATCACAAGAGGCAGTGACACATTGGAAAAACAGTGTCTTCTCACACTGAGGTGCAACATTTAGTGGATTTTTCTTCTATATATATACATATACTGCATGTATGGACATTGGGCAACTTTCTTAATTTTCCATTGAAGTGTTTATTAGATCATGTTGCTTTGACTGAAGAGAAAGTAGAATAAGATGGCAGCTGATCATTTTTAACACAATGCAAATGCAATACAATGGCAGTGGTTTGGCAGTGAGCCGTCAGCTTGAGCAATTTTCTTTTACCCTCATGAGATAAAATGGCTTCGTGCAGATTTCATGGTCACACTGCTATATTGATAAATGACTGTGTTTGCAATCATGAGTAGCTACCTGCCATGAGTCTCCTCCTACCGAGAGGTTCAAGTTATATTTCTCGTTGTTCAGGCTCTAAATATAACTATCAGACAAAACCCTCCTGGTGAGAAAATTTCAGAGCACACAAATGTGATATTCTAACTATCTCGCAAGTTTTCAAAGTGTGGGTGGATGAGACTTCCCCAACAGAACTTGAACCACATTGCTCATTCCAAGTAACACATTTTAGTTGAATGCTGGAATTCCTATTATTTTTTTTTTTTCACATTATATCTTGATATCTTTCATTGCTGTCGGGATCCAAAGGCCATAAAAATAAAACAAATACCATTAGATATCTGAAAGTCTTTATACATAGGCTACTACTGTGACTCATTTCGAAACTAATCTTATTTTACATTTTCAAAAGTAAAACGTACCGCAAAAAGTAAAAAGGCTGACCTCATTGGTGCCACCTAGAGGAGTACCCCCACTTCGTAACCCACTAATCCTTCCAAGCACTGATCTAGAATTCCAGTCTAGTCTACTAGTCTGTCACTTTATTGATGGCTTCACATGCATAAATGTCGTAGAAATACAATCTACTGGAAAAAAACCAAACAAAAACATTGTTATAAAGGGTTCTCCATCAGAATAGAGTCTATTTAACAACGACACTGTGACACTGCCGGCATAAATGTCGCAAGCTCTAAAAGAAAACAGAGTTCCTCTCTGGTGCAGTTGCATTGTAGGAAAACAGACCAACTTGAAGTAACGATTACATGCAGGGAGACTGTCATAACTCTGTGTGAATTTAAGGTTGAATGCGCTCCCATTTCAATGACGGACAGTTGGCGTGGTGAGTGGAAGAAGGACAGTGACAATGTTTGTCATGTCTACTTCCTCTGCATTTAAGCACGTGACTATTTCTAAGCAAAAAAAAAACCCAATGAAGCTTTAAAGACAGTTATGAACTTAGAAACCGGGCTTTCATAATATTTCACAAAATCCCCCAACAACATCACAGAGGACATCAGGTACACTCATAATTAGAACGAATGTCTGAATAGTCATTGTGGACGTGATGAGGAACATTCAGGTACCGAGTCATGTTTGGAAATAACATTGTTGGCATGAAGCAATCTCCAAAAGTGTTGCACTGTCACACGTTTATTCATGCTGGATGTTCTTCTTTGTTGTGACAAGAAAACAGTGTGGGAGAGTAAAAGGGAAATATCAGTTGGCGATAGTATCTTTGTGTGATACTTCACAAAGGAGCGAAAATGTCTGCAGCCAATTATCACTCATGTACATTCACTCTGGGTGAATGGTGATCGATTGATCTTGCTAATAGCAACACGCCTGCTGTGTCAGAGAAACCTTTTGAACACATATATTCCATGGCATTTGAGCAATTGTTGTGTCATGTGTAATGATTCTGATTACCAGAAGGATGTTTTGACATTAAAAACATAATATGATCAGAATAATGACAAAAAGGTAAAAAAGAGTGTTTCCCCAAAAAAGGATGGAGCACAAAAAAACCCACATAATTTATTTATTTTTGATAAACAATAGACATCTCAGAAGTGAATATAACATAAATGTAATGGCACAAATTGAAATGACAAAATAAGCTCTCGTTTAAAAATAATGGATTAACAGTTTTGCAGAGTACACTATCTCCTAATTCTTTTTTTATCTCTACAGATCCTGATACATTAACCTTGAAAGTAATTATGGGAAAGTAGGATATTTTGAGCAGAAGAAGATATATTCTACTTAACATAGGGTGAACATAAAGTTTTCAAAATATATAGCATTTTCAAAAAAATTGCTTTTGGGAATTTCAGTTTATCATGAAGCATATTCAAACTGGGGATCATAGTGTTCCAGAAAACAAATGATTAAAATCCTCCACAGCAAAATAAATTATCTACAGTTTTAGCTTGAATCTCATCGATAATGTAAAACCCATGCAGGGGAAAGTGTGCATGTTTTTTTTTTTTTCTTCTTTTTTAATAAAAATTGCTGAACATCCTCAATTCCCATCAAGCCTCATTGCCCCAGGCTTCCCTCAAAAGACAGGCCCCTTCAACATCAACAGCTTGATGAGTTATGGCAGAGCTGTGCATGGTGTCAGCTGATCAGGAATACATCTGACTCTCATAATACTCACAGTAAAACCAATCAAATAACAATGAGGCGAGCGTATTACTCAGACTGAAGAGTTTGATGAGCTGTCTCACGTCTAACGCAATAATGCTCTGCCTGGTTGACTCCTTCCAACACTGTTAGTTCTTCGGCTGATTTTCCCGCACCAGATGTGAAGAATGTATATTTTCATTCACGTCGAGCTTACCAGGAAGTCAGATGAAGTACAACAACACTATAAGGGGGTTGTATTATGCAAAATTCACTTTCTAGTGGTTTTCCAACAGTCATATGTGTATACGCATATATTATATGCGTATACATTTCCAAGTATGGGGTACTTGGAAATGATGCCCCAGAAGTGAAGAAAATCTGGATTTGAGGCAATGAAATCTTACGTTTTTGGTCCAACGAGACCAATGTGAAAGTTTTGAAAAGCTGCTTAATATGACATGTATACAAGTATCATAGCCCCCCCAAAAAACCCCAAACCTGTTCCTGACAGTTCCTGATGATATCGGTGCACGTGTTGATGGATATGAGTGTTTATAGCTAAAGATCTCTTTGCAATTGAATCCCCAACCAGGGTGCTGAGCACACAAAACAGCATTTCTTCCAGATCTGTCTAAACCTTGGGTACATTAAAAAGCAATCACTTGCAAGAGTGTAGCAGGTAGCTCACTGAGTTTAGATGGATAAAAGCACCAGGGTGCTTTGAAAGTTCACCTTATAGTGCTCTGTAGACAAAAATACTCGGTGAAGTCCAGCCCAACGACTACTGGAGGGTCCACTGATGTGTCAGAAACTTCGATATGCAAAATGTCTATTCTATTTGTGCACTAAACCCAAATATAAAAAGGCAGCCAAGTGTTCAAATGAAACCTTTAAACCCTAGAAATTGCTACACGTGTCCCTAGTAACTTCCTTCATTGCCACAAACAATACATAAAAAGATCAAAAATGATTTTTCACTTTATTGTTGTCTTCAACTTTACTGTATTTATATGTGTGTGTGTGTGTAAATATACACTCTTATACAGATGCGGTATTTAGATTAAAAATAACTATTTTGTTGGAGAGACATAATGCGTACGTTAAATCGCCTGTACAGATCGAGGTGGTCGTCACATTGTGGAACATGACTTTTAAAAGAATCCTCTATATAAAAGGCCCACTGATGACAGACATTCACCATCGAAAAAAGAGGTTGTTGACATTCTTGCATAGTTGCAGTTTGACTTTGTGAAAATTAGTAAGTAAGTTGGGCAAGTCTGCTGTACGCCTGACTAACAGCTTCACTTGAGTCATGGCTGTCGTCATGAAGCTGAAAGTAATGCGCTTGAACCACACCCTGCCTTTGAAACTGCAGATGGAGCTTGTCAGTCGTCATAGGCCTACCACTTGACTTGACTTCCTGGCCTGACGGTGGCACAGTTGCCAGACGCTGTGTTTGTTCAAGAAACTTAATGCTGCCCACATCTGCACAATGTTTTGGTTGTCTTTCAGCCGTAATGAAATCACATAAACTCGCTCATGCTTTCACACTGTTGTCTGCAGTTCTTTTCTGATGTACGTATATCCACAGACTCCAAAGACACAGTAATATCAATGGCCGCCAAGCTCAGTCCGATTCCCAAGTCTGTAGCTCTTTATTGGACTTACTTACAATACATCCAACTTTTATAATGCCATTTGTTATAACATTAACAGCTGTAAATACTCGAGAGTCCTTTTATGTCTGGGATCGATGCAAGTGGTTCAGTTCTATCATTAATCATGGACTGTACCTTTTATGAAGCAATCTCACTTTATTCATAAAGGATAACGATATGGCTCCATTAAGGTGTCACGCTATTTATCTTCCTTATAACCTGCCTGTGGCATTACAAAGTGTCTTGGCTTGCTACACTCTTTCTTTCTCTTGTCTCCACTCCATTTGTCCCTTTGCCCTCTTTCACATATAAAATAATTGGAAATACATGGAGGCAATAGCAGGTGGGCAGTTTACTGGTGATAACAAGAAGCCTGTAAATGGAAAATTGCTCATTTGTTCAGTTGCGTGTGTGCATGCATGAACCATTTAAAAGATAAGGGAAGGCCGTCCATTTTTTTTTTTTTTGAAATTATGGGTAAGAAATGACACACTATATCTGCAGATAGATAAATACAGGTAGAACCAAAACGTGACGGTGCTTTTGATGTCACACAAGATCTTTTTGAAATGAACATTTTTGACTCATTTTGAAAATCTGAATTGAATTTCGGGTTGTATGATTATTACACTGGTCTGGTGGTGGTCGGTAATATCGGATTAGGTTCATGATTAAACATGCGACGCATCTCATCTTCAGTATCTAAGGCAACTGCCTTAATACCACGCTCAATACAACCCCGAACCAGTTAGGTTATAAAATATACAGTATGTGATTTATTACATCGGAGCTTATGCCAGGAGCTAGCAGGGGAAGGCATGTTTTATGAATGTCCAGCTCGGAGTATTTGATGAACTGGTGGGTCACTGTTTGATCCTTGGCAACGACTGGACTTAATATCTTCAGAGCATGTTGGCAGGGCCCTGGAGGAACCACCTCGTTCTTAGTTTGTAGAGATTTGTTTTAGTCGTAACTAGCAGATAAGCAAAAGTGCTAATTTTACCTTAATCTGCTGCAACAATCTTTTCAGAAGCGTTTTCACACGTGGAGTTTTCTACATGGAAATTTAAGAAAAAAGATATGATGATTATGATAATAATGAGAAATACGGGTGTGGTATTCAAATACAGTCTCGGTAAAATAATCTGTCTTGTGTTTACTCCACAATCTGTTGTTTGCACCCTTTACAATGAATAAACTCTATTTGAAAGGGAACACAACCTTTTCATGTAATTATTGTGATCTGCAGTACATCAATTTGCCAAACAAAGAAAGAACATTGCTGCCAAAGAATTTTTTAGGGATAAGTAGCAGTCGGTCAGTGTTGGTATTCACAACAACACACTAAAAGACCCAACAGCTGCAAAATAGAACCAGTTGTCAGTCCAGAGTGGACTGAGATGTGGACATCAGCACTTGCACTGCTGTTTCACCTTTTATAAGTCATTCATTGAAATATATCCCACTACACAGTGTTAAAGTCAATGTGCATTTACATGTACATATATATTCCGTATATATTCCACCATTTCTTTCTTACAAAGTCTCTAAATTGGATAAATGCCTCTTTCGATTTCTGGAAAAGATGGAATACACGCTATTGAGCATCATTCTCCGACTATGGAATATTTTCAATAATAGTACAGTAAAAATGCACAAAATTAAAGCATTAGGATCGAATATATGTACTACGCTGCAATGTATTGTTCCAACACAGTTTTTTTTAATAGTATAATTATCACATTTTCAAAATTACCTCCATTAATAAGTTGAACCAACTGGAAGTCAAAGATGGTTTAGCAGAGCAAGGGTGTAAACATAATAACACCAGCCTGTACCTCATTCAGTCTTATTGAATAACGATTTAATAATGTGCTCTATGAATACCATTAGTTTAAAATAGTTTGAAAGAAACAGGAAGATAAACAGATTTTCACTGGTCATGGTCACTTAAACACAGTTGTTTTGTGTCTCATCTATTAGGTTTAAAAACGGCGTCTGTTGCTACGTGGTTTGCATTTTGTTTATATCTGTAAACATTGATAACGTGAAACAAAAATGAAATAAAGGCGCGTGTTTTTAATGCAGTCTGCTTACATGCTAGTATTAAATGTATTGATGATAAAGATGCTGAAACTTTTCTTCATTTTAATAATAAACTTGTTTTTTCGCCGTGCTTTCTTCGCACACTGAGAAATGATGTCCAATAAAAAAAAAGAAACAAGTAAAAACCTACTTTTAGCTGCGCGTACATAATTGCAGGAGACGTAAGAGCATGTAATAAACTGCCCGGCCGATGATGGACAGCAGCTTGTTGGATGAGAGTATAGATTGTTAGCTGTGGAGATGACTGGCAGTTCTCACCCAGCAGGTGGGTCTTTCTATTTTCACAAATGTCAGAGCACATTTCAGAATAGGCATTATTTGGATAAATTGGCCACCTATTCTGAATCAATGTGGTTGCTCTCTTGCATGAAGAAAAATATCTTGCATCACAATCACAACCGCTTTGAGCCTGTCTCACTAATGTAGCTGCTTATCTGAATTGACCCATCATCTCCCCGAGCATCTTAAATCATTTCCAATGTGGACATTTGCAGATATTCACTTTAGCTTTTATTTGTCTCTCTATCTATCTGTGGATTCCTATCCCCCTCTGTTCTGAATTTGGATCTTTTAGTTAATGCTTTTTTTGCTTTCAGGGTTGTGTTTGCTCCCTCCTTAAGAACCACCATAATGTGGAGTCGAGGGAAAAGCATCTGCTGTAGGATTGTGCTTGGCTTGTCGCAGTTCTCAATGAATCTGAGTGTGCGTTGGAGGTCACCGACACACGCTGCAGAGTGAATCAGGGAGTGATCAGATGCCACCCTGATAGTTTTGCGGGATGACTAATAATTTAAATACCAAGTGTTCTGTCAAAACAGAAAGTGCTTGGGCCACATATTCATTCATTTCTCACATGCATGAAAGAACAGATATGCTATCCTATTTTAATCAACTCAGCTGTCTGCGCATCTGGCATCGTGACTCACGCTTAAGTCATGCCAGATGCCCCGGAGCATCTCACGAAGTGTACAGTACTATATTCCGTTTTCAGCTCTTTCTTTTCTGTTTATAACACAAAAAAAACAATCATTGTGTATTGAAAGCTGAACACTGAAATCTTGTTGACCTAGACATATGTGCTATTTTTGAACTATATCCTCCACCATCTGGATCTGTGCTTTTTTTGTATGTAATAAAACTGAAAAGAAATATGTCTTGTGTGTGTGCATGTAACTTGAATTTAGAAAGCTGGAAAATCCTGAAAAATCGAGTAGATTACCATTTTAAAAAAATATATAAAAAACCAAATCTCCAAATAAAAAAGAAGTTGAATCTTTCTCTCTACAATGTTTACATAAATAGCTTAACAATAAGGAAAAAACATCAGCCAAAGAAATGTCGTAAAACCTAATGATTTCTTCATGGTTCAAGTTCAAAACAGTCCATATAGCTCCATCCATCTTCTGTACAGCTTTTATTTTGCTCAAACTTATCTTAGTCCCCATGATCCACCCTGTTGTGCATAGCTGGTTAGTCCTTGGGGTACTTGAAGAAAATGTATGCACAGGAAGATCATGCAAAGACCAGAAAGACCCCAAGCTTGGATGTGATACGGGGATAGTTTCACCTCGAGGCAGGATCCTTAAACAGCTTGACTGCCTTTTACTTGAGTTAACCACTCAGGTTGGGGCCCAGTCCATTACTCACTGGTGGTGGCTCACTGTGCATCTGCATCGACTTCACACAACTCAACGCAATGTCGCAGTTCGATGCCTACCCAATTCTCCGGATCGACGATCTGCTGGAGAAGATTGGTCGAGCCAGGTTCACTACCACCCTTGACCTCTGTAAGGGATACTGGCAGGTACCCCTTGAATCATCCGGTCGACCCTACACTGCTTTCCAGACACCTGCAGGTCTCTTCCAGTTCACTGTGATGCCCTTTGGCCTACATGGAGCACCAGTCACCTTCCAGAGACTGATGGACCGTGTCCTGCGGGGGTGTGAAGACTGCAGTGCTGCCTACCTGGATGATGTGGTCATTCTCAGTAACGCCTGGGAGGAGCACCTGCATCATCTGGAGCGAGTCCTGGGCCAGATCCAACAGGCGGGCCTGACACTGAATCCTGCCAAGTGTCAGTGGGCCAAGAAGGAGGCGAAGTACCTAGGCTACCGGCTGGGACACAGGTGGACAAAGTCAAGGCCACCCGCAGCTGCCCACGCTCGTGCACAAAGAAGGAGGTGAGGTCCTTCTTGGGCTTAGCCGGCTGGTACAGGAGATTCGTCCCGCAGTTTGCCACCATTGCTGCCCCTCTGACGGCCCTGACAGCGAAGGACCAGAGGAATCCTGCGAGACCGCATTCCGAACCCTCAAGGTCAGCTTGTGCTCATCGCCAGTGTTGAGAAGTCCAGACTTCAGCCAGCGGTTCTTGGTCCAGACTGATGCCTCTGCAGTGGGCCTGGGGGCAGTCCTGGCCCAAGGTAAACCTGGGGAAGAACAACCGGTGCTGTACCTGAGCCGCAAGCTGCTACCACGAGAGACCAGGTACTCAACTGTGGAGAAGGAGGGCCTGGCTATCAAATGGGCCCTGGAGAGCTTGAGGTACTACCTGCTGGGGAGGGAGTTCGACTTAGAGACTGACCATCGTGCTCTGACATGGATGAACTCCATGAAAGACCACAACAGCCGTCTGACCCGCTGGTACCTCTCCCCCCAGCCATTCAAGTTTCAGATAAATATAGATCTGGCAAGACAAATGTTGTGGCAGATTATCTCTCCAGGTTGCCGCACATCGCCAACCTCGGGGAGGAGGGGGATAATGTGACGGAGCACTCGTGAACGCACCGTCATGCCCTGAGCCGTGCGCCTTTCCTCTCTCCGCTGGGTGGAGAGTGCCGGCGCTGGGGGCGCGCGCACACGGCGCTGTCAATGTTATGGTGGAGATCAACTCCAGAAACTGTTTCCCGGGTCCATGGACATTTTTCCCTGCTGTAGGCAGACAAGGGTGCACACTCGTTGCCTACACGTCACTCATACATTCACACACACACCTTCACTCACCTTCCAGAGTAGCGGAGGGCAGCCGGCAGTGACGCGCCGGCAGGGTGACTGGCGAACCCGGGCCATACCACCAGTCGGGTTAAATGGTTTGGGCCCGGAAGGTTTCACAGTCACGTGAACAATATTATTATTTATTTTCTTTAAAACTTCTTACCGTGTGTACTGACGGGTTATTGTGGGAGGGCATAATCCTGTCAGTACGTTGTAATTTGTATTTAATTATGGAAAGATAAATTATGGAAAATTGATTTATTTATGTATTAGAATTTGGGTTTAAGAACAAAAATAATGAACTTTATCCGCGAAAGGTTACGCCCAGTGGGAGGGGCTAAACGGATAAAACGGGCCGCGCTGGGCCTAATGAGAGAGTTGGCCTCTGGTTAGAGGTGGGGACCGGTAATGATCTGTGGAGCTTTATTGGTATATCCTGAAGTTGAGGAAGAACCCTTATGTATATAACCTGTACAGATTTGTATATAGAGTTTTCTTTGCTTTGATTATTTTCACATCTGGGTATTTCTCGTTTTATTTGCACTTTGTAAATATTATGATTCACTGTTTTGGAGAGGCCTGAAAAATAAATTGAAAAAACAACAACACAGCTGACGACTACGCCATCGTTTTTCCCAGTTTTGGAAAGTTGTTGGGTGGACACCGCCACAGACTGCCTTTTACTTGAGTTAACCACTCAGGTTGGGGCCCAGTCCATTACTCACTGGTTCACGAGAGAGCAGTTTTGTTGTTCAGCCAGTAGATGTGGATTATGTTCAGGTCTGGTGCTGTGCAACTCTTCATGCTGAGACAACTTCTTGGAAGTCTGCCACTCAGACGGTCACTGGATCCTGATTAAGGAAATTGTTGTGGTTTGCTTTCAGATCCATCAGCAACTCAGAAATGGTGTCGTGTGATGCGTGCCTCCGCTTCCAGTATTGTTCAGTCTCCAGCCTTGGTGGGTCCGCTGTCATGTTTTTACCCTGCCAACTGAGAGCAGACCTTTGATAGCTCCGGGGGTAACATTCTATTTATTCTCCTGGCATCTGCTTATGTGGTATACCCCTGTAGGCAGGCGGCCATGGCTGTGAGTCTTTGTTTGGCATCCTCCGTAGCCTCAGGGGTATTGTACTACTTGGGTGTTGTTGTTTTTTTTTGTTTTTTTTTTAATTCATCACATCTTTATGCATTTCTAATAGCCAACTTCTCTCTGGTTGCCTTGATTCTGGCCTCCAGCCTTCTGCTCCCAGCGTTCATCTTGTAGCCAAGCATCTGTAGGATCACTGATGCTGTGGTGTACATCATTTTTTGGTCTCGGTAGGTATTTTGTAATTGTGTTCACATCTTCCAGAGTGTATTTCATTTTATTTTGGTAGTTTGCCATGGATGTTCCTGTTATGTAGTTTGATTATGTCTTTTAAGCCGAACATCTTCTGTATTTTCCTAAAACTGAGTTGTACGGTAGAATTCAAGCAACCCCCTCTCTTCCCTGTGTTGTTTTTTTTTTTTCACTCGCCCACCTCTTATCAGGCGGCCCCAGTTTCCTCAAGAATTGATGTTGACCTTGTTAACCTTGGCCACGTCTGAGACCGGGTGACTCTTGTATTCTGATCGATCATTATATGTGGCAGGCACGTCACGTTAAGGACCTTGCCTAAGGGCCCGCCATGGCTGAGTCCTGAGAGGGAGTTGAACCCTGTTCTCTGGAACAAAAGTGACAGTGATGTTGCCTGTGTGAAAGAAAGGAGAGATGTGATGCCCACACACCTTGGATGTTTTCATCAAGGAGATTGCCAGTACTGAAAGCAATTATTTTCACTTTGCTGGTGGTAATGCTGGTGGTAATGTGCTACATAAAGCACATTTTAACAAGATTAGGGATGTCAAAGTAATATTATTTCAGAGGCAGCATACAGTCCAATTTGATCTGAAGTGGGCCAGACAAGTGAAATGACAGCATAACAACGTTTAAATACCAAAAACATCAATGTTTTTACCTGTGTTTTTGGGGCAGAAAAATAGAAGTATATTCTGGAAAGCTTGACATTTAATGCATTTTCTACAAAACCTGTTGTGAGCGAACCCGAGTTTCTTTATAAAAGTACAATCTGAATCCCTCTGTGCCACAGTGATTCCCTACATACTAATGTCGACAAAAGACTGCCACTTCTTCAGACCCACAATTTCTGAACCCTTCAGCATGCATATTTTCATAAAATCACTCTCACAGCATGAATTCATTGCTGAAGCAATCTTTCTTGCAGAATGGTTGGTAACTTTCACTGCAGCATCTTTCGGCAATTGGCTGGTTTTTTTTTGGTTTTTTTGTCTGCTAATCTCTCTAAAACAGTGCCATCCCCATTAGGCTTCTTAGGAGTAGCAGTATAGCAGTTACTTTTATAGAACAAGTGCAGTTATGTCATTTTTAGACGTTGCAAGGCCAACCTGGTTGGCCATATGTTTGACACGCCTGATCTAGATAGTGAAATGTTGGTGAGGAGGGCATGTTTTTGTTTCAGAGACCTCTGTGATTACCTGGCCAAGCATCCAACAATACACTTCCTGTCACAGGCCCAAACACATAAGAAGGCTAAAGAAATTCATAAACAACTGCAACTACAGAAAAAAAAACTAACAAAAAAAAAAACCCCAACAAAGGCAGTGAAAGAAAAATGAAGTAAACAAAACAGAGCTTTGCACAACAAAGCCAAACAGAGCAGCAGTGGCAATGTCTACGAGAAAACATTGTAATTAGGTTATTACCATGCTGTACCATAAGTACAAAATACCAATTGTGTTGAAAATGCCTGTGTCATGCAGTGAATAATACCTCAGCTCATCACAGGGGGCTCAGCATGTGGTAACGATGGTTGTCTCTAACAGAAGACCTAAAGCAGATCATGAGCCAAGCATAACATAGCAGTTAACATGACCTGTCTAGCCCTTTGGTAGCCCAAGAGTAAAGTTTAGCTCCTGGCAACACAAAGCATCTGCTGTATGTGTGTGTGTGTATGTGTGTGTGTGCTGTGATGGTTATTAAATGAGCCGAATGCGAGAAAGTACCTCAAGTGAATGATGTTACTGGGAAGACCTAATCCAGTCATTCAGCTGAGTGCAAGCGCTCACTTGCCAGCAATAAAGGTTACATTTTGACATGCTTTTCAAGGGACAAAGAGAGTTCTAAAGTAAAGCATCACAGTGGGAAAGAAAGATTCAGAGATGGTATTTTTCTATCACATAAAAAAAAAGTGATTGACAAAAAATATATAAAAAACACAGAAAGTGATTCTTAATGAATCTCACTGTTGGGGAGGTTGACTCCTTTTTAAACGGTGCCATGTTTGCAAGAAACATTTGGTCTGCAGTGATCACAAATTAATTCCAGTCTTTTCAGCTCCTTTCTGCTGTTAACTCATGCTTTGAGCTTCTGGTACTACGACATCCTGAACACTTGTTCACTGTTGCAACTAGAATGACCAACACAACCCTGTTGGGTGACTCCGGAAATTTTCTTTTTCCTTTGCAGAAAAGAATCGGTTCAACAGCAGTGTGACAGCATGAAGAGGAGGTGCCAAGCTGTCGTGGTTTTATATGTCCCCCCCCCCCCCCCCCCCCCCCCCCCCCCCCACCCCACATACTACGGATGTTTCTGTATGATAAATCTAACAGGTTCCTGGATAAATTGATGCATTTCCAATTTGTTTTGTTTCTTCAGTCTTCAATCATCCATCAAACAAGAGGCAACGGCAGAATAAGCTGTTTGGCATTCAACGGGCAGTCTTCATCGAGGCAACCCACCTACAAAAGCTTTGCTGCTCATCCCACAAATCCAAGTCTCCCTCGAATGTGTGTTTCCAATGGTATGTGGTTTATTTATCACAATGAAGAAATAATCTATCCAACACAGATTTCTTTACACATTGTGCTTAGTTTAGATTTAGCTGACATATCAATAATGATTGCAAAGACTATTATAATTACATCCAGCCCATCTGAATGAAATTGTGTTATTCAAGCTCAGATTTGGTCCAAACATCTCTGATATCACATTATTTTATAGGATTTTGTTTCACTAGAATTCTCACTCACATAGGCTGAAATTGGATGTTTACTCTATGTGCAAGCCTTTCTATTTTTAATCACATTATAAATACTTCAGTGAATCTGAAGGTTAAAATAAATGCATTGGCCATCCAGCACAATGTTTTTCTCCGGGCAAAACCTCAAGCAAAGACTGCACAATATGTCAAAGTGGACAAATGGAGAGGGATGATCTTGTGACAAAGACATGCCAGATTCAATCAGGGAATCTTTTCATCCCTGGGCATGTGGCTTTTTGAAGTCCGAAGCGGAACTATGCTGATGTTAAAATGAACCCCCCATACCTGTTCAGCTTGCTCTATTTGCATCCATCTCGAGAATTAAATCTACATTTCATACATTTAGAGTCTGTTGTTAGAGCAGGGGATTTGAAAAGCAATTATATGAAAGTCTTTACATAATGAAAAATGGAATAGATTGGTTGCTTCTGTTTTTCTGTGTGACTTTGTCTGTTTCATATGTATGTGCTCTGGCTTTACCAACATCTGGGTGTGGTTGGATCATACAGTGAACTCTTTCTTCAAGAGGACTTGCATATTCTCCATGTGCAACTGTGAGCTTTGTCCAGTTGGGCTTTCACTGTTTCTCTTCCTCAATCCTGAAGTGGTCTCATTAGTTGTAGACTTCAAAACTTTTAACTCCTAGTGACATCAACTCCTGCTAGATACAGACAGGCTCTAGTAGGAAAAGTCGAGAAAAGCTTGTATTTAAAAAAAATGTATCAGGAAGCATTCTCAGGTTCTCTAACTAGTAGGCTAACCAAGAGCATCTTTCTGCCAGAGTCTCAGCATAACAGACAGAAAAATAAAAACATCTAAATGCTTCAAGAACGGAATTCACTTCAAAAACACTTAGACTTGCAAGTCACAACGCATGGCGGCCATACTGTACTCTTTGTCCTTAAAGCTGGCACAGGCTTGGATAAAAGATCAAAATATTAGGTGACCTTAAAAATGGGAGTAATCCAGACTGAAGTTTCTGAAAATGTTGAAACAAACCAAAGTCCGAACTGAAATCGAGATCCAAAAGTAAAAACAAACACTGGTAGCATAGCGGACAGACTGACAAGGACATAAACTGCAGTCCGAGAGCTGAAGTGGATGCAACCTTGACGATTTTGACCCATCCCGAATGATATATGAGCAATTGTCATAATATACCTTGACCTGAAAACTGTGGTCTTTTGACAGGCAGGGTTTGGGGATTTCTGCTACGACGGTCCAGTGAGCGGGATCGTTTTAAAAACCTCCTAATGCCAGACATTTGAGAGCTGCCATCTCACACGAGCGACTGTTGCCTCCTCCCACAGCCGCTTGTCACAATAATCAGCATGACACCTTCACTACAGGAAAACAACCATTTACAGATTACCACAGAGTACCATTTACTTCATTTGCAACCTTTTCCCCATACGTGAATGCCACTGCAATAACGGCTTAATTCTTGGTGAACTTCACCTACTTCCTGGAGACACCAGTGATGAAGGAATTGGTGTCTTTGCGTGTTGATGTACATCATTGCAGTTGATCACTGAGAGTCACCGCTGTTCTACTCAAGTTTATGAAGTCCAAGTCATGCTGTGTAGCATGTATTAAACATAAGACTGTAATGTTTATTCAGTCTGTAGGAACAAAGAGACAAGAAGAACGATAGGAGATACGGATTCGGCAACAGAAGATCAGAGGCTGAAGGTACCGAGGAAAGGAAAAGTGATGATCGAGAAAACATGATGGGATAACATGCAAAAGGAAAGAATTGACTAGACTTGAAACGAAGCCATGGAAACACAAGAAGCAGTGAACACTGGCCACAGGGAGTAAATACAGGCACTCGAAAATTTCAGAAAAACACGAGGCTACTAGTGAAGCCATGACACCTTTGTTTTTGTGAAAGAATTCCACCTTTTATCTTTTTTTTTTCCTGCCTCCCTCTTTGCATTCTGGAAATTGAATTGTAAGTTTCATGAACAACTGGAGCAACACTTCAAAAACATCATTTAATTACAAGTTAGCTTTTTTGAATTTTAGAGTAATATTCCCACCTCTTATCTACTTTTCGCACTTCCTTTTACTTTTTCTCCATACATGCAAAATCAGCCTGTTAAATACCACGTTACGGTTTGAAAATATTCCCATTGGTACTAAATATAGGGTAACAAGGTACATTTGCCCGCAGACAAACATGTTGAAATTTCTCTGCTCCTGCGGTGAAATGTATTACACATCCTCGCAACAAGGATTACAGTTGCTCCCATGTTCTGTATGATCATAAAAAAAAAAAAAAAAAAAACACTTCACAGTGGGAATCACAAATATACCATTAGACCACATTTAGACTGGCCACATACACTCCAGCCCCTCTAGCGTTCCCCCTATTGAGCACTTAGAAAAATTGATGTGTTTTTTTTCTTTTTTGAAAGCCCTCCAATCACGTCTATCCACTTCTGAGTGGACCTTGATAGTGATGCAGGTAAGTAATCTTCTGAACTAAGATGATCAAGTAGTAGCTCTTTTGTGTCCATGTCGACTCTCTAGCTTCAGGTTATTATATTACCGAGCTCCCTTCACCTGATTAAGGTTTTATCTTCAGCCACAGCTGTTGCGAAGATTATACGCTATTCTTTGACATTATTTGAGCCATTGGAGCCACGTCTCCCAGCTGCTGCGAAAAATGAGTTGGCATACACACTCACGCACTTCTTTTTTTTTTTCCCCCCAGAATGATCTAATATAAAATGTACATGCACGACCCAATACACAGACATCACTACTTTGTGTGCTAAGCTTTGTTCTTAGGCTACATTTGTTGCCAGCTCTGTGAATTGGGGGTCTCCAAATCCCCGATCCCAGTGGTCAGTCCGGATTTCCTGTCTCTGAATCTAAAGGGCTTAAACGCTCTGAAGCTCTCTGTAATTATTTTAAAGGTTTATCTAGCATTATTTGTGTTGACATCTTTAATTAAACAGACGCCCCGGTGTGTTCCGAGGAGAGAACACAAATGTGTTGGCATTGTGAAGTTCCTCCAGAATCCGTCACCTCTTAAACTTTAAGATGACTGCGCGCGCGACCTCATCAAACAGTCAAAGGCACACTGTGTAAAATCTACGAGGGGGGGGGGGGGGGGAATCTTGCAGTTATTTGAACACCGATTGTTAGTCTGAAAGACTCTTGTCAGAAAAACCTTGAGCTCCCACAACAATTTCAGCACACATGAAAACCAGATCTCTGGGTAAACATGACGGCGGCAGTGGCATTATATGTACATATCTTATAACATGTGCATGCATATTTCTCTGTATTCCTTTCAGCTTCAAATAAAAGCTGAATACATAAACATTATAAACAGTAAGTAAACACCTCAATGGAAAATAGAACCTGTCCCTTGACCTGATAGTTTGAATATACAGGAAAGTTTCAACAGCAAACATTCTTTTTTACTCTGAAGCTGTATATTTGAACAATATTAATTGGAATTTGATACATGTTTTCATTCAGGGTGTGGTGCCAACAGTCACCCAGACAGTCAATTCAGAAACACCATTTCAACATGGGTCTTTGGAATGTTGGAGCAAAGTAAAGCACAGGAGAACATGCAAACTCCTTTCAGAAAGACTCCCAGGCTTGGTATCCAATCAGGGATCCTCTTAATGAGAGGCACGAAATGTAACCAACAATAGTGACACCCGATTTATATTAGGACCCAGTGGATTTCATTGATTTGTTTTCTCCAATAGCAACGGAATTCTTTTAAACCACTATACGACAAAGCTACTATATAGGGTAGAAGCTACAGAGCATCATTGTTTTTTTTAATGAGTTTCATATGGAGATAGGGTACTTTGAAATGATTCCTCATGGCTCAAGATTAAACCCGGTTGTATACGCAGCACCTCCAGTACCATAGCCATTCTTAATAACCGCCATGCTACACAGACAATGTGAAGGCAGATGAGTATAACAACGTTTAAAAGAAAATATTTTCTCTCTGCATTAAGGACCTATAGAGTTCCATGAGCAAGATTGAAAAGCAACGGCTCAGATGGGGAATTGGACCACTGCTTGGAACTTCCCTCTCGAATAACCTACTTTAAAGACAGCTGGGTATATTTGAAGGTAAAATGCCACACTTGGAGTAAAAACAAAATCAAATTGGCAACACCATTTGCATTACAGTCATACTAACATAAAAAGCACAGGTACACACTCCCTTCTAGATCAGAGCAAAATCTACTGCCGACCAACTCTCTGAACACAGAAAAGGACATGTCAACAAATTAGATTTAAACAAAACAACCAAAACAACATGTATTCCTCTGTGATGGACTGGCACTCTGTCTGGGGTATATATACCCTGCCTTCACTTCTACATGAGGGGTAAAGTGGGAGACAACATGGATGGACTGGCGGAAAGAAAAAGCAAAAACATGTGGAGAAAAGTATTATGCGAGTTCAACTGTCCGCTGTGATGGCACTACACCATGAAAGGTCAGAGTATGAGAGACGAGGTGGCACTGTCATAACGGATAAGTCAGTGTGTTAGAAGAATGGCATCAACAGAGGGGGGCAGGGACCAGACAGGGACCGAATATAGCAAAAAGGAAATGGTAGATTGTGGGGAAAGTGGGCAAAGAGTCATCCATAGTTCATACAAGTAAACTTAAAAAAAGACAATGTGTAGGAGGGAAGGAAAAAAAAAACCGCTCACGCACAGAACCTATGGCTTTTATGATTTGTACTATTTCAGTTTTTTAAGATAGGACAGTCAGGTGTCCTGCTTTGCCAGCATCGTAAATTGCTGAGGCCAGAACAATTTAGTAGGAAGCGCTGTACACTCACATGGCTGTCAGCACAAAAGGGTAAGTAAAACTCTCCATTTTGCACCTTCGGAAGAGGTGAGACGAGGCTCAAGTTGCTCAAAGCGGCATCAGCTCATTACGGAGGGAGAGAGGGGTGATATCCAAGATAGAATTGAGTTTGTTCCTTACTCTGCCCTCTGCTACTGCCTTCAGGCTGTCCGCAATCAGACTCACTACAGAGCCAGATTCCTCTTTTTCAGCACTTTATGACCCCCCCCCCCGCCTCACAATACAGCACAAGTGATGCATTGTCCGGAGACGGACTCAAGCGGAAGATACGGTTGAGTGTGAAGAGCGTGAGGTGACAGATCTGACCTGCTGTCGTGTCCCCATGCTGTTCTGCATCCTGCAGAAAACATTCCCCATGCTATCAGACAAACTCAATACTTTAAAGGTTGCCTGTTCTTTGTGCTGCTTCTTCCCGCGCAGGAGAAGCTTGGTGGTTTTAAAGCACTGACAAATCAAAGTAGTCCATTCCCGCCACCTCTCCCCCTCCCGGTCTCCCCAGGTAGGAATAAGCACTCTGAAGTAGTTATATCACATACTTGCCAATCTGAGGCTGTTATGCAAATATGGGGACTCCGATAGGGCCTGTGGATTTTTATTTTTTTTTTTTAAAGGAGTGGAGGCTTAAATGTAGAGGTGGTACAGAGAAGAAATTCGGTCCTGGCTGGCTGCTTTGAAACTGAAACTTTATCTGTGTGGAGCCTCCACACTCTCTGTCTCACCCAGGTGGCTTTGAAGGACAGAGCAGAAATATTCATGAGTCACATCTGGTGATAAACAAGTTTTTTTTGGTTGTTTTTTTTTGTGCCAGACAGAATACATTTTCAAGATAAGTCATAAAAGAAGGTGTTATTGTTCAGCCCAACACAGTATCTCAACTCTAAATAAAGACTGAATGGCCGTCTATGTGGTGCAGTGGTGGTCTCCCATATCTCCACCATGACCGGGTCAATACCAGCATGGGGTGATTGGTTTCTATGACAGCTGAAAGGTGACGTGAAGCCATTATCACTGTGACCTCTAGGTGGCAGCAGAGGTCTACTCAGACCCTGTTGGTGGCGCCCGTCTTGATGGGAACAGTGCTCCACCATGCTGGAGTCTCAGTGAAAAGGCTCCCTGACCACAGACAAAAGGGATGAAAGGAAGGAGTGAGGAGGAAAGGGTGCAGTGGCCTTTGATTGGAGCAGATATACAGTGAGTTAAGGTGTGTCTTTTAGCCCCTTTCTTCCACTTTTTACCCCCTGTACTTCATTCTCTTTCACTCTCCCCCCCACAGCTTGCCCCCTTTCATTGTTCTCATGTCGTCACCAGGCGGTGTTTTAGAAAGTCAGCCCATTTTAATTCCCTTATCAAAGAGGGAGGCATTGAAACTGAACAACTGCAGTTTTTTTACTCAGCCCATTTGGGGATACACCACGGTGTCATTGCACTGGCTCTTTAGAAGGTGTGGGCTTCCTATTGGTATCACCTCTTTTTCATGAAATTAGACCACTGGCTTCCTGCTGGGCAGAAAGCATTAAACAAATGACTTTTTAGCCCCAAGCTGACTTTGAAAAGCATTTTGGGTTACAGTGTATACTATATTAGTGCAAAGAACACAGTCACTTTGTTTTATCTTTCGTCTCTTCCCTCCTCCCGGCTGTACTTGTTTCTGGGTTACCATTTGCATAGGTTGTTTAATCTCTTTGTCTGTCCACATGCTTGTTGTATTTATTGATATTTTCTATTTATTTGTCTTCCACGGGGAACAATTCAGGATGAGTAATTTTGATCATTGTGCATCTTTTTTCAACCCGTCAAAACAGAAAAACAGGCAAAATCTCTTTGTTTTACCTAGATAATATATTTCCTGTAGTCTTGTTGACAATTGTGCTTCCATCCATCTCTCTTCTTTACCGCTTTATCCTGCGTCGTGTCAAAATCCCATCACCAGTCACTCACCTTCACATGTACATGAAATTAAAGTCACAGCTTAACCTGAAGTGCATGTTTTTGGAAAGTCATAGGAAACCTATGTATGCACAGGAACAACATGCAATCTTCATAGAGAAAGGCCTTCAAACCTGTGAAGAGAGAGCGTGAACCACTCCACCCAGACATGGGCAAAATGGCATTTTGCAAGATTAAACCCATTAAAAAGAAGTTAAAATGTCATATCCATAAATGCAAAATGTGCTCTTCATCAGAGGAATGCAAGAATAATAACCCTCCCACTTGTCCCTCGCTTGTGGGGAGGAAGCCCACACTTCTGTAAAAAGGGAGAGAAAACATAATATGAACACATTTTCTTTTCAAACATAATGCCTCTCTGCTTGTCAAGCCAAATTTGTGACTTGTTTCATCTTGAAAATATCACTGAATCCAAGTAATCAGGAGACTGACAGAATAAACACAACAGAATTTATTTATATAAGCGCTGCCTATTTTCAAAGACTTTCCGCGGCAGCAAACAATTTTCCGTCAAGAAGTTTTGTATTAGCGAACAGCAGCATCAGCACAAAACAACACACTGAATCTTTAATGGGTGATAAATGGCACTAGACGTAATTGGTAGACAGAAAACACACCTTACTGCTTCCATATGAGCGAATGAAAGGAGGTGTAGGGAGGGTATTAATCAGCTCCAGACATAAGATCTTTGTTTTAAATGTAATACGTTTTTAAAAAAAAAAAAAAAAAAAAAGAAATCCAGAGTAATAGACATTATGAATAAGTTAAATGCTTGGAGATGAAGTTATGCATGAATCCACATATTATATTTTATTTCCGAGAAGCCACTTAGCTCCGATTACATTTCAGTCCTATAAATTTGTAGAGTGAAACTTAAAAAAAAAAAAAAAATCGGTGAAAAGCCCTCCTGACTACACAAGAGATTGTCTAATGAGTTACCTCTTGAAGCATCGAGCGCTTACATAGTCAAGCAACAATAGTCCTTTCACCTAACTTCATCACAAGTGTAATTTTCCTGCTGCCGAAGACACGCTGAATGTCGGCGTGTGTTCTCGTGCCAGCAGCATTATGTGCAGGACCAGGTGATAATTCACGCTTCACAGGCCCCACAGGTTTTCCATTATGCTATGGGTTCAAAAAGTTCAAGGTGGCATATTGCAGTGCAAATTGCAGGCAAAAGCATGACAGAAGTGAGTGGAATCAATTACAGCTCGTATGACACACATCAAAAGAATGAAGGAAGTAAGCTACCTTGATAAAAAGGAGTCATGTGTCGGATGACAACTCACATTCTTTGAAGACAAGCTCCGGGACATTTAGAACTTATTTTTCACTCTTTCTTCACAGCTAATCTCTCTAGGAAGAGATATGTGGGTACAGTACTCATAAGGTAATGGGAATTGGAGGCAAGTTAATTAAGCGTCACATACAGCAGTGGGGAAACAATGTTAAACAAACCTTCTTGCAAAAAAATCACGTATCATGGACAAGGAACATGGTAGTGAAGGGATTTACCAAGTTGCTGGTGTGGGACTCTACTTCGTAGTAATTTGAATAAGGTTCAAGTTGAATTATTCCACACCTCATTTACATATATGGCTCGATATGCAGGGCTGGACCGCATGCTTTCAGAATATTGCTAGTTTTAATCATTCAGTAAAATCCTCTGGAGACACAAAATTAATCCTTGTACGAGTTCTTGTATGCTGCTAATGCTCAAAGCAGCATCACTTACACTAATGAAATCATTAATACAATATATTTTGTGCAAAGCAGAGGTTGCGTAGGCACTGAAAGATTGAGATGACAACAATACTATGATGCCGTACTGAGTTAAATTAGAATGACAATATTTGATATTCAAAATACTAATACTGAAATACTATTACACCATATTGTAATTTACACTCATTAAATGGACTGAGGCCGTGCTCTTGAGATTGGCTAGTATACAATATGATCTGTTCATTTGAGGATGTCATCTCAGAGGCTAGATGAGGCTGGAGTGTAATTCAATAATCTCAAATAATCATCTCCTCTGCAGCAGTCATGGTGTCTTTTCAAAGTCTTCTTGCTGTGCTCACCAAAGTCAGTTTACCTGACTTGCCGCAGTCCATTCAGTCCTGCAATACAATTTCCACCACAAGGTGGCGTATTGGCTGACTCAAAGAAGTAACTGGGGAAACAGTTACCGAGAAATACTGAAGCTCATTCTTCTCATTTCCTTTTTTTTTGTAGGTTATTTTAATACTTTTGATTTTTAAATATATTTATTTTAAGCATGAAGAAACATTCATTTACCGCTGAGAAGTCTGCTGAGTCTGTGTCTTTGGTTATAGAGCGATGGCCTATTATTTTCTTGTATAACTGTATATTATAAAAAAAAAAAATAGGCCTCTGGGCTTAAACATTGCCCATTATTTCAGTATCTTTCAAACCAAACTCTAAAATGTATTATAATTCAATATAGTTTTATATCATTATATACTCTTATTCATGATATCAAGAAAAAAATCACACAACATTAATATTGTTGTGCCGTCATAACAACGAGACCACTCTTTTCATTTCATAGTGTCCCTCAACCACCCAGCAGGGAAACAAAACATCTAACGATTTTAAACAATTCCGACAAGAAAACCCAGCTGCGTTTACTTCATTAAACATCTGGGTGTCGGTGCACTAATCGTCAACCATTTCGCCCAGACAGGAAGTGACACAAAACCTGTGTAACCTGGACAACAGTCAACCACGGAGCTAAATTAAACACTTAAATCAGCTATGAATGAATGCAGTATTTGGTAGAAATCAAAACACTCTTTCCAAATTTGAAAGGTATCACAATTTCTTACTTACACCTTCGGATAATATACTCCCTTCCACCAGCAAAGTTTTTAGCTTATGAACTACCTTCGTTTGACGTACCATCACTCCTGCATTCACCCACAAACCTTAAGCTTGATGGGTGTGGAATCTTTTAAGAGGCCGTGCACAAGCTTGCCATTTAAAATTCATTTTAAACATAGACATGAATATAGGAACCAAATTTAGTAGTTACCCACCCGGAACCTGAATGATTCCGACTGGACCGATATGCAGGAGCTAAAGGCATTTTTACCCGTAGAGCTACAACAAAACATATTCCCTCATTCGGTGTTTTGATGATGGTGCCAGAGAACACTGTCCAACTCAGCGGTCCAAAACCCTCCATTGTTGAATTGGCTTGAAATCTGACAACTAAAAAGGTCATGACTGATTGATTCACATTATTTTTACACTCATTAAAATGACTCTCTTTGGCCTGAATAGAGACATCTGCATTCATTATGTTTCCATGACCACGGCGTTTTTCCTTGTTATTGTGTCTTTTATTTCAGTCGAAGTGGTTGCATCACATATAAATCATATTCAAACAACAGTTAACAGACCCTAAGAATCATTAAAGACTTAGATATTGGCAAAAAAGAGAGTAAACCCTTGAAATTGCAATCCTGATTTTGCAAAGCGGTTTATCCCTGCCTTGTGCAAATCGACCCGCAGTATTCAAAGACTTCCGGGCCCAGTTCTGTTAACAAAGAAAAATATGTTGCCGACAGACTTCTGCATGATTGTTTTTTCATACGGTTGTTTCTGCTGTCCAGCTGGCAGAGGAGAAGAGGGTGCATCTACTGTAGGTAGACACAGTACTAGCAGAAATACTCGTGTAAACAATAGAGAAATCCACCGCGCTGCAAACCAGTAAAACAACAGAAAACCCACAAACAAAACTCACGTTCTCTCTTTCTCATGTCAACAGACGCACCGGCACATTTGTTGTATTTTAACAAGCATCTGTGCAATATCTTTATGTTGAAGTCAAGGCGGCAGATGCCACGTTCTTGGATATAACTTTGTTTCCTTAGTTGAGAACCAGAGAAATGCCTCATGCTCTATTTTTTTGAAAAAAAAAACAAAAAACAAAAAACAAAAAAAAACTATTCAAGTTCACTTTCATTCCTGTAGTAGAATCATAAAACTATTCGATTGTAATATTTCTGCTCCCCCCACACACAAACACACACACACACACACACTTTTTCGTTGCTGCTTCACCGTCTGTTGTGCATCCATAAACTCAGAGGCAAACATATTGTTTTAATCACCACCAAAGGAAATTATTATTATTCTCACTCTGTCACAACCTGCTGTTTTTGTGAAAGCTGTACCTCGACTTATTGTTCCATTAGTCCTAGGGTGTCAATTTATAGACCTCATGAGATGAAAAATGGATTCCCATCATTTTTATCTCATCTTTTTCTGCTTGTTGTTCATTTATCTTTCGATCATGCCAAATAGTTACCCCCCCAAAAAAAATATTGTTTTGATATTTTTCCGTTCAGGTTGTTTTCCTTTAAAATTGTGTCAAATATGAAATGACTTATCTTGCACTCGCAGGCGTTTACTGATTGTGCAACAATTGCAGGAGCAGTTTTGCAGGCATTTATCCCCACGCCTGAGCACTGGCTTCACATAACGTTTTGAAGTGGGTGGCGACTCAGTGTAATGCATAGTGCTGCAATAAAGTGTTACAGTTATGCAAAACTTTAGGCAGTGACATGCTAATATATGATTACTATTATTAAATCATGAGCACAGATAGAATTCATGAATTTTCTAAAAAGCCTTTTACTTTTTTTGTTAGAGCAGGGACATCGAACACATTTTAATTCAGGGGCCACATACAGTAAAATTTCATCTTAAGTGGGCTGGACAAGTAAAACGGTGTCATTATAACCTTTGAATTTAAACTTTAAAGCTTTTTTTATTTTTTTTGTTCTTGTATACGAGTCTACATTTTCACAAGACAAAACCAACCAATTATTACAGAAAATAACTACAATCTCTAAAATAAGACCAATTTTAATGAATCCCTCTGGTGCAAAATACAGTGAAATGTCAAAAGAACTTATCTTATAGCAAACTGCATTATGCATGTTTTTACAATGTCACCCTGACAGCATGGCTTTGAGGTGAGTTTGCTCACAGTGAGGCCGCTATCTTTCATATCATCATCACCGATATCTCAGTGTGGCGTCGTGTCCGCTCCTCTTAGGACACTGGTTGAAAAAAATAAAAATAAAATCTATGTTTTCTTAGAAATCTGTGCAATTTGCAATTTGGTGGTTTGGCCTCTTGTGGGCCGGTTTTGACACACAGGTATTATGTTTGACGCCGCTGTTGCAGAGCTGCTGTCTCTCTCAGCCCGGCTCAGTGAGGCAGCTTCAAGGTTTAGCATTAGCATGCTCCTAATTGCCTGGAGGCAAATTCACAGTCTCTAAATAAATATCACCTTATACCTTTACAAAAGGATATGTTTGTCTGCTGCAATTATTCTTTGCCGATGTTTTGCTGCTTCGACTTGCCGCCACTTGTTCGTTTATCAGTTTTAAAGTAGGTGTTATGCCAAGTTTGGCGTGACTGCTAAAAATACCATCCCTCTTACAGGAGTTCGTGAAGTACTGGACTTTACTAATTATAACTAATTAACTCCAAGTAGACAAAAATAGTGTGTACGCACACCCATTTTTACTAAATGATGCAACTTTAGCGAAATCGAACGAGTGATTCACTCATGAGACTGAGCCACACAGTGCTAATTGCTAAGTTGTAGTGCCACAGAGATAGATAGATAGATAGATAGATAGATAGATAGATAGATAGATAGATAGATAGATAGATAGATAATCTATTGTCATTGTATCCATACAGTGCAAAACATGTCAATATGAAACAAACCTCATAAATTGAGGCGTTTTTAAAAAGAAATTCAGAAAGTCAGACTCAGACATCCGATCACACACCGTCTTTGAGTGAAAGCTTCTTTGTTACTGGAGAAATGCCGTTTTAACTCGGGCACCCTGAGCAGCATGCTGAACATTCTCTTCAGGACAGGGTTCATTCGGGGACACTCGTGCTAATGGGAAAGTGCCACACAGCCTTGCAGGATACAAGCCGCTCTCAGCAGCAGTGGCCGCCACTGGCGCTACACTTCAGAGCTCCTCCCTCAACACCACCCTGTTGGCCTATCGGAGGAAAACGAGGCTGAAGCCGCTACTTACGAAAAACTACAAATGTTACACATGTACACATGCGCGGTGGCGCATGATGAAGACCGTCGTTGTTTGTGCTTGAGGCAGAGGAGGAGTATGTCTGGCATTGGAATAAGACTTTGCGGGCACGCTGCCCTATGTAGTCCTACGGGCCTATTTTTTTTTCAAGCTGGCAAAAGCTGTGCGAGGTTAGTCAACAGCACTTCTCTCTTCTACTCCGTGAAAACATTGCGCTTAAATGACTTTTCTCTCCCAAGGTATGTTTAATGATTGTCACGGTTTCACCTCCATCAGCTGTACTCATGCAAATGATCAGGTTACCCTGCTGCCTAATGATGTGATTGAATAATAGATGTCATGTGCGCGGAAATATCAAAGTCATACCAACAGTCAGTTAACGAGGACGAGCACTGCGGAGAAAAACAAATAACGGGAGTCTTCGTAACGAACCCATCGCTCAAGTGAGAGTGAGCGAGACACTTTGATGAGGACACGGGTTGAAAAAAAAAGAAAAAAAAAAAAAGCCAAATTTAGTCTGACATATTCCCTGATGTTTTAATTGATTTGGATGAGGGAGAGCTGTTGGCAAAAATTGTGATACTTTAGTTTAGTTTTTTTTTTTATTCACTATTCCAATAAAATCTCTGAAAGGCAGATTGGATTGATCATTCCCGGTCCATTTATCCTCTATGATCACTTTATCCAAGTTAGGATCACAAGGGGTCAGGAGCCCATCGCAGCTGACACTGGGTGATAAACAGTACAACACAGGGTTAATACGGACTGAAAATCCTCGAGACAACATGTAGCAAGGATGTCTTTGAAGTCTGGTAGGATGCGAGCTCCAAACACAAAAATGCCCTATCTTGGAATCAAAACAGTTTTCTTGTTTTCATTGCGAGGCAAAAGCGCAAAACGCCGCACCGCTCTTAAGTCCCCGGATCGCTCACTGTGATGACTAAATGATAGCTGATGTTGTCTTTCCAAACCTGCGCTGCTACCGGCACGTTTAGGTCCGTCACAGCAAGAAAGAAATACAAATCCACTGCACGTGTACAAAGAAAAAAAAAAAAAATGATGGACTGAGAATGGAAGAGAAGTATTTTTCATTTTCTCGTCGCACACCTGTTTCATCCTGGCTTACATTTATGAAGGAACATCATCACCTGCTGGTGTGCTTTCTTCACTACATTTCTCACTCTTTGAATAACAGCTCACATTCGAAAAGAAAACAAAAAAAAACAAAAAAAACAAAAACAAAACAGAATTGCTTAGCAACTTACTTCCACTGAGCTGCATTTGTAGTTTGTCTATAGAGTTGCTAAAGCGTGGGAGTGGGAAAGGTTACAGAAAATATGTGGAGTAATATTAATTAGACTTGCTGAAGTAGTGAGACATTTTCTGACAAAAAAGTGCTCAAGGGCACAAGCAAATGTTGCACCAACATGCGCGCAATATATGTCACTGGCATCAGATAAGTGGAAATGCAGTAAGAACCGAGCGCGGATATTTTTTGGGGGGGGGAAAGCAAAGAAAATAAGAACGAGCACATACAGCTTAAAACTAGCTTAAAACTTTTTTTTTTTCTTTCTTTTTTTTAAACTCAGCACTCGCAGTTATACGGTTATGCTCGCTGCTTTTGACATTTTGTTTGCACAAGCACTTTTTCTTGGTGATGCTTATTTACTGAATGGTGACAAATCCCCTGTAAAGTAAAGTGCATGGTTGTTGTGGGTAAAGTCCATGCGCTCACCCTCCCCCACCTTTTAAGTTCAAAGTTAATTGTGCATTTCATGACTGTAGCGCTGATAAAATTAAGTTATGCATTAAAATCAGTGTTCAGTATAAATTGTTAGCGTTTATTTAACAATCCCGTCAGCGCAGGGGATTGGATGTGTCGCCTTTGGTCACGCGCACACACACGAGGGTCTGGGCTACTGATGCTTCAGGTGCCTCTAGGAAGAAAAATAAATGTGACTGTGTTTACGCCACTGTGGTAATTTTTCGTACCTCTTTCCCCATGATTCTCTCTTGATTCGGTTTTATGATCCTCATTTTTTATATATTTTTTATCTTGTTAGGTATGCAACGCCAGTTGTCTTCTCTCATGAAAGCCTTCTGATAAACAGACCACCTATATGTTACTTACTGGATTTAAAAAAAAAAAAAAAAAAGACTTCAATTTTGCATTTTTGAAATATTTTGTTGTGCAAGTGTCCTGGATGTTTTAGAAAACAGTGGGCTGGTTTCCAAATTACCCACTGGGCATGGAGCGACAAAACAAGCTGTGCTCTAGAGAGAGCTTGTAATAGATTACAGTGATTCCCCTTGGACATGCTGTTGAGCAGGTGGCGCCTTAGCTGGTGCAACACGCGGCAATGAATTTACCATTTCCTGCCCCACCATCTGACTATAAATCATACAGTCTGAAAACACATTTTCTAATAACCAAAGAAGCAATTAAATAAATTCAAATGAGAGTCGCAGACAACTATCTTTGTGGGTTATTTTTCTCATTAACCTGAAACATACATACATGAAATGAAACGCAAGCTATAGAATGAATATATAATTATCCTTAACCTTACGTTTGAGATCTGTTAAGCCTCTGCAATAGGTGATACAGACTGATTAAGCGGTGCTACTATCAAAAATGGCTTGTTTGTTGTATATCCACCCTTCCTCTATGCTACTTTATCCATCTGCGATTGGCAGGGGACTCAAGCAGGTCCTGCGAACACGGGGATGTTCCTGGCAACTAATTTCTTCATTAACCAAACTAAGATTTGAATTAACATAAGCCAATTAGTTTTTCTGAGCATTTTGCTCATTCAGACTGACACAATTTTCATAATTTATAATTAGGCATTTCAAACACTGTCCCCAAAATGTACTTTAGAGACTTTGGACGCATTTAATCACAATCTTCAACAGCTATATTGGATTGCTGCATGCTTCGTGTCGCGCGTCGCAGCTCCCAGAGATTCACGTTCAACATATAACTTCCTGAAGATTTTACCTTCGACAAAGTGGAACCAAATCGTGCTGGGTCACCGTCTTGATGAGAAACAGCGGCGTTTGCGGTGGAGTATCATAACTACCGATCACACTTGGTAAACATGTCAAACTGCAGAAGCAGCTTCGTTCGGTGGAAGTTAATTTGAAATTGCTTGAGTTAATGTGATGAAACATTGCTCCCGCGGTGTGTTTATATGCCACCTTTCTTGTGTTTCATTCTCTTGAATAAAACACTAACCAACTAATGTTTCTGGTGCCGACTAGTGAAGGGGGTGGGAGGTTCATTGCTTAGCCAACTAGCTGTGTGTATCTCAAATTTGGAATAAAGCCAGATACACCCGGGATACCAGTCAGCTATAGGGCAAACACAAAAAGATCGTGGGAGGAAAGTGAGAAAACCCACACATGTATAGAGTGAACATGCAAACTCCAAACAAAAACGCAATCAAGTCCAGGCTGGAATCGGGGGCTGGTATTCTCGCTCTGTGCTAACACCGAGAGACGTGTGTGACTCTTTGATGGGACGCTTTGAATGTCTAATCCCTTGCTAGGTGGCACCAGAAATACCAGTTGGAAAAAACAATTACTGTAATTTCCAGACTATAAGCCACTACTTTATTGATAGACTTTGAACCCTGCTGCTTAAACAATGACTCGGCTAATTTATGGATTTTTATGGGATAATGAGCTTCATGCCGCCAATACATGGGTGATGCGTTCAGGTGCATCATGTAACTCTGAACTTTCTTTTTTTATCTTTCTTTTATTTCTTTTTTTAAATTGGTGGGTGCGGCTTATATTCAGGTGCGGCTCAATAGTCCGGAAATTACGGTAGTGTAATTAAAGTATACTTTACAATTTGTTGACCTCCTTGGTGAAATGACTTTTCTGCTTTTAACCCATACCACTGCTGCAAAATGGAAAAACCACTGATAAACTGTCATGCCGCTCTCCTCCACTAGTTTGGAGACCAGCCTTTTTTTTTTTTTTTTTAGTTTTTCAGTTTAAGTTTCTGAGACACTTTGAACTGTTTCACATTTCTGTTCTTTTGGTTTCAATCTTGCTTCGATCGTAAATATGATCGAAACATCACTGTGGCAGCATTCCGGTGTCATGCAGTGACATGTAGTGGTCCCAGACGGCATGCACCCTACCGTATTGTTTGATGTATAAGACACTTCTTTATATAAATTATGTGAGGAGCTAAACAACTTAAAAAAGTGTGACTTTCATATTCTGGAAAGTACAGTAAGTACTCTTGAACATAGTTCTTTAAGATTTTGGATTAAAGATTTTGTTAGGCGGGAACATGTAAAGTTATCTTATATTACAACAAAAGACAAATCCCAGCCACGTGCATACCAGGGATTTGACAAATGTGCGTAACAGATGCTGCCTGTTGTGCCATGCCAATTTTGTTCAGAAAAATGCATGAGGTCTATTCCCCAAAGGCCATCTAATAAAATCACTTACCCTGGTCTGTTCAGAGTGCCTCAGGCAACAACCACATGTCTATGTCCGTCTGTTTCCCTCTTATCTGTAAAGTCACACCCTCACAGGTGGTTCATATGCTCAGACAGATTCCTGTAATGACCATGATTTCACCATGTTTTTTAAGAGTCTGAAGTATAAACACTATTATTTTGCAGGAGATTATGCCAGAATGGGCAAATATTTTTTTCCTTCATGTTGTTATAAAAGTCAGCACTTTCGAGCTCTCTCTTTTGTTTTGTTTCATTTTTTACCTTTCTTAGTTCGAAGTAATTTTTATTTAGTTGTTTCCACAGAGGACACTTCTGTCATCTTTAGGGTCTTAATCAGGACAAACCAACAGAACCTTCAAAAAAGTGAAAATGCACATTTATACCTCTAAAGTACTATAATCCTTACCATCTAGTAATGTTAGTACAATTTAATCAGCCATTAGATCTTTGTTTAACCTACTAAATCTGCTCCTTCAGCAACAGGAAATTATCTTTCATTGAGGATCTTTTACTTGTTTGGTACATTTCTTTTCTATCCGGAGACTTCCCTGCATAAACAGCGGTGTTCAAGTCCAGGGACATGCTTTGCTTTTCTTGGATGGTATCCATTATAATTAGTTCCTCAACAGAGCTGGAGCATCCTGGAGCTTAATGGGGGAACAATCAATGCCAACACAAACAGAGTGTCTTTCCTTGTGTGTCACAGCAACTTGTTTTGTTGAATTAAGACTATTGAATCATCTTAAACTTCGCATTTTGTCTCACGGCGGCTTTGGGTTGGAAATCATTTGAGAGATCACACGTTTGTCCTCTGACCTTTTGCGCACACGCACGTACACACGCTCAGATGTCTAAATGTCAGAGTAGACGGTAAAATATGCAAACAATATTGCTTTCTCTGTCTCTCAACCTGCTGTCAGGGGTTAGACGTATAATTGTGTTTATTGCGGAGCACATCTACACAGAAATATTCCACCTACTCATACTTTAAAAATCTCATTTATTTTCTACGGCCATCTGCAAGTACTCCACAATGAACCTTGTGAACTGAATGAATCATTCCTCGTTTGCAGGCATATAAGTCTCCCTCTGAAATGCATAAGTCTTTCAAATTGAAAGTGCTTTTAGTTACAAGCACCTTGTCACTGTTGCATATGATACACACTATCCAAGAGGGTGAATTAAAGGACAGAGCACAATTTGTATTGTGAACACTCAGTGCCATTGTTGCTTCGTACTGCTTATTTACGTTATTAAAATTGAGTTTTTGAAGTAAGTCGTCGTCGTATGGGATGTGAAATAACGCTTTACCACAATTTCAAGGTAATTATAACGACTCATGATTATATATTGTGAATAATAATGACGTTTGGGGAAATCTGGGTCTCTTTCTTTCCAAAACAACTTCAGTAAGCAGAAACTGTAGATTACTGGAGAGTTACTTGAACAGCTCGTCTGTCCTAATTCTATGATGGATCTAATCGGCAAATAATTAATACAGCTCAATATGTTTTAATGAATTTTACCAGACTATAATGGAAGCGGCACTTCTTTTAGTGCCTTTAAGTGACTATTAAAAAAAATAAATAAAAAAGCAGAATTGCAATTTAATTGTTCGTCCTGCTAATTTAGGGGGAAACAATAGACAATCTATTGTTTTCCAGCACACATGGGGGCTTGTTGACCCAAATAAGTGTATTTCAGCATGTTCACACAATGGCTGGC